>NW_027464586.1:16415000-17077500 GCF_043290135.1 Rhipicephalus microplus
ACAGAACATTATGAAGTGTTCAGGCAGTTTCTTCTTCCTCTCCACACGCACTGCATACCGTGTGTACCCCTTCGTATTTGGCCCGATATGTTTTGGTTCGCATTACTCCCGTACTGGCCTCAAACAGTAGAGAACTACCCCGAGTATTATCATAGATCCTTTAGTTTGGCAATTTCCTTCTTAAAAGTTTGATAGATCTCTAGGGCGGACTTCTTAACCATGCCCATTCTCCCCATATTCGTCTCAGCTTCCTTCACCTTCTTCTTAACCGATCATTCTTTTTGGTTTGGCCCCTTGCTGTCTTCTAAATATTTACTAGTCAACTTTCTGGTTCGCTTTCTCCATTTTGTATCGAAATTCTTCATGTACAAGTAGGTGAATACCCTCCTAGCCCAACGCACCTCCCCCATTTCTCTCAATCGCTTCTCAAGTTTTATGTTGCTGCTAGCTTCCCTGCCCTCAAATGTTGTCCATCCCATATCATTTTGTACTCCCCGATTTGGTATATTCCCATGAGCTCCTAAGGCAAGCCTACTTATTCGACGTTGCTTAATTTCTAATCTTGCTTGAAATTCTGAGCTTATGCACAAGACCGCATTGCCGAACGTCAGACCAGGAACCATGACCCCTTTCCATATTCCTCTCACAACATCATACCTATTGTAATTCCACAGTGCCCTATTGTTCATCACCGCTGCATTCTTGTTACCTTTAGTCGTCACGTTATATTTCGTGTTGCCTTAGGTACTCGGCCTCATTGCTTATCCATACGTTCAGATATTTGTATTTATCTGTTATCTCTAGCGTGACCTTCTGTAATCTAAGCTCACTACCTTCATTGTAAATAAAAATCATGGCTGATGACTTTTGCTTACTGGATCTGAAATCTAACCTATCTCCCTCATTACCACAGATGTCCACCAATCTCTGTAAATTTTCCTTGTTGTCTGCCATTAGCACTATATCATCTGCGTACATCAATGCTGGTAGTGCCTGTTCAATGAGTTTTCCTTGTTTGACGAAAGAGAGGTTGATGCCAAGTCCACTTCCTTCTAATTTGGCCTCTAATCTATGTAGGTACATCATGAATAATAAGGGTGACGGAGGTCACCCCTCCCTGAACCCCCGTATTACCTTTGAAGGCTTGGATACCTGTTTTTCCCACTTTATAACTACCTTGTTATCTTTGTAGATATCCTTTGAAGGATTAATGGCTATACCTTCCACGCCTTGTGGGATCAGTATTCCCCACAATTCCTCTTGAACTACACTATCGTACGCTTCCTTGATATTCAAAAATGCGCTAGCCACAGGGGCCTGTGTTCCTTTTCTGCTTTTTTGATGCACTGCGTCAGTGAGAACAGATTGTCTTCCAACCTCCTGTGTTTCCGAAACCCATTATGCAGTTCCCCAGCACCCTCTCATCCTCTATCCATGCCTGCAATCTTTCTTTTATAATCTGCATCGCCAGCCTGTACACCACTGATGTTACTGTTATAGGACTGTAGCTGTTTATGTCAGCTTTGCCCCTCTTTCCTTTATAAATCATGCTAATTCTGCTAAGTTTCTATTCATCGGGAACTACACGATCGATCATTATTTTGTTCACTGCCTCTCTCAAAGCCTGCTTAGGCTTCGGACCTAATGTCTCTATCAGCATAATTGAAATGCCATATGGGCCTGTTGATGTACTACTAGAAACCCCTTTCTCAGCCCTTTCGCACTCTCGTTGTGAAAATGGAGCGATCGCGCCACTTGATTCACACTTGTCTGTTGTGGTGCATAAAGAATTTTTTTGTTAAAATTTTTCTGTCACCCTTGTTCTTATATCTTCAATAGCTTCGTCCCCTTCTAGCCTAGCTTCTTTAGCGGTAGTTAGAAACCTCTGCTCTGTGAGAAGCCTTTGTCCACAATTACTCGAAACCAAGGAGTGTCATTTGCCCTGCCACTTTCCCTTTTAGTCATAAATGTTCCTTGCACTCCTTCTTAACCCTTTGCTGGTCTGTACTTTTATGAATGAATGCCCCAATACCACCCCCCTTTCTGCTGCCTTCTGTTCTATTGCAATATTCCCACGCGTAGTCCGGATTGTTAGGAGGTTATCCCATGTACATGAGATGTGTTTCCACAAAACCGTATACCATCGGCCTCTCCTCCCTTAGCTGTTCTTGTATCACTTCCCACTTCAGCCTGTTCCTACCTCCCTGCATGTCAATATACCCTATGTCTGAATTAGCTCGGCGCTCGTGGCTACGTCTATTCTTGCCCCGGACTCCACCTATCTTGGATACTAGTGCCACTTTGGAATCGTATCTGTCCATACCACCTGCCAAAGAGTCTCCCTGGTTGTTTTCCTCGTTACAAACTATCCTGCACCCCGAAGGGCCCGCTTGCGCCCCAAAAAAGCTAGTGCGAGTCCTGCAAGTCGCCAACCCACCTCATGACCTAGACGCCCATCGAAGTGAATTCTGTCTCATCGAAAACCACCCCACCTATGCACCTCTCTGTTTATTTACACCACCTCAAAGCCTTTCTCTCGACTCATCCGCTACATCTCTTGGTTTGCGTTGACAACCGCTCTTTGCAGGTTGCTATCACGCACCTGTACCTGAGGAGAAGTGGCGCGCATGTCGTCGACGCCTTTTGCCAGTCTAGTTGCTAGTCTTGCTTTATCTTCGTTTAAGACATCGTTAAAACTGCCTGAACTTCTCACGATGTTTCGCCTATCAGCTGTAGTTTTTAGTTTCACGCTCGCTTGCCTCATGACTGCTTCCAGCTTGCTTCCTGGGAACGCCCCTACTGCAACCCTTTGTTACCCTCTCTCTGATGGCTTCTGTGCATCAATTTAAATTCGAGTCCCCGGCGATTATCACATGCTGTCACTTTCAAGCTGGAGCGTCCTGCACCTTGGGCTTACTTGCACCTGCGACGCCGGCTGCTTTTTTTCCTCCCAGTCCCACCACTACTTCGCTGAAACTGGGCCTTGCGACAATTGAACCGGCTGAACATGTTTTCTTAGCAATTTTGCTCTTTCTTCTCGGCCGTTCTGGTTTCCGGTTCCCTACTGTTCTCTCCGTAGGCCGCTCCTATGTTCACCTTGGCTAATGCTTCCTCGGCGGACTTCAGCCTTTGCCCCATTGCCCTCATTTTTTCTTGCTCGGTCGCCAACGCAGTCTCGAGCTCGGTGATTCTCAGCAGCAGGTCACTCTAGGCAACCATCATTTTCTCCATTTTCTCCTCGACCTCACATTGCCTACACTTCGCGTCAACCTCTTCTTCATCTGCTTCTACACTTGGGTCTACTTTCAAGCCCACGCCACATCCTGAACACTTTACATTCTTTTTAACCATGTCTTTCTAACACCAATAGTTCCTATGACTTGTCTAACTCGATAATTACAAAACTCGGGCCCTGCCCCATGAAAAAGAGAAAGCCTAAGCTCTACTACAAAAATTTGCGTGTTTAATGTACGTGCACTTCCCCCACGGGGTGACAAAAAAACAAAAAACAAAAAGTCAAACACACACACGCACAAACTAATAAATACCTGGTGGCTGAGCCCAGAAAAAGCCGTACAATAAAATAAGTGCTACGAAGATTTCTACTGCTAGCTTAAAAGACAATCTCAAAACATGCAAAGTCACTTATCTGCACGTTCGAAGGGGAGCGCATAAAAAACACGTCCATCCACCGTTACAGTCCGAACCAAACTCCAGCTTTCGTGCACAGCCAGTGCCCCTAGTGGTCGCGGCTCGAAGCTAGCGTATTTTCATTAAAACCAGTGCGTTTTTCTCGAATAATATTTGTAAAGGGTGGATGTTGAAAAACAAAGACATTAAAGCGCATCTTGTAACCTAAACAGACGAGAAGGTTGCAGCGATTATGTTTGGGTAAGCTTCATTTTTGTTCCCAGAGCAGTTAAAGATCGTACATTGGGAGTCTATGGAAACGGCAAAAAAAGTGGCCTGTTTCCCGAAACAAAACCATTCTCTGTGCCATCGATAAGTGGAGGATTGTGTTAAGGCCAGGTTAAAATTCTTTGGAAGAGAACTGTACTGTACTAAAGTTAAAAGTGAAGTGCCACTGGTTACACGGAGAAGAAAACGGGATTCATTGCTTGAACTCGATGGGATACGAGCGACGCCACTCGTGTCTTGGCTAACTCTCCTCTTTGGCAATGCGTTGCTAGGCGTTCTCGGCTCTTAAGCTCCCTTTAGTTCTTTTTGAATATTGGTCGAACAAGAGCCTCATTGCAACCGCGCCGAGCGGACGTGCTCAGGACTCGGAGTCCACGTTTACGTAGAGTATACTGTAAAAAGAAATAAACCGCGATGGGAGTAAATGACCTTGTCCTCTAGTGCACGCCTCGATGGTAGTTTTATAATCACCTTCCGGAGGGAGTAAAAATTTACTCCCGATCAGTAGATGGTTTTTGCATGGTGCCAGGGGAGTTCTTGTTTACATCAATCGGGGAACTTTTTCAGGTCAGTATGGGAGTAAATCTTTAACATTTACGAAGAGAAAAATTTCGGCAGCAGCAGAACCATGCGCAACTTCAATTGCATTAACTTTGAAGCACACAATTTTTACAGTACACAAATATGCTCACAATATTCACGTAATATTACAACACTCACATTCACGACAGCTTGCCAACTGCGCTGTACATCTACGATTCAATCACCAGGTATATATAGGCACCACATTCTTACCTCTCTTGTAGCCCTCAGGGTACCGTTTTTGCTAATAATGAAGCAATAAACACGCACAACGTAGGCATGAATTTGCGGTGGCCTGATGTAAGCACCTCAGCACACATGCCTTTTATCTTAAGCCTGCCTAATATTCAATTTTTTGAACTATAGCGCAAAAACTTCATCAGTTGGCGCTCTGTTGTACGGGCTGAGTTTGCATTAGCAGTACGTTTGTGGATCCGTAAAAAGCATTGAATCATACACAAAGCCCGCGCGGCCTTGAACAAACACATCAACCAGGCACTTTCAGCAGCCCCAGCGATGAGCTGAAATAAACCGCCGCTACTGCGTTCGACGACTAGGCCTCACTCACGAGTACGGCACGGTGATTCGATGAATGACAGCTGCTGATCACATTATTGCATGCTGGTGTGCAGTGTACGTCTGATTATTTTCCCATGCACAGAAATAAGTGTCCGCTATTCTCACATTTTAAACTACGGAGCGATAGACTTAAATGAACGAGATGGTTCACAGTTGCTGTTCCCGTGGCTAGCATCATTGCATGGACATGCATGCATGTCGCACGCTGTTTCTGTGTGTCACCACCTCGTTCGGCGCTCGCCTTCGAGTTGGTCATTTGACAGCTTCGGTGGCAAAGCGCAGGAGACTTATTCATCCCAGCCGCCTTTATTTTTTGTAAAACACATTCATTGCCTCCCCGGTAGTCGGTGCTAGCTAGCTCCTAGAACTCGCCACGGCGGCCGGTGTGCAGTACGAGCTCGATACGATGCCGGCTCGATACCGACGGCATAGCAAGGCATTCTTAACACTTTTATGTTGCAGCCGGTGGAATACCGGTAACACCACAGAACACCTATACACTACCACTGGTGACACTCCGAGAAGTCACCATCGGCGGAGATGGGGCGAGCGCGGCGCCGGCGCAACTCTCACACTGGTTGCGGCCAGTCTGCCGTGCTCGTGCGAAGCCTACTTCGAACCACTTCGAAGTTTTACGGTGCAATCGCTGATGATCGTACTCCGCTTCGTTCAGCGCTCGCCTTAAAGTTAGTCATTTGACAGCTGTGGCCGCAAGGCGCAGAAGACTGTATTTCATCCCAGCAGCCTTTATTTTTGGTGAAACTCATTCTTTGCCTCGACGGTGGTTGGTGCTAGCTCGTAGCGCTTGCCGTGGCGGCGCGCAGTGCGAGCTTGATACGATGCTGTTTAACAAGGTGCTTGATTTTGCTGGTTGGTGCTGCATGGTAGACGGAGAAATTGCACAATGTAGTGCTTGCTGTCTTAGCGTATCTACATTTTTTCTTCACGGCTGTGAATTCCGTTCTCTAGGGTCCCTTGATATGACTGGCTCTTCATTAAGTAGCCGTTCAGCACATGTATGTCCGCTTTTGCTAATTTTCCGGTGTTATGCGCAGATTCTGTTTTCATACTTAGTGCAGTTGGATTGCAATAAACTTTGGTTGTTATATCAGTGCTCTGTTCTCGTCTCTTCAGTCCGCTCCTGTAGTTTGAGCTGTTAAGCGCTCTCTTCATCTACCATACGTTGCCGCCTTTATACCGACGGCATAGTGAGGCCTTCCTACCGCTTAGATGTTGCAGCTGGTAAAATGCCGGTGACACTTTGAGAATCCACAATCGGCGAAGACGGGATGAGTGCGTCGCCGGCGCAACTCTCACACCGGTAGCCGGCAAGCCTGCCTTGGTTGTACGAAGCCTACTTCGAACCAATTCGAAGTTTTACGGTACAATCGCTGACGATCGTACTCCGCCTCGTTCGACGCTCGCCTTCTAGTTTGTCTTTGGACAGCTGCGGTAGCAAGGCGCAGAAGACTGTATTTCATCCCAGCAGCCTTTATTTTTGGTGAAACTCATTCTTTGCCTCGACGGTGGTTTGTGCTAGCTCGTAGCGCTTGTCATGGCGGCCAGGGCGCAGTGCGAGCTTGATACGCTGCCGGCTTGGTACCAACGGCATAGCGAGGCCTTCCCATCGCTTAGATGTTGCAGCTGGTGAAATACTGGTGACACTTTGAGAATCCACCATCGGCGGAGACGGGGCGAGTGCGTCGCCAGCACAACTGTCAAACCGGTTTCCGGCCAGCCTGCCGTGGTTAAGCGAAGCCTACTTCGGACCACTTCGAAGTTTTACGCTAAAACTCAAGGAGCAATTGCTGACAATTGTAACAGCTTACTTTTTTTACTACCATTAAACTATTCTTCAAAGTTTTTTGTAACTCGGCCCTTTGAAGCGCGGAATTCGCGGCGTTTCGTTGAGGAATTGGCCTGATGTCCAGCATGGTTCAAAGGTGCGAGATATATTGAAATGATGAGAGTAAACACCAACCGGTCATTGCAATTCTGCGCTGCACTTATAGGTTCGTTGCCTGTCGACAGATGCTTACACGGTCAGCCACACAAAGCCTGGGTGTTTCACACCGACGTGCAAACAAATGCCCATACATACACACACACACGCACGTCACGCCCTAAAAAGGGGTTTTAAAACTCCCATGGGGAGCTTGTAACCACGTGACCTGAAACTCCCTGGGAAGATTAACAAGGTCATTCCATTCATAAACTCTGTAATTAAGCAGGGGGCATTTTACGACGACATGTGCCGAGTTCACTTCTTACCAGGTAGTAAATAATTGGGACAGGGGAGTTTTGTGGGCTCATGTGCTGGAGAAACCTATATCTCGGCTGGAGAAACCTATATATTATGTGCTGGAGAAACCTATCTCGGCTAACTTTTGCTTACAGTGTAGTGCTTCTTGTGTTGTGCCGAGATGGCACCGGTGAATTCGGCCGTGTTTACGTGGAGCAGCGTTTTTTGTGCAAAGTGCCGAGATTCTGCCGGAGAATCTGGCTGTGTGAACTCGAGTGCCGCTGACACGGCCCTCCCGAAAATTGCACCTGCCTTCAGGCACAAATGTCGTTGGATGGCGATAATCCGTAACTTCTAAGAGCGGTTCCTTTTATCTACGAAGCTGCTCCCGTTGACAATTTTTTACTGGTCTTGCCCGGTGTGTGGATGTCATCTCTGGATGTCGGCCCTGTTTCCTTCAACGAGGGCCATTATCTTGAACGGGTCTTCATAGCGAAGGTCTTATGCGCCTAAAGCGCTCAACTCAAGCAGGACGAGGTCCTCCGATATGAACCTCGACGTTCGCCGCTTCTCGTCGTATAGGACCTTCGTTTTGCGCTAACCCTGGAGTAGCTGCTCTCTCGTCAACGCGCGCGCGCCCTTTTGTCAAGTCGTGCAGCCCATGAGACTCGTCGATGTCTTCCTCGACTAAGGCGAGGTTGAGCTCTCCTGCAGTTTCGGGTAGTAGCCACACATGAGTCGAAATGGGCTATAGCCACTGTGACGATGCTTCGTGGCGTTGATTGCTAGCGTGTATCGGGGTAGTTCCTTCTGCCATTTGTCCTTATTGTTTAGCATCTTGTGTAGCACCTTGTGTAGCTTCATCTTGTGTAGCATCTGTGTAGCATCTTGTGTAGCATCTTGTGTAGCATCTGTAGCATCTTGTGTAGCTTCAATGTCACGATCATTTGCTCAATCAGTTTATTTGATTGTGGCCAGTATGTTGGGGAGTTCTGATGAGTTTGTTGTCTTGTTTACGAATAGCTTGGCTTGGTCCGTAATAATGACGCTGGAAACTTCAAATAACGGAATCCTTCGGTTTGTTATAAAGTCAAGATAGTGCGTCGACGAGGTGCTCGGTAAGGTTATGGCATCCTTGTATCTTGCGGCGTGATTGATACACACGAGGACGTCATCTCCTTCCTCGTTTAGAGGACCCTTGTGATCCATGGATATCACTGTGTTTGGTTCAGTATGGATACCACGTGGGTTGAGGCAACATTCATTCCGTGTCGTGCGGACTTTGGTAGTCTGGCACGTATATCAGGAGTTAACATACTCGCGTATGTTCTTCCCATTGGTGGCCACCAGTACTTTCGCTGGATGAGATCTCTTGTCTTCTCGACGCCTAAGTGGCCATTGTTGTCATGGAAAACGATCAGCCCACTGCTTTGGAGGGCAGTGGAAATGATCACCCTCTGACGAAGCCGTCTTCCCTCGAGAGATGTCTTCACCAGTATGTCATTTTCAATCTTGTTATCTGAAGAATTGTGCTTAAGCAGAAATATTCAGATTTGTGCTTCGGCCTGTTCCGGAATTTTTCGGCAATCAGTATCCCTCTCCTGAAACTTGAGTAGATGACTGTGTTTGCCGGCTACTACTGCGTAGCAGTGGAGGTCTGGGGTGGAAACGCTCTGGTCGAAAGATTCTTCACATTCCGACTACCTCAAGAGTGAGTCAGCCACAAAACTCTGGTGCCCTGGCTTGTGCTTGACGTCGAAAGTGTGCTCTGTTATTTCGAGCGTCGACCTCGCAAAGCTGAAGTTGCTGGCTCCCTTCTGAACAAGGTATGACAAGCTTAAGTTGTCCGTGAGCACTGTGAAATGAGGGCCTCTACTCAGGTAGACCAAAAACTTCTCAGCGATCGCCCAGTGTAGCGCTAGAGCATGTTCGAGTGTAGATTATGATTAAGTTAGTTTAGTGATCCACTGGCATACTTTTTGATTCATTACTTTCCGTATCGAGTTTGAGAAAACAGCGCACTCAGCCCGGTTTGCGAAGCGTCGACGTGACCAGTAGTCGGGCAGTCTGGGCGGAAGCTTGCAAAATCGGCGGGTTCTTCAGGGCGTATTTTACGGCGTTGACGATTCCTTCGTGAGCGTCGGTCCATACGAAAGGAACGTCCTTCGCCAGAATGTGCAGTAGCTTGTGCATGATTTTTGCAAACTCCGATATGAACTTTCGGTAGTGATTAGCGAACTGAGGGAAGTAGTACAGCTTCTTCGCGTTGTGATGCGGCTTGAATTTCTCGACAGCGGTCGCTCTGGATTCATCCCGTGTTCGTCCTTCGGAGAAGAATGTGTATTGCGAGAAAGATATTTTGTGTTAAATCAACTGGGAGTTCCAGAAATCCATCTTCAAGCAGTTGATCATGACTCTCCTGAGTGCTTCATTCAGCAAATTCAAAACCTCTTTTACTGGTGTGGCTCCCTGTCTGGCATCGTCCGTGTACGTAGATGTCCTAGGTAAGCCATCGAACGCACGACACATGACTTTTTGTATGATTTGAGGAGCCTTGAAAAACCCATTGGGAATTCCAAAGTATTCGTACTTTCCATCTAGAGTGACGACTTTGGTCTTGTGGACATCGTCCGGCTTAATTCGTGTCGTCAGAAATGTGCTCTTCACGTCCAACACAGTGAAGTAAGCCGATCAGTCACGCATGACATCGTTAATCACGTATTCTATGACAGGCATTGAATAAGAAGGATTGATGATTTTCTCGTTGAGCTTGCGATAGTCGTGTACCATTCTTCGTGGAGTCGTTGGCGGTGCAGTTGGTCGACGACTATTGTTCAAGCACCGTATTCACTTTCGCTCGGCCTTATGATGCCTTTGTAGAGATAATAATTCACCTGTTCTCGAATGAACTTGCGGTCAGCCTGTGAGCACCTGTACGACGTCTATGGCATGGGTTTATCGTCTCTGACTACGATGATGTGTTTAGTGTGAGGGCACACGCCCAAAGTGTAACCTTTGGGCGTAAACGCTTCAATTGAAATAAATTGAATTGAATTGAATTTATTGACATAAAAATAGTGTACAGTATACAACAGTGTAAAAATGCATCTGAATCCCTAGCCAAAGGCTAGTTGGGATTCATTCAAAAAATTAATTTAGAGAAGGGCGTGTCATTCACACACAAAAGAAAGTTTACAAATGCAAGTATTTTACACATGGATAACTGGTCATAACGTAGTTAACTTACAGTGCTTGGCGAATGATCATGATCATGGATGCAGGCAGAAAAAAAAGAAAAAAAGAAAGCTATGTAAGGTATCGTTTGAGAACATATCAAACTTCACAACAAATAATTGAGTGCATTGTGATATATGAAAACTAATCATGACGTATGTATCGGTATAGCATAAAAATACTGAATAAGGACTGAAAGAAAATAGATTCTAATGCATACATACATATTATATAATTACAGATAGGCGTGTACGTAAGTATTGTAATAGTGTGCAACATAACTTGTTTGAAGATGTATTTATTATAACTATTTGTAGCATTGTAATATGGGACGTCTATATTTTATTTAATAAATATTTTTAGTGGAAGGGAGAAATTCTTATTGTTTTTTATTTTTTGTGGAAGGTTATTCCACACGGCGACTTCATTAGCAGTAAGTTTTTTTTTACCGTATACGTTCTCTGTTTGCTGACTTAGGTATTTTCCTTTTACTTCGTTACGGCTTTCACGATTGGAACATGAAAAATTTGCTGACGAAACTAGATAGTTAGTGTTTATACTAGAATGGACCATGAGAGCTGTTTTGTAATCTATTATAGTGTTGAACTGCATGATGTTTAGATTTTGGAAGAGTAGTAGTGTGTGTGTCATATATTTCGAATTCTTTATAAATTGCATTGCTCTTTTCTGAAGTTTTATTATCGGTTTTAGGTACGTGCGGTATGTGCGCCCCAGGTGACAACACAGTTGTTTAATGGACTATGGAATGGAATGGAATGGACATAAAGTCGGTAAATCAAAAAGGTCTCGACATTTATATAGAAGAAAACAAGCTTTACTCAATTTTTTGCAGACCTCGGTAATGAGAGGATTCCAGTTAAGAATAACGCCTAGGTATTTTATCGTATGTACTCTTTGCAGCACTGAATTATTTAGTGTGAGTGTGTATGTGTGTTCCACAAGGGTTTTGCGTGGTGAAGTAAACACAATGTACTTGGATTTCTGTATATTTATTGTTAGTCCATTTAAAGAGAACCACTGGTGGATATCAACAAGCTCTGAGTTCACAGATACTACGGTTTGGTTAAACAATCTTGAGCGCATATAATAGCTGTATCATCAACATACGTAAACATGGAGAAGTTTTGTACCACACTAGACAAGTCTTTAATAAATAGCCAGAAAACTATTTGTCCAAGAACAGAACCTTGGGGTACTCCTATAGTTGTATTAAGAAACTCTGAATGGGTGTTGGCGAATTGCACGGCTTGTTTACGGTTTTCAGATAGCTTTTAAAGAACTCAAGACACATTCCACGAAAGCCATATCATTATAGTTTATTTAATATTTTGTTGTCATTGACACTACCAAAGGTTTTTTTTATATTTAAAAATATATCTACCACTGTTCCGCTGTTATCTAGGTAAAGATTGATAAGTTCGGAAAGGGACAAAACAGCTGGTCGGTTGAGCTGCCCTTTCTAAACCCATGTTGTCAGGTTGTAATACTAGTTTCGTGTTCTAGGAAAGACATTATTTGTTTAACTATTAAAATTTCAAACACAATATTTATAATATTTAGAAAGGAAATAGGACGGTAGTATTCTGGTATGTTTTTGTCACCTGCCTTGTAAATCAGGATAATCTTTGACAATTTAAGAAGTTCCGAGTAGGTTGACGTATAAAATGATAATTAAAAGATTTTTTCTAGGGGCACACGAAGGATATGAATGCATTCCCTTAGCGCTATAGAATGTATATTGTCGCATCTGACTGAGAATTTAACTCGCATACCACAAACTAGAGCAACAATTTCACTATCGTTATATCAGTTAACCTAAATGTGTTAGGGTTACGAGGAGGGTATTTATTGTATTCATCGCTGATCACCGCGGCTGCCAGTCGAGAACTGAAGGTGCAAAAGTAGGTGTTAAACGTTAAGTTAGGGTTCTTAATGATATTCCCAGAACCTCAATGTCTGGCATGGTGATGTAGCTTGCAGATGGTTTAAGAAGCGAATTTTTATTACGCCATGTTATTCGGGAATCACGTAAATTTTCCGTTATCAAGGTTGTGTAATAATCTTTTTTTCTTTTTCGCATCATCGCTGTTACTTTATTAAGGGCAACTCTAAATTGCCGTAAGTAATAATCATTGTTCTTGTGCATTTTTACCTTTGAATGCGAAAAATCTTTCTTTTTTATTTGTTCTAAAATTGGCCGATTCATCCATGGGCAAATTGGTGTTCTATAATACTTTTTGTCCTTAGCAGCTGTTGATAGCATTAAGGTCTCTCTTAAGCATTTACTTACCTTTGAATAGGAAGGATTTACGTCTGGAGTAGATACTTCGTCCCACAGCAAAGAATCTGATGAATAAATGCGTTCAGTGCTTTGTAGGCATGCACGAAGGGCTGGAAAAGAAATACGACTTTTGGTGTTGCGTGATTTGATGCGGGGAACCTGTGTGACTGGGAATATTATTGTCGTAGGGGAGTGATCACTTATAGTTGCGTCATAAGTAGCACACCAAGATTCTCCAGTGTCAAAATACAAGACGACGATTTTGGTGTGACTTGTGTTGGTGAAAATATAATGTTATGAAATCCGTATGACGATAACATGTTATAATTTTCTGAATGGCGGTCCTTTAGGCTATCTGTTTTGAAGTCACTGCATATAACTGTTTTTGGCTGGATCAAGTTTACGTTTTGTAATAACCTTTCAAAATGTTGCATGAGTTCTGATAACTTTCCCCTAGGGGTGCGATAAACCACTATGATCATTTCATGTTGACATCTAACAACAGTAATTGCAAGGTCAGAAGAGTATAAATTTGAGTATTTAGCACGCACACTGCAAGGTATACCAGAATTTACAAATAAGGCTATACCACCACCTCCTTGGGGGGCGTGTCACGCAGTGGAAAAGAAATTGTAACCAGGTATGCTGTAAGTTTCACTCTGTTTTAGCCAAGTTTCGGAAACAGCTATGTAATCAAAATGAAAAGTGTGAAATGAAAGTAAAGTACAGAAATTTATCATATTTTTCTGCATGCTACGTATAACTTAATGGACGAGGCTATGGCGAGAATTCACCTCTGCAAAGGGGCTTGCAGATTGTATCTCATCGTCCATTTCATACAAGCTTTTTTTCATTCAAATTATTAGAGAAATATTGTTTTTACAGCGGATATGAATGACATTGGAGTTTTCAGCTTTTTTGCCAGAATTTTTCCACTGCAAAACCAAACAAATTTCCAATTTTTTCACGCTTCCTCGATATTGCCTTTCCCAATAGAACCTTATTTTCTGCACAAATATGCTCATTTACAAATACAGGTCCTTCGCCTTCATAACCCAAATCTGCTGGGGTAATTCTCTTTTTTTTTCACCACTTGAAGGATTCGGTTGCGGGTTGAGCGTGACCGACATCTCACGACCCCATTTGGTTTGGTTTTGTCTTTTGAGGGCACTCGATGAACCACGTGAAGTTCCTCCGAAGTTATTGGTACTGCAAATCTTTCAGCAAATGCTATTATGCTACTAGCCAGGTCTTCATCTTTTTTTATTGGGAACCCTTGAATATCAAGATTCTGCTGTCTGCTGTACTGCTTCAGATCTCTTATTTCACAGCGTGCTGCATCAAGGCCCTCACACAGTGCCGCGTTATCTTACTTTAAGGCTGCATTATCTCTATTCAGCGTCTCAAGCGTTTCATTTAGATCCTCAAAATGGCTATCCACGAACAGAATTGTTTGTTTGAGTTCTTGCATTTCAGATTTCAAGTCATTTTTGTGCGTTTCTACCTTAGCCGAAAGTTCGGCAATGAGTTTAGCTACCTCTTTTATGGTCGTCGGCACTTCGTCAACATTTTTCATCTGTTCACAAGTACACTAAGGGTTAGTATACCTGCAGTACAGAGCGGTCCAGGAGCTACTTAAAAGCTAGAAGACCTAATGATTAAGAAATGTGTTCTGCGCAAATACCTGCGTAGTAAAAAAATAGGTTATTATTCCCGCCCCGTGTTTCAGCTGCCTGGACCGTTCTGCAGTGAGTGACCGTGAGCCGAAGCTGCTGTCTTTTATATCTTGAAGACCATAACGTCAGTTGCTCCAGCACATGCGCAGTATCGGCGATTCCAGGGTAGACCAAGGGGCGGTGATGGCACAGAAGCTATTCCAGCGATGAAAGGGCCATGCGCCTTCGACGTTCGTGTCTGAACGAAGCAGGATTTCCACTGCGTAGTGAAAAAATAGGTGATTATTGCAGCCCCGTGTTTCGGCTGCCTGGACCACTCTTCAGTGATGAGTTAACAGAAATGCGCAAAGTTTTTCAATCTCTGCCTCGGTGGCATCCTACATTTGGCGTCTTCGACTAGACTCGTAAAATTTGGCGTCTTCGACTAGACTCGTCGGGTGCGGAACAATTTTTGATGAGGCGCATGTACCCTTCGCCTTTTGAAACGCTCTCGTCCGATTGCTGGCAGAATGGCGCGATAAGCGCTTCCCTGATGCAGTGTGGCTCGCTTTGTTTCGAGGGTGGCACTTCAGACAATGAAGATTTTGCGGTGAGCTTGACTGAAATGATAGTCACATCGTTGGACGTGTGAAGCGTTACGTGGACGTTTGTGACTCGTCGCCAGTCCGTTCCCAGAATCAGGTCAACGCCGCTGGGCAGTTCAGTCAGGGGAGTGAAACTTCCTATACCCTCCATGGAACGCGATATTCGCTCGCAGCGCCGGACGAACGCCTGGTGTTTGGGGGCGGTACGAAAACATGGCGGCGCATTGCAGACATGCAGTGGGGGACGCCATCTTGATGAGGACTGAGGATCCGAGGTGAGGAGGGGGGGGGAATTTAGCGCCAAATTCAATTGGGATGCACCAGCAAGCCAAATTGAGCGAGTGGAAGGTATTCAGATGGCGAGCACGCGACCTTCTTCCTGATGCGCAACCCGCCACATGATGAAAACGGCCATCATTGCGTTCTGATTGATGGTCTGCCCATCCACCTATTTGTGCACTACTTATTCTAAGTAAGACGTTGTTTTTGTTTACGTGTACACATAAATTAGACAAGAATAAAGAGCAGAGTTTGTTTGAATGTTTTATTGCCTAAACGTACGGTTCATGCAGTACAAATACAACTTGAATGTTTTACGTTTTTGATCGCATACAAAAGTGGACCGCACATGCCAGCATGCTAATAACCTAGTATCAATCCAGTGCACATTGCCGCACATACGTATATACAGACAAAAGAAAAACAGTACTAACTATACACAAGTTCACAGCACGTATCCCGATATAAAATCATCCCATGAGTGGGACAAGATTATACGGCACACCGCACACTCAGGATGCAAGAGGAAATTATACAAAAACCATAAGGTACCGGAGTTAGATATTGCTACATTTTCTATTCACCATCAGGTTTCTTTTTAAAAGCTTAAGCAAAAATTTACAAAATACTGAAGCCACTATAGAGTGTTCTCATAAAATAACACATTGCTACATTTTCTATTCAGCATCGGGTTTCTTTTTAAAAGCTTAAGCGAAAATTTACAAAATACTCAAGCCACTATTGAGTGTTCTCATAAAATAACACGAAGGGTTTATGCTTTCTTCAGCGTAACATACCTATATTGCTTAATTAAAAAAACAAAAAAACTATACAAGCAGATAAATAGTACACATGACCCCTTCAGAGGCAGAAAATGGTGACCTCAGCTATAGAAGTAGCGGTGACTCAAAAATATGGAAGTAGCGCCTACTTTTGCGCATATGTGTGTCTTTTTGTCGTCCATGTTTTCTGAGCGCTCAGTTTTTCAAGACCTCAAATATGCAAACAGAATCCTAAAAGTTACAAAAACTTCAACATTTTTCGTGCTGCGGCAGATTTTCTGGTGCGTTGTTCAGCCAAGGAGATGTTCCCGAAGCGAATATGCCACAACAGGCAAATCCTTGCAAAGAGGTGCACAAAGGCCTTCTTGCATTCTTCAGATCAGAATTTTTGCCTTCCCATACAACTGTGCAAAATGCCTGCCAAAACTCTACTCACATTAGGCAGGTGCGCCAAAACACCGATATATTCCAAAAAGCAAGCTTCCATGGCCTTAATATCCTGAAAGCAATCGACAGAAGGCATTGTTACATTGCCAAATAAATCTGAGGAGAAGTTGCTCCCCTTAAACATAGCGAAATACTGGTGTGATGCACAAAGCTGGCGGTCGGCATTCTTCAAAAGGGTGTTTCACACACAGTGTGGAGGCCTGTGCAACAAAAATTGCCGTACGGGATATCCCCCAACATAGTAGAGAACGTTATCCTCTACTATATCATGGCTAACGGGCTGTTCCTCATCAGGAAGCATATCGACTGTTGGTGCTACATCACAAGTAGTAGGAAGCGAATGAGGTGGCTCTGACATTTGTGCCAACACAGTGCTGCGATCCTGTTCACAGTTTCCTTCTGAAAAAAGGGCAACCAGTTTGCCAACAGAAATGTGTTTCAGACCTGATGTGAACTGAAGCACATTTGGGTTGTCATTGCAGCCATGCTTTAACCTAAGAAGCCCGAAAAGGTTCTCCAGGGGGTCCTGCTGTAGCCAGCGAGTCAAGAGAACACGAAAATCGAAATTTTGGAAGAAGTCGTCCCAGAGGAGAAGGATAGCCTTTAAGGTGACCTTCCATGCCTCAACTCTGTGTAATTGCCGAGGCTCGTCAAACTTCCACCTTTCAACCCACGGCAGGCACTCCCGCAAAAAGGCTAGGTGTTCGGACCCTTCCGAAATTGCATAACGTAACTTGTCACTGGCTTTTTTTACAGAAGAGCTTTCAGACAGTCGAATAACTTATCTATCTTCTCGAGAAAATCAGCTGTTGGTTTGGTGGATGCTGGCAACACGCCAAGAGCAATGAATACATCAATGGCCACTGAGACCGATTCGCTCATCACCTGGCTGGCATATTTACCTTTCATGTTATTGAAAGGCTTCCGGTAAATGTGGTTGTCGGTTAGTTTCTTCGCCAATTTGAGTTTGAGAGGATGCGAGCTTTCGTATATTTGCGTAATGAAAGACCAATCCACAATTTCTTGCCCGATATGCAGCTTGTGAGGTGCGCGGAGATTATTCCTTGTGCATTTAATTAAGTGTGGTGTGTCATATAGGGAATAAATCTTGCGGCCTTCAAGCACAAAAAACGGCTCTTCAGGCGTCACACCTAGCTTACTTGCCAAAGTGATGTTGCTTTCCCCCTGGTCGCAGATGAGCGCCTTCAAAAACAACCGGGCTCCCTGCAGCTGCTTGATTAATGTTATGATCAGATGATGAAGAGTATCTGCGGGCGTTTTGGTCTTTGATACTGTGTAAGCAACAGGCTGAATCCACGTTTTTGAAATGCCTGCCACAAGTATCAGGAGCGCTGAATTTGCCACGGCTGGTGCTCTTTGCCTACCGTCATCGGAGAATGCCATCACAATGTCATGCTTTGCATCATACTGCAGATGTTCCTTCAAGGACATTTCGTCAAATATTAATGTGCACGCACGATCTGTTAAATGCCAATTTCGGGTAGCTTCTTCGAGGGCTTCAATAGCGGTTGGAATAACTCCGGGAGTCATCGGGATATTTGATAACCACTGCTTTAGCGACCTCACAGTTGGCATGTCAAGCAGTCTTGACAGATGTCTGTACGCTTTCGGACCATGAAAGTATAAGTTTAAAGTGAACTGGCGGTGCTCGGGCGACCACCTCCGTCCTCTACGTTTCACGCCATTAACTTTAACTTGAGTCTCAAGCAATCTAAAGAATGTCTTGCGGACGTAGGGCCTGATAGCATTCAACACCTCGGACTGGGAAAGCTTTTTAACCTTTCTCTTGCCAATTCTTGACAGTGCCTTCCGAAGCCTTGAATTTATCTTCTCCAGGTTCTTCACTTTTCTGGCTGTCCGGGGCGAGCCCCTAGAAGGCTTGTGTTGTCGACCCGCTGGATTGGAACCTGAAAAATTTAGAAAAAAAAGCTCATTTATACTGTGTTTTTGTGAAAGCTGACCATGATCTTCAAACCTAGTAAAAGTTCTAGCGGCTTTTAGAATTGAAGTGATTACTTCCATGAGTAATCAGTTGGTCATATTTAGTTCTCGATCCTTCACTTATTCAAACTTGGGGCATTGGGAACAGGCCTCTGATAAGCACACTGCTGAGCATTGAGCCTACTAATGGCAAGTATAAGCATCGCGGGCAACATGAAGCGTCAACTAATTTTTCCTAATCATTAGCATACTCCTTGTTAACAAACATTATTGGTTATACGTTTAAAATGGTATGTTTAGGAAAAAAACAACGAATTCATAGTCTTCTTTAAAAAACACTAATCCCTCTTATATTAATAATAATAATATCTGGGGTTTAACGTTCAAAAACCACGATATGATTATGAGGGACGCCGTAGTGGAGGGTTCCGGAAATTTCGATTACCTGGGGTTCTTTAACGTGCACCTAAATCTAAGCACCCGGGCCTCAAACATTTTCGCCTCCATCAAAAATGCAGCCGCTGTGGCCGGGATTCGATCCCGCGACCTGCGGGTCAGCAGTCGAGCGCCATAACTACTAGACCACCGCGGCGGGGCACTAATCTCTCTTAGGAGGCAACAAACAAGCAAGAAAGGGATCGGACAAGCACTCGTCTCGTCCTGCCTTTCGGTATACATCGCTCTGGTTCTCGTCCCCTAGCAATGAACTAGCACGCCCAGCTGACACCCTAGTGCACTTTAGGATCTGTTAAATGGTACGTGACATTAAAACGATAGCTGCAGGGCATTAATTTATCTGGAATAGTTTTAAAGAACTTAGAGAGCAATACAATTTGCATACATGAGGGCTCAGTCTGTTGAACTTCTTCATCGGCGCTGTGAGCGGGCATTGCAGTGGTATTCGCGGGCCGAGGAGAGCCTGTGAAGAGAAATTGGCGGAGCACAGATTTCAGCGTGACATACATACAGCTGTTATTAGGCGTCACATTAAATATTTGCAATTACAATCACTCAGGCCGTTTTCTCACTATTAATTGGTCTCCTCACGTATTATGTCTCAGTACAAGTAATAAAAAAGTGTAAACACACAGAAAGAGAACGCTACGTGTCACTCACTAAATATATGGGTGTCCCAACTATCCTAAACCAATATTTTAAAAATCTTAATGCGATGTGCCTAGAACAGTTTAACATCGTGGTGCCCGTGATGACCTAGCGCGTAACCGAATTCTTGCCAATTACACTTATTTGGCCCATTGAAAATAAAAGTAACTTTGTAATAATAAAACTAATAAAAATGAAGTACCTTTTGGATTCTTATTTTAAAAGCGACTTTGAAATAGGGTGTCGTAGAATATATATATATTTCTAAAAGGCCAGTTCTGTTGCTCCCACTCTCAGTACTATCGCGCAATTGTTTTAACAGCGACACCAAGTTGGCCGCTACTGACTCGCCATGTGCGAAATAGCTGATAATGCGCCACATGGAGTACTCTCTCAAGTTATGAGGTCATTTTCGCCTTTTCCTGTAAAACGCTACGCCACGGGTAAAATAGCAGAGACAACTAAATCAGAATAGAGGAGGTTACATGTAGAGCGTTCTGAATGAGACGTTTGCTCTAAATTTAACGATTGTGAAGCCGGCAAATTTTTTTACTAAGCTAGTTATATCTACCAGCAAAATCATGCCGGCGAATCCATGGATGCTGTGTACACCATGCGCTGGTATTGTTGGTGTAATCTGCGCGAGAATCTTAAAAATACTGAGTCATGATAACTCGGACAGGTACAAATATTGAGTATTAAGACATTTCTGTAAATAGATGTAGAGGCATGAGATTTTGTGCTGTTGTATGATCACTTTACAGTATTCCCACCTGGACTTTCGACGTGTGTCTGCCCATCGCCAAAAATGCAAACTGTTGGCACAGCACATCTTAGCAGCCTTGTCTGTCCAGGGTCTGCGTAGTCTCTGCTGGTAAAATGGGCAGAGCACAGGCGGTAGCTGCTGTATATCTGACGAGGTGGTAAATGAGCCAGGTCCTGCCGTCTCGCATACTGAAGCCAAGTGCAAGATCTGGAAAATCAATGTGTGCGTGTATAGTATTTGGGTTAGAATGGATTTATTTCTGTTTTCAGGCGTAGATGGATAGCTTTGAGTGAAAACTGGCTTCTTTATTTGAAGTAAGCGTTATTTGATACATTTCTCATCTTCCTTTCTTAATTGAATTTTCGTAACCAAGACGACTTGTGATAGCAATCCTGAAAGCAAACTTTAAAATGAAATCTGTCTTTATTATTAAGAGACGCGGATACATGCTTCTATTTGCGCGATAGTAATGTTTGGTGGCAACGACCCCAGCTTTCCTCCTAATTCGAAATATATTTTTGCAGACAATAGCAATCATCCCACACCAAAATCTCTAAACAACTATTCGTACATATATACCCTCGCGCACTGCGTATTCCTCGGGTATTTCTCGCGCCCTGCTGCAAATCTTTCATAAAAACCTTATTAAAACCAGTAATAAATTAGTAGAACACGTAAGTTTACATTGTCCAATTATTTATGGGCTTTTAGCTGCAATTCTATTCTTGTAAATATATCGTAATTGTACTTAAGGCTGAAACTGAAAACACGAAATTGAAGTATACATTATAAAATTTTACTTTATAAATTTATTGCTACATTCCTCTGCAGTATGCCGTGGATTTACGTGAGGCCAAAAGGAAAACACACAATTGAAACGCAATAATGTAATAACATCCGTCTAAACTCGCAAGTGTAATACTTTATGTACTCAGTACTTAATTAACATAGTACTAACAACACATGCTATGAACGTATATGAACCCTCCCTTATAGCCAAAAGATTATGGGAATCCCCTTCCTCCAGCTATGAACATAAATAGGCTAATAGTATTCAAGAATACTAATAACACATGCAACGAGAACAGACTGAACGCAGGCAATCAAAAGGTAATAAAAAGAGTGCGGATAAGCTTACACTGTTTATTAGTTACTGTATATGCTGCTACAAATACATTTGTGACATGCCTTGCATTGCCTTGAGCCAAAGTGCAACATCGAAATCCAATGCACGATCGAAACGCAATAAATTGAAAACGCAAGTATAAACAATCATGCATAGCAAATGTATTCGCTGGAATAATTTCCAGATGCTCTGCCGTGCATGCCATGTATAATTGAAGCCGAAAAGCAGACAATCAGAATGTAATGAATAAATCAAGTACGTGAAGCTCAATTAAATTACACAGCTACTGCAGCAACCGCATCCTGATATGCCGTGCAAGCGTAGAAAGACAAAACGAGCAGCATGCAGATCGTACCTTTCGTCCGCCGGGATCCGAAAGAATTTTATGCCGGTGTGTCATGAAGAATTCCGACAACACTCAGCGCAGCACGATTTGTGATGACGGCGAGAAACCATGGATGCGTCTGTTTGGCTGAATCTTGCATGGGTTTCGCTAAAACAAACTTTACAGCGGTAAAAGCGGCCTTTCGGACACCGCAGGCTGTAGCATAGATGGGCGCGCGAAAAGAAACGCCCCTTTTTCGCCGTGAGAGATAGGACGACTGCGCAGTTCTCAATTTCCACTTCGGGTGGCGCTCTTATTTTCACAATCCCGAAGTGCAACCTTTAGGTTCACTTGTGTAGTAAAAACTTCGGAGTTAATGAGTAACCTAGTAATAACTGTAAAATAGAACAAGAACGTTCATTTAGGTAGTACAGCCCCAAAACGTTAGGATTGCTGCGGTCACGGGACAGAAAAACCGCGAAGTTTCACCCCCCTGGTTCAGTTACCACGACCACTTCGTGTTGCTCATTCGTGGTGTCCAGTGTTACAACAAGCGTCACAGGAGAGTTGGACGTATGCTGCGGTTGAGAACTTCAACGTCCTCGAGCTATACCCGAGCGTGCGTGAGAATGTCATCAGTCAGGGCATCGGCAGTCACGATAGATAAGTTGTCGCCATTGTCGAAGCACACGCGGAAGGATCGCTTGTTAGCAGTTCCAGACACTATTGGTAATGTGCTGTCCATCGAATGCAAAGACAGTTCCCTTGCCTAGATGACGTAGTTCCTGTTCAACGGATGCTGTTGCCCTCTTCGCTGGTTTCTCGTCCGCTCTGGTCGTTGCTGGCGTTTTCGGCTTGCTACAATAAACGGACAGGTAACCGACGTAGCCGCAGTTGAAGCATGAACGAGCAGCGATGGACTGCGTGCGCGGAGCTTACGAAAATTTGCTGGGCGAGTTGGGTATCGGCTAGTTAATCGGCAAGTTAGCAGAGCTCATGGCTGACACCCGCTGGTTTGAACCCTGACCACGGCTTCATGAAGACGTAGGCGGCTTCTTATCGTTCTTGCCACACACAGTTACACGACGCCTCGCGCCGAGCAAAGCCACTCTGTCAATGAGTTCAGTCACTGTGCCACACAGTTGGGCCACCTGTGGCTTGGCCCCTGTGTCATCCTAGATGCCGCTTAGAATAAGGAAAGATTCGTTCTTCTGCTAGAAGGTATGGCGCCTTGTGCAGAATGGCTTTATTTGAGTATGTTTACTTGACTATGGCATCGGGGCACTGCAGGCGTCGCCTCATTTGCAGTTCGAGTAACTCCTGCATTGTCAGCGTTCTTGCTCTACGATGAACTACTGAAGATCCTCCGCCGCTGACGACGACGATGCCACCACAAAAAAAAGAAAGCACCTAACACAAGACAGAAAGGGTCTTGAAGTCAAGCGTTCACAGCCTGCAGAAGACATCACGACGCAATGTAGAAGCAGCGAAGCAAACCGTCCTAGGCGTGATTGAGGCCGCGACCCCACCGCAACGCCAGGCGCCGAACTAGCGACCTCAACATTCTCAACAAAGGCCACAGCATCACAGCTTTCGTCGACCTCGGAGCTGACTATTCCGTCATCAGTAGTACTTTCGCCCCGATCTTGAACAAGGAAAAACAACTTGGGAAGGCACGGAAACTTGTACAGCCGGAAGTCACCTAGTAACGCCAACGGGAATCTGCGCAGCCAAAGTGACTATTACCAGCCGTTTTTATCCCGCAAGTTTCGTCGTACTGCAGCGTTGCTCGAGAGATGTTATTCTTGGAATGGACTTCCTGAACCTCCACGGTGCGGTCATCGACCTGACAGAAAAGTCGGCAACACTATCCACGAAAAAAGCACTACCACCGCGCACGCCTTCATAAAGCCATGTCCTGAATGTGTTTGAATAAAAAGTCACCGTCCCTCCTCACTCAAGCGTTATCATATCTGTCGGCACCCCAATACCAAAAGACTTTGAAGGCGTCATTGAAGGCAATTAGCACCTATTGCTGAATCGCAATATTTCTGATGCTAGGTGACTTACTGAGCTACGACGAGGAAAAGCAAGAGTTATGCTCACGAGTTTCAGCAACGAGCACAAACACGTGAACAAAGGTACAAAGGTCGGCTACATTGACGAAAATATGCAAACAATCAATGCTCTCGCCCTCGCTGATTCGGCCGAATCTACTCCATGGGACGAAGCTCCTCCCCCAGCTTTCGACGTCAATCTGAGCCTTCCGAAGCATAAGCGAGAACAGCTCAAGGCCCTGCTCCTGCAATACAGCGAGTACACTTTGTTGTCGAAAATTCGCCAGACCGTAGTCACGAAATATCACATAGTAACAGAGGAAACCACCAGACCACCATGGCAGAGCCCCTAGCGTTTCGACACGAGAAAATGAGGCCGTTAAAAGATGTCGACAAAATTCTACGCAACGAAATTGTCAAACCGTCTAAGAGTCCCTGGGCTTCACTTAGTGTTAGTGAAAAAGAAGGACGGAACGCTGCGTTTCGGCGACGATTATCGCCACCTCAACAAAATCATAATAAAAGACGTTCATCTTCTCCCACGAATAGACGACGCTTTGAATCGACTCCACAACACGAAGTACTTTTTGTCGATAGACCTCAAGACTGGGTACTGACAAGTCGAAGTCGACGAGAGAGATCGAGAAAGAACGGTGTTAAAACACCAGATGGCCTTTTCTAGTTCAAGGTTACGCCTTTCGGTCTTTGCTCGGCACCTGCGACTTTTCAACCCGTTATGGGCACAGTGTTTTCAGGATCGAAAGGGCAGTTGTCTCGTTTAATTAGACGACGCCGCCGTATTTTCCTCAAATTTTGACGCACACTTCGGTGCCCTAAAAATGCACTTCAAGCCCCCGTGAAGCCAGAAAAATGCCGCTTTGCTTACGAAGAATGTCTGTTTTTGTGCCTCGTGATAAGCAAATCTGAGGTGAGACGCGAACAGCAGAAGAGAGTAGCCATAACTGTCTTTCCACCGCCCGCCGTCAAAAAAGACGTGCGTCGATTTCTCGGCATGCTCGCCTCTTACAGGCACTCCGTAAAAAAGTTTGCACGCATCGCTAAGCCACTCACTAACCTCACGAGGACTGACGTCTAGTTCAAGTGGGAAACCCTCCCGGAGAAAGCGACTGGGGAACTAAAACGGCGCTTACAGACACCTCCGTTACTCGTGGATTTTGGTGAAAACGCCGAAACAGAAGTGCACACTTACGCAGACAGCGTAGGACTCGGCGCCGTCCTTGTGCAGAAAACTGACAAACTGGAAAGGGTTATCAGTGACGGTAGCCGGTCAGTATTCGAGGCTGAAAGTAATTATTCGTTAACAGAAAAGGAGTGCCTTGCTATGATCTGGCACATTCAAAATTTTGTATTTGCCTCTACGGCAGGCCCTTCAAAGTTGTGAACGATTAGAACGACTTTTGTTCGCTAGATGAATTGAAGGACCTTTCAGGTCACCTTGCGCGGTTGACTGTGATACTTCAAGAATACAACATTACCATCATTTGCAAGTCTGGCAGAAAACACTCCGACGCCGAATGCCTGTCGTGAGCCTCCGTCGACCCACCGTGACGGAAGACCTGAATGACCACTGCTTCTTGGAAACGATAACTGCAGACGATTCGCTGAATGCCAGGGGGACTACCTGGAACTTAGGGGCCTAATCGAATACCTTGAGGGCAGGGCCTTTGTTGTTCGGAAGGTATTGAAGTGGGCGCTTACGTCATTTTCACTGCGACATTGCCTTCTGCAAAAGAAGAACTTGTGACACCTTCGGGCCAAGTACGTTTTTGTGGTGTCTTGAGCTCTACGACCAGAACTCCTACAGGTTGATGATCCAACGGCAGGACACCTTGGTGTTTCTCGCACGGTCGCGGGATTACAAGAAAGGTACTACTGGCCAGGCCATACCGCTGACGTCGTTTGTTACGTGAGGACATGGCGAGACTGTCAGCGATGCAAGACACCACTGACAAGACGAGCAGGCTTTCTTCAGCCGACCGAACCACCTTGCTGATCATTACAACGAATAGGGATAGACCTACTTGGGCCACCATTTGCGACGTTGAATTCAGGAATCAAATGGATCGTCGTAGCTCCTGACCGCCTCACCTGCTACGCCGAGACAAAGGCCCTACCCAAAAGTGGCGCTTTAGAGGTAGCCAAGTTCTTCGTTGAGAACATCGTCATTCGTCATGGCCGCCCAGAGGTTGTCATCACCGATAGAGGTAAGGCCTTTACTGCTTATTTGGCTCAAGATATCTTAAGACATAGCCAGACAAGCCATCACCGCACCACCACCTACCACCCACAGGGACGTGGTCTCACCGAGCGGCTAAACAAGACAATCGCCGACATGCTGTTCATGTAAGTCGACGTCGTACACGAGACGTGGGCCACCATTCTTCCGTACGTGACCTTGACGTACAATATGGCCATCGATGAAACGACGCAAACGACGCCATGCAAGTCGGTCTATGAATGGAGCCCGGCAACGACCCTCGATGCTATGCTTCCAAGCGTCACTGACGAAGAGAACTTCGACGTCACCACTTACCTTCAGAGCGCCAAAAAAGCTCGTCTCCTGGCCCGCCTGCACGTCAAGAATCAGCAGGTGACTGGCAGCCGCTGTTAAAATCTTTGACGAAGCTTCGTTCAGTACCAGCCCGGGGACCAGGTCTGGGTATAGACGTCGATACGCCGACGTAGGCTCAGTGAAAAACTTCTGCGATGGTACTTCGGACCATACAGAATAGTTCGACGTCTAAGCCCACTCGACTACGAGGTCGTTCCCGACGGCATTATGAACTCTCAATGGCGCCGTGCTTGACCCGAAGTCGTCCATGTCGTGCGCTTCAAGCGATTTCATGCGCGAACTTGAGGACTGCATTTTGTTGTTGCTGGTATAATTATCCCTTATTGTTTTCAATATTGTACGTCCGTCATGTGTTAAAGCATCGGGACGATGTTTTTTTCAGAGGACGGCAGTGCCAAGTTCCTTTACTCAAGTTTTGTCACCACCTTGTTATACTACGTTCAGCACAAACCACGTCTATGATGTTCGAGAAGCTTCAATGCTTTAGTAGATCGATTTGTTACGATTACGTCCACTACGAGAACATCACACATTATTCAGAAACCCATGTCGCCACTAGTAATAACACTAGAGGACTCTACGGCAGGGGTATATTTGCCGACACGTTTCGCCGCTTGTCAGTTGATCGACGGCCGACGTTTTGTTCGCCGCTATTAGAACCAGTGTCATAATTTCCTTATGCATGGCTACAAGTTTGGCCCGAATGAACAGTTTATTCTTCGTCCTGCACTCAGCTCCTTTCTTTCACGTCAGGACCCTGTGACAATATATTACTAAAAATCGATTCCCTGAAAACATGGCTTCTGCTTTCCCAATTTTCCTACACTGCTCCTAAGTCACGTTCAGTGGTATGTAAAGACAAGAACATCAGAACACATGGAGTATAATTTAACTGTCAGGGACGCCCGCACAAAAACAATCACTATTAAGTAAAAATAATTGAATACTGGACTTTATCCGCAAAACAATCCTAAAGTTTCTGGTAATGTACGTAATTGCATATTTGAAATCATTGCAAGAACATTTTGCGAGATTTTTGTCACTTGATGCAGCGCACTCCTTTCAAGTGGTGCTTCCCGGCTTCTGAAGAGGGGGGTGTGCCAACATGCCAAGTGATATTTTGCTGTGCTGCTCAACCACTTTTGCTCAACCACATCTGGTCTTATGACTAGGAAGCTCCTGGTCACATTCGGTTGCAAAAACTGTCACTGCCTGTCATCCGCGAAACTCTGGTGACTCGTTAATGGTGATAAGAATTGGGCGGTTTTTCATAAAAGAGACTGTCGACGCAATGTCTTTCACATTATCTTCACATAGTTATTTATGTAATGAGAATAGAGTGCAAAGCGTAGACACGCTAGCGCTAACGAAACCTGTTCTGTTTTAGCCTTGAGGAAGACAAATCTCGACACAACCCCCTGTTTACGTATCGCTCAACGCAAGCTTCCATCTTGCCGTTTTTAAGGTACTTCTTTTTGTATTTTTCATATAGTTATTCAGTGCTTGGCATCGTGCGTGCCACCGGACACTTCATTCGAGAGAGTTCGAGACATCTATGAGCCGAATTCCGTAGAATCGCAGCAAAATTTAGGTACAGCTTGATTGATTGAGATTGATTGATTTGTTGCGTTTAACGTCCCAAAACCACCATATGATTATGAGAAACGCCGTAGTGGAGAGCTGCTAAAATTTCTACCACAAGGGGGTCTTAACGTGCACCCAAATCTGAGCACACTGGCCTACAACATTTCCGCCTCCATCGGAAATGCAGCCGCCGCAGCCGGGATTTGATCCCGCGACCTGCGGGTCAGCAGCCGAGTACCTTAAACACTCGGCCAGCGCGGCGGGTCTAAGGTAAAGTTTATATCAGCGCAATGGGTCGACCGATGGCCTAATCATGTCACAGCACTAAACATGGCTTGCGCCCCCTTCCCTTCCCGAGTTTACTTTCGCTATGGCATGTTCGAAGAAAAGAGCCCATTTTAAATAAGCACCTGCTCCCATCCCTCCCCCCTCCTAAAAAATTGTCTACGCCTTTGCAGCTGACGTGTCAATGACGGCTTTGAACATGCTAATTTGATAAAAGTGGAGCAAGGGTATAATGGCAGCTGAAAATGGGCGGGCCCTAAGGCTTCGCCTTCAGGAGTTCAAGGCGATAGCGATCTTGTTTAGTGTACACTCCAAACACCAAATGCATGAGACTTTTTTAACCAGCTATGCATCCTTTACACGACCCTAAGGAAATAGACGCAGTAGTCTGGGTGTGTGTTGTAGTGGTTACCAGATTTAAACAACAACGTAATTATTATAATCACATGTTCCGAATCCTGATTTCCATAGGCGCTTGTACCACGCAATAATGCTGCAATATTTTATGTTCCCATGTGAAGCATGTCCCCGCAGGGGCGCCTGCGCAAGTAGGCGTTTGGTGTGTAGCGACACCACGGACCCGAGCTAACGGGGGAGTTTCTACTCCCTCCCACGCCTAGCCGTGCGTGGCTTTGCCGTGTCCGGGGAAAAGGGGATCCTGGGGGTTGAGCTGACGCTGGGTGATTGGACCTTTAAGGCCCCCCGACAGAGGCAACACACCCCTTTCTCCCTCGCTCCACGTAGACGGCACCCCCGGATTTACCCGCCTAGGGGGAATCGGCAGTCGCCTTTTCCTGTCTCCCCCTCACATCTTCGTCTTTTCTCTTACTTTAAATCTTGCCTGTCCTCTACTCTCTTCCGTTGACTTCCGTGTTTCCTGGCGGCAAGGGTTATCCCTGTGTGGCTATCCTACCTTGTATACACCATATTCGGTTATAGTGGTGGTGTACAGCTGGCGTCTGCAGGGCCTGTGCTTACAGACCCTGCAGCGTCCCTTTGTAGGATTCCATGGTGGGTGGCTGGCGCCGCTGCCAAAAACAAACCTTTTCTTATGGCTAAATCCTTCCCCCCACTCCCTGATCGCCCTCAGAAAAGAGGGCGCACCGATGAAGTCTTCAAGTTTTTTGGTCACCAGAGAGTATCCTTTCCCCGATTCCACGTTATCCACGCTAAAACACCCGGCAAACCAGTGCGAACAATTTCGCCTTTTCTTGTTTCGAAGCCTTTGACAGAAATCTTTGGCCCAGGATATAAAGCTTTGAGAATGGCAAGTGGTACCCTCCTGTTGGAGCTCCGCGACCAGAAACAATATGAAAAATTGCCTACTCTAGTGAAATTTGGAGATACGAAATTAATAGTAACCCCACACCGAACCATGAACACCACCCGTGGCGTTGTCTCAGATGATGACCTGTTAATGCTGACGGAGGCTGAACTCAAGGAGGGTTTCAGCGAACAGAATGTCATAAACGTGAAACGAATTAGGATGAGGCGTGATGGCAAAGAAGTCCAGACTAAACACCTGATACTTACCTTCAATTCAATTGTATTGCCCGACTCCGTTGAGGCTGGGTAAATCAAGCTTCGAGTGAGGCCATATGTACCAAACCCTCTCCGGTGTTTCAAATGCCAGTGGTTCGGCCACAGTTCACAGAACTGCCGAGGCCGCCTAACTTGTGCGAAATGCAGTGCTGAAGAGCGAACATCAGATGCCTGTGAAAACTCTCTTCACTGTGCGAACTGTAATGGGGAACATGCCGCATACTCGCGGTCATGCCCGTGCTGGAAAAAGGAAAAGGAAATTGTCACAATTAAAGTAAAACGAAATATTTCATTTAAGGAGGCACAAAGGCAGGTGTCCTGCCTACCAGAAACTCGCTTTGCCGAAATGGCGCGTCAGGGGGCAGCGCCACGACGGCCCCCGGTGCCTGTCTCGCACACGCGTAGTGAGCCAGCGGTGACGCCATCCGCCTCGTTGGCGGTTGCAGCCAGTGCTGCTCCGCCATCCAAGAAAGACCCACCAACCTCCGGGCTGGGGCCGCGAAGATCTCGTCTTTTGAGGCGAGGCCATCAAAACAAACGCAGCGCTCGCAAGAGCGCGTGTCCAACGCCTCGCTAGAGGCAATGGACACACCACAGAGTGTGAGGGCGCAGCCAGAGCCTAAGAATCGGCGCGACTCTGTCGACCGATCCAAAAAAGAAAAATCTCGTGTCAAGGGCCCTGGAAAAGGTCCGTGAGCTAACATTCCATCCTTGAGCACACAGCACAAAACACATCTAAAATGGACACAAAGATCTTACAGTGGAATGTGAGAGGACTTCTCCATAACCTCGATGATATTAGAGAACTTCTTAATAAACATACTCCAAAGGTGCTGTGTGTTCAGGAAACACATCTCAAGTCCGCACAAACAAACTTTCTCAAGCAATATGCCATCTTCCGGAAAGACCGTGACGACGCTGCCGTTTCGTCGGCGGTGTCGCTATAATAGCTGATAAAAGTGTTGCCTGTAAGCAAATAAACCTCCGAAATTTTCTTGAGGCAGTTGCTGTTCGAGCAATGCTGTTCAAGAAGCTACTAACAATTATCTCTATTTACATTCCCCCGTGCTGTCAACTTTCAAAGACACAATTTCAAAGCTTCATTGATGAACTTCCTCCGCCATATATAGTCGTTGGTGATATAAATGCACATAATCCCCTATGAGGCGACTCCCGCTTAAATGCGCGAGGATGCCTAATAGAACACTTTCTGTTTTCGTCAGGTGCATGTATACTAAACAAAAAAGAACCAACGTACTATAGCACTACACACAACACATACTCTTCTATTGACCTGAGTATTGTCTCGAGTACATTATTTCCATATCTGGAGTGGTTCGTTCTCAAGAACCCCTTTGGGAGTGACCCCTTCCCGATTATGTTGAAGCTAACAAAAGAAGATACATGCTTGCCTGACCTTTCTCGCTGGAACACCAAGTCAGCCAACTGGGAACTGTTTCGAGAAATTACATTTTTAGACGGAGATGATATTGCTGATTTTAACATAGACGATGCTGTAGCATACCTAACAGGTTTTGTTATTGACGCTGCAGTGAAATGTATCAAGCAAAGTAACGGAATTACTAACAAACGTCGCATCCCATGGCGGAACGACGATTGTCGGAAAGTGCGCAATAGACAAAATAAAGCTTAGATACTACTTCTATATTACCCAACGGCTGAAAATTTCGTCAATTTCAGACAGGTTAAGTCCCAAGCGAGAAGAACGCGTCCTCTTGCAAAGAAAGTTGGAATAGGTACATCTCCAGTATAAATTCTTACACCGATGAAACGAAGGTTTGGAATAGGGTAAACAAGTTACTGGGTCGGGAGACACACCCCCTTCTCTTGGTAAGTAGCCAAGGAGAGAGCCTGGAGGAGCAGGCGGACTGCCTAGGCGAACACTTTGAATACGTCTCAAGTACATTTCACTACACAGAAAGTTCTTAAGATTCAAAGAACGCGAAGAACGGCAACCCCTTAAATGTAAAAGTCCATCCACGGAGGCTTACAACTGCCCATTTCATTAGCTGAACTTAAGGCAACTCTTGCGTACTGCAACAACTCGGCGCCAGGTGGCGATCGTATAATGTTCGAAATGATCAAGTATCTTCATCCAGAAGCACTAAAAACACTTCTAACCCTCTTCAATACCATTTGGGAAGCTGGATATATTCCATTGTCATGGAAAGAACCGATAGTAATCCCGGTACTTAAACAAGGCAAAGACCCGTCCTTGGCCGCAGCTAAAGGCCAATAGCGTTAACAAGCTGTTTATGCAAACTATATGAGAAAATGTTAAACCGGCGCTTAACCAACTTCCTAGGAGGTAACAGTATACTAGACCCCCTTCAGTGTGGTTTCAGAGAGGGGAGGTCGACAATAGACCACCTTGTTGGCATAGAGACATATATTAGAGTTGTATTTATTCATAGGCAGTTTGTACTTCCGGTATTCCTTGACCTGGAGAAAGCGTACAATACCACATGGTGATTCGGGATTCTACGCGATCTTGCCGCCATGGGTATCCATGGGAACATGTTAAACACAATTGAAAGCTATCTTTCTAATCAAACCTTTCGCGTAAAAGTGGGAAATGCTCTCTTTAGATCATTTACCCAAGAGACTGGTGTTCCGCAAGGGGGCGTGCTTAGTTGCACACTCTTCCTTGTAAAATCGAACTCCCTGCAGTCAGTAATTCCAAGCGCGATGTTTTATTCCGTGTATGTAGATGATGTGCAGATGAGTTTCAAATCATACAATTTATCTACCTGCGAACGACAAGTGCAGCTTGGAATGAATTAATTCTCTAAATGGGCGGATGAGAATGGTTTTAAAATAAACACCCAGAAAAGTACGTGCGTACTCTTCTCCAACAAACGAGGGGTAATGCCACATCAAATATTGCGATCAAGGGAGACCAACTCTCTGTGAGCAGCGAGCATAAATTCCTTGGAACCACTTTATATTCTAAGCTCACGTTTATTCCCCATATTAAAGATGTAAAAATGAAATGTCTGAAAGCGATGAACCTCCTAAAGCTCCTATGACGCACAACATGGGGTAGTGATCGGAAGTGTCTCTTGAACTTGTACAAAACCCTTGTCTGGTCGCGCCTTGATTATGCCTCTATAATTTATCATTCCGCAACGCCAAGTGCTTTGAAAATCCTAGACCCCGTTCACCATCTGGGTATCCGACTGGCAACCGGTGCCTTCAGGACAAGTCCGATCCAGAGTCTCTATGTAGAGTCGAATCAGTGGTCACTTCACCTGCAGTGATCCTATAGCAGTCTCACTTATTTTATAAAGGTACGCGCAAACAAAAGCATCCTTCTTATTCAGCTCTAAACGATATGACCGCTGCCACCCTCTACCATAATCTACCCGCAGCGAGAAAGCCGTTCTCTTTTCGTGTGAGAAGCGTAAGTGAGGAAGTGGGTGTTCCGCTGCTAGAACTTTGTCCTATGCCCACAAAAAACATTTACCGCCGTGGCAGTGGCAGCTCATACATTGTGACACTTCATTTCACGAGATCACTAAACACGCACCAGAAGCACACATTAAAATGCATTTCCGACAACTCCAGTTCAACTACTCATGCGTAGAGTTTTATACTGACGCTTCTAAGTTGCATGCAGGGGTGACTTACGCAGCCGTCGGAGCATCCTTCTCGGAATCCGGTGTGCTGCACCCGGAAATGAGTATATTTACGGCTGAGGGTTATTCACTATTGTCCGCTATGAAGCATATACGGAAATCAAACATACAAAAATCAATTATATTCACAGACTCGTTAAGCGTCGTAAATGCATTAGGATCCCTTTTCAGATTCAGAAATCCGGTAATAATTGAGCTGTATTCCGTTCTGTGTACAGCGTATATGTCCTACCAGCATGTTACTATTTGCTGGGTACCTGGCCATAAAAGTATCCAGGGCAATGTGTTAGCTGACCAAATGGCCACGTCAATTATATTGCGCGCTATTACCCTCACCGCTACTGTCCCTGCAACAGATCTAAAACCCTTTTTACGTAAGAAACTGCGAAACCACTGGCAACGCTTGTGGGACACATAAATAAATAATAAGCTTCATTTGATTAAGCCGCGGTTGGGTTACTGGCCCTCCGCTACAAGAACACGGCGAACTGATGTCCTATTCTGTCGCCTCAGATTAGGACACACTTATGGTACCCATAGCTTTCTTCTGACTGGCGATGAACCTCCTACTTATGGTAGATGTGGCGACAGGCTAACCGTCCTCCACGTCCTCCTGGAGTGTACGGAAGCTGAAAGGAAGAGAAAGAAATATTTTGCTTTGGCATACCGCTATAATCTTCCTTTACATCCGATTATGTTTCTCGGTGAAGAGCCGCTTTTTGATGCAAAATCAGTTTAAAGCTTTTTAAAGGATGTAGTATTGAATGTTTTTAGCCCAACAGGTTCATAGCGCATCGTCTGTTCAGAGGATGCAGCTGTGATAGCAGCTTTCAGCGAGCCCAGGCCTCCATGCTCTTGTTTTAAGGGTTCTTTCGAGGCACCGGTGCTCCATGCGAGGTTTTTATTTGACATACTTATCACTTTTAAACCGCTTTATGTCTCCATAGTTCTTATCATTTGTCATTGCCATTATTTTACTATTTGTATATATTTACGCACCTACAGCTACTGTTTTTAGGCCTATTTACAGCCACGTCACATCTGTTTTATCTACACTGCACATCCCACAGTTCATTATCATCGCTCTGGCGCTCTTTGGCCATATCTGGCTCTTGCGCTAATAAACTCCACTAATCAATCATGTGAAGCATGTATACAGACGCGTGTTTTTGTAAAACATGTGTCACTTTTCCTGCATTTCCAAGAAGATGAAGTCATTTTCGATGTATTCAGAAGCAGACGCTTGGCCATGTGGTAGAACACCCGCTTGACGTTGAAACGACGCGGGTTCGATGTCCACTCGGACCCGAAAGACCTGGACTCGATGCCTACTCTGACCCAAGATTCGTCGTTCTTTATTTTAATTGCGTCGTTATCGATATTTAGGTGACGTGTATGATAATTTTTCGCTGAAAACCAATGAAGCGAAAGCCGAGACCACTGCCGGAATTTCTGCCAAACGAGCTCTTTAGCGGTATACACAGAACGGTAAAACGTTTTACAGGTGTGAGTTTATTGATTTTTTATTTATTCGAATGCACTGAGCCCTAATTATACCAGAACACATCGAGGACGAATGTTGTTGTCTTCGGTATTCCAGCCCCCCAATGCGGACCGCTAAAAGAAAAGTCACGATTTATATTTATAAAATTGCATGCTTCTCAGTTGTGTGATTGGATATGGTGTCACGACCGTGTCAACATATCCAATCACACCACGGAAGAAGCGGAATAAAAACTGGGTGCCACTGATGCGTTGCCGAAAATTTCTAGTCCTTGCGATCACTCTGGAGAAACTTACACTAATACTTTTATATTCTGTATCCACGCCCATGACGTAATTGAATAGATTACTTGCTGGTGTGAAAGCAGCATTTCTACAAATTAGAGCCTAGTTACAGACCATTTGCTATAATAATGGACGTGAAGCCGGGGTGTTTAGGTTCATTGTGATACCAGGTGCCTCGGCGAACAGGATCACTTCGCTTCCACCTTTCCTATATTCAGCGGGGTACAAAAAATGAGACAATTGCATATGTGGGCTTATGACAGAAAGCACATCATAACGTTAATGGTAAAAACAAACGACCTCCGGCGACTTCGACTGTTAGAAAACGGTGGCAGTAAAGGCCGTTTCCCAAGACACAGCAAGTAGCAATTTCAAGGCGGAGAATTCACTCGCAGCGAAAAAAAGGGCAGTTCGCTTGCGCCGCCATGGTCTGTGGCGAGCTTCCAACATGTTGAAAATTTTCGCTCTGATATCGCAGCGGTGGAAGCAATACTCGTCGGGATCCGTCAAGATAGAGCTGGGGTGGCGAAACCGTTGAAATAGAGCCGACGTGTTTGTTTTTCGTAATGACCGATGCTGCGCATCTTAAAATAAATTTAGATCACAAGGTGTTCCTTAATGATGAAACGAGAGGGTCCTTCGTAAGCGTTCACTAAAACTTAATGATATCAAAAATAGAAAATTATTACAAAACATTCGAGTCTGGCAAAACGAACGGTGGCAAGAAGACGCCGCTGCAGTCGCATGGCGATAATCGTGGAGCATTGTGCAGTGCTTGTGAAACAATACCGCCATTAGCAGCGGTTGCTAAAACAGCAAATATAGCAAACGGAACGATTTTTTTTTCGCTGCAAAGAGGGCATGTGAAATAGCCTCAACGGCGTACATGCACGTAGATTTGCCGCTTCGAGGCGTCAGAGATGGCGCGTTGCTGTGTTGTACTCCTCACTAACAAACAGTGACGAAGGTGGAGGAGGGCGTGTTTGCACTCGTTTCGAAATTTTAAACTTGTGTAGGTGTATACGTGCACGTATACAGATGAACGCACGAGCATAAATAAGATATGTATAAATACCCCACCCCCACTTTCTCTCGTTGACTGGTGGAGGTCAGCCGCGACAGGGGTGCCGACCGATGTGCGCGAGACAGATGGCGAAATGGTAGGCAAGCAGACGCGTCAACAAGACAAAGCGTATCTGCACGCAGTTGCCATAGTAACGACAGAGGTACAATCCATTGTTTTCTTTGCTGCTGGCTTAAATTCCGTTTTTTGAATTCTTCGCGCTCGTCACTTTTCTACGAAACAAAAAAATTCGGCAGATACCACGTATCTAGGAATCGACGTTGTGCGAAGCATGCGGAGGGAAGGTGACCGTGTGGCAATTATTTTATTGAGCGATACGCCACGAAATCACGCTAGTTATATGTACAAGTCTTGCATGCAAAACATATGTGGAAGAGTTGACGATGTTTATATAACCAGGTGTTCGCACTTGTGCAACGATGCCAACTGAAACATGCGTATTAGCAACACAGGAAGCTGATATGTAGCGCTAATGCTCGCGAGGATGCTGGCTCAGGACACTGCTAGATAATTGAACTTCATGCATGGCAACCTATTAACCACAATTGACGTTAACGTGACGTGACGGCTGTTAAAGGAGTACTTATGTAATGTTTATAAAATCGGGTAGGCGGCGCTGCAAACACTATCAACGCGTTACGAAGATTACCCTAATGAAACGTTCAGTATGAAATCTTACAGAAAATATATGGACTCCGTAACATTTTCGTAAGCTACATACGGAAAAAATATGGAGTTTTATGGAAATATACGGAAGTTGTATGGCATATACGGAATGCTTCTTATGAAGTGTATGGAATGATAAGGAAATTGTATGGTGTATACGGAACGGTTTTATAGAGTATACAGAATAATAAGGAAAATGTATGGCTATATGGAATGCTTTTTATGGAGTATATGGAAGGATAAGGAAGTTTTATGGCGTGGATGGAGGGAGTTTTATGGAAAATATGGAACGATAAAAAATTTATGGAGAATACGGAGAGTTCGTTATAGTAGATATGAAAGGATAAGGAAAGTGTATGGAGTGTACAGAAGCTTTCATAATAAAAATGCGGAACGTAAGGTCTTACAGAAATTTACAGAGTTTGTAAGGTGCTTACGACAATGTGCAATAGCGTATGATAGGCATGTGGATTGTTCCAAAAATGTGGAAAATCTGCATTTCTTGTCACATTTTCAGCAGGAAATCCGAGCTCTATATAGTTATAAGTGAATTCACAGTGACATATATAGTACAAAAGAATAATGCAGGCTAGTCTGTGTTGTCAGTCACCACTGATCGCCCCTTTCCAGAATGAATACAACTTCTGCAGATGACCAGGTGCTAAAGTCTGTCACACGGAAAATGTGTCAGTCACAAGGAATGACAATAACTGTCAATTTGCTTGCATGCTGTCACACGAAAACAAATCATGCAAAAAAGCACAAATTAAGGGCTCGTTTTTCGGTAGAAACAATAATAATTAGAACTAATTTCAATGCGAATGAACTTGTCAATATTAATCAAACTGTTCTCATTAACATTGGCAAAGAGAAATGTCATTTTAAAATATCGACCATGAGCTTAGCTCTCCTGAGCACCGACAAAAGAAATGAAAATCTATGAAAACTAATTGAATGTAGCCTAAAAATAATTTTTTATTGATAGAATGTGCTCTTACAATATAAATAGAGCTATACACAACTTGCCACAGCTTCACGACAGAAACGAGGTAGGGGTAGAGGGAGTGGTCAGAAAAATAATTAGGTATGAGAGCACAACTCATATGTACCGACACATAATGGTGCTTATCATTGATGCTCGGATAGTCGTGTATAAAGCTTGGTTGTTTTGAGATTTTCAAAAGTATTGTTTCAGACCACCATGCAGATTACGCTTCAATTGTAGTGCTACATAAGACACAACTTAATGGCCAGCTTTAATGAATAAGATTATAGGTGAAACAAATGCTTTAAAAAATATCATGGCTGCATGGACGCATACAAGCTATGTAAAGTGCAATAAAGTGAGGACGCATGAGCTTCTCTTGATGTTTCAATTCTACATAGATGCTTCAACTGTGCTGCAAAAAATTTAACCAACGTCTGTGTGTGCAACATTGTCCATTTCAAACCATGTATATGTATATATAAAATACCTACTGCGAGATAAGCTATGTAGCACTCTATAACTCTTCCTTTTATTAGGGCAATTTTTCAATGAACATTATTCATTTTCTGTCTCAAGACTTCGTGCCCGCAGCTCTTGGTTTGGCTCGATCACAATTGTACAGCCCTTATTTTAAAGGGATAAAAAACATCAACCAAAATATATTTTGGAACTGCTTCTCGGTGATATTGCCTTCCCTCAACTGCCACAGCTTGAGATGAGTCATATAGCAAGTCTAGCGCATATACCTAGGGCCTACGCTTGAAGAAGCTGGTCCTGCTGTGAAATGCTCAGTTTTTCTCAAATAAATTTTTCGTTTGAGTTTTCTCACTTGTCGAGTCCCTCCTCAATCAAGCAGACCCAATGTTCCCCTTAGTCCTTTATTTTGTTATATTTTAAAATAAATAAAAATATGTAATAATGAAAATAAAAATACTAATAACTGTTGCGCAAAAACACAGTCCCACATACGTGCATGAACGCAATATTGCTTTTATTTTGTTTTTGTACCTAACGCAATAGAAAAGATAGTAGTACATAAAAACATTGAAAAATTTGAAAAAAAAAAAACAAAAGAAAAATTGAAACTTCGCGTGTTTTGAACCTGCGCCACTTAGTTGTGCTTGCGTACGTGAACTGAGTGCGTTAGGTTGCTCAGCTATTTGCGCTGAACAGTGCGTGTGCGTTTAAAATGTATATATAAATCTCTTGTTTACACGCTATGTGTTGGCATATTTATGTACGATATGCGATCGTATCTATTGTTGTGTGCATATGTTTTGTGATTCTATATACGTCACATGCTTTTCGCATGCCTTTCAACTATAGATTGCCGCCCCGTCGCGGATGAAAACAAGTATTTTTACACCCACACACAAGCTTGAGCAGTTGAAGGTTGTTTCCCGGGGCTTTCGCGATTGAGTCGGCCACCACAAAAAATTAGAGGGATACGCCATTAATCCCTGCATCTAGCTGTATTCCACTTAGTAGCTCTATCGCTTGATGACAAATCGAGCGCGGGGGGCGACGCTATTGCGCATGACCAGGCCTCGCGTAGCGGCAACATCATCTGATTGCGCCAGCCGGCTTGCTTCGATTTGCTTCCGAGCAAAGAAATGTCATGCCTTGAAAGATCGCGTACTGCACTATGTCAAAATGCTTTGTAGTCATCCTATGATTGATTGAGAATGGATAACTCTCATACGACTGCTATAGAACTTTGCGTCGGCGACGGGCACCGAACGTAAAGCCGCAATACGTCTGTCGTAGAAGCAGTAGGAGGCTGTCGTCTGCTAGAACAAAAACAAAACAAAGACCTGCGAAAATATTCATAAGTTGTAACTTGCTTTTTGAATAACCGTTTATCACTTTTAAAGTTATTTTGCCAGATAACATACATTTTTTTCAGTTTATAGCAGCGACAGACGTTTTTTTTATTTTCCTCACACAGATATCTAAGTAAATCCATTCACAGCTAAAGCCACATGTTGTTTGTCTTCTTTGTTTCCGTGGGCATGCCGTTTCGATGCGTCTCTCATGTGTTCGCGCTGCTACACACGAGAGCACGAAATGTTAAATTTACGCAAGGAAGCGCCGTTCCTCGTTCGTGTGATGTGCAAAGATTGCGCCCTATTACCGCGGTTGTTCGAGTGCGGATCAAGTGCGAGTCGTCCAAGGAATCGGTGGGTTGTGCGGGCGCTCGAAGGACTCCGACGTGACGGCTGACGCCTGTGGTCGCTTCCCTCAGGACAGTGTGAAAGAAACTAAAGGTAAGGGGCACACTTTTTTATGCAGACTAAGCATGCCACTCAGTGCAAGTGTGTGTGGCCGCACTCGAACGAGGCGTCGTGAAACGGCAACCTTACGCGCCTTTGCGAGTGCGGTTGCCGATTCGCTTTGACAACGCTAACGCCAGCAGAGCCATGGCGCATTAGCGCGGCCTTACAGGAGGTAATTCGAGACAACTGCGGCAACATGCATGTGTATGGTGATCAATTTTTTCATAAGTGCAATGTAGTGAGGAGGACGCACACGGCGCTTGCTACGTTCTTGATTAAACGAAGCTTGTAATGCCATTTGATGCAAAGCAGTATTTTCCTTCACGTTGTCGGGCGATACAATTTGTAACTTGGCTCAATTCTCCTAGCCAACCGCCTAAGTGGGTTGATAAGCATACTTTCACAGTAGAGCGTTATTATGCTCCTAAACAGTGGCGTATGCTTGTTAAAAGATATAATTGTGTGCCTAGTGTAGAGAGAGAGGTGTTCGTGCAATCTGTATGTGTACCTGCAAGACGCCTTTGCTTGTAACTAATAATGTACCGGCCAGCACCTACAATGTACGCCTGACTTTGAAGAAAACTTGCATGCACAATGTGAGATTTTGTAATCTGCCAGAGTTGCTTTTTATAAAATATTACATTGCCAGCATGTTCAAAACAAGTTTCGCTGCTGTGTGGCAGGGGTGCGGTTATCACGCTGTTGTGTAGTTGCTGATGCAAGCACTTATAGTTTTGATGCGTTAATATTTCTCATCTAACTCACGAGGTGTTTGGCTGTTTCAGCACAAACAAGGCAAAGAGAGGAGGAAGATGGCTAATGACAGGACCATTGCCAACTTTTGTTTGCAGGAGAATACACATGTTGGTGTATTTATTGTGACAGCCTTTCTGTGTTGCTTTTTTGCCCAATTTATGCAACGACACAGTTGTCAGCAATATGAGAGAGAACACTGAAATTAGCTTTTAAAGATCATGATGACTAAATGCCTAGTAATTCACAGCACAAAGTAAGAACAAAAGACATCAGTATGATGAATGTGTGAGGAGTACAGTCTTGCATCTAAAAAATGTATTGTGCAAAATGTTGCCTAAGTAAAAGACCTCTCTATATTTGCAAATAATGTGACGTCACTTCGAGCACCGTGCCAGCCATCCCCTCCCTTTGTGCAAGGGCTGGTTGGCAAGGAAGTTGTTGGTGACGTTCCTGATAGACCACTGAAATGTATGCGATGCCTAACCTGTAGCCTAATATATACGTAATCTTTTGTGCAGTTACATCTGTGCATCTGACACCTACAACTTATTTGCTTATTTACATTGCTCCCTTAGGACCTAACACACAAACTTGTAGTGTGCATTGTCCCTTCATGAATATCGAGCGGTAAAGGTACTGAGTATATGTGAAACCAGAATCTCTGCTTATTAAATGAAGACATATGAGGCCTTCGATAAAAAGAGTTATACCTTTATTGGGCTTGCGTACTCATCTGGGCGATTCATACATGCAGCTTCAGCAAATGGTATCTTCCAGCCCGGTGACCATGCAATGTTTTTCTGCACACAGCGCAAACACCGAGATGTACCCAGTCGCAGATAATCGCGTCAAGTGCATATTTACCTTGACTAAAATGTCGAATAAAGTTTTTTCAACAACCGGTCGCTGCCACGAGTGCTAACGTCTTCGCAAACAAGACACATTGTTATTCACACTGCACACACCACATACAATATTCTCATTTGAATCGATATTCTCAATACCTTTCAATGCACACTACATGCCGCAATTACAGTGCACATTTTTGAAGACTATGCCGCTGTTCCTCGCACAGGCGACAACGTGTGTTCACTTCTTCAAGATAAACAGACAGCGTGGCAAATAGTTCACCACACAGTTTACGCACAGCTAGATGTTTGCTGACACATACTACAGCTAATGTCGACATTGTAACGTGAAGTGTAAGCTTTGAAAAATTAAAACTTGCCCCAAACACCGCGCGACTGTACCGGGCTGAGCCACTAGCGGGAGTGTTTTCGCAGCCACACCTTTTACGTGTGCCAGTGACATCATGCTATGACGTACCTCGGTAGGGGCCTATCGCTGCATACTTTATGTGAATGAGGGTCTTGTTAGAGACAGCAGGCATTGTTGATTTCGTAACTTGTTCATTTCCAACTGGATCTTCAATTACACGAGTTGTCTGGCTGATATTCAGGCGAACTTTTGTGCAACAAATTATACAGTTGGCAGTCTGTGCTTGCCGCATACTGTTGTTACTGGTGTTTCTCGTTGTTACTTTGCACTGTTCATTACTGCTCACCTACAGAAACTAGCCTAGCTTGCCGCTGTTTTGGACAAGATGCAGCTGGCAAGTGCGATAGTGTTAATAGCTCTAAATGCTCAAGCAAAAGTTATCGTTTAATATTCAGTTAGTTATATTCATAACAGTAAATTATCGGTAATCATTGATTAAACATGAATTCGTGTTCTTTCACATAATGCTCACAACTTTTATATCAAATTGAATGGTGTTTATAAAAAACATGGGTTTTAGCTAAACTTTATGCTGTTTTCTTGAACAGCTGACAAAATGCTATTGCATGCTTACTTGCCATGAGTTGGATTGCCTTTGAAATACATCGCAATTTTTCACCGGACTGCCAGTGCACTTCACACTGGGAGAATATTTATTAACCATGGATTGATTAATTTTTAAGAACGGAAAGAAAGAAGCGGCCGGCCGGGATACTTACTTGATATTGGCATCCATTTTGCTACCCAGCGCAATAATATGCAAACTTCCTATAGAGTGGTTATGCGTCTTCGCATGTGTGTCTGTAAACCAAGAACTTTGCGTAGAACTATATTTGTCTTACAAATGGTTGCAGGGCTGTGGAGGCTCTAGGACAGTTTAGCCAATATGAATGGTGGAATCCCTGGACATGTGTTCAACCATGCTGCATCAGCTGCTTGGTGTTTTCACGGCATCTTTACAGATGTGTTGGGAGAGTAAAGCAAGCAGGTTTCAACACAGGGAGAAGTATAATATGGCAGCACCTCTTGTGCGTGCCTTACATCCCAAGTATATCAAATATTTATCTTTCACCTTGTGGCCTGTAATTTTTAAATAGACACTTCTTTTTGCTTTATATTTGAGTCTTGATGCTTCGACAGCAATGTATTTGTGTTTGACAGCAAGTGTTCTTGAACAAATAACTGATCTCAATATAGACAAAACACCCTTCATACTTGGTCTTTAGCATAAGCTTGCACATATATAATGCAGATTCATTTGTTCATTTTTCGCTGTAATGATAATGGGCAAGTAGCAAAGGCAAGTTCAGATTGGAGTGGTCGGTGACGTCTGTTTAGGCTGTGCCATATTGCTTTGCAACCAGAGTTACTTGTGGCCACTTACACAAAGAAGCCATATGACGTGCATTCTAAATGAGATTACCATATCACATTTCACTGCATCTTAATATGTGTCCAATAAATGCAGATATCTTTAGCTTGACACTATAAAGGGATCCTAAACCAACACAGGGTTGAAATTTAGTCGTGGTGTTGCAGCTGTGTATGACTCTGCAATGGATGCATAGCCGAGATAATGTTTCTATATTTGTCGCAATAGTAATGTTACACACATCGGACGATACAAAAGAGGTCCTCGCCTATTGTGCTTTTTTTGGCTATGCTTCTTTCTTGTCTCTTCTTGCCATGTGCTCCTCCTCACTGTGCAAGAAGCAAGAACAGTGGCCACACAAACACGTATTTAAAAAAAATGTTGTAAGGTGAGCCCTGAGGAGCTAAACACTTCCAAAAGGCTCAAAAAGGTAAAGGTATCGTTTCTAGCTACTTTTTGGGCACCCATAGATAGTTGTGCTGCTGCAATTTTCATTGTTGATCAGGACAGTATTCTGAAATCGTTTCACACACTTGCTTAAAATGTTAAAAACATAATTGGAGCTCGTTTGGCATCCTTTATTGCAGTTACATACAGAACTAGGTTTCAATGCATAAGCAAAATCTGTTCACTGTAAATCAATCCTAGTGATATCTGAAATTCAGAAAATATTAACAGAAAAGCTCCGGAAAAGGCTAAGTGGTTGCTCCTTGAACGTGAAGGAGATACCCTTCTTCTGAAAGGTCAAGAGACAGTCTAGTAGTCTCGATATTACATGCACTATAAAATATTCTGGTGTCGTGCTCTTCATGCATGTCGTAATGAGAGGGGTTTTTAATAGAACTGTTGTCACTTTGCCCTGCATTGCTGAAATTATTCACATAGGTATAATGCAAGAATCACTTTATACCTTTTGATTTTATGCAAATGGTTTGCTTACCCTGTCGGTATAACTTGATTTGGATAAAATCATCAATGCTCTAAAATTTTTTTTACTATACAGCAGGTTTATTTTTAAAATACGTGACCATAGATGTGAACGCAGTTGGTGGTGTGCTTGATTAATGCTTAACTATCACCACTCTAATTACACCTGTTACAGTGCATAGTAAGACAAAAGTAATGGTACTTAACATTACTGGCAGCATACACTTTTATGTCTTAAAATGTGGGAGAAAGCCTGATTAAATTGTGTGTACGTTTTTTTCCACTCCAACTAAATATTCTGGGCTACTCAAAGCAGCTTCCGCTCTTTTAACGTCATTTTCAAACTATTGGGTTTTCAAAAGAAGTATCAATGCCATATCCTTTCTTTGTCAGCCTACTCACCACTCTAATAAAGAGAATTACCCGACAACAATACCCACGAAAATATAGGAATGTCATAAAAAGTAATGTCAATTCAATTGTGAAAAAATGTGAACCCACTGATAACTTGCCGCCAAGTTACGTTTTCGTTCACTTTTCACAATTTTGTTAAAGGTATTTTTGATAACATCACCTATAGTTTGTTTGGCATCATTGTCTGCTAGTTCTCATTAAAATGTGTTCAACAAAGACAACGAGCCCTTAAATATATAGTTCTTTCTTTCACTCATGAATCTGAAACAGTGAATCTCAGTAATCTGAGCCGTGTGTGCCTTGTTTTTTTGATCAGTTGTGTGTGTGTTCAAGTACATGCATTTAGGTGGGAGGGCGAACCATTGCCACCTCCTGTGACTAGCAGATTTTCTGACAGCTAACAGACGCCCAATGCTGCCAAAGAAGTATAAGGATATTGGAAGTAATCGTAATGCGATTGCCAGTAGGCAAAAAAAGGTGTCCCACACTCGCCATAATGGTAACAGGCAACGCTGACTGTCTCTTCCATGATTAAATGCACATATATACCGTACAAAATGGAAGGGGGATAGCCGCCGTGGTAGCTCAGTTGATCGAGCATCGGACATGTTATTCGAAGTTCACAGGCTCGACCCTGTCCAGGGCAGGTTATCTTTTTTCAGTCTACTTTTCTTTCTTCACAATTACAACATTTCTATTCTTCTTGCAGATTTTTCGGTGTAAAAAAGGTACCTTATAATCTGAAGAGACAAACAGAATGTGACAGTGTATGAGTTAGCTCTTGTAGTGGTTACAAGTAAGATATGTTTTGAAGAATAAATCATTCTGCCACTTGCCTAAAGAATGGCTACAGGACATGGTGCTGGATGCACTTTGTTAGTTTTGAATCGAGCTATCTTGAATTCTATATTTATAAATTACATGGGCTACTCATGATGGTATCACACACTTTTGTGCCACAAAGAATATGCAGCGAACAATGTTATAAATGCGATATTGCATAAGGATAAGTTAAAAACTTACCCTCAAAGAGAATGTACAGGGAGCACAAGGTGCAAGCGTCATTCCTTCTGCCCGTGCTTTTCAAGTGCGAGGTGTTTTCACCTAGTTCTGATCAACTAACTAGCTTGAGATGTGTTGTTATAGTGCATAACGATGCTCCACGAGAAACTAGGTTTGTCTCAAACTCTGTGTGTCTTTCAACCTATATGGTGCCAGGTTCAAGAATTCATGCAGACCAGATCGTGTTAAGCACGACACCCGTTTAACATAATAACATGGCTTAAAGCATAAAGCAGTTAATGGGACCGAATATCAATTTTTATAGTAGCTGTTTTTTTCTGCAATAGAAAGCTTACTGGTCTGATCGTACAAACATGCATTGAAAGAAGAGAATTTTCGGGGCTTGTTTCTTTTTGTTTGACATGGCTTTCATGAGTACATCTAGGGGTAACACAGAAAGTGCTGGAAACTTTTTAAGAATTTTCGGGTCTCTGACTGCTTTGAAGTGTCACACAACACAGGCAGCAAACAGTGGGAGGTCAGCATAACAGCTTTATATGTTTGTGCATTGCAGTTTGCTGCAAAAGCATGCATTTCATGTGCGTGTGAAATGCACAGATTTCGCACTGTTTGCCACAATGTCAGTGCTGCTTTTTGAGGGTTGACTCCTCTGCGTAGGCAGCACAGAATAATGTTGGCACAGGTAATATGGATATATGCTGTAAGTTTGACCACTAGTCTTTTTGCATGTTAAAGTATCAAATAATTTGCAGTAAACAAAGAGGCTGCATGACATACTGATTTTTAGGCTTTTTAAGTGCAATATTTAAAGAAAATGCCACTCAAGTTGCAAAAAGAATGCAGTTCAATTCACAATTTTTTTTTATTTCCACCTCCAATCACACATTCTGGCGACTTGTCAGTGTCTTTAATGAAGAAATCCTAATCGAAACTTTTAGCTGAATGGGTTGGTACTGATGTTGAATTTTGTGCACTGCTCATGACTAGAACAATAGATTCGTGCCCTACCCTTCAGTACTGCCTGAAATCGATCAGGCAATCTTTGCATATATTTAGTATCGTTGGACGATCAGTGTCAGCTTAAGCTATGCCATGAAAGCGGCCAACAGCGTCCAGCTAATGTTGTTTCCGTGTGCAACTGTCGTTGTGGTTGTGCTGAATGACCTTTCTTTATATACAGTACACAACAAACTTGCTCCTTTAGAGTCAAGTGCATCTTCGAATCGATTGTAAATGTTTGCATTTGCGAGGCCTTAAGTTTTATAAGAAATTCCTCAGTATGCCACGAGGAAATGTGTGTTCTCCAAAAATTTGTATATCATTATATACAACTCCTAAAGCCTCGTCTACAACTTAGTGCAGTTTGACCTTGAACAGAAAACGAGGAGCGGCCGCAGCCCCCAGAAAAGAGCAAGCACCATGCAAGCTCTCCAAGCTCTCTTTAAAAGAACAGCAAAGTCACTGTGTGGCATAGAAAACCATTGCAAGGAGTGCCTTATCAGGACACTGTGCTGCTCTTTCATCGCAAAACACGAAGTTGACCGCTCCAGAGGAACTTCACGCTGTGTATTGTGAGTGCGTCAGTGGTTTTGTTTTGTCCAGCCAGCAGTCAAGAAACCATGTGTCAGATTCAGCTGGGATGGCTAGAGGGAGTCGGGCAGGCATGTTTGGACATTTGTCTAGCCAAGTAGTGCGAATTTTTGCACTGGTCCTGTTGGAGTTACTGCCACAAATGACAGAAGCTTCGTCACCTCTCTAAATGTACAGATGTGTCGGGGAAGATTAGCTGCATTAGTTTTTTCTATAACTGATAGCTGAAAACATTCTTCATTGTAGAGGGGTTTTGTTCCTCACTTAGGGGTGTAAAGCCCTCCACAGAAAAAATGCTACACGTCTACTTACAGAAGGCCCCAAGGCCCTACTTGTAGGTTTTTTCGGCTTGTATGATAAGCACCTCATTTGGGTGTACATGAACATTTTGTAAACATGTACAGCAAGAAATTTGGGTGGCTGGTCATTTTGTCGTTATCATGTTTCTCACAATATTCTTAAGCATGTTGTGCATTACGTTGTCAATCTGATTCATGTGCATAGAAGACATTACGCAGTTTCAGGCTACTTCAAGCACTGTTAGTGTAAAAAGCCAGGAAGCAAGCTATCAATAATTTTTTTAACACAGTTGCTTAATCTGATGAATGATACATCACTAAACGTTCGTGCGTATTCATCAATGTAAGCTCGTCTCAGTGTTATCCAAAATGAAGATGCGAGCTGACAGATAGAAGAATCTAGTCGGGTAATTAGGGTGAACAGTGGAAGTGCCTCAGACCGGCTGGTCGATGTTGCGATAGGAGGACCTATTTTTTAGAAGTCACCATGTCATCCTTGGCGTGTTAGTTTATATGGGTTTAGTAATGACATCATCTTTTGGTGTATGCGTGTGTGCCTGTTGGAAATGTTTGTCTGAAAAAAACCTATAACGCGGAAGAGTGCAGCCCTTGCTTCCTTTCAAGTTAGATTGCGATGGTACAGTGTTATCTTGTCGGAGGTTGGGGGTAAGAGAAGCAAAAAAAGGTAAAAGAAAGAAAAGAAGGGAAAAGAAGAAAGAAAAGGAGGTTGCAAAGTAAAACTAGTGTGCTACACTGTTCCTACTTTCCATCCCCCCTTTTCTTCTTTTTTTCTTTGTTTTCTTTTTCGTCTTTTTTGTTAGATTTGCATTGTCCAATCTAGTGCATGAATCAATGACACGTGACTTTGCTGTAGAAAACATGCCTATGCGGTGTCGGATTGAACAGTGCATTGTACTTCATTCAGTTAATTACAGGCTGATCAGTCTTGTAAAAAGCGCTTCCTGTCTATCACCACACATGATCAAATGAAACGTTTGCGCTTGGCTCTTAGTATACTGGTATATAGCTTGTGTCTTGGACTACTCATTTTGCTGCTGTTTATGGTAATGAATTTATACAACTTGAAAATATCTTTCCTTGTAAACCTTATCAGACCTGCCGTTCTTTTTATTTCCTGCGCAGGCTTTGTATGTAAGGAAAACATTAACAGAGAGGTGATAGTTTGATCTTCGGAAGAATAAATGCTGGCAGTGAGGCAATTCCACATCAAACATCCCAGCCATTTTGCCAACCATCCTAAATGTGTTTTGAAAAAAAAATATTGTGCTCGTTTACTGTATTGAAAACAGCAAAATGCTAAAACCTATCGCAGAGAACAAAATATTAGGCCGCCTTGGTGCCTTCTGGACTTCCCAGGATGTCGTCTGGGTGTTGTTTGTAAAAAGTAAAAAGAAGTATTTCAAAAATACTGCCTCTTCTACACCAAATTTTGTCTAGGCATTAAGTAAAGGTGATTGTGTGTAGTGCAACAAGCTCAGTAATATTAGTGCATATTTTTGCCACATCAAAAGCAACGAAGCAATTCTCTTTATATGGCAAGTTATATGATTACACTTTGTTTTAAAGAATAAATAAATTTTTGAAGTTTCCAAATGATGGCTGTTTTTTGCATTTGATATACGATAGCTTCCGTTCCGAAGTTCCCTATGGCCCTCAATTGAAGACTTCAAAAATCATTTTCCTCATTGAAACAAAAATTGTATTGATAACACCTGCCATATAACAAGAACTGTTTATTTGCTTTCAACCTACACATAAAAGTAATTTTCCATTAGACTAACACATAGTTCAAATGGCATCTCAATGTGAACAAAAACAATTATATAGTGATAGTTGTAATCAGAACCTAACATATTTTTTTTCGTAAATTATAACTTCTGTGGAGTGAGTATTTGTGGCTAAAATATTTATACAAAGTGCAGTATTGCCATACAAGAAATGCAAACGATAAATAGTTTGGCTGAATTCTTCAAAGCCTATGTAGTGGATAAATCGCACTAATGTTACTCGGCTTCAAATAGTTTAAAGAAGCACCTTCACTTAATATGTAGATCAAACTTGATATTGCAAGAAAAAGAGGTACTTTTAAATTTTTCTAACAAATAACACCCGCACGACAGTCTGCGAAGTTCTGAAGGTACCCACGTGACCATTACCTTTTTTCTCTTCAAAATAATTCTGCAAATAACTATTTTCAAAACAGTAAATTACTATCATTTTTAAAAGTATATATCTGTGATGGTCGCCAGGCAGTATGGTTTGGATGTTTGGTGTAGAATAGCCCAGTGGAAAAAAACAACAAATGTCTGAGCATCCTTTAACGCTTGGGCAATTTTTAAAGCATTTGTTTGTTAGCAGCAATTCAATTTAGCCTTTGTCTTCATGCTTAGTCCCAGAAACAAAACACAAGTAACCAAAGTAGTCCAAAGAGTCATGCAGGCTCGCTGTTCCTAGGCTTGTGGTGCCTAATTTAGTGCAAGCTTCACAATTTTTTAAAAATTTAGATTCAACCAACAGGTTTTGGAGGCACAATGCATTTTCAGCTAAGTTGTTTCACACCAGTTACTTAGATAAAAAGCGGCAAGTAGAGGTAAAAATACCATTTAAAAGCACTGTAGGTAATAACAAAAAGGTCTGCTTTCTTTTTTTGTGTGGTGCTTCGCCTGAACGCTGTGCTTTTTGTGGTATAGTTAATTGTCTAGCGAACATAGGCCTTAAAAACTAAAATTAGCCATGTTGAGGTGGATTTCTGGTTATAGTCGTAGCAGCCATATTAAAAATTATGACTTCACACTTGATTGTCCTTTTGAAGATTTTTTCTTGCATAATGATATTTCAGATTCTTAGTCAATTTTGTTATAAGAAAACGTGATGTCATATTAGGGTCACTTTTTATAGAGTCATTCAGTTTTACCTTACCTTTTACATTCCTAATAGAGCAGTTATTTTCAATATCGGTATTCAATATGGAATGAGCATGCTGTATGTAGTAAGGTGTAAGCACTTACAGATAGCAACTGCACCCAACTTTTCTGTTGGCAGTTTATTTCTGTTATTCTTGATTGATATGTGGGGTTTCACGTCCCAAAACCACTATATGATTATGAGAGATGCCGTAGTGGAGGGCTCTGGAAATTTCGACTACTTGGTGTTCTTTAACGTGCACCCAAATCTGAGCACACCAGCCTAAAGCATTTCTGCCTCCATCTGAAATGCAGCCGGGATTCGACACCGCGACCTGCGGGTCAGCAGACGAATTTCTGTTACTCTTGCTCCCCTATTTTTTGCAGTTCGCTTATAGTTCTCTGGCTTGCACAGATTTTTAATGGCACCTGCCTCAGCCTGCTTGCTTTCATGGTGATTTTAACCTTCATAATTTGCATAGGTTTACCTCTCAAAATTGTTCAAGATGTCAATTTTGTGCACAAACTGTATAGTATGAAGGCAGCAGATGTACATGCACACACCATTAAAAGTACATTGAGAGCTTTCACTGGTAGTTCCTAAAGTTTTACTGTGCAGGAAGCATTTAAATCATAATTCTATAAGGACATATCAATCGATTATCTCTACCAATTAAAATCGTGACAACCTAGTTATTTTCACTGTTATAAGCATGCTGTTCTCTTTAATGTGGCAGAACTAGTTTATACACTTATTTCTTCTATTATTCACATATGCATAACATGAAGGATTGTGTGCCTTACATTTTCAGTTTCATTTTGTGTGTTATATTTCTTGTGCATGTGAACTAAGGTGCTAACAAGTGTCTCTGACATTATTTGTGACAATTATTTACAATTCCAGGTGCCATGAAGGCCACATAGGTTCTATGGCAGTGACCTACCAAATCTACAGTGGTGCCGAAGCCTCAAGCAGCATTTCGCCGATCTACACAAGGCGTTCATGAGATAAACAGGGCGCCACACTTTCACAGTGGTATGATTCATATTTATGTTTAAAGATTTCATTCCAAAATTGCTGTTACATTGTGTTTTGTGCCACCATTTTGTGGCTTAGGTGGAGCTTGCGAAATTACGGTGTAGTCACCTCATTTGTGTACCATCAACACTGCAATGCCGCTATTCCCAGCTAAAGCATACAGACAAAAAAATATATTGATTGTAGCAGGGCTGGTGTGTATAATAAAGCTTCTCTATTGCAAATAATAACTTTCTAAGTTCTTTAAGTCTTGCATAGAACACTGCAATAATGTGTTGCAATGTAACCACCTTTTATGATCGCTAGCATGTTAATTTAGTAGCTTTGTAACGTATTTTAGTTAAAAGCTAATTTTGCTTCTGCAACACGACAATCAGAAAGATGCCAATGATTCAAACCCTCATCATGCATATTTAAGAAATATTGTGATTTGTACACATTATTGCATGTACTCAAGATGTGGACGTCTATTCAATTTACACATTATAATGCTTTGCACTAGATTCGGACGTAACATGCACACATTTCAGTTTTTCTGCATGATACGTCTTACCATAAAATGCAGAGTCCGCATCATGCGTCTCTCCATAAAATGCCGAGTCCGCATCATACGTCCTTCCATAAGATGTGGAGTCCGCCTCATACGTCTTCCATATTCCAATCATTCCGTACTTGAGGTCTCCGCATCATACGGAACGTTTCAGTAGGGTAGCGTCTATTTAATGAGCAGTTCCGAGACCTGGCATAGCTCTGTGGTAGAGTGCTTTATTGCCACGCAGAATCCTTGCGTTCGATTCCAGCTGGGACCCCGACATTTATTCTTCGCATTCGATCGGTCGACGCTACCGATGTCAAGTATTTATTAACGCCCGAGTGTTCAAATTGCCCAAGTGTGTTCTCAACATTCCTGGGTAGATACTAATTGTCAATCACTTGAGGCACATACCCGTATACTAGCGGCACATACCCACCCGTCGGTATGTGCCACTGTCTGGCGGAAAGTGTTTGACGACGTACGCGTCGGAATTGCGACATTCTTCTTGTCTTCACCAGCGCGTCATATACGTGAAATTATCTTACCCTCCCATGGTAATTTTTGTTCACGGCAAGGTAAGGGGGGGGGGGAGACCACGAGAGCACTCAAACGTAAGCGGCTAGATAGATAGATAGATACTCTCAAAAACGCCGAAGTTCACTAAAAATGCTTCACATTAAAAAATGCTGTCTGAGGCTCATAATATGCTTGCCACTCTTCAGTGACAATGGCGAAAGCGCGTCGATAATATAATCGAGAGGCATGCAAGATTTAGTGACTAACTTTGTGAAGCGAAACAACACCCTTTCAACGCTTTGTTTTTTGTACACCCTGCTTTCCTGACTATTATAATATTATCGGACGTATAAGTTCCAAAACCACGAGATCACTATGAAGGGCACTGTATATACTAGAGGGCTCTGGAAGTTTTTTATTTATTTTTATTTTATTTATTGATACTGCGATCTTTTACAAGATCATAGCAGGGGTGGTACAAAACATAAACATAAACATCAGTGGAAACAGGCAAACAAACAATCAAAAACAAATGTAATACAAACTTATGTAACTGATAGCTGCAGTGATTCTTCGAGACAAGAGAATCAACAAAAAGCAAGGTACAAACATAGATAACAATCATTTCTGCAGTGACTCTTCAAATGCAGACAATGTATTTAGGGTAACAACATCGTTATGTAGACTGTTCCAATCCACGATAGTCCTCGGAAAAAAAGAATATTTGAAGCAATTTGTTCGTTGCATCAATGGAGAGATAGTAAGATTGTGTCTCTGTCTTGTTTCGTAACCCACTGAAAAGTGAATGATATGTGATGTGTCAACTGCATAGTGACCTTTTATTAACTGGAAAAGAAATTTTAAGCGCAATATTCGATTTTGGTCAAGAATGTTTGGAAATTTGCTTTCCAAGAGAAGTTTTGTAATTGAAGTAGGACCGTACGAGTTATAAATGAACCTAACAACCTTTTTTTGCACCCTTTCAAGTTTTTGAATATCAGTCTGAGTGAACGGGTCCCATATGACCACAGCATACTCCAGTATAGGGCGGATAATGGCATTGTAAGCGAGGAGACGAATACTTGGTGTGGTTGATCTTAAAGAACGCCTTAGGAAAAAAAGTTTACGGAGAAATTTAGCTACTACAAAATCTATGTGCTTGGACCAGGATAGATTTTTTGTAATCCAGAGACCAAGGTACTTGTATTGAGTTACTTCTGACAGAATTGTATTGTTGGTAGAGTACTGGAACAAAAGATGTTCTTTTTTAAGGGTAATTCTCATAAAAACTGTTTTAGCGAAATTAACAGGCATCTGCCATTTGTCACACCACGAAATTACTTTTAGAAAGTTCCGATTTAGTTTAATTTGATCGTCAACTGAGGTGATCTTTTCATATAAGACACAGTCGTCGGCGTACAACCTAATGTGAACAGAAAGGTCAGTGACGATATCATTTATATATAACAAAAAAAAAGAGGCCCAAGGACGGATCCTTGAGGAACGCCCGAGTTTACAGGAGCTTGTTTAGAAGATGTATTTTTTACCATAACAAATTGACGCCTGTTTGTTAGATATGCTGTTATCCAGTCAAGGATCTTTTTGTTTTGTAGAATACAAGTTAATTTGTGAAGTAATTTAGCATGCGAAACTTTATCGAAGGCTTTTTGAAAATTCATAAATATGGCATCCGTCTGCTTCCCTTCGTTAATTGCTTGAGCAAAGTCATGCGTAATTTCCACTAATTGAGTATTCGTTGAAAAGCCCCGCCTGAACCCATGTTGAACATTTGTTAATACTTTATGAAAATTCAGGAAAGTAATTGAATGTTTATGAATAATGTGTTCTAGAATTTTACATGATGTTGATATAAGGGAAATCGGTCGGTAATTCGGAATAGATGACTTGTCTCCCGCTTTGTGTAAAGGCTTAATTTTGGCGATCTTCCATTCATCTGGCAGTTGGCCCTCATTCAACGAATGGGTATACAAAATAAACAAATAGCGAGAACACCATTCTGCGTAGCGCTTCAAGAAGGCATTTGGAATGCCATCTGGCCCGGTTGATTTTTTAACATCCAGATTCAGCAGTAAGTCTAAAATGCCATTCTCGAAAATGACTAAGTCTGGAATAGGTGGGAGCGATATTGAAAAATCAGGAAGGATGCCGTTATCACAAGTAAAAACAGACTTGAAGTGGTTGTTGAAGGCGGAACAAACTGTTTCTTCATTGCATGTTCTTTGGCCGCTTATCGTGAATGAGTCAATCGAGCGAGCAGTTGGCGTGATCAGCCTCCAAAATTTCTCGGGCGATGTTTTGATAAAAGTTGGAAGCGATGTTTCGTGGTATCTTTCCTTGTCGCGCGCAACTTGCAGTTTTAGTTCACCCGACAGGTTAGCTATCAGCGGTGTATAAGCAGCTTTATCATGAGATTTCGCTCTTTTGCTTTTTATTCGTTTAAGTTTTCGCTGTAAATGTAGCGTTTCTCTTGTAATCCAGGGGTTCCGGCATTCAGTTTTTTTAACGATTTTCGGTATGAAACGCTCCACGCATTCAAAGACAATATCTTTAAAAGTAAGCCACAGATCATTCACACTGCTACCCGAGTGTTTAAAATCATCGTAATGAAAATCAAGGATATCTAGAATGGATTCAGCGTCAGCTCGGGAAAAATTCGGAAAGGAAGTTTTTGTACAGCAGCGGTCAACACACATATCTAAAAAAGTTAGCAAAACTGCCCTGTGATCCGAAATACCACTGATAACTTCACATATTGCCGTGTTTTGGATTGAGCCACTAAAAAAAAGTCCAAGATAGATTTTGAACCATTTAGTTCTCTAGTGAATTCTTTAACAACCTGCAGTAAATCGAACGAAAAAACAATATCCAGCATTTCGTGATTAGCATTGCTAGTAGAATGAGAAGAAAAATTTTCCCAGTCAATATTAGGCAAGTTAAAATCTCCTGACAAGATGAGTTTGTCATGTGGCTTTATATTTTGCCGCAGGTAGGTTCTAAGCTTATCCAGAACACTATCAGAAGAGTTCGGGGGACGATAAACCACACCTATAACATAACGAACTTTGCCTATATAGACTTTGCAAAATATGCCCTCAACTTCTAATATATCAGGCAATTGTTGCGGATGTAATGAGTTCTTGAAAAGTATCGCAACTCCTCCTCCTCTTCGGTCGCGGTCCTTGCGGAACACGTTATGGCCTTTTGGGAAAAATTCGCTATCAAAAATTTCACTGCTTAACCAAGTTTCAGTAAGTACGGCTACATCGGCATCGTGCGACAGTATGAGACCCTCAAGCTGGACTGATTTGTTGACAATGCTACGGCAATTTACGTTTAAGATAATAAAAGGCGATTTCGTTTTGTTATGAAGTCATTCGGAATTTCCGGAAACCTTATAACGCTTGCCTTTTCTTTCGTCCCATCTGTATATTTTCTTGTCGATGCTTAGCCTCTCAAAAATCATTTTGACCTTACTACCAGCTTCTCTTTCTTCTACAGAACTCTGCCAGAGCTTTTTCCCAATTTCCCGCACTCTCTTAGAAAAATCTTCCGAGACCGAAAACGGGGTTCCTTTTAATTTTGGACACGACTTCAAAATCTTCACCTTGTCACGATAATCTAGGAGCTTAATTATAACCGGGCGAGCCTTCTCGTTCTTTTTGCCAAGTCTGTGGCACCTTTCGATACTGCTCACCGAGATTTTAAGCTTCTCTTCGAAAATATTCGTTTTTATCTTCTCGACAAGTTCTTCGGGTGTTTCAGACGGGTCTTCATCGATGCCGTACAGAATCAAGTTATTTTTTCTACTCCTATTTTCTAAATCGTCAACCTTTCCCAAAAGATACGACAAGTTTTGATCACCTTGTGTTTTTTTACGTGCACTGACATCGCACAGTGCACGTCCCGCTATTACTTCGCCTCCATCAAATTGAGATCACCCAGGCGGGAATCAAACCCGCGACCTCTTGGTCAGAAACCGAGCTCCGTAGCCACTGCTCCAATGCGGCAATTTCCTGATCAGCATGTTAAATGTGAAGCATTTCTTAGTGAACTTCGGTGACTTTGAGCGCATCTATCTATCTATCTATCTATCTATCTATCTATCTATCTATCTATCTATCTATCTATCCACCTACGACATTTAGCTCTCCTGACCGTTTCGATAATGGTATCAATACCAAACTTGGTATGGTATAACAAACTGTATGAAGAACATAATGGACTAGTCATAAGATAAAAATCATGGTATGTATGTCACGAATGTCATGATCAACGTTTCACCGTCCTGTAGCTCATGCAGTGGTTTCGTTCAAATGGCATGTTGCGAAACTGGTATGGTATGGCATGATTGCATGGTGAACACAAACGACCGACCGTAACATGAAAATGATGACATGCGTGTCATGTAACTACATGACTACATGCTACGCTCACGATGCGCTTGTGGCCGTTTCGCTAGCGTCACATATACGAAATTTTATATTACACTCCGTGAGTGGATGACGAAGGCATGTGGCTGGTGCAAACAAGATAAATACGAGGTGCGTGTCATGTAACAACATGACTACATGCTATGCTCATGCTGCCCTCACTGCCGGTTCGCTAGCTTCACATATGCTAAGTTTGGTATAACGGGACGCCAACGGATGACAAAGGTGTGTGATTGTACAAACATGATAATCATTAGACGCATGTTATGTGAGAACATCACTACATGCCACAGTCAAGGCACCAATAACTTTTGACGTGATGCGGTGCGCATTCTCGCCGGCGTTCATTTCGTCGCATCACGCCTGCATTGACACGCCAGGCGCCGGTCCTGCCATATAGTCGCAGGCGCGGGCCATGCTGCGTTACTTTGACGCATGTGCATTTCAGCGCGTCCAGCGTCCCTCCATGACGAAAAGTGCGAGCAGCGCTTCTTATAATTTTTCGTGCCTGCCGCGCGAGCGCAGCCGCGCCCGGCGTGCCCTCTCCGTTTGCTCTCGTGATTCTGCCTCTTGACGCCGCTTGGCAGCTCTGCGCTAGTACCCTCTAGTAGACGTTGCTCGTCGCCACTCGCGCGCTAGTTTTTTGCGCTTTTTTGTCGTCTGCTTAAAGCAATCGTGAACTTTGCTTGGCGTTGTTGCCATCATATTGAAAGAAGTAATATTCGTGCGTAATATATAATAATTGTGAAAGATACAGTCACTACGACATATGCCTCTTACCGGGGGGGGGGGGGCAATTAACGTCTCAGTCACCTTGAAGACGACAAGTTTAACCCATCGCTTGGTCGCAGTGGCAGTTGTCGGTCCATCTGTTTGCTTCAGCGGTTAAGTCATCCTGCTTTTTCATATATCACCATGCGCTGCTTTTGTGTTCCGTTCTGCACTTCTAGCCAGCGAAAGAAACAAGCAGGTGTGCTATTTCATGAAATTCCAGCGAACACTGAGCTACGTGAACGATGGCTGCGAGTTATCACGCCGAAGAACTGGGTGCCAAATTACTCGGATGTGTGCAACCTACACTTTGTGGAATCTGACTTTAGAGAAATTAGCAAAAGACGCATTCTAAAGCCCGATGCGGTGCCGAGTGTCTTCTCGGAAGGCCCAATCTACGTGAAAAAGGAGCCATCAAACCTTCTTGAGCCAACTGACGCGAAACCAGCGGAAAAAGGTGCAGGACCTTTGGTTTTGGAGCCGAGAGCAGAAGCTCCGCAAGAGCCTCCTTGAAGCACAAAAATTGTGTGACAAAGAAAGGGCGTGGAAGCAACGAAATGGAAGGCTGCAGGCAACAGTAGATGCCTACAAGAAAGAGCTGCATAGATTAAAGGAAGAGTGCAACGTAAGTGAATTTCTCCAAGTGGCCAGAGAATGGTATCAGGGCTGCACTAAAGCCAGAGTGATAATGAACCAAGTCCTAAACTACAAGGCGCAAAAAACAAAGTGGTGTGAAACCAATATACCACAGTGCGTGATTTTCAGAACCCTCTCAGCAAAGTCATACGAGTATATCATGACTGAGCTCCTCGAACTCCTGTGCAGAACTACGCTAGAAAGATACAGGGGAACAACTGCCGGAGAAGTAGGCTTCAGTGAGCTAGTAAAGCAGACGCTCAACACTGAAACCAAGTGCCTCGGGACAGAGCAAGCCGAAAGGTAGTTTCACCATAGACGAAATGAGGAGGAGGAGGAGGAGGAATAAATGAGGAAGGACAGGGAGGTTAGCCAGTTCTCAGACCGGCTGGCTACCCTGTACTGGGGAAGGGGGTAAGGGGGATAAAGGATAAGAGAAAAGAGACGTTGTAAAAAAAAGAGAGAGAAGGTCATCAGACGATCCATGATGCTGTTTACAGTCTGTCTCTAAGACCACTCGCCCGCAGAAAGCGCAACGACGCTCTCAATGCCTTGCGTGCAGAGGATGGTCTCGGCCAGTGTCCTAATATCCTTTCTTCCGACAATTGGAGACGAAATGAGAATAAAGCATACGCTTGATTACCACAAACAACGAGACGCCTTCTTGGGAGACATAGACAAGGGCGCACTCAACCAAGTGTTGTCAGACTCTGAAAGATGCGAACTTGCAAACTTGCTTTTATGCTTTTTTATCTGTGACCTTCACGCTAGGTTTCGGATCCCAGTGGGATACTTCTTCACCAGATCATGCACTGGCGAACTACTTGCGAAAACGACCAAGCACGCCATCAAAAAATCAAGAAATGGGATTCTAGATAGTTCGAGTTGTGATGAACAACCACAAAATAACTGTTGATGCAATGTAAATATTATCAGGTGGGTATCGAATACCCAAGCGCCTCATCCCGCCGACCCAAGCCGCAGTTTGTTTTAGCGTTCGATGAGAGTTACATCCTCAAAAACATTTGATCCCAATTTCTGGCACAATAATTAGAAAGAAACGGTGAAAATTGTTCAACCTACATAAAAGACCTCTACAAGATGCAACTGGGCTTGATTTCGAGGTGGTCCGTCTTCTCACGAGGAAATACTTCTATCCATCTAATATAAAAAATGGCAGTCAAGCCTGCCATCAAAATGTTTTCACCAGCCGTGACAGCGGCTTTGTCCTTCATGAAAGATCATGCCGGGCACTCGTGCGACACAAAGTTTGCCAGCGTTGGCCCAAATGTTGATTTCATGATTATTGTGAGCAGATGGCAGATTTACTCTCATGGAAATCAGCAACTGCCAGAAGCATATTCACCAGAACCATCCGGACACCAGGCAGTTTGATAATCCTGAGGACTCTAGATTTCATTGGCTGGAACTTGTTTTTTTAGACTACATTGAAGAGTTCAAGATGGAAAGCGCACCAATGAACTTCCAGACGAAAGAAACTCACCACGCACTGGTATTCACCACAGTCACCAACGTTCATTTTATCAGATTTTTGTGAGATAGAGAGTTCAAATTTCTGTGGACTAGAAAGTTTTCAGCCGACCCGTTGAACCTTTGTTTGGGATACTTCGACGTAGCGCTGGCTTCAATGATATGCTTGATGTCAGAAGCCCTCCTTTGGACTTAGAGAAGATGCTGAAGACGGGCATCGTTGCGGCTTGCCACACAAGCCATGTGCAGAGCGCAGCTTCGTTCAGTTCTTCGTGGAGCGTTATTAGGATTGGCGTGTCAAGCAGCACATCAACAACAATAACGGTCGAAGCAGTGAACTCGGCACAGCACCTAATGCAGGAAGTCAGCACTTCGAAGAAGCCTTTGATGCCCACACCAGATATAGCAGCAGTATTTCTCATCGCAGGATACATATCTCGCGTCGTGAGTGAAAAGACTGACTGCGAGCGCTGCGTGTTGTTAGCCTTGAAGGCAAAAGGGAGCAGCACCATTGCTACGGACGGCTTGATTTTTCACCAGGACCGAGGTCGCTTGTGCTACCCCACTGCGAAGCCAGGGGGATTACCTGAAACTTAGGGGCCTAATCAAATACCTTGAGAGCTGGGCCTTCGTTGTTCGGAAGGTATTCAAGCGGGAACCTACGTCATTTTCACTGCAAAATGGCCTTCTGCAAAAGAACTTCTGACCACTTCGAGCCAAGTACCCTCGCGTGGTGTCTTCAGCTCTGCGAACCGAACTCCTCCAGGTTCATGATCCCTAGGCAGAACACCTTGGTGTTTCTCGCACGGTCGCGGAGATACAAGAAAGGTACTACTGGCCATGCCATACCGCTGACGTCGTTTGTTACGTGAGGACATGGCGAGACTGGCTGCGATGCCAGACACCACCGACAAGGCGAGCAGGCTTTCTTGAGCCGACCAAATCCCCTCGCTGATCATTCCAACAAATCCGGATGAAGCTACTTTGGCCACCATTTCCGATGTTGAATTCAAGAATGAAATGAATCGTCGTAGCTACTGACCACCTCACCTGTTACGCCAAGACAAAGACCCTACCCAAAGGTAGCACCTTAGAGGTAACAAAGTTCTTCGTTGAGAACATTGTCCTCGTCATGGCGGCCCAGAGGTTGTCATCACCGATAGAGGTACGACCTTTACTGCTTATTTGACTGAAGCGATCTTGAGACATTGCCAGACAAGCCATCGCCGCACCAACACCTACCACCCACAGGGAAATGGTCTCACCGAGCGGCTAAACAAGACAATCACCGACATGCTGGCCATGTACGTCGACGTCGTACACAAGACGTGGGCCGCTATTCTTCCATACGTGACCTTCGCGTATAATACGGCCGTCGAAGAAATTACGCAGACGATGCCGTGCAATCTGGTCTTTGGAAAGAGCCCGGCAACGACCCTCGATGCTATGCTTCCAAACGTCGCTGACGAAGAGAACTTCGTCGTCACCCCTTACCTTCAGAGTGCCGAAGAAGCTCGTCACCTGGCCCGCCTGCGTGTCAAGAATCAGCAGGTCACTGGCAGCTGCTATTACAATCTTCGACGAAGCTTCGTTCAGTACCAGCCCGGGGACCGGGTCTGGGTATAGACGTCGATACGCCGAGGTGGGCTCAGTGAAAAACTTCTGCGACGGTACTTCGGACCATACAGAGTAGTTCGACGTCTCAGCCCACTCGACTACGAGGTCGTTTTTGTCGGCAATATCAACTCTAAAAAGCGCTGTGCTTGACCTGAAGTCGTCCATGTCGTGCGCTTCAAGCCATTTCATGCGCGAAGCTGAGGACTGCATTTTGTTGTTGCTGCCATATTTATCGCTTATTGTTTTCAATATTGTACATCTGTCATGTGTTAAAGGATCGGGACGATGCCTTTTTAAGAGTGGGGCACTGCCAAGTTCCTTTACTCCAGTTTTGTTATCACCCCGTTACACTACGTTCAGCACAAACCGCGCCTACGATGTTCGAGAAGCTTTGAGGCTTTAGTAGATCATTTTGTTACGATTACTACATCAACAAAGACAAGTGCGACAGCTGTCAGTCAAGTCAGTCAGTCAGTTAGTTCAGTCAGTCAGTCAGTCGGTCAGTCAGTTCAGTAAGTCAGTCAGTCAGTTCAGTTAGTCAGTAAGTTCAGTCAGTTCAGTCAGTCAGTCAGTCAGTTCAGTCAGTAAGTTCAGTCAGTCAGTCAGTTCAGCTATCGAATTGAGGCGGCTAAAAATAGAGGTGGCTAAGAGAGTAGCTGTCGTCGATGTCGCTACCGCTACCATGTGTATATCTCCTAACCTGAGTAGTATGCATTTGTTCCCAGGCCACTGGAACCTGGGTCCCGCGAATCCACTGCGCAACGGAGATCGGGTGGACAAGGAGGACAGCATAGCCAAGTCGCACGACGAAGCCTATGAGGGAGTCACAAGTCACGAGGATATCTTTGCGGCTGACGAAGCATCTGCAACTCTTTTATTGAATGACTTTAGACGCACTGGTAACTGGCATTCTGCATTAGGTGCAGTCGGTCTGGGCACGAAGAATGTTGAACAATACATTTTGGGCCGCAGTCTCTATTGATTGCCAGGATATAGACGGAAACGTGCACATAACAGGAAATCAGATACAGCAGACGCAAAGTGATATCAGCCTGACTCAAGCACTGGCGACGCTGAAATGTTGGCGCAGATGCAATCGGACGCTCCCATCCATCCAGGGGGAGCAGGATTTGGAGGTGACGGTGAAAATTCCGCAGAACTCGTTCAGCAGATTTTGCGCGTACCTCGCGACCTCGGAGTGGCCACAGTGTTCCGTGACAGCAAAATACTCACCACATGGGCCTATGCAATGCTGAAGACGAATTTAGTATATGACACCAAGGAAACATTTCCAGGAGTTTTACCTAGCCTCTCACGCTTGCCAGTGGACCGGCCGTATCTTTAGATTCCTCACGGCACCTACCTTTACTTAACGTCTCACACAAAAGCCGTGCAATGCACTGTCAAGGTTACTCCCCATGGTCTACGCACCGCTTGGAAGACTGGCTCTTCGGTTATCCATCCTGTAAACTCTGACATGCTAGTTTATGGTCTTAGCTCCGTCGGATTGAACCACTCCTTGGATAAAGGCAAGTGCCGCGTTAAGAAAGGCGAGACGAACAAACCGATGAAACCGCAGTCTTACACGGCGTTTCAGGAGAAGGACCACGGCGATCTGGCTAAAAGCTACTGAAGTGTTAAAATCACACCAGAAAACGAGGAGCGAAATGGCGACGACGAAAAAATCATACCTGCGTGCATGGGCGTGCCGCGACAAAACTTTGCCTACGACTTTATTCACATTGACAAGGCTAGTTCCCGCTTGACCAAGTTTGTCAACCAGTTTCCCTTCCAAGGCCACGTGGCACCCTCATAGTCAACTATGAGTATGAGTTTGGAGGGCTAACAATGGGTCCTACTTACAACGTGGGGAATTAGTTGCCAACTCGAACACAGCTAGGCCTGCCTACTGACGTTGTATCCTACACTACTAGCAACCTGTCAAACTACGAGTCGTACGAGCGAAAGCCAGATCTGAACGTCACCATGCATCTTTGGCCCGACGATATGCACACGCGCCACGTGAAATATTGAGATCCTATGGAAAATACTTTACCCGTGGTTTAAAACCGACGATACACTCCAACACTCAGCCGAGTTTGAGTTTCGGCGTGTTGGCGGTAAGCAAGTCGAACAAAGACAATTCCGGCAGTACCGTAACTTTCCTAGATATTGTCGCTTTTTTTTCAAATTGACAAGGAAATGGTGGTCTCTTCTGACATGTACACCATAGCAGCTGACAGCGTGACTCTGCCGTCAAGCGTGGTGCCATGCTTGCGTCACACCAACGAAAACATCAAAGGAAGTTTCATCCGCTTCACACGTCACGGGCGTCCAGTAAACCTTGCTCGCACGGAGACCGAGGTGACCGAACACAAGACAGAGCTCCAAAAAATGGCGGAAGTGCAGCAGCATTCCTTGGTCTCAAGAAGCTTGGTGCCGTTTTTTGCACAATAAAAGCTACAGGAAAGAAAGCTTTTTGTTTGACTTTTTATTACTGGAGCGTTGCTGTCGTTGTCGTCAAAGACTGAGAAGGAATATGTTTGAATATATATATATATATATATATATATATATATATATTTATATACTTTCTATGAGTGGAGCTACAATGGCGACGACATAAAATAAAGAAATATTTTGTGAGCCCCTGCTTTGCATAGGGCTGCAAGCACTCGCGGGTTTTTTCATACTAATAAACTAACGCCTTGTCTGCTTTGCATAACGATTCGTCGTCTCGCAAGAGCATTGCATAATAACTAGTTCAAGGCTCTCCTGCCAACTCTCCCAAGGCCTGGGTTTTTTCATAGTAACTAAACCAACACTTTTTCTACTTTGCATAATGATTTGTCATCTCGCCAGAGCATTGCATAATAACTAGTAGTTCCGCAAGACTTTCCTGAGTACTCGCGCGGTGCTAACATGTTTCAAGGACCACCACGAAAGGTATATAAAGCGGTCCCTAGTAGCTCAGAAATCGCAGTCGCCAACCGGCTGTCCATTCAGGAGGACCTCAATCGTACACTAAAGATGCCTTCAGTAAGACCGAATGCCCAACCTGCCGACAGATGACTACAAGATCATCAAGCGACCCCGGGATGGCTTCGACGTATCCCACTACCAGAAGGACCGCGTCCACTGCAGCAAACGCAACGCTGCAGGGGTGGGGCGCGAGGTAGCCGAGGAGGAGAGCGTCTGTCTCAATGAGCGACAAAACGTTATTGTGGTAAGCACGCCGTCAGAAGATCGCGCTAGACAATATGGAGGCATTTGCAAGCTGCGAATTGGCGACCGCGAGTTCGAAGCGAGTGCCTACAGAGCGGCTCCAGAGAACACGTCCAAAAGCCTCATCAGGGGCATATCGCTAGACGAAAAGGCGGCGGACCTCGTGAGAAGTCTGGTTAACCACCGCAACCCGAACGTCCTGCATGCCAAGCGCATGGGAAACACGACCAACGAGATAATCCTTTTCGACGGCTACTACAGGCCTCGTTACGTGAACTGTGGCGGGATGGTGATAAGGTGCACTCTTTACAAGAAACATATCGATATGTGCTACGAGTGTGGTCGCCTGGGACACAGGGCCGATGTGTCCCAACCCGAACGACAAGAGTGCCGTGGGTGCGGATGCGGCAACCCGCCCGACGATCATCGGTGCGAGCCGGTGTGCCAACTTTGCGGAAAGGGTCACCGGAGACCGCAAATGCAAAGCTAAGTACAAGACACCCTACCTAGTCAAGCGCCGGCAGTGGGAACGCAGAATGCGTGATAAGGCTGAGGCCGCCTACAGCAGTAGCAGCAGCGTCAACGATGGGGAGGAGGGCTACGGACGACGCAACGCACCGAGACGACGTAGCGGCAACAGCCTCGACGGAGACCTGCGTTTGGAGCCGCACTCGCTCCCGTACTCGTTCTCGAGCCCACTCTCGCAGTGTCTCCCGACCCTGTTCGGCGAAGTCTCGCAGCACGTCGACGGCCCGAGCTAACCACACAGCTGCAGCCAAAAGTGGAGGAGAGGTTGACCACCATAAATTGAGGTGGGTAGACGTCGCCTCCGGACGCGCGCCCAGCGCACCGCTAACGCCAACCGAGACTGCCATTGATAGAAACCCAGATGTAGACAGACGCGGCAGCTCTGGTTACAAACGCAACAGCGACCCAGAAAGTCTAATGCAGAAACGATTAGATCAATTCGAATCAATAATCCAAAAACTACAGCAGAAAAATGCAAGGTTAAGAAACGAAATTACCACGTTGAAGGGGGAGGCCCCGACAGTTCCCTTTCCTCCTCCTCCTCCTCCTCCTCCTCCTCCTCCTCCTCCAAATAAACCCGTCGCAGCCGACGCGGCTGCAAGTACAGCCGAGAGTGTGGAGGAAGTCATGGAGGCTCAAGACGCGCACCCCGCACCCACCAAACGTAAGGCACTTGACCCGGAGCAATTCGACGTCAAATCGCAAAAACGCGAGGAGAAACTCCGCGAACGAGTCGATAGACTCGACGACAAGGTAGACGCGATGATGACCCAACACGCAAAGCAAACCGCGAACACTTAACAACGCAATTGCTCAGCAAAGCGCACAAACCGAACAGTTGAGCATTGCAATATCTCAGCTTACAAAAATGGTCGCGACGCTGCAAACGCGCATAGACAATATCGAAATGCGACTTCCAGGCGCAGTGGGTCGCCCAGTACGAATGACTGGGAAACCGTACTTTAGGCCGTTACCCGACGAAGAGGCGCAGGATCAGCCGGACGGCAAATCATCACACGTACAGTCACCACGGCTCGACACGAAACAACACAAACACAACGCCCACAAAAGCATAACACACGGAACACGTTCACTATCTGGCAGTGGAACTGCAGGGGGTACATAAGGAAACGGGCGCTTCTTCAACAATTCTTACGTAGCCGGCTACGACCGGACGTAATACTATTGCAGGAAACCAATGACCCGGTCAAGCTGGCGGGGTACAAATCTATAGACGAATCTGTGACCGCGGGAGCCCCACCGGCCGCTGCAACGCTAGTGCGACGCAACCTCACCGTGGCACAACGCGAACTTATGAACGTTAGCATACCGCATGTACTCATAGAGCTCATCCCGACGAAAGGGTGTGGCCCCGGCCTGTTTGTGCTGAACGTGTATAGCAGACCAAAGCCAGACACCGCTTTAGCACGTTACTGCGAGAGGCGCGCGAGGCAGCTGCCGACGGGCCCTTGCTCATCGCGAGCGACTTCAACGCGCCCCACGCGGCGTGGGGGTACGGCTACTAAACGCCAAAAGGTAAGCGCCTTTGGGACGATGCGCAGAATGAGGGCCTCAAGCTCATCACCGACCCTTCCGCGCCTACGCGCAGGGGCGTCAGCGTATGTGCAGACACCTCACCCGACCTCACATTTACCATGAACGTTGCTAGCGCGCGATAACACAATACACAGGAGGACCTGGGTAGTGATCACTTAGTGATCGAGATCCAGGTCGACGCTGAACCTCATCACCGCGTTCATTGGGAAGGTACCAAGGGCAAGAACCACCGGCTGGTGGATTGGGACGCGTTTCGCAAAGTCCAGAATGAGCAGAATCGCGGCAGTGCGGCTATTGAGGATATAGATAGTTGGACTGCGACGCTCTAGGGAGATTTAGAAATGGCGACGCGGAAGGTTCCGCCGGAAGCACAGCTCGAAGTGGTAGACAGCAAACTCCTACACATGTGGGAAGCCAACTGCAGCCTGCAAGACAGGTGGAAGCGTCAACGCCACAATTGAACGCTGCGCAGACGCATAGCACGGCTTAGCAGGACCATGGAAGAGCACGCGTTACAGGTATGCAAAACGCAATGGGAAGAGATCTGCAATGGGATGGAGAACCAGCTGGGACGGGCCAAGACATGGCATCTCCTCCGGCACCTCTTGGATCCAGAGGACACGAAAACATCGCACGCACATAAGCTTAACAAGTTGCTGCACGACTACAAAGGCACCCACGCGGACTTTCTAGGTGACGTGCGAAGCCGTTACTTTCAGTCACGTAGCCCCCTCGCGCACTCGGCATATGCCTGGGAGGGTGAGGGTAACGCGGAGCTAGACGAAGACTTCAGCGTTGCAGAGGTGAGGGCGGTGCTGCACAGACTCAACACAAAGTCGGCGCAAGGCCCGGACGGGATAGCCAACAAAGCGCTACGTAACTTGGACAATGAGTCGATAGAACAACTGACGGCTTACAAGAACGAGTGCTGGAATGCGGGCGCTATACCGAACTCGTGGAAAACGGCGCGCATAATTATGATCCCCAAACCAGGCAAACGAGTACAGATTGACAACCTTCGAACAATATCCCTGACGTCCTGCGTTGGTAAGGTCATGGAACATGTGGTTCTCGCTCGCCTTACCAACCACCTCGAGGACCGAAACATGCTCCTACACACGATGCTGGGGTTCCGTCGTAACCTTTCCACGCAGGACGTTATGCTTCAACTCAAGCACAATATCGTAGACAATCCCACACGATCCACCAAAGCGATACTCGGGCTCGACCTCAAAAAGGCGTTCGACAACGTTAACCATGCTGCGATACTTGAAAGTATACGAGCGTTGGGACTGGGCGAGAGAACGTACCACTACGTACGGGATTTTTAGGGGCGAAGCTCCTTAGGGCGTGGGCTGTGCGTCCCCTGTAGCCTGTATGTAGCCACCTCTAGTTTAGTTCTTGCAGTGTTCACTAGATAGCGGTACCGTCCCCTGTTTGTAGCCACCTCTAGTTTAGTTGTTGCAGTGTTCACTAGATGGCGGTACCGTCTCCTGTATGCATCCACCTTTCGTTTAGTTTTCGTAGTGTTTACTAGATGGTGGTACTTGTAGCTGATGATGAAAAGATGCAAGATGTTATAAACTAGAAAGCGGTACTTGTAGTTGATGAAAGACGCGAGATCTTATAAAATAGGAATGATGTCACATATGGCGCGTGTCATTGGTTGAAAGCAATCGTTCGATTTAGTGCGGTGACGTACGCTACGGGAAGCGATGAAATAAAATCGAGTGGGCAAAATGTACAAAGGATTCATGGTTTACCAGGTTTACCTCCGGAGCTCATCATCATTCACTTCGTGGATATGGCGGAATTTTTTTTTACGGGCCACCGGGCCCGATTAGCGATGGGCGGACTAGAATCGCAAGACACATACATGGTTTCTACGGGCACGCCACAGGGCTCCGTAATCTCGCCCATGCGCTTTAACCTCATGCTTGTCGGATTACCACGAAAACTCGCTGAGATAGAAGGCCTCCACCATAGCTTGTACGCCGATGATATCACCCTCTGGGTTGCCGAGGGAAATGACGGCCACGTAGAGCAAACGCTGCAGGAAGCCATGGCCTCGAATGTTCCGCCGCTAAATCGGAGCTCCTGCTCTATAGACGCTCGCGCAGAAGCCGTAAACCCAAGAACGCCGATTCCGCATTCGAGTGCGCATATAGAGAAATTAATGTACGCACATCAGACGGTGCTGTCATCCGACAAGTTAACACCATTAGGGTACTGGGCTTGCGCCTGTCCGCCAACGGCCACAACGGCGAAACCGTTCGCAGACAAGAGGGTGCGGTCAATGAAATAATCCGTTTACTGAAACGAATAACAAATCGGCATAGCGAAATGAAGGAAAGCAATACCATTCGCCTGGTACATGCTTTCGTTATGAACCATATAACGTACGTCGCCTCCTACCTCAAGTGGCAGGCGACTGAAGGCACCAAACTAGATTGTCTCATCCGCAAGGCGTACAAATGCGCAATCGGATTACCGGCCAATACCAGCACGGAAAAATTTCTTGAGCTGGGGTTGCACAGTACTCTAGATGAGATAATTGAAGCACACAACATCGCCCAGTACGAACGTCTGGCGAAGACCGGAACTGGTCAACACATCCTTGAGACACTGGGTATCAACTACCATACGCAGCGCGGCGAAAAGGTCGGGATACGCAGACGTATTCGCGAGCGCATCGTCATTCGGCCGTTGCCTAAAAATATGCACCCGACACCTCACATCGGTCGGTGCAATAGGCGCGCCCAAGACCTTGAAAAGAAATTCAGCAAGAGCAAAGACACAGTTTACGTGGACGCGGCCCGTTACGAGTGCCTCCGCGGCTTCGCGGTCGCGATCACGGATCATGTAGGAACTTGCGTCACGAGTGCGACGATAGGCACGGAAGAGACGGAGGCGGCCGAAGAAGCTGCCATAGCCCTCGCGATAGCCACCACGGACGCCGAGCTGATAATAGGTGACTCGCAGGCGGCGATACGTAACTACGCCAGTGGCCGGATCTCCCGCGAAGCGGCCCGCATTCTCCGAATTCACGAACGCAACATCTGCCGCAAAAACGACAGTTTCCTCGTATGGACCCCTGCCCACACGGACCCTCCGCTTGCGGGTAACGCGACTGCCCACGCCGCGGCTCGAGGACTTACACGCCGAGCTGCGACGCCTGCCGACAGTCCCGATGTCTCGCACACTTCGACAGCGATGCGGGAATGGACGTGTGGGGATCGCATGACCACTTTGAGAGACATCACGCAACACTACAGACTGAAGAGATGCAAATATCCACCACCCCACGCCAAACTAAACAAGAAACAGCAGGTTGCCTGGAGACAACTACAGACACACACGTACCCGAATCCAGTGATCTTTCGCCTCTGCTACCCAGGCATTTATACGTCCGACGCGTCTAAGGCGTGCGGAGCCAGAGCGACGCTGCAGCACATGCTGTGGAAGTGTACCGGTAACGCGCAGCAGTCCCCTATGAACCCGGTAAACATGGCAGTCTCAAACCGCGAGGCGTGATGGGAGGCGGCTCTGCTCAGCCGCGACCTTGCCGATCAACTGTGGGCCGTCCGGCAAGCCCAGGAAGCCACCCGGGTCCAAGAACTCGAGGCCGTCACCTAGGCCGGGGTGCTTGCAGCCCCACCCCGCTTAATGACGCCGGACATGTTCAATATTGTTTTTACTCACTCACTCACTATATTCTGAATTGTTGCTTTTCTTGCTCTTTGAATAGAGACCATTGCAGAACAACGTAAACGTCAGCATGATGAACAAGAAGGCGAGGTACCGCTATATCACCATTTGGAAGTGCTTTTTGGTGACGCCGTCTATATTCCAAGGGACAAACTACAGAGTTTATTGATTCGATCCACGAGAAGCATGCCTATGACATTAATAAAACCATGGCGATACTTGCAGAGCCTGATCGAGGCGTGGGAGAAGTATCAAATTCAAACGTGCCCGAACCAGGAGCTAGAGGAGATGAAAAAAGTTTACAATCCCCTCCACGCTGGGCAATGCACTTACACTCAGTTCCAAAACGAAGAAAGCTTGTGCACGATGTGTTTCCCGCTCGAGAGAGAGAAGCTGAGACAATTAGTAACGATATTGTCAGAGGATTCAAATAAAGAACACCTAGAACGGAGTCGCAGCCGTCGCACTCCACTCACGAGCAACCACTTTACCACATGTCCATGTCCTACACGACTGCAGCTGGAGCAACGGCACGTGCCGATGTGTTATCTTCGCTGGCTTTGTCAGACGACCAAATCGCTCGTCAATTTTGTCTACAAATGCCAGCGCATGGGACCTCTACAATCTCGTCCAGTATCTCAATAATAAGCCCCGACTGTTGGAATACCTTAAAGTGGGAGGAAGCGATTGGTGTCCTGACATTATAAATGAAGTTTTTGGACAATTCTAAAGTCATGGACACGCGCCCGGCCGAGTTTTGGAGATACTGCACCCGAAAATTTCGTATTCAGATGCATGTGACGACGCCCACGGAGGTCAGACGAGCGGTGGAGACGCTGAAAAAGTATGCGCAAAAAAAGTACAAAGTGCCGAAAACGTGCAAAAGGAGCATCGAAAGAAACTATCTACGGCTGGTCACGCGAAAACCCTGTATCGCCGCCGAGCGACATTGTGCGCCCCCCCAAGTGGCTGGTGCACCCGGTCTTTCGGTTTATTCGCCTAGGCGACAAGCGCCTTCAAAGAGCCATCCAAGTGTTTAATGATGAGATGGGTTTGTACTCCACCCTAGACTTTATTGAAATGTACAAAAACACGCAGCCACTTTTTGACGCCCCACATGGCGACCTCGCTACCTTTTACATGAATGTGCCCGCGTCGTTTGATGCCAAGATGGAACTTTTAAACTTTCAGTTTCACGGCATCCACGACGAAGTGTCGGCCTTTGTCAACAAGTTGTACAGCCTGGTCGAGAAGGTGGTCTCAAAAAAATTACATGAAAATTGTGTCCCCTCCGAGTGCAGACAAAAATTTTTTTGATCCTGTTCTTTCCTTTTACAATAACCGCGGTACCATTCGCAACTGTAACTGCTACACTAGCTTTCCACTAAAGGACACCGTGGACTGTCGATTTCTGCTATGAAACGAGCCAAACTGTGAGTCATCTGCTTTCGATACTGTCAAAAAAGTTTTGGTGGTGACGTAGACTCGGTGATTGTCAAGTACACCGCTGACCAGACCTTTTCCAGGACACCCGTGATTGTGCTCTCAAACAACGAGGTGTTTTCAGATGACGAGGCCTTCAACCACCGCATGTGGTGCTACAAATGGCGGGCGTGGCCTCCCCTGAAGAAATACGACAAGAAAATTCACCCGATGGCCCTGATGCTCTTTTTTGATACGTTTGTCTTGGAAGAAATATACGTCGGCACACGTCAGCTTGATCAATAAACCGTTTTTGAACCTAACATCCGGAGTACTTGGTTAATGCTTTGCGGTTTCCGACTACATCGACAACCACAAGCGTGACAGCAGTCAGTCGGTCGGTCGGTCGGTCGGTCGGTCGGTCGGTCGGTCAGTCAGTCAGTCAGTCAGTCAGTCAGTCAGTCAGTCAGTCAGTCAGTCAGTCAGTCAGTCAGTCAGTCAGTCGTGTGCTGCATGCCCTGAAAAAATTTGTAGACGTGATGCTTCTGCCCTGGGCACCTCTCCCTATGCCTCTACAGGCGTGCGTCGTGAAGAGTGGGGATGTAGTTGTTGGCCTGCCAGTACTGCTGTGCGACCGTTGTGACAAAATCAAAAGGCACAAATGAATACAACTTGTGTGCAGAAAGTTAATGAAGCCGCTGTTTGCAACCAATGCTGTCGACTTCACCGATAAAAAAATTTGTGGCCAGGCTTCAATAAAAGACGCCATTGTCACGGAAGTTTTTTAGGTTTTAAAACCTTTTCACTACACGCATGCACCTTCAACGTTGGAGTGACAAATGGTTTCAGTTCAGCCGGTTGTTCCCTAACTTATAATGACTTGTTTCTTGTTTTTTGTCTTTTGTGCATAAAAAATTGGTCTTGTTTCATTACTTCAACAGTAAATTTCACCTATATTTTGATTGGGATTGATATTCGGCAAAGAACTCCTTCGAGCGCTTGCAAACACAGAATAAGACACCTTACGACGTTTTTTTTGTAATGCCAAAAAAACGCACAAAAGCGAAAAACCGCACACGAAGAAAAGTAATCGCATAAAATTGGAAAAAGCCAGTGGCTGCGCCACTTCCGCCCATCGCAGTTAAGCAAAGAGAGGGCATTAACGTGGCGCCACCAGGCGGTCATTCGGAGAAATAGAGCACCAATCGTAGAGCAATAGGAACTGACTCGACGAAACTTGCACAGAAAAAAATAGAGGAGGTGCTGGAAGGAGATGCAGCGTTGTCTAGGTAACACATCAGCGCGATATGCAGCATGTCGCTTGTTGCGACAGTTGCCGTCGGGCTGCGCCGAGGGACACTGGTCGCGCCTGGCGTCATACTATTGAGTGCTCGCATTTTGCTAATGTAGCTTTGCTTAGAGTACATCATGAAGCATCATGAAAGAACCAACATTGGAGTATGTTGGGTCCTTCACGATGCTTTTCCGGCCATTTTTCTAGCTCCAAATATAGTAAATTTGGTGTTACGTGACGTCAATGAATGACAAAATATATGACTAGTGCAAACACGATAATCCTGACACGCGTGGTATGCAAGAACATGACAACATACCACGCTCATAGCGCGCTCACGGCCGTTCCGCTAGCTCCACATATACTAAATTTCGTATCACGTAACGTGAGTATAATATGAAGGTAAGCGACACATCCAAACATGAAAATCATGACATAGAAGTCATGTACGGCATCATTTACCTCCGCCTCGTTAACGTTGTGCTTATTTTGAAGTGACATATCAACCCTTCTCATTTTTGCTTCGCATATAAATCAATTCCCACCGTACGTGGAATCTTCTAATTTTTTTTTCACGGGTAATATTACCTGATGACACATAAACTTTGGTGTCGCAATGCCAGCTTATGCCGTTCAAGGTGTAACCATACGAGGCTAAGTTCAGGCATGACCACATGCATGTCATCTGCATGACCACTCATGTCAGCACTATAAAACAGAGTGAATGAAAACAACGAAAAAAAATTGAACGCTACCAAGCGCTTTTCGCTATAATTTTCTACCTACACTGCGAGACATTCAATGAGACAAGTGAAATGCTCACTAGACTGCCATCCGCACAGTGTTTGTGAGCCAAACCAAATAAGGGCTCATCAACTAAACAACGCATCAAGTGCGGATTGCTTGTTTACCTTAAGTTTGCAACCAACGTTCCGCTGCTCGCTACTCGGTGGACCAAAAAACAAATGCCGGCGCTGCGTCGAATGCTGCCGGCGGTCCCGTATCACAATCGCACGTAGCGGCGGCGTCTTCTTCGATGTTTTTTTTTATTTTTTTATCGGTACCAGTCTGCCATCGCTTAAATCTATCTGAGCCCGGTATTCTGGGACGTCCCTTCATTCAACGCTTCACATTGACTTGAGAAGGCCGATGGGAGCACCGTCTATAGTCAGGGAATGTGACCAAGATCAACAATAGTCTGCTGTGATTCTTGAGTAGTGCAGCGTCATTTTTAGCCGAGCAGCGTTGACAGAGGGCTCAACTCTGTCAAGTGAAGGGTGAAAGTCGAGTCGAGGAGCGTTTGTGTATATGGGGGTGATCACCGATAGTCCGTTCAAACGGCCTTCCTTCATGGACTGTGTTAGATAATTGCTTGAACCTACTCTTGGGGACACTCAAAACTCAGCCGGTTAAGCGGCAATGATGTGATAATGTTTCAGTTTCGCGAAATTTAAAACAAGGTTCGCGAATATTAGGCAGAGTGGTTTTACCGTAGAATGAAAACTTTATTATTTCTATTAGGAGCTACAAATTTCGAATTGAATAATATTCTCTAAAGTCACTATTATATGTTTAAAAATCAATTTTTTATAGATTGCAAATCTTAACAGACTGGACAATATATTCCTTCATGCTCTATATATCCCGGCTGCGGCGGCTGCATTTCCGATGGAGGCGGAAATGTTGTAGGCCCATGTGCTCAGATTCGGGTGCACGTTAAAAAACCCCAGGTGGTCGAAATTTCCGGAGCCCTCCACTACTGCGTCTCTCATAATCATATGGTGGTTTTGGGACGTTAAACCCCATATATCAATGAAATCAATTCATGCTCAATATGGCGTAAAAGCATACTGCAGTAATTGGAGACAAGAAGTGCTCATGTATAATTTTCTGTTTCATTACTTGGCGATTTTGGCTAAAACACACTTGGTTGGAAAATTTATATTATAGGAAGCAGTGCACCGCGATGAGATTCTATCCCAGGGAGCAGAGAACGTTGGTTCAACTTTGGGGATAGATCGGCAGCTCATAGCCGAAGATTGGGTGAGCCAGGACAACATAACGCCAATTATTGTGGTGCTAGTCGAATATAACGGCGATGTTGGGCCTGCATTGACAACGTTCCGCCAATAATGGCACTGCCAGTCTCATAAAACGGTGATGTTGAACCAGCATTCAGAACTTTCTGCCATTATTGGACGTGCCAGCGTATTAGATCGGCCACATTGGACCGATTTGTACAGGCATCAGCCAACATGAGTGGAGTCATGCAATTAGGCTAGCATTATGGCCCATCTTTCGAATGTTATTGCCGCAGTCGGCTGAAGCGTCAACTTCGTTGGCATAATATTGAACTGGTATGAGCTAATTTCTGCGTCTGTAGCTTTTTGGCACAGTTCTGGTCTCCCTTCACGCGTCGATTTTCTAAGTTTGAGAGAATATTATGCCGGGCTCATGAGAAATATACATGTCAATAAATCATGCACAACTAGTTGATATGCGAGATTGTTAACTGAAGTTGCGTAAGGTAGACTATTTTACTGAGAAACATTTATTGAGTTTGTCGGATGTCAAACGTCCGATGCGGTGCTTTCCCAAATGAAAATTGTGCAGATCTGTGCGATGAAGCAACCGCGCATTCCACTGCCGTACACGACGCACTTCGACGTGACCGGCACGCCGACGCTCGTTTTGTCGCATCACGCCGGCGATGCCACGTCATGCGCTTTGGACTTCGTGGATATCGGACGCAAATCGTATGACGCAAACCGCCATGAATCGTCGGACGCAAATCGTGGATATCGGACGCAAACCGCCATGACCAATTTTATTTTTTCGTGTTAACAGCGCTGTACCAGTTAACGTCACGCAATCGCTTCATGTGTTGGAACTGGGTTATCAGTTACGTTTCGGTGAATGAATCATAGAACACACGCATTTGCCGTAAAATAGCACACGCACCGACGCACGCATCCTGTGTTGCAACGACCACACTTATTACCTACAACAATGTAGGAAACGGTTGGTAAAGTGTGGTGGGGTGCGTGGGCATTGGGAACCTTGTCTCCGTGGGTTGTCGCGAGTCAGAATTTTGTTGTGTAACGTTTTCAGTTGATTAATTGGATATATTAACATTGCACTACTGTAGCCACAACACCAGCTAGTTTACAAAGTACGTACGCTTAATTGGGCCCGAAATACGGCGCGCAAAAAACGTTTCCGTGAGTTCATATGTGCTGATGCATCAAACACATAACACGTAGGCTAAGTAACTTTTAAACAAAAAAATGCGCACGCTTACAGCGTCGTGTTGTTCTGAACAAATACGGAACAACAGAACCCTCCCCTCCTCCCTCCCTGCTTTTTTTAAGTCTGTGAAAAGAAGGAAGTGCTTTGCATGGATCTGGCAAGCTGATTCCTGTAGAGAGTTTTATTTCACACCCGCTGTCCTTTATTATTTTCGATTTTGTGGGCGGCTAAGGCCAGCTGTCTGTCTTTCGAGAAATCAGTGGACATACACGATACAAAACGAAAAATGCGTCAGAAAGCACGGTAATCTCCAGAACATGAGGAGGATCATTTGATAGCTGGTGTCAGGACTGGTATTCCAAACTTAAAGTCATTATATATGAATAAATCTTAAGCTACGAGTGAGTGACTGTTTTTAGTACTGAAGACTGTTGCTTGTGCAGTCAGCAGCTGTGCATTCTTTTATTTGACTTGTGAGATCTTTGAATTTCTTTCTTACAGCGTTTCTCAATCTACCTCAGTCACATCTTTTTAGTTTCCTTTCTCCAGACTCAGCAATCGTGTTTAATTTCTTGCACTGTGATTAGCGAATAACTAGTTCATTATACATAATTATCACATACTCTGCATGCAATTTTTTTGGTGTATGTGTCTTCACGAAGTCCTATAATCAGGAGCAGAGCCAAACAGAACTAAAAGCAAGCGTTCATTGCCCATGTTCAAGCATTATGTCAATGTTAATGCGACCGTAAGTTTTGAAACGGGAACATTTTTCTAAGAGAAACAAATATAAACTTTTAGCAGTGTCACAGAACGAGCGCTCAAAACGGGCGCGCCGCCAAATTCTCGCGACGAAACACCGGAGTGACGCCACGAGGTTAACGAAAAAGAATGAAAAAGAAAACAAACATTTAAAGGCTCCCCGGGCGCGCGACTTTCTCCCCTCGGAAGCGTGGCTTCGCCGACGAACCTCCTCACCCCACATCGGCAGCCGAGCAAGCACTCGAAGTTTCTAGAAGGAAAGAGGCGTAGTCATGCTGGGTTGAGTCATACGTCGCGGACGGCCCTCGTATGGTCTCGACCTTCTCCCCAGCCTTCGCTGCGTATCGCGCCGACGAAATGACGAGAACCTTCTGGAATCTCGCCGGAAGGTAATTAATCGAGCAGCCGAGACAAGAGAGCAGGAGAAGACGGAAGTTAGCGCCAGAGCGCGTAGGGATTCTGCCGTGTAGGCGGCGAAGGTTTTGTCCGTAGGGACAAAGCAGGAGAAGACGGAAGTTAGCGCCAGAGCGCGTAGGGATTCCGCCGTGTAGTCGGCGAAGGTGTTGTCCGTAGAGACAAAGGAGGAGAAGAAGATGATTTCCACCTGAGGGGTGACGACTTGAGCTGCAGGCAAGAGTGTGTGTGTTTACCGCTATCGAGCGAAGACGCGTGGCAACAGCTGCGTGTGTGAAGCCGACGTGTTTCCGGCGAAGAAGTTTGAAGATTGAAAAGTGGCCGATTGAAGACGCGAGGTTTCCTGGAAGAGAAACTTCGGCGAGGTTTCCTGGAAGAGAAACTTCAGGGGCAGAGGAACGACAACAACGCTGGACTTTGAGTGAGTAATTCTCGGAAGAGTATCATCGCAACTTTTGTTCCAAAAACTTTGGGCTGAATAGGTTTTCTATCTCTTTAGTCTTTAAGTGTCTTGGTTGTTCGATGCATGCGACTGCATTTGTAGTGCGTATTGTTGTCTATGTCCGTTGTTTCGAGTGTAGCTGATTGTACTGTGTAGTACGTTGTTTGATCGGTGACTTATTGTATGCAACAATTGTGGAGTGTGCATTCTTGTGTAGTGTTTTCGATCTGCCATTATTGAGAATATAATTTTGTTTGTTTAACAACTCTCGGCTCTGACTTGTTCTTTGGGCCACAGCCGGCGTCCGCTGGCGCGCCATAAAGGACCACTTCTCCATTGTCCACGCTTTCGTGGAGCGGTTCGGGGGGCCGATACTCCGGCCCTTAAAATTAGCCCGGCGATCGCCTCCCTAATTAATGGGACCTGTGACAAGCAGCAGTGGCGATATTAGGGCACACAATTTTTTTTATGCTAGCTGTGTCAACTTGTGGCCAGATTAGAGCGAAATACGTAGTTCGTTTGATGAACTGAACCTTCTCCCTAGTCAGTATGCCCTGATTGCACCTCAGTCTGCTGCCCAAAACCATAGCCGATCCCGCTAGTGAAGAGACTGTTATCTGTGATGAGTCGGTCAAATCGTTTTCCAATACATATAAGTGTTGCTTTGCTTCTCTCAAAATAATGCTATGAAAAACCAATTGTACACAATTCAGGACCCTATGATCCCATTATTTTTATATCAACTAATTATAACTTACAGCAGAAAGATGAAGTATTTTTTCCAAGAAATTTAATGGTTTGCTGTAGCTCACACAAAAGAATTTATTATTTCCTTCCTTTATTGTAATATTGAAAGCCTTCTGATTCTGCTATCTAAATTGGACCTAAGAGTACTACGCTGTAGAAACCACGGACGGCAAAAAAGACAAGGACAAGAGCAGACTATCAACTGAAGGTTTATTCATTCCGCATTGCATATATAAACAACAACCAGGAAAAAAGAGAAGCAAAAAGACATACAGGAAGGAAAGTAGCATTTGAGAAAAAGAAACGTCAGAATTCATATACGCTAAGCACGAGGCAGAAATCAGATGAATCACATGCATGCACCATTTTCTAAAAATTGAAGCTCTTTATCCAGGAGGGCAACCAATGGTTTACTCACGCAGTTGTCAGGTTCTTGGGCCATTCTCATTGCTTCAACAATCATGCGCGTGTGATCATTTTGTGCCTGTACAATACAGCTGTATTTTTAAACAGCTCAAGACAACTACACCTGCTGACATGCTCAGCTAAGAAGCCCTTGTTGCCATTGCGAAAATTGCGTGCGTGTTCGCGCAGGCGCTCTTTGAGGCTCCTCACAGTGGGCCCAATGTAGCAAGCACCACATGATAGCGGAATCTTGTATACTGCATTCGTGACACAATGGACAAACTGGGAATTGTGCCTGACACTGCAGGAACGCTCAGGCCTAATGTTTGCACATGTCAGTTTGGCGAGCTGGAAAAGTTTGTGTGGGGTTGAAAAAACAACCTGCACGCCTAGGCATTGGCCAACCTTTTTTATCCAGTCCAGTTACTGGTGCGTGTAAGGGATCACTGCAATTCTGTCTCGTTTGCCTTTGTCCCTGCAATCAGCACTCTCTACACTTGTAGACTTTTCTTCCTTCTTTATATTTCCTGCCACAGAAACTAGGAAAAAACCTGGATAGACAGCTTCTTTTAGATGGCCCAGTTGATTCTGGTAGCTTGTGTTCATCATATGAGAGCAGGATCTGTCAAAGGCGTTAGCGAAGCAAGAGTGCACTATGCCTGTTTTGACCATCTTGCTGTATGCTAACTTAAAAGGCAAGAGCTGTTTTTTAGCGCTAGGCTCACATGTCCAGCATGCATGGTTTGCGTAAACATGAGTTTCAAGTCCAAAAAGCATATTTATTGGCACTTCGTGCTTCAGGACGAGTGGACTTAAGTGCTCACTAAAAGAGCTAATACAATCGACGAAACCTCACTTATGCTGACTGAGTAACGCTTGAAAACTACCAGATGGTCGTCAACAAACCTGAATATTCTCACGACTTGGTCAAAGTTCTGCCCTTTTGTCAAGTCCTTGTTGAACTTGGCTAACAACAGATCGGTCAGATTCGGAGCAATCGAAGATCCTATGGACACACCACAGTTTTCACACACATCACCATTCTATTCTACATAGGTAGAGGTCATATAAGTAGCTAGCAGATTGAGAAAACCGTTGACACTAACTAAGACAGCTGACTGGACGGTCGTAGCCAAAGTAGCCAACCATCAGGTTGTTTTGAAAGTACACACTGAATTCCAGGCCAGCTTGCTGCCGTATTCAGTCTTTCGAAAATTCCAAGCGCATGGTGACCTGAGGCCCAGCAGCTCCGTCATTCGGTCATACAGTGACGACATTATTAAACACTTCTGTGTGGCCACTCTGGCAGTGGTGATGAATGACAAGTGTGGCACCTTTACCTTTTTCATAGTGAAGAAGAGCAAACAAGTGATACTTGGACTACACGCAACGGAGGCGCTGGGATTGCTGGTGCGTTCATTAAACACAATGGATGCCCGAAGCTCTGACAAAGTGCTCTAAGAATTCCCGCAGGTTTTTCAAGGTACCGGCTGTGTATCCCGTCCATACAGGATGGTCTTGGGCGAAGATTCGATATCAGTGATACAGCCAGCGTGACGCGTCCCGTTGGCACTCAAATAACCACTGCGGGTGGAGCTGCAACGCATTCAAGAAGCCTACATCATTGAAAGGATCAGTGAACCAAAAGATTGGGTGAGTCCTCTCGTCATTGTCAGAAAAAAGGATGGCAAACTGAGGGTTCGCATGGACCTTTGGAGCATCAACCAGTGCCGGAATCGTGAGCACTATCAGATGCCGAAGCGAGATGACATCGAGGCAGAACTGGCGGGTGCTAAATATTTCTCTCGCCTCTATGCAAACTCGGTTTTCCATAGGTTTTTATTGGATCCGGCCACATCAAGCAACTGTACGTTCACTACTCCCTTTGGGCGTTACCGTTTCTTGAGACTGCCGTTTGGCAAAGTGTCAGCGCCTGAAGTGTTTCAAAAAACGTTGAGTTCGATTTTCGATCGTGCACCAGGCGAGCGCGTGTATGTCGACGACGTCCGGGTAGGGGTGCCACCCGGGCAGAACACGACGAGTGTCTTCATGGGGCGCTAAAAATAGCAAAGAATGCGGGTCTGACGTTCAATGCAGGCAAATAGAAGTTTTCATACAGAGGGGTTGAGTTCTGGGGTGGCATCATCAGTCAAGACAGGATAATTCCAAATCTGGCATTCAGTGTGTCAATAGCGGAAATGCCGCGCCCGACTAACAGGTGGGTGGCTCAGTGAATGCTTGGTGTAGCAACCTACTTCGGCAAGTATATCCCGCATCTGACTGACAAGACAAAGTTGTCGGGCGGTTTTATTGAAAAGGAGACAATCTTCGAGTGTACAGAAAAGCACAACGTTGAGTGGACAGCTATCTGCACAGTTCTAAGCAGCACACTTGTACTAGCTATTTTCGATCCATACAGGGAATCCAAGATCAGCACGAACGCATCAAAAGATGGGCTAGGAAATGCGCTACTGCAGCGTCACGGAATAGCTGGCGTCCTGTGGCCTACGCGTCGCGTGTCATGACAGACACAAAGCAGACATTCTCGCAAATAGAAAACGAAACAATGGGAATAACGTTTGGATGTGAAATATTTCACTATTTTGTCTACGGCCGAAAAACATTTTTGTGGAGACAGATCACCGCCCAGTTCTAGCAATTGCGTCGACAGGAATTGGTGATATGCCACCAAAGCTTCAACGTTTTTTTCTGCGCCTGCTGAAATATGAATATTCCCTTAACTTTGTTCCAGGAAAACAGTACCTGCTGGCCGACATGTTATCAAGGGCTCCCAAAAAACCACAGGACACCCGGTCCTCCACGGACGACCTAGAGGAGCATGCAGTAGGTGTGGTCACAGACATGGTGAGCAGCAATACACTGAGTCGGCTTGTTGAAGCCACTGAGAAAGATCCTGATCTTCAGTCGGTCATACAATTCATAAGAGAAGACTGTAGCTTGGTCGGCAGCACGAAGCTATTCGCGGTGGAATCATCACTGGTAGAAGGCATTGTGCTAAAAGGGAATAAAGTAGTCATACCAAAATCGATGAGGGCGGAAATGCTTCAACAGATACTTGAGGGCCACTTGGGTTTGAATAATACTAAAACAAGAGCTCCTCAGCTAGTTTTCTGGCCTGAACTCAATGCCGAAATCGAAAGGATGCTCAAAGGTTGTGCTGTCTGCAGGAAATATGCGTATCAACAACAATTGGAGCCATTTCCTATGCGAGAAACGCCACATTATGCTTGGTACAGGGTCGGCATCGATATTTTCCAGTATGCCGGTTGTTCTTACTTGTGCGTGTACGATGCCTTCTTCAACTTCCCTGAAGTCGAAAAGCTAAACGACACCACATCTCGTACTGTTGAGAAACTCAGTGGCATCTTTGCCCGTTACGGTATTCCTTTGAAAGGCTGCAGCGACAACGGTCCCCAGTTTGTTTCTCAAGAATTTGCTGTTTTTGCATCCAGGTACGAGTTCCAATGCAATACATCAAGCCCTGAATTTCCACAGTCGAATGGACTTGCTGAGAAGGGCGTTGAAGTCGCAAAAAAAATTCTAAAAAAACTGAAGAGACACAGCAGAACTTCTGGCTGGGACTGTAATCCTACCGTGCGACGCCGCTGGAAGATGAACGGTCGCCTGGTGAGCTCCTGCAAGGCAGAAGACTGCGTAGACGACTTCAGGACTTCCGCTGGCAGAAGAAGACAACTGTCTACAAACGCAAGCCACGAAATACTGGTGCCAAATCTCTACCGGGCCTCCAGAGAGGACAAGTGGTGAGGGTCCATGACAAGCACTGAACTCGTAAAGCGCAAGTAGTGGGACCAGCAGCGCCACGGTCATATAGGGTGCTTACAGAAGATAACAAGCTGCTTCGCCAAAACCGCAAGCATCTAAGTGTGACGCTGGAGCCTTTACAGTGCAGCGCACTTGAAAGTGACGAGTCTGACAGCGAGTGCGAGCCCGTCAACGAGTATGAACCTAGTCCTAGACAGCAGCTGTCTGCACCCTCTACATCTCCCGCCGATAAACGGTATACACCGAGGTTGAGGCACTCTAACAGAAACAGGAGGCCACCAAACAGGCTTCACTACGATCTCACCCTCAATCAAGTGAATGAGTGACATGTTTCAAAGAACTGATAAGCAAGGGAAGATGTATCGTGCAAGATACGCATGCGCTGTGCATACTAGTGCCATCTTTTACCAACTCCTGACGTCAGCGCCAGCCTCTATAAAACCTAACAGCAGCTATCAATAAACGTTCTTTCTGTTTTTGCTTTAGCTGACTGATACAACGTCAAGCCTGGTTTCAAATCTTGTAGTCTGGCCATGTGCAAGTGGCAGCTTCAGCTTGGTTTGAACAAACTATCCAATTGGGCAGAAGAAAACGGGTTCCGACTGCATGCACAGCAAATTCCTTGTGTTTTGTTCTCCAGAAAGAGAGGCAATCATTTGGAACCCGATATTCAGCTGCATTGACAACGTCTTTTTGTTACTACTGAACACAAATTGTTAGGCCTTATCTTGGACACCAAGCTGACCTTCATACCACACAATTATTATTTAAAAATTAAGTAAATAAGAGATATAAACATTCTAAAAGTGTTGTCACGCACTGCGTGGGGAAGCGACAAGAAGTGTTTAATGAATTTGTATACAAGCCTAAACGTGCCAGCCTAGACAATGGGGATACTGCATATCAGTCTGCGACAACTACTGCCCTTAAAATGCTTGACCCTGTTCATCATCTAGGCATCCGTCTCGCCACGGGTGCTTTTCGCAATTGCCCAGTGGAAAACCTGTATGTGGAATCGAACGAATTTTCGCTCCACCTACAGAGATGTTACATGTCTTTTAAATATTATCCTAATGTAAATACCGACGAGAATCACCAATCACATGCCACAAATAATGACAAGTCAAGCCTTGCTGTTTTTGAGAAATGGCCTTCTATAAGACAGCCCTACTCGCTCCGTGTGAGGGGCCTAGCAAAGAAAACCGGTGTGCTACTCGAACACCGTTAAATGGCGCCCGCAGTATGCCTGCCACCGTGGCAGTGGTAGGCGATATATTGCGACGTGTATTTCTTAGAGGTTAGAAGCACGCGCCAATCGCGCATATTCAGACATACTTCTTAGAACTACAACATAAATACGCATGTCCCGAGTTCTTTACAGATGCTTCAAAGTCTAATACTTCTGTCTCGTACGCAGCCGTCGGTCCATCCTTTTCGGAAGCCAGCGTTGTGCACACTGATATAAGCATTTTCACCGGCGAAGCTTATGCCATACTTGTGGCTGTTAAGCAGAATAAATAAGTAAAACTACGAAAGGAAATATTATATAGAGATTCCCAAAGCGTAGTAAAAGCTCCGAAAACACCTACAAAGCACAAAAACCCTGTCCATGTCTCGCTTTATTTGCTTTTATGCGCAGTCTGCTCATCCGAGCAGCAGGTCATTGTCTGCTTGGGGCCAGGACACCGAGAAATACAAGGCAATCCACTAAAAAAACTGCTATCAACATTCCTGCACTCGACCTAGAACCTTTTCTAAAGCGAAAGCTCCGGGGTTATTGGAAGAGCACATGGGACACACACACACAAGAAATAAATTGCATGTCATCAAGCCGCGGCTTGGTCATTGGCCGCCAGTATCAAAATCTTGCCACACAGAAGAAATCCTTACAAGGTTAAGAACAGGCCATATACACACAACACATTTATTTATTTTATCTGGGGGCAATCCACTTTTGTGTGACAGATGTGGAGAAGCACTCACCGTACTTCACATTCTAATAAAGTTCAAAAAATTAGACACGCCAAGAAGAAAACACTTTCCATTACCCTAGCAACCACAGATACCCCTACACCCTGCAATGTTTGCCAGTAGGGAACCACTTTTTACACATACATCATTGTTAGCTTTTCAAAGAGAGGCTCATGCTTTTCATACTATATACCCCGGCATTCCGTAGCACGACTTCTCCCTAGAGGTCTCTGCTGCGGCGGCTACACTCTGCAATGCACTTGCCTCCCGGTCGTTCGGCGCAAGGGTGTGAACGAGTGAGGCATTTGTTGTAATTCCATACATGCTCACCAGCATTTTTATTATGAAAAAGGGTTGTTATCCATTAACACCACAAACATTTCACGGCATGCTCATGATTTAGTTACTTCTGTTTTTACCCGCCTTAGGGCGGAGAGTTTTAAGGCCCTTATACATCCACAAATCAAAATCTTTGTTCACATCTCTTGCCGCATGAACTGGCGCTCTTTGTACATCAAATGGCCCTTGCGCTACAAAGCATCAAACGTCATCATCACGACAAAATTTTGCCGATGACCTGCTGCCCATCACCATGATGTGAAACAGGGCAATATACACACACCCAATTCATTTTTACGTGGTTAAAAAGGTTTTTCTTTCAGATTCTTCAAAACTATCTCAATAAGTTCTCCCTATTAAGCTCACCACCTTTATTGTTGCTTTGAGTGTGTTCAAATAAAGGAGATAGAGGGCACTGGTGGTTCCATGCAGATGGTGTTTTTCGAATAAATGAGCGATGGTCATCTTTGAACCCCTTCCACTTCTGAGCCATTTGTGACATTCACGTTGACATGTTAGTGCCTAATGACATTTGCGCCTAATGAAAGGCATGAAAGACATAAATGCCAGTAAGAGAGGCATGTACATTTTGATAAGTATTGTAGTTATTGCAACATTTGAACTGTGTTAGAAATAAAAACCAAACTGTTGCTGTAATGACACTTTTTATATTATAAAGAAATATTTTTACTGTGTTTCTGCTATCTTTCTACGTGCAATGAGGGGATAAAGCCAGGCTTGCTTCTGCTAAAGTGAGGCTTAGAAGCAGATTAGAGAATGACGATCAACGTGTTTCTTGTTAGCCCCTGTCACAATAAGCTCAGGTGTTCTTTTATTCAAAATGTATATGAAAAAGGCTCATATTTTGCCCAATTGTTATGGCCTTTCTTCAAATCTGACGCTATTCCTTGCTCCAAACAACTTTTCGATATAAAAATATCATCACCAGCTGTCCTCTTACTTGATTTGCTTGAATGTGTATTTTATTCAGTCAACTGCAGGAATATTCGCTGCATTGGCTTACTGTCAGCGACCAATTCAGTTTATTGCACTTAATCTGCCGGCAGTCTGAGCAGCAGTATTTCATTGTGATAAAGTTAAGTAAAAAAGAACTAATCACTCAGAAGATACATAACAACAATGGCAATAGTGAAATCAAAAAGAGTTCATACTAGCGAATTTTCACATAAACAAGTAGGGAAAGAGCTGCTGTAGGTGATATTCAGATTCAGTAAGCTTTCTGGTTTTTAGACTGGCAGGATAAAGAATGAAAAAAAAGACTATTGAGTAACGTGCGCGAGAACAAGCTTCCCGAGTTGTCTTGGGATAATGTTTTGAAAAAAAAGGAACACTTTGAGAAGGTACAGTCAATATGAAAAACAATCATGCACCAGCTTTCGATTACATTACTGGGTAAACACATCATTAACTTTTGTGTACAACTTGTTTCTTTCAAGTAGTTGTGGTCAATTTTTCGTATAGCCAATTGGATTTGTATATCTGCTCTGTGATCTTGAATGAACTTCTGCCGTCAATCAGCGCGTGTGTTTCTGTGGTTCATTTGTTTTTAATCTTCTTTGTTGAACTGCTCTAATATTATGGATTCATACCAACCTAATCTTTCAGTCCGATTCAAGCTTTCTGGCTTCTATAGTTGTACGTCAGAGTCAGACCATGTCAGAGTTAAGACAAAGCATACCCCTCAAAATGTTTGTAGGGCTGGTTGAAGTACAGCAGGGCTCACAGCATTCATCACATTGGTTACGGAATCAATGCGTTTTGCTCTTCAGGGGCACATGCACCATCTCAATCTTTTACTTTTGCAAATGTGGTTTCATCTTCAGTGCTTTCATTATGTGAATGAGTTACAAAAGATAATCAAGCATGTCTTACGACCCCGAGCTTTTTGATGTACAAAAAAAAACAAAGCTGAAGGTGCAAGACCACGCCGTCTTTTTTTCCAGCTGATGAAAAATTTCAGTATTTAGGATAGTGCCTGAACTCTCTTTAAGTGACACGTGGTTGCAGGGGTCAAGCTAACAGCGAAAATGAAGTTACACTTTATTTTTCATAGCACTTGAGCATAAGTACGAGGCGATAGAAAAGTAAAACTACTTCCTCCTTTTTATTTCCCCGAAGGGGCGCCTGCGCAAGTAGGCGTTTGGTGTGTAGCGACACCACGGACCCGAGCTAACGGGGGAGTTTCTACTCCCTCCCACGCCTAGCCGTGCGTGGCTTTGCCGTGTCCGGGGAAAAGGGGATCCTGGGGGTTGAGCCGACGCTGGATGATTGGACCGTCAAGGCCCCCCGGCAGAGGCAACACACCCCTTTGGCCCCGGCTTCACGTAGACGGCACCCCTGGGCTGACCCACCCAGGGGAAATCGGCAGTCGCCTTTTCCTATCTCTCTCTCCCTACATCTCCGTCTTTATCTCTTACTATTTATCTGTCCTGTCTTCTACTCTCTTCCGTTTACTTCCAAACTTCCTGGCGGCTAGGGTTAACCCTGCGCAAATAGGCTACCTTGTTCTAGGCGCATTGGGTTATAGTGGCGTTGTACGGCTGGCGTCTGCAGGTTTCAGCACCCGCAAACTTGTAGCGTCCCCTCGTTGGGCTCCGTGGTGGGTGGCCGCCAACGCTGCTGAACAAAAATAAGACAGGCATGCATAGAGCATTCCCCCTACTGCCTGATCGTACCGGCTTACAGCGGGTACGCAACAATGATATAAAGTTTTTCAACCAGCCAAAGAAAACATATCCTCACTTTCATGTTATCCACAGTGAAAAAACTGAAAAGCAAGCCAGGACCGTCTCGCCTATTCTAGTTTCTAGATGTCTTACCGAAACTCTTGGCACAGGATACAAGGTAACCAAAATGGCTAGTGGAGACCTTATCCTCGAAATGCGTCACAAAGAACAATTTGAAAAGCTAGACCGTCTTTCAGATTTCGGTGGCATACCAATAACCATAACACCACATAGATCAATGAACACAACTCGCGGAGTGGTATCTGACATGCACTTGCTTGACTTGACTGAGACTGAACTTTTGTAGGGGTGGAAGAGCCAAAATGTCACTAATGTACAGAGAATCATCATCAGAAGAGATAATAAGGAAACACCGACAAAACACTTAATACTCACATTTGCATCCAGTAAACTAACGAAATCTATTCAAACAGGGTACACGAAGACATCTATCAGGCCGTACATACCAAACCCTCGTCGTTGTTTCCAATGCCAGAGGTATGGCCATGGCTCTAAAACCTGTCGTGGTCGCCAGACTTCTGCACAATGTGGAGTCCTAGGCCACGTGTCTGAGAACTGCAAACAACCGCCACACTGTGTAAACTGCGAAGGAATCCATGCCGCATATTCACGCTCTTGCACATACTGGAGAAAAGAAAAAGAAATATTTACGTTGAAGGTGAAGGAGAACATTACATTTAAAGAAGCACAGCAAAGAGTCGCTTCATTCTATGGGCCTACATACGCTGATGCGGCGCGTCAGGGGGCACCGCCGCACCAGCCCTCGCCACTTCTTCGGCCCGCGCATACCGAGCCGGTAATTGTGGCACCTGCCCCCAAGGCGGCTGTAGCCCAGGCTACACCGCCTACTCCCAGACAGAGACCGGAGACTCCAGAGTCCTCCGGTCTCAAGGCCTCACCTCACCAGGCGAGGCCCGAAATTCGAACTAACAGCCCGCACATGCGGGCATCCTGTGCCTCCGAAAAGGCAATGGATACGTCGGTACCCTTGGTGCCGAAAGAGCGGCGTGGCTTTATGGAGCGCGCCAAAAAAACAAAAAAGCAGATAACAGGGCCTGGTGATGGCCCTGTTAAATGAACTCAAACTCCCTGTCTAAACAGCCCTCGCTTTTCGTACACACATCACTCTTTGACATTCACCATGAACACTCAAATTATACAATGGAACGTCAGGGGCCTTCTCAGAAACCTTGACGACATCCAAGAACTCTTACACGAACACTCACCAAAAGTGCTGTGTGTACAAGAAACACACCTTAATTTAAAACACACAAATTTTCTTCGTAAAATCGTGATTTTCCGAAAAGACTGTGTTGATGCCATGACATCATCCGGAGGTGTTGCCATCATAGTGAATCAAAGAATTGCATGCACACATTACAACTCCAAACATCCCTTGAGGCAGTGGCTGTTCGAGCAGTTCTTTTTGATAAACTGATCACATTCTGCAGTATTTACATTCCTCCTAGCTATCAGCTGCAAAAACGTGATTTACACTTTTTAATTGATGAACTTCCGGAGCCTTATGTTATCCTTGGAGACTTTAATGCACATAGCAGGCTATGGGGTGATTCTCGGTATGACGCGCGAGGTCGACTGATCGAACAGTTCCTTATCTCGTCGAGCGCGTGTCTCCTAAATCGAAAAGAACCAACCTATTATAACCTCGCTAATAACATCTACTCCTCCATAGACCTAAGCATAGTATCTCCATCTCTTGTGCCTCTACTCCAGTGGAAAGTCGTCGGTAATCTGTGCGGAAGTGACCACTTCCCCGTAGTTTTCAGCACAACTACAGTAACTGAGTGTCCACCACGTGTTTTCAAGTGGCTCATAAACAGAGCCGACTGGGAACAGTTTTATACTATCGCTTGTCTAGGTTGGCATGACATCTGGACTTTGAACACTGATGTTGCTGTGAACTACTTCACAGCGTTTTCGATTGATGCTGCAACAAAATTCATCCCACAAACAAATGGACACCCTGGAAAACGGCGTGTAACATGGTGGAACTCTGAATGCCGAAACGCGCGCAAACAGCAAAACAGGGCTTGGAGGCTGCTTCGGAACTCACCAACAGCCAAAAATCTTGAAACCTTCAAGAAAATAAAGTCTCAAGGTAGGAGAAAGCGTCGGCAGGCCAGAAGAGAAAGCTGGCAGAAGTTGTTATCAGGGGTTAATTCATACACACAGGAGGCTAAAGTCTGGAACATGGTCGGTAGGATAGCAGGAAAACAAGTACACACACTTCCACTCGTAAACACTCAGGGTGATACCTTGGAAGATCCGGCAAACTTCCTCGGTGTACTCTGCGAACAGGTATCCAGCTCGTCCCACTATACTGACACTTTCCAAAAATACAGAACAAGAATAGAAAAGAAGAAACCCGAACACAAATCCACTAGATACGAGGCATATAACCAAGCTTTCAGTCTAGCCGAGCTTAGAACATCTTTAAACTCCTGCAGTACTTCTGCCCTAGGTTCTGAACGTGTGGTGTGTGAAATGTTAAAAAACCTACCAATCGAAACACGAAAAACCTTACTTTGTTTGTACAATGCTATCTGGTTTTCTGGCAATATCCCTATTTCCTGGAAAGAGGCTATTATTATTCCCATTTTGAAAGAGGGCAAGGACCCTTCTTTACCTTCGAGTTAGAGGCCTATTTCACTTACAAGCTGCTTGTGCAAAGTCTTCGAAAAGTTGATAAACTGCCGACTTGTACATATCCTTGAAACAAACAATTCGCTCGACCCATTTCAGTTCGGGTTTCGACAAAGTAAATCCACCACAGACCACCTTGTTCGTATCGAGGCACAGATCAGGGACGCCTTCGTCCATAAACAATATTTTCTCTCTGTATTCGTCAATATCGAAAAGGCTTATGACACAACATGGCGTTGTGGAATTCTAAGAGATCTGTCCCACCTTGGCGTGCGCGGAAGAATGTTTCACATAATCGAATTTACCTGTCAAACCGGACATTCTGTGTCCGAGTGGGCACGGTTCTCTCTCAAACATTTGTCCAGGAAACAGGCGTGCCACAAGGTGTTGTACTTAGCTGCACAGTGTTTCTCATCAAAATGAATGCCTTGCGCTTGTCCATTCCTCGCAATTTGTTTTATTGTACATATGTCGATGACGTACAGCTTGGCTTTAGATCTTGCAATCTGGCAATGTGTGAGCGGCAGGTTCAGTTAGGTTTAAACAAGGTCTCCAAATGGGCAGAGGAAAACGGATTCCGACTGAACCCACAAAAAAGCTCGTGTGTCTTGTTCTCCCGAGAGGCATGCGCTCAGAACCCGACAATCAACTGAATGGTCAACGTCTGTCTGTTAATACGGAGCATTAAGCCTCTTTCGCACCCGCTTAGATTATTGGGCCATTGTTTATCAGTCTGCGACTCAAAGTGCTTTGAAGATGCTGGACCCCATGCACCATTTGGGCATCCGCTTTCTACGGGTGCTTTTCGCAACAGCCCCGTAGAAAGCCTTTACGTTGAGTCAAATGAGTGGTCGCTTCATCTGCAGAGAACTTACATGTCCTTTGTTTATTTCCTTAAGGTGAAAGCAGACAAGACGCACCCCTCATACTCTACTATTAATGATTTGTCGAGCTCAATTCTGTTTCAAAACAGGCCTTCGAAGAGGCAGCCCTTCTCAGTTCGCCTGAAGAGTCCAGCTGAGGAAGGTGGAGTCTCACTTGAACACAGTTTATTGGCTCCTGTACCATATCCACCACCGTGGCAATGGCAGTATAGACTGCGATGTGTCTTTTCTAGAAGTTACAAAACATGCGCCTATTGCCCATATCTGAACATACTCCCTGGAACTTCAACACAAATACACACGTCCTGAGTTCTTTACAGATGCCTCCAAGTCTAACTCCTCTGTGTCCTTCGCTGCTGTCGGCCCATCCTTTTCGGATGCTGGCCCTCTACATCCAGGCACAAGTATCTTCACAGCGGAAGCTACGCGATACTTGTGGCGGCTAAACACATTCAGCAATTACAAATACAAAAAGCAATAATTTATACGGACTCCCCCCGTGTGGTAACGGCTCTGCACACTCTTAAAAACACAAAAGCCCAGTCCTTGTCTCACTTTACTCCATTTTGTGCACACTCTACACACTCAAACAATATGTTGTAGTGTGCTGGGTGCCAGGGCACCGTGAGATTCAAGGCAACGTGTGGGCGGATCAGCTCGCTGCATCCGTCCACAAAAGCACCGCCACTACACCCATATCAATCCCGGTCCTTGATTTTAACCTGTCTCTCAAACGAAAGCTCAGGGACTACTGGCAGAGTAAGTGGGATAGACACATACAAAACAAACTACACGTTATCAAGTGACACCTTTGCCATTGGCCACCAGTATCAAAATCGCGTCATACACAGGTAACACTAACGAGACTCAGGATAGGACACACATACACGACACACTCATATCTTTTGACCTGTGGTGATCCACCATTGTGTGACAGATGCGGTGAAGCACTAACAGTTCTCCACAGTTTTATTCAGTGCAAACAATTGGGCACTATAAGAAACTACACTTTTCATTACCCTACCGACAACATATACCTTTACACCCTGCAATGTTCGTCGGTAGGGAACCGCTTTTTAGTCATAAATCATTGTTAGCGTTTTTAAAAGAAATTCATAGTTTTCATATCATATACCCGGGAATTCCGCAAGACGACCTCTCTAGAGAGGTTTTTTCGCGTGGCTGCTACACAAGAAAGCACTTGCCGCACGGCCCTTGGACGCAAGGGTATGAACGAGTGAGGCACTTGTGCTCATGCCATACATATCCACCATCATCGTTTATTATCACCAACTTTTGTCATCTATTCACACGACACACACCTTTCACGGCATGGTCATGATTTTATTACTCATATGTTCTTACCCGCCTTACCGCGAGGAATTTTATGGCCCTTATACAGCCGCTAATCACAGTCATTACCCACATTCCTTGTCCCATGAAGTGGCGCTCTTTGGCCATCGATTGGCCCTTGCGCCAAAAAAAGCACCATATATATTATCATCATCATCGCTTTTTATTTCTGGCACTCGAGAACTAGCATGTTTTCTGACCCCAGCAGAGCATAGGTTTACTGAGCCTTATGATAAATACAGCTGTTGTTCAATAACATTTGCAGCCATCATAACTCAGGTGTCACAAATTCAATGGTGCAGTTTTTTTCGTACCAATAAAATATTTAGGATATAACAAATTTATAAAACAAAGAAAAAATTTTCCTCTACCTGAAGCAATGGTGCTGGTGAAGGCTTTATTAGATATATTGACTGGAAAACAGGTTAACATGCAATTTGAATCATGGAATTGTGGGTAATGCTTATTGATAGATTGTAAGTGGAACATTTTAGCTGTTTCAAGTCATGTGTGCACTGATGTTGACATCTGCATAGGAACTGATTTATCTGTTTTGTTTTCATAAAACTTCAGTAAAAGTAACTTCTGAGAAAGTTTTTATAAATGTTGGCAGCATGACACCGATGAGGGATGGTTAGCCCATATCATTTGTTTATGCATGCGTGTACAGGAGTCTAGTTCAGCGCTACCATATGTGCCTTAAAATGCGCTGTCACAGAGCTATGGTTAAAAGCTTCTTTTTGAAGTAAATTAGGCGAGATGTGTAGTCACTGGCAGGAAGGTGGGCTTCGTGTCGATCAGATTAAAAGATCATGGTCTCTTGATATACCTGTAGTCACACCTAAAGCAGGTTTTAGTGTGTTGCAACCAATGTATGTCTTCAATGTCATGCACATACGTTTCAATAATTTCATTGCTCATATGGAGGTAGGGGTTTGGTTGAATAATCTCCATCCATATTGTCTTTCTATATCTGTTGGGACCAATTATGACATGAATGATCCAGCCAGTAGCTAAAAAAGCAGGAGCAACAGTGCGTAACCTACCAATATCTGGAGTAAGACTATATTCCACCTAACGCTGAACCTTGTAATCAACACAAGCCTAAAAGTTTGTCTTTTGTAAGGCAGCAGTATAGTCAATGGCAGAATAAGAATCCCAGAATTGTTGCCGAATAAAGTGGTTTGGACTACAAAAAGATCCAGCAATGTCACACTGGGATTGAATTTTGAAGTGCTGCAGAGCATTCGACACACATGATACGGACACCCACGTGTGGCCATAAACATTGCGTTATCTGCCTGGGGAAGCCTTTCGATTTTCCGTGAATGAGGGCATGAAAGACCGTGTAGTTGTGGCAATATGCCTAATTGTGCTTGAAAGTGTGCATAAATGGTCAGTTATTCGGTCACAGCATGTGTTGAAGCAAACATATCTCCTGTTACTGGCAAATGGTTCTGCACCACCGAAAGGCTAGCAGCGTTGAAGCTTTTAATTCTTGCAGAAGCCAGAATTTGTGTTCATGTCAACCAGTTGCCACTTTTTAAGGTCTACATTTCTCGGGGACAAGTGAACATGATGATTGGGCTATGTGACAGGGCATCAATGACAATGTTGACAGCTTCTATTATATGTTTCTGATTTGTTGGATATCTGCTGCAGTTCATGGGAATATGGATGACCATTGTAACTGAGGGAGTGGAACATGTACTGATAAGAGATGTACACACATAATCTATGACAAAGAAATCACTAATTTCTTCCATGCTAAAATGAAATGGCATGAGCACTAACCATTTATGCCCAGTTGTAAGCACAATTAGGTATATCACAATTAAAGTGCCTTTCACGTACACCCAAGTACAGGGCAAATCTATAGATTTCCCCAGGCACATAACATGAAGTGTACAATAGCATCACGTGGGTGTCCGTACTACCTGAGTCGATATCTTTGCGGCACTTCAAGATTCAGTCACAATGTTACACTGATGGATATGTTTACAGACCCAACCAAACAATTCAGTGACATTTTTGAGGATCTGTTGGCTTCAGTGTCCACCCGAAAATGCTGTAATGCTGCTCAGATAGTGCGCATAAGTTTTCATAACATGTCAGAGAACTGATGTTCCTTTGACGAGTCTTTGATCTAGAAGAAATTGCAATCAAGATGTCGTACTATGATTTGTAGTGAAAATGTTATTCGATCTTTAGGGAGTAGCATATACTGTCGCGCAAGCATCTCTTGATCCCTAAACGTTTGTATTGGAGTTAGTGGTCTAAGGGAGCTCAATATAGAAGCATTTCTTTGTATCAATAGCACGAAGTGGAGGGAATATGCAGAATGACCTGGCACTATGACGCAAAATGTTAGTATAATAGCTCACAAAAATTAGATGAAGAAGCTTGTAAGGCTTATCAGCATGAAGTATTCGGAAACGAGACGCGTTCAACACCATTAAATCTGCCGGGGTAGGGCTGAATACGGGATGCTCATTTGACAGGGATAGAAAAGGTGAGCCTTTAGATATCAAATGCACACCTGCTTATGCTGACAAATGTGCCTTCTTCAGGTGTTGGATCACACAATTCAGATGTGAACTGTGCTGATCTGATGAACTCGCAATGAGTACGTTGTTCAGGCAAGCATGATAGATTTCAAGGCTGGGGAAAACGCTGAAATGTCTGGAATTTCTCATGCCCCAAGGTATATGTAGAGGATCAGCCACGATGAATGGTGTCACTATCAGTATGTTATTTGAAATCTACCTGTATTCTGAAAGAATTCAATAGTTGGACCACATGAGGCAAAATTTAGAAGAAATTGCTGCATAATTTATCTGTGACATCATATACAAATGTCAGATGCTGGGTATACTGATCAGTTGAGGTCGCCTTGTTGAAACTGCTAGGCTCAGTTGACTGTTGGTGCTATGCCGACAGAATCGTGATTTACACTTCAGCGAAACTCACAGAACACAGTAACACCAACACACAGCGCACATTGAGCTGAGTGAAGTCAGCAAAATCTGTAAATATATACATAATTAGGTATGGCTGCATCAAAAATTATTTTAAATTGCAGCCTAATCGAGGTATTTTTTCTAATATAATTTATGTAGTACGTCACTTTTATGGTTGAGTTAGTTGTCGTACGCAAAATTATTGCTTTATTTCTCTGTCATCAGAGCCCTCAGACGTTTTCTCAACAAACCATCCCATACTCATGTGGTGGCTCCGTGTTTTATTATATAAAAGGGTGATAATGTAGTGTGCAATAATATCGCTGCAACAAAAAGAAGCAGGTACTCTGCTGTCTTCAGAACCCAAGTAATAATATGACCCATTGCTTTGCACTGATGCAGAGCTTTCCCTAGCAGTTAAGCTATCAAAAATGTTGAAAAATAGCGTTCGTGTTGTGCACACTCGTCCTTATTCCTCATTATTTTTTCGACGTTTTGCTTATACGCTCACAGGTAGCATAATTTGGTACTTCTCTAGACTGTATACATGTAATGTTATTAGGAACGGGCGTATACGTGGAATGTTATGGCTTTTTGCATTTCTTACTAAACCATGCACGTGTATACGCCTAAATATTGTATTTTTACGAGCGGCCGTATTTTGTCCACGCGGTCTGGTGAATGTCACCTTCGGAGCGAGAAGTATCCGGTAATAAAAGTACACACACATGTGACCACGCTGCGTCATCAATTCAAGGGCGTAGGCAGTGTTTATTTCTGGGTGAGGTGTCGAGCCGACGGTGTGGTTAAACTGGTCTTATTGTATAAAATTTTATAGTTTAAACCCAACATTGTGGCAACGCCTAGCACCTTATACTACCACCTAATTTAATTAGGACAAAAGTTGTGCGCTTCTTCGCCTCTTTACGGCCTCAATTCTTGATTGGTATTCATGCAACATTCTCGCACGTACTATCGTGGCTTTTCACGCATGTCGAGTTCAAGACTACTGCAGCTGCATACCGTCCGGAACTTCGGCATTATGAAATGAAAAAATTGCTGCAACCGGATCAGCTGATGCTGGTTCTAGAAATTTTGCGAGGGACGCCTGCATTTTCTCGCTGACTCTTTTTAACGGAGTCTTTCGGTCGTGATGAGGCCCCACAGGTCGTGTTTGGTGCAGAATCACACAAAAATTTGGTGCAGATGTCAGCTAAATTACGGACTGAGGGTCAAAAATTACGACGCGCAGATTCCGACCGTTTTAATCCCACCGCTATGATAGGTGTCCGTATGACACGCAACGCAAGCTTACCATGGTCGTAAGAAGTAGTACACTTGCTTTGTTGGTTATACAGCCAGCTGGTGCTGTATAAAAACTAGAAGCTGCATGATACTTTATTAAAACATTTTGTTTTGGATTCTTTTGCACCTATCACGACCTTGATCGTGATACCAAATCGCCAAGCTGATCGACAGTGAATTTTGACAATTCCTAGTTGACTACACCCTCGCTGCCTTTCTGATTGCGAAATAAAGCATTTTTTGTTTTGTTGTGAATAAATAATTTTTTTGAAACGGTGGTGTCATAGCGAAGTTAAACGCGTTTGATCATGTAAGCGCAGCAATCACTCCTTTCGTTCTTTCGTTCACTATCCTCCGTTGGTACCTCTCCCGAAGCCGTTTTGCCCTCTTGCCGAGCACCTCTCCCAATCTTGCACCGTATGCATTATCGATGACATGCTGCTCCAGACACTGTCTTGTTACAGTTGCCGCGACTCCACCCTCTGTCAATTGTGTGATTGTTGGCGAATCGCTGTCGCTGTGCCAGCCGGTGCTTATACGTACCGTGCTGGTATGAACCCTTGAGCCACGGACAACAATACCTGATTTCCAAGCACGTGCCTGTATGCGGGCATCAGGACAAATGATAAGTGGTGTGGACAGATTCTTCCAGATTAACAGGAAGTCATACAAGTTTGCTTGACTAATTGCAGCATATTTATTCAGAACGTCAGATTCAACTTTTTGATGTCATGTGCAAGCCCGAACAGCATGGAGGGATTGTTTCTTGGAATTGGTGCCACACTGGCGGCTTGTTGCGCTGCCACGTGGAGAATCATTGGTCATGCAGCATTTTGCATATAATGCACGTGTTTACTTCAAACGTTTGAAAAAAATTATCGGGGGTAGTTTAAGGGCCCTTTCAATGAACCGAAGTGGTCGCCATATTTTAACCTAAGGGTTGCTTCAGTTATTTGCTATTCATGGAGAAATATACAGGGCGGCTGAAAAAAGGCTATATAGCAAGATGCAGCTGGGCTAAGGAAGCTCTGTTACAACATTGCATAGAGTAATTTACAAGAAACGGCCCACGTCTACGTGGAGGTTAATTGGTAAGCGTTTTATTTATAATGAGCGAAGATTGAATGGAAGAACAAGAGGGAGAAAACAGCCCGTAGGTAAGAGAGTTTGGAAAGGCTTTCAACACAAGAAAAAAAACTAAAATGGATATAGCAGAACACCAATAGTGGCACGTTTTGTTTTTCCAAGCTTGATATTGCAGAGTGGGATGACTTCAGCCATTTATTTGTGTCTCGAGTATATGCTAGGTGGTGTTGCGATTCGAAGGAGTAATTATGTTGTGATTTTTGTACCAGGATTGTGGTAAGTCAGATGAAAACAGGCTGACTCGATTGGCTGGGCTCAAGAGCTTCATTTCAATCGAATCTATGTTGTTCGGATGCCGTTCTGTTTCCATTTTATTGGCGCAATGTGGCCTCCACCCATTCTATGCACATTCATTGGCTAGTCTCATGCGTTCACCTTGAGAATAGCTGTGACCAATCTAGTGTGGCTCCCTTTCATTCTGCTGTTTGATCTCTTCCTGCTCTAGATAGAATGCTTACAAAATCGCCCCTCAGATTCATGGCACATCTAACTGGAAATGAAACTTTTTACTCTTTCTTTATATTTACCATAAATATTGCTTTGCTGCTGTAGTCATCAATGTACGCTATATGTAGCATTAACACTAAAGGTATAAAAAAATTATTTCTGTCTTCTGGGTGCGTGAAAAAAGAAAAATGGAAAGCGTATCCATAATCTAAGTGCTGATTTGCAGGTATTTCATTGAATACCCTTTTGGGGGATGTACTCGTACACAGCACAGTAGGCCTAAAGTGTTTGTGTCCAGGTCATGACTTTCGAACTTACTTGCACCTTACAACTTCACGCCGTTTGCAGCAGGGCAGTTGTGTATCACCTACTCAACATTTCCAAAACCACCTTTGTGCGTAAACAGTGGGAGCGCACCCACAGTTAAATGTAACAGAGTTGCCAGAAGAGCATTTTTTTTCAGTTTTGAACAGTGTTGACATACTTGAGACATCTATTAACGTTTCACGGTACGCAAAGGTGGTACAAGATATTTTATGAAGGAGGATCACCATTTGAAATAACATATTTGCCCTTCTTGGAGTATATAAAACCATAACAGCGGGAGGGTCATGGCATTCGGGTCGCCCTTCTGAAACTGGCCGCCCCGTTTAAGCAGCACCTTAAATGCTTCAAAATTACACCTAGTGAAAGAATACGTGTGCAAACCACACCACCAAATGTTACCTTATTAAACTCCAAAATAAAAAAGTAACTACAAGCAACACGTTCGAGCACAACTGGTTCATTTACTGAGAATAAATGACGTGCAGAAGCTACGTGGCTATTATGTGATTGTTATCGCAATGCAATCGAAAAAGTAATGCTGTCAACAGCAGCTGAGGGAAGCAAAAGTAGCCGCGACGCAGCTTTGACGCTACTACACAAGGCCGGTTTTTTCTGTGCCTGCATTCACAATGCGCAAATACTGTTTTATTCTAGCATGGCATGAAAGAGTGTGCTCTGATTAGTGCCTATGCTGTCCTACATCTGTATTGAACGGCGAACATAAACAAGCATTTGATCGTAAGCACATCGTAAACAGCCACGAGGAAGAAAAGCAACATAGAGGTCAATTTTCTGCAAATATTTTTTACCATCCCAGTTTACTCAGTCTGAGTAACATGGGACACGAAAATTTGTTGGCACTGCCGCACCTATCTGCCATAACACGTTAATAAGGACACATTGTGCCTTCACAGGTGAAGCGCGCTCAGCCTTCAACATGGCAGAAATGCGCTTGGAGTCTGCTATCGAGCAGCGGAATCTACACAAGGTCTATACAGCGCTGTTGCGTGTTTCAAAAACACACCAGTTTTCCAACTGTTTATTTTTGTTAGCCTAGCAAGTGCTGTCGTCGTGTCATGATAAAAAGGAACGAATTCCTTTTCTCTCGTGCTGTTGACCTGTGGTTTGCACGTCAAGGCTTGTTTAGGGCAGTGTGTCGGCTACTGCTTGGAGACCAATGCTAATACAGAGTGGCTAGTTACAAAATGTCTCTTAAGTGTTATTCATAGAAACCAAGAAAGCTGAAGTCACAAAGGAACGCTTCCCTTAAAGGCTGAGCTCCTGGTAGTCACTTACTCTTTACACCAGAGCATTTTTAGCGAACAAAAAGCACCCTAACTATATCTGTCTGTGTAGTATCTATCTGACCGATCAATTTAATCTAGCCTCTTTGCTTGGAGACCAATGCTAATAGAGAGTGGCTAGTTACAAAATGTCTCGTAAGTGCTATTCATAGAAACCAAGAAAGCTGAAGTCACAAAGGAACGCTTTCCTTAAAGGCTCAGCTCCTGGTAGTCACTTACTCTTTACACCAGAGCATTTTTTAGCGAACTAAAAGCACCCTAACCATATCTGTCTGTGTAGTATCTATCTGACCGATCAATTTAATCTACCCTCTTAAGTTTGTGCGCTCTAAGATCGTCTCCTTATCTTGGCACCTTGGGTCAGCAACTCACTTATGAGTCCACTTAGTCGAGACTCGCTCGCACTCAAATTAAGCCATGTGCTTGAGTGAGTAAGGGCAAGTAATATTTTAGTGAGCTTGAGTGCTAGCGAGTGTGTTTTATAAAAATTTTGTAGGTCAGAATGAAGCCCCAGGTGCGAAGTATGTATAAGTGAGTTTTAGTAAGCTCCAATTTTAGTGAACTGATGTTCGACATGAACCAAAACTTGCCTGACAGGACAGAGTTTGTTATAAAAGGGCTTGATTCAGCAGTTCACTAACACTTTGTTTTTATATGGTAATTTACAACACCTACAACTACATTAGAGAGCCAGGAGTCTATGGTTGGCTGTTTTCGAAAAGTATTTTGTCAATAACCTTTCGACCACTGATTCACCCCTAACCAACCACTCTTGTCTTCCTATACTGTTTGCCACGACGTCTAGTATACCAAGGGTTGGTCATCCAGTTTCCCTAACATATTGCGCATTAAGCCCACTACCGGAGCCACGAGTGCTGCAACCGCTGTGACGTGCAGGGTTGGATCACGTGATCTTGCCTCGCACTGGCAAAGGAAAGCTGACAATTGCATGTGTGCTTATACCGCGACTTCGCAGTGTCTTCATTCTCCAACAGCGTTGTTTAACTCAGGCCTCATGTGTGTTGACTTCTGCAGACTACACAATGCGCAAAGACAGCAAAAGTTACCGGCAGCATGCCGCAATGCGCTCCGTACGTGAGGGCACTCTAACGGCTGCTTGCAGTGCGACTTTAATCTCTCTCTTTTTGTATTGGGGCTGTCATTTCGAGCCTATAGAGGTAACATGAGCACCGACCATGCATGCTCGCATAAAAGTAGAAAGTTTAAGTTTCCACACGGGAGCCACGTTCACAACTAAATATAATGTGCGAACACTCTGATTACGTATATTTTAAGATTAGATGTTGGTGTTTACATCTTAGGGAACTTGCTGTCATTACATACAAAAATGTGCGCAGTTGTGCTCTGAATTCTCAGAGAGTTTAGATATAGCCCGGAAGTCCTATTCTTTTCCCTTTATATTGAATGATTTCACGTTATCTGATCTATTTTGTTACGTCATACATTCACCGCTACAGTTAGAGCTACTTCTCTCGCAGAGGTTACCTAATCGCAGCCTGTGCCACTCCCACCGTCCTCTGCAGCTCTCGTTCCCTATGTGTCTACCCGACCAGATGGGTTTCCATCCAATAGTAGCGTAGCCAGGAGGTGCACCAGGCCTGTGCCTCCCCCCCCCGGATTTTTTCTTATGGTATATAGTGGCAGAGAAAATATTGGTCTACCACAACTGCTTGACTAGCTTGAACCCATTATAATCAAGGTGGTGCCCCCTTCGAAAAAAATTTCTGGCAATGCCCTTGTCATCTGTGACCTCAGCTCACATGGTTCTTTGCTTCGAGATTACGTCTGTAGAGTGGACTCATAGCCACTGTCACTTCCTCTCAATGTAGTTTTGATCTACAGGCGATAACTTGGTAAGCTTTGAAAACGGATTCATCTTCTAAGAGATGCCGTGAAATATCACACAGCTTGTTAAGAAAGCTTAAAAATGGGCACTCCTTATTTCACCAAAAGCTCTGAGCCCCTTTCTCCTTTTTTTGTCTTAAAGTTGCGTCGTCCCATCCACGGACCTGGCGATAGATATCTGTGATACTGTCGCCAGGCCAACTGGTGCACGTCCTTGTTACTTTACCTGGTCGAACGCGCCTTGAAGGGAAAGCCGAAACGGCACCCAACCCTACGGTGAAAGGAAAAAACAAGCTGGCACGTTGGGAAGAGGGAGGTGTAGTGGTTAGAAAATTTTTTCGCTTGTAATTCTAACCCGCGCAGGGAATCCTTTGCCACCTTTGCCGAATTATTTTGGTACTTTGCGAAAAAACGTGTTGAGATGGGGAGGGGGCTTTTATCGCAAGTCACGGGACACTCCACATATTGTTCAGTTACTCAAGAATTTGTACACCACCTCATTCTGAGTATCAGTATAATCACTGATGTGTAAATGTGCTATTAGGAAAATATTTTGAGCAGTGTATGACACTTATGCTTTGCTGAAAAAACTAAGATGTGCACCAGTTTTTTTTTCACCACTCGTACTCTTCAGTTTCAGAAATCTCTCAAATCTCATAGTCGCGAGCTTGGCAGATTCATACTTATATTCGCAGTGTCTGTCAAATGATTTGGCAGGCACAGCGATTGCTAATATGGACTTTAGGCTCAGTAGGGTGCTTCAAAATACCACTACCATTGAAATAGCAATGGTCATGTTTACACTGCACAGTTTACGGATGTCCAATGATTTATAAGTATCTAGTCTCTAATTGTAGGCCTTTTTTATACTGGATGCTTACCAGCGCAAACGACAGGGCAGGAGGAGACAGGAGAAGAGACGAGACAGAACTCTGAATTGCCAACAGTTTATTTCTTGTGAAAGTATTCGCTTTTATACAGCTACCAGTCGCACTAGTCATGCGCGAAACACACTGACAATGCATAAGTACATCACATTGACAAGCGAAGGAACAACTTTTCGTAATCGGTGAGCGCGACAGAATGGGTGCTAACACAAGCATCTTTCAGTGAGCAAATCTTTTCTGCCTCTATGATCTCGCGTGTGGTACGATCTCTGTATCTAGCAGCAATAGAACACTCTGAAAACATTGGCCGGCAGCCACACGTGCCGCAGTGAACGAACAGCCATCTTGTTTATAGTGATCCGCATTGTACATATGTTCCCTTAGCCTCTCATTTATACGACGACCTGTTTGACCGACGTAATGCCTTCCACACGATAACAGCAGCTGATACACCACGTCACAGATGCATTCTCTGAATTTATTTGCATGTTTTGTAGTGCAGCCGAGGGTGGGTGTGGACGGACGAACAGACAGCTTGCACAGGCGACTCAGTTTTTGAGGGGCCGTGAGGACCACCTTCACATTAACTCGCTGTGCCACTTAACATTGTGCGCTATCTTGTGCATATATGGAACCGCGGTGAAAGCCTGTCTAGCTGTGACAGGTGGGACTGCATTATCTGTCCCTTTGGCCTTAAGTTCACGCAGCAGGCCTTCGGCAATGAAAACTTGCACGTGGTCGGGGTAACCAGCCGACGTCAGCCTTGAACATTGCTCAACAAAGCTTTCTGTAATCTTGTGCACACAGGATTTTCACAAGGCATTCAGGAAGCAAGGTTTTGCAATACCTCGCTTAACTAACCTATAATGCGCGGAATGAAATAGCAAAACAGGCTTATTTCCACCCGGTAGATACATCCAGCAAGTGCGTCCATTATTCAGGAAAAGCTTAAAGTCAAGGAACCTGATTTCACAATTCTCGGAAAATTCATGAGTAAGCTCAAAATGCTTAAAACCATTTCACATCAGATCTAAAACTGTAAGAGCGTCATTCTTATACGATGCAACATCAGTGTCGCCCCGCCGCGGTGGTCTAGTGGCTAAAGTACTCGGCTGGTGACCCGCCGGTCGCGGGTTCAAATCCCGGCTGCGGCGGCTGCATTTCCGACGGAGGCGGAAATGTTGTAGGCCCGTGTACTCTGATTTGGGTGCATATTAAAGAACCCCAGGTGGTCGAAATTTCCGGAGCCCTCCACTACGGCGTCTCTCATATTCATATGGTGGTTTTGGGACGTTAAACCCCACATATCAGTCAGCAACATCAGTGTCCATAAAAACTTAAAAACCATTTACGTATCCGAAATTGTGCGTCAAATTTGTGTTAGTGAAAACTTCCAAATTGCATCTGTGTAATTTGCCTAAAAACAGGTCACTGACAATGGGAGCGATGCAAGAACCAATACAGATACCGCATTTTTGAAGCTGAGGTTTTCCATGCCGTAGGATGTACGTCGACTGAAGGTAAAACATTAAAACTCTAAAAATCCACAAACACTGACTCCAGACTGGGTCTGGTATTTAGAGGTGCCATATTAATCTATATATTCTCCAATGCAATTTAACAATGAGTCATGTGGAATGGAATAGTACAGGTCCTTGACGTCTATAGAGAAGGCGAATAGAGTCTTATTCGAACGCAACTAAATAAACTCCTGGAATTCACATGAACTTTTTACCACAAATGGATCGTTCACTTCTAGGTATTTCAAGCTTTTCTGCAGGTAGAGTGCAATACATTTTTGCCAGGTAATATTTTCAGAGACAATTAGCCTAAAAGGCATGTCGACCTTATGTGTTTTGGTGCTGAAGAAGGCTTCAAGAAAATCTTCCTCGGCATCTGACGTAATCTTAAGGACACTTATACGGTTTAACTTGCGAAGTAGTCTCCTAGCTTTATTTTGAGCTTTTTTGTTGAAAACTTCAGCATCACAGTTAAAAAGTGCCGAAACCGTGCGACAAGCTTATTCCCGGTACTTTTTAAGGGACATTACGGCAAAGCCGCCTTTCATGTCAGCAGGTAACACACAATGAATGCTCCTTCATTAACTGTACAACGCGTTTTACCGGAAGAGTCGAAAGTCTTGCCTTACACTGACTTAGGACATCTACGCCGTCCGCTATGCAGCTGTCTTGCTCTTCTGGTGGAGCATGCCGAGATACTTGTCATACGGTAACCAAAGGTCGTGCGGGGAACGCTTATTTCGTCGCGTTGGAATAAGACCCTATTCGCCTTCTCTCTAGGCGTCAAGGACCTGTACTCTTCCATTTCGCATGACTCATTGTAACAATGCATTGGAAAATATATAGATGAGTATGGCGCCTCAAGACTCCAGACCCAGTCTGGCGTCAGCGTCAGAGGGTTTTTAGAGCTTTTAAGGTTTTACCTTCAGTCGACGTACATCCTAAGGGATGGAAAACCTCACCTTCAAAAATCCGGCACCTGTATTTGTTCTTTCATCGCTCCCATGATGATTGATTTGTGGGATTTAACGTCCCAAAACCACCATATGATTATGAGAGACGCCGAGTGGAGGGCTCCGGAAATTTCCACCACCTTGGGTTCTTTAACGTGCACCCAAATCTGAACACACGGGCCTACAACAATTCCGCCTCCATCGGAAATGCAGCCGCCGCAGCCGGGACTCGAACCCGCGACCTGCGGGTCAGCAGCTGAGTACCTTAGCCACTAGACCACCGCGACGGGGCTTTCATTGCTCCCATCGTCAGTGACCAGTTTTTAGGCAAATTACACAGATCCAATTCGGAAAATTTCACTAACACTAATGTGACGCACGTTTTGAGATACGTAGATGATTTTATAAAATTTTCGTGGGCACTAATGTTGCATCGTATAAGAATGACGCTCTTACAGTCAAAGACCTGATGCAAAATGCTTTTAAACATTTTGAGCTTACACGTCAAATTTCTGAGAATTGTGAAATCAGGTTCCTTGACTTTAAGGTTTTCCTGATTAATGGACGCACTTGCTGGGTGTATCAACCGCGAGGAAATGAGCCTGTTTTGCCATTTTATTTCTCACATTTTAAGTTAGTTTGGTGAGGTATTGCGAAATCTTGCTTCGTTAATCCATTGGGAAAATCATGTGTGCATAAGATTACAGAAAGCTTTGTTGAGCAATCTTCACGACTGACGTCGGCTGGTTACCCAGACCACGTGCAAGTTTCCGTTGCCGAAGGCCTGCTGCGTGAACTTAAGGCCAAAGGGACGGATAATGCAGTCCCACCTGTCACAGCTAGACAGGCTTTAGCCATGGTTTCATATATGCACAAGATAGCGCACAATCTTCAGAAAGTGGCACAGCTAGTTAATGTGAAGGTGGTCTTTACGGCCCCTCAAAAATTGAGTCGCCTGTGCAAGCTGTCCATTACTCCTTCCAGACCCACCCTCGATTCCACTACAAAATATGCAAATAAATTCAGAGATTTCATCTCTAATGTGGTGTATCAGCTACTGTTATCGTGTGGAAGGTATTACGTCGGTCAAACAGGTCGTTGTGTAAATGAAAGGCTGAGGGAACATAAGTACAAGGTGGATCACTATAAACAAGGATAGCTGACCGTTCACTGCGGCATGTGTGGCTGCCGGCCAATATTTTCAGAGTGTTTTATTGTTGCTAGATGCAGGGATCGTACCACATGTGAGATCACAGAGGCAGCAAAGTTTTGCTCATTGAAAGATGCTTGTGTTAGCAGCCCTTCTGCCGCGCTCACCTATAAGGAAAAGTTGTTCCTTCGCTTGTCATTGTGATGTACTTGTCATTGTCATTGTGTTTCACGCATGACTCGTGCGACTAGTAACTTTATAAAAGCGGATACCTTCACAAGAAATAAACTATTGGCAATTCAGCGCTCTGTCTCGTCTCTTCTCCTGTCCCCTCCTGCCCTGTAGTTTGCGCTGGTAAGCACCCTTTATGATGGTATACCAACACGCCCAATCCCACTGTCTTTAGTTTTTTTGTACTGCTCCAAATTTGGTATCTAGTTATAAAAACTGCATATTTTTCCCTATAAGCTACTCAAAATTACCCGCAGGGTCGTCTGGTTACGCAGACGTTTGATGTGTAGTGACACTACGGACCCAAGCTAACGGGGGAGTTTCAACTCCCTTCCACGCCCAGCTATGTATGGCTTTGCCGTGTCCGGGAAAAAGTGGATCCGGGGGGTTGAGCCAACGCCAGGTGATTGGACCTTTAATGCCCCCCGGCAGAAGCATCACACCCCTTTGGCCCCGGCTTCACGTAGACGGCACTCCTGGGCTGACCCACCCAGTGGAAATCGGCAGTTGCCTTTTCCAATCTCTCTTTCCCTGCATCTTCGTCTTTCTCAATTTTTTATCTTTCTTTTCTGCTTCTCCCTTCTGTTTACTTCCAATAATCTCGGCGCCAACGGTGCGAAACGCCTACCTTGGCCTAGGTGCATTGGGTTATAGCAGTGTTGTACGGCTGATGTCTGGAAGCTTCCAGCATGCAGACTAGCAGCGTCCCCTCGTTGCGTTCTGTGGTGGGTGGCCGCCAACGCGGCTGAACAACATACCGCCACGTTCTATTCCTTGAGTTTTGTTATCGCCCCAATACACTACACAATTCACAGCGCAAACCATGGCCGCAGTTTTTGAGAAGTTTCAGGACTGTAGTATATCATTTCGATAAGATCGCGCCCACTCCAAGAACTATACATATTATTCTAGAACCTACGTCACCACCAGCAATAACGCTAGAACATTCAATGGGAAGAGTATAACTGTCGACGACCTTTACCGCTTGTCAGTAGTTGATCGACGACAGCTGCTCCGTTCGCCACTTACCTGGTGCCGGGATTCCTGTGACCAGGCACGCTGCCAGTCGTCGACCCCATCTCATCGAGCATCGCGCGGACCCCTGGACATCCCCCCGGCTCTGTGCAGGCCTTAATTGTGACTCAACGCCCGGGAACCAAAGCGCAAGCCGTGGGAGCCAGGGCCAGGACGGAAGCGTGATGGCTTTCGCAGCGCCACCGCCAAAAGCTCATTGCTTCAATTTCAGCGCTCGAGAGGAGAGCACCGTCGACGACATTATAGATGCCCTCGAAGCCATGACCGGCCCAGCCAGTATCAGGTCCCTCCAGCACATGGGAGGAGAAAAGTTTGGCGCCACAGCCGCAAATGTCCACGCAGCCACCAAGCTGAAGAGCCAGTGTGCCACTCACTTGAACGGCGTATCAGTTCCAATAGTCAGCGTTGGTCCTGAAATAGTCCACGTCACAGTCTTCCGGGTACCGCTGTGGGTAGGCGACGCGGCCCTAGCGACTGCCCTCTCCGAAGACGGCATAGTGCAACATATTCACGAGCCAGTGTTCAAGGTCCGCCCTGGGGTGGGCAGAGGTGTCGTTGTAGGGCGAGCGGAAATGAAAAGTCAAATACCGAACTTTCTGACAGTACAAGGCTATAATGTCATGTGAGACCATCGGGGAGTCAAGAAAGTGTGCTCTAAATGCCAGAACGCTAGCCACATAGGCAAAGATTGTGCCACGTCACGTTGGACGCGTGGCAACGTGTTTTGACATGCCACTTAGGGATGTGCAGAACCGTGCCGCAAGGGCAGCTCGGGCAGCCATGCAACAGCTGACTGCGTACGTCCGAAGTCCTTCGCAGCTGCTGCAGCAGCGGCCACTGAAGAACAAGTGTGCACCAACATCACGCCCGCACTACAAGATAATTATCCGACGCTCGAGCGTGAGAGCAACACTGACACAAGCGATACCGACACCCATGCTGAACCACAAGACGCAGGAGACCTGCCTCCTCTGTCTGAGAAAGCCTCGTCAACCATTCACGCCTCGTCTGAGACCATCGACTCTTCGCCGGACGCCTATAAAGACCACAGCTCATCCAAAGTGGAAGCCAGAGTGCCCGTACTTAGCAGAGACCACGAGGGCTACAGCTCCGACTCAGTTGGCACCACCAGCAGCACCGAGGTGCGGAGAGCTTCGATAGGACGCGGCACCCGAACAACGGGACGCGCAGACGCTCCGGTCATCGGCGCAGAAAAGCCCACAACGGTGATTATGCCACTGACAACACCCAGTGCCCACGCCGGCAAATACTCTGCTCAGACCCACAAACTAAGCCTGTCTAACCCAACTTACCAGATTACAGTTCGGCCGCTGGAGCGAGTGTCGGTGCCAGCGCCATGGAAGTTGTCCATCCAGCCATGAAACGTGCCCACCCACCGACCACGGACTCTGAGGGCCCTACGGACAGTAGTAAGCCCCAAAATTTCTTTAATGCTCTGACGACATCAAAGCATTTCTCTATTCAGTTGGGTCGGGGGGCGGATCACCGTCGAGAGCAGTCGCACCTCACTTCGGCTCCGCCAATTTTCGGCCCTCGCGTCGGTCCTTTCGACCCTATCCGGATAATTTCTTCACGGGTGGCTGGAGCACATTGTCTGGATTTCTTCGACACCCACTTTATTGCGAAACTCGCCCGGGGTGGCCCGGGAGAGCTTTCGAAAGCCTTCGACCACGCCGTGCACCGACCTAGGCCTCTTAGGCCTAGCTCGAGTGCGGCCGCCTGCACATCAGCTGACAGACGGAGCGACCGCCCGGCCGCCCGCCGCTGCCTCGTCGCCCATCTCCTAGCTGTCCACCGCTATGGAGTATATTGTCGAAGGACAGGACGTGTCCCCCGAGGAACTCTCGGACGAATCCTGGCAGTCGCCAGGCCTCCGCGCCCAAGAGCAACGCCGCGCAGCCTTGCGCCTTGCCACCGCCGCAGCTAAGCCCACCACCACGCCGGCTTCTCTGCCCTCGTCGAAGCGGGTAAATACATCGCCTCCGCAGCACCGCCGCCGCGCTCCGCTCCCTCGTCTCCCGGCGGACACGATTCACATCGTCGGCCGCCCAAAAAGCCCCGTAGAACTCACCAAGCTACAGCCTTGGCACTTGTACACCGCCTTGCTGCAAGCAGCGTTCCTGCAAGACCTCCCGCCCGCATCTCGCGACACGGTGCGGATCCACCCCGTCAACAACACTTTTACGCTCAGCGTCGCGGACTCGGCTCGTGCACAAGCATACCTCCGCATCACCTCCCTCACGGTTTTCGGCAACACTTTCACCGTCCACCTTTACGCCCCACCGCCAGACGATGCCCTCAGGGGCATACTGTACCACGCCTTCGACGACTTCACGGACCAAGCCATCCTTGAAGACCTTCAGGCAAGCAATCCTACCCTCTCTGTTGTGGGCGGCCGCCGCATGGGCAAGGCCCCTCACATCTTGGTCACCCTCATGGAGCCGAAACTACCGCGGTGGATCTTCTACCACGGTGTCCAGCTTCGCCTCCTTCCGTTCCGCAACAAGGTGGAAGCCTGCTACAATTGCCGCTCGATCGGCCACCGGACCGACGTGTGCCCCAAGCCGCGGCAGGAGCGGTGCCATCGGTGCGGCGCTGCTCACCCCACACCGCCCGAAGGATCGCCACCCACTTGCAACCCCCGCTGCATCGTCTGCAATGGGAATCACTCCACGTACAGTTCCAACTGTAAACACCGCTACGTGCAGCGCCCTCAACGCCAGAAGGCCCCGGTACCTGACACACACCCCCCGCCACAACAGCCTGTTCCGCCCGCAGCGGTAGTGCGCTCTTCCCAGCAAGCAGCAAGTGGTCCCTCACCAGCTCCACCGCCCAAGTCGGTTACTGCCTCTCCGCCCCCCGTACCAGCGGTGCCTAAACCCACATCACAGCCCATGAATTCGACATGGCCCCGCGGCGCCCCCGGCTTGCCCTCGGAGCCGCAGGTTGTTGCACTGCAGCAAGAAAACGCCTCCCTCCGACAGCAGGTCACTGCACAAAGCGCTCAAATTGCAGCTCAGAAGACCCAAATTGATTCCCTCCAAGCGAAACTGCAAGCTCTTGAAGAGAAGCTGGAATCAGCCATCACAGTGAAATCCTCTCTGCCCTCTACCATTTGCTCCTCCTCCGACATGGACGTTCAGACTCCCGAAGGATGCACTGGCAAGCGCCGTCGACCCAACACTTCCCTTGAATCTCTTCACTTTTCTGAAGAGGTCCAGGTATCCATCAAGACGGCCTTGGTGGATCTTGAAGAGCGGTTGGATAGCCGCTTCAACTCCGTCCACCAGCTTCTCACTGCACAGCACGAAGCTCTAAATTCCCTGCGCACAGACTTCGCCGCCTACCCCCCCGCCGCGTCCTTCCAATCTCTACAGTCAACAGTTGATAGCCTACAAACTGCCATGCTTGGAAGCATCCGAGCAAAGCTACCCCTCCATGCCCGCACCACCACCTCCTCCGGCGCCGCCCGAACCTCGCAAACACCGGCCGAGGCAATATCTTCCGCTGTTAAAAATGGCTGACCGATCCATCGTCACCATTTGGCAGTGGAACTGCCGTGGTTTTCGTCCCAAGCGTAACCACCTCCTTCTCCACCTACAACAACTAGACCCCTCGGACGCGCCTGATATCATCGTACTACAGGAAACTCACGCCGACGTCTCCCTCTCGGGTTACGTCGCCTACAACCAAGTAACTCACCATCCTCTGCCCCATCCCGTGACGGCCGTCCTCACCCGGCGGACGCTCGCTGTCAATCGACACGATCTACCCTTCCCTGCAGTCCATCACGTCTTTCTCGAGACACTACCTCAGCAACGTGAACAGCCCTCTCTGTTTATTCTCAACGTGTACAACCCCCCTCGCTCCACTGAAGACGCGTCTCTCCTAGCCTTGCTCCGTGCCGCTGCAGCGAAAGCAGCCAAATCACCCCTTCTTATTCTCGGCGACTTCAACGTCAAGCATCCGGACTGGGGTTACTCGAAGGCAGATGGCCCCGGAAGGAGGCTGTGGCAGCTCGCTCACGATCTCAACCTTTCCCTGCTCACCGACCCCACGCAACCAACGCGCATCGGCAACAGTGTGTGCCGCGATACCACCCCGGACCTCAGCTTCTGCCGCAGCGTGCCCGACGCGCGCTGGTATAACACGCATCAGTCCCTCGGCAGTGACCACTATGTCCTCACCATTCAAGTTCTCACCTCCCCCAGCAAGCCGCGCCCACACACGGCCCGCTATACAGACTGGGACGCTTTCCGAGAACGCCGGTTGCACTCCGCCACTTCCAACATCGAGGACCTCTCGACGTGGACCGACCAGCTGCTAGAGGACCTCGACGCAGTCACCGCCTCGATCCCCACCACGAAGGACTATCCGGCAACTGACGCCCGTCTTGCCCACCTGTGGGCCGCCCGCACCGGCCTTTGCAACCGTTGGCAGAAGCAACGTCACAACCGTCGCTTACGCCGCCGCATTGCGCACCTCGATCGTACGATCGAGCAACACACCACCGCGCTCGCCCGCCAACAGTGGGAGCAGCTCTGCTCGGGTCTCTCTGGTCAGTTGGGCTGCAAACAGTCCTGGCATCTCCTCCGCCACCTCCTCGACCCTGCTTCTGCCAAGTTGGTCGCTCGGCAGCAGTTACAACGAGTGGTCCGGGCTTACCCCGGCGACACTCCGTCGCTGATGGCAGACCTGTCCGCCAAATACCTTCAGCTTCTGCCTCCTGGCACACCTCCTCCCCCTCTCGCGTCCTACTCTGGGGCCCCCAACCCAGTACTGGACGCCGATATCACGGAAGCGGAGGTCTACGCGGCATTACAGAAGCTCCGCACCACTTCCGCCCCCGGCCCAGATCGCATCCCCAACAAGCTCCTCCGAAACCTCGACGCCCCTTCGGCTGCTACCCTCACTTCGTTCCTCAACGAGTGCTGGCGCTCCGGCAACCTCCCCCAATCATGGAAACACGCTCGCGTGGCTTTCATCCCCAAGCCGGGCAAGAAACTCACAATCGAGAATCTCAGGCCCATTTCACTCACCTCGTGCGTCGGCAAGCTTCTAGAACATGTCGTTCTCGCTCGCTTGCAAACGTACACGGACGCACACCATCTCCTTCCCCACACCATGCTTGGTTTCCGCCCCCACCTATCCACGCAAGATGTCCTCTTACAACTCCACCATGATCTCCTCGACCCACCCACATTTTCAGACACAAAGGCTCTCCTTAGCCTGGACCTTCACAAGGCGTTCGACCACGTCTCCCATTCGGCTATCCTTGCCGAACTCGCAGCCCTCAATCCCGGCACCCGCACCTACAACTACATTCGCGCGTTCCTCACCGCCCGCACGGCCGAAATCATCATAGGGGACCTCCCGTCTCCCACGTACGAGCTTGGCCCTCGTGGCACCCCTCAGGGCGCCGTCTTGTCGCCTTTTCTATTCAATCTTGTCCTCCGCTCGCTTCCTGGCAAGCTGGACCGTATCCCCGGTCTTAAACACACCCTGTACGCGGACGATATTGCTCTCTGGGTCACGTCGGGCTCTGACGGCCATATCGAGCAGACGTTGCAACGCGCAACCGACGTCGTCACGTCCCACGTGCACGCGGCCGGTCTTACTTGCTCAGCGGCCAAATCGGCCCTTCTTCTCATGCGGCCTCCCGACCGGCGTCGCTACAAAACTCCCCACCCCACCATCACGGTTCATGCCAACTCTACTCCTGTTCCCGTCGTTTCGCATCTCCGCGTGCTCGGGCTGATCCTACAGTCCAACCGCCATAATACACACACCATAGCCAAGCTCTCGCTCTCGGTGCAGCAGACCGCACGTATGCTCGCCCGTGTCCGTGCGCGGCGTGAAGGCATGCGAGAACACGATCTACTTCGCCTTGTCGACGCTTTCGTCGTTTCCCGCCTCACGTACGGCCTTCCTTATACACGTCTCCTAAAATCGGAACGCGATAAAATTGACGTCCTCATCCGCCGGGCATACAAGACTGCCCTCGGCCTTCCCCCCAACACGTCCACCGATCGTCTTCTCCGTTTGGGTGTACACAACACGCTCGACGAGTTGATTGAGGCTCACCGCTCCGCTCAAGTGCAACGCCTTTACCGTTCGCCGACCGGTCGCCACATCCTTTCCTCCATCGGCCACGACACCTCCTCCCACCCTCCGGATCTGGTCTCATTACCCCATGCTATTCGCGCGGCGTTCTACATCAAGCCGCTACCTAAGAATATGCTGGCGGGCCACCACGACGCTCGCCGCCAAGCCCGTGCCGCCATGCTTCAAGCAAAGTACGCCGACCACCCGGCCGTCGCCTACGTAGATGCGGCCCGATACAATGCACGCAGGGACGCCTTCGTAGTCGTTTCCGTGTCGCCCTCCTCAGCTCCTTTGGGGCCGACCATCACGGCTGGTACCGTCAGAACGCCTTACGTCGTCGAGGCGGAGGAAGTGGCCATTGCTTTGGCCGCGACCTCGGCTGACGCAAGCGTCATAATCAGCGACTCGAAACAAGCCATCTCGAATTTCGCGCGAGGTCTCGTCTCGCCTACCACCTTACGGCTACTTCGGCCCCTACTGCAGCAAGATGAGCAGTGCCGCATAGAACTGATCTGGGTCCCCGCCCACTCGGGTCACCCCGGCAACGAGACAGCTCACCAACGCGCTCGAGGATTCGTCGACCGAGCGGTGGGCCACTCAGAGTCGGACGCCCTGGTGCCGGAGCCCCTGGTCACCTACCACGACATCACTCAGCACTATCGCCTCGAGCGATATTTCTATTCACATCCTCACAGCAGCCTTCCCAAGCGGTCCGAGATCGCCTGGCGTCGCCTACAGACCCGCACCTTCCCGTGCCCCCTCGTGTTTTCATACATGCACCCAGGTGCCATCGATCCACGCTGCTGCCTGTGCGGCAACGTTGCCTCGTTGAACCACATCCTCTGGGGCTGCCCGGAGGATCCCCCGCCCGCCGACCTCCTTTGCTCACCCCCCAACGAGGGACAATGGGAGGCCCTTCTCTCCAGCAACGACATAGACATCCAGACACGGGTCCTGAAACGAGCGGAAGAAGTCATCGAGAAGCACAGCCTGGCAGCCTTCGTGGCTTAGCCTCCCTTACCCCTCACCCCTTCGATTAATAAAGTTGTTACTCACTCTATTCAGTTATGTTCACTCGTTGACCGCTCGCCCCGCCCTCTGCAAGGGGTTTCTCTGAAGCTTGCGCGCACTCTACCTATTTTCAAAATGGCTACGGTGCATTTTCTCTCCTTAAAGTTCAGGGGTTTCAGACGCCGAGATAAGCAGAGAGAAGTCATGCACTTCGCAAGATCACGCCATAGCGATATCCTCTTCTTACAGGAATGTAATTTTAGAACCCCTTTTGATGTGCAATCCTTTTGTTCACATTTTGGGTTCGAAGCCTTTTTTCGCTGACTGCTTCAAATTGTGCGGAGTCGGAGTTGTTTTCTTGACACCAGCGTTAGGACGAAGAGCACACTGTGTTTATGGTTTCGACGGCCACACACTAGCAGTAGACTTTGACTTCCACAGCAGACGAGTAAGGGCTCATGTATTATATGCCCAAGCTCAACGTGGGGGCACGGCCGACTTTTTCAATTCACTCGTCTCATTTATGTTTGACAGTTACCCCACTTTCTTAGTGGGGGATTTCAACTGTGTTGAGGACACCGACAGAGATGCGCGCGGACGCAGACACAGCAGACAATATAGCGGAGTTAGCGCATTGCGACAACTCATCCGCAAATTCAAACTCAGGGATGCGTGGGTCGTCACTCACGGGAACGACTTCGTTGCAACCTGGCAACGGGGTCCCAACATGACCCGGCTAGACCGCTACTATTTTCCAGAAGTGCTAGCGACACATATTCTTAGTTGCGAAGTCCTACAATTCCCACCGGACGTTCCATGCATTACAGACCACTTTCCAGTGTCTGTAAAACTATTCTTTGAACAATCCACTACATTTAGAAATTATTGAAAAATGGACACCACACTCATGCACAACCCAGACAACGTAGCATTATTACGCAATGCACTAGAGCAAGCGTGCGATAAGCCACCCGAACCCCGCAACTGGGACGCATTGAAACACAGTTGGCACGCCGAGCTTATCAAAGCGGGGCGCGAAAGGAAAGCTTGCCTGACGACAGAGATAAACGAGACGCTACGAAAAGCGCGAAGAGGCGAGACGCTGACGTTCGCAATGCATGACTATCTTGATCAGTTAAAGGCGCGGTACGAACTTTTGGTACATCTTAGTTCGCGCACGGCTGCGCAGTCTTTCATCATCGGACGACCGGTTTCCGATCCGGCTGTTCTTCGAAGCATCCACAACGGCTCCTTGGGTGAACAAATGCATGTTCCATTCGTTGAGTTGGCGAACGATAAACAGTCCACACGAGCAGGAGACATAATGAAGATCTTTGAAACACATTTTTTTAATCTTTTCAGGGCGGAGAACGTGAGCGACGTGAACCGTGCCACCGTAGTTGATGGGTTTTGCGCGGGAATTTCCCGCGAACCGGAGGAGCTCCGCGATGGTCTGTGCAGCCCAGTGACGCTGGATTAATTACGCATCGCGCTTCAGCGCATGAACACAACCGCCACCGCCGGCCTTGACGGGATACCTTTGTGTTTCTACAAAACCTTCCTTGAAACAACACAAGACCACCTTTTGACAATGCTAAATGGGCTTCTTGCTTACGGAATCATACCGAATACGTTTCGTGAGAGCAGAGTTATTCTCTTGCTTAAACGCACGGGAGAATCGTCCGATCCAAGGGCGTGGAGGCCCATTTCCCTACTTAAGTCAGATTATAAGATATTGACAGCCATCCTTGCAAGCCGCATAACTACTATCCTACCGGAAATAGTAAGCGACATACAAACATGCTGTGTTCCAGGTCGTACGATCTATTCCTCGCTTGCGCTGACCTGCGACTTGTTCACGTATGCTACAAGAACACAAACATCTGGTATTTTTGTTTTCTTGGATCAGGAAAAAGCTTTTGATCGCGTAGAATGGAACTATCTCTTCACTGTTCTTGAGTGCTGTGGTCTCTCGGCACATTTAACCGACGTCCTTCGCCTACTCTACCCCGCAGGGGCGCCTGCGCAAGTAGGCGTTTGGTGTGTAGCGACACCACGGATCCGAGCTAACGGGGGGGTTTCGGCCCCCTCCCATGCCTAGCTGTGCGTGGCTGAGCCGTGTCCGGGGAAAAGGGTATCTTGGGGGTTGAGCCGACGCTAGGTTATTGGACCTTGAAGGCCCCCCGGCGGAGGCAACACACCCCTTTGGCCCCGGCTTCACGTAGACGGCACCCCTGGGCTGACCCACCCAGGGGAAATCGGCAGTCGCCTTTTCCTATCTCTCTCTCCCTACATCTTCGTCTTTTGTTCTCACTTTACATCTTTCCTGTATTCTCCTCACCTCATTTTACTTCCAATTTTTCCTGGCGGCAAGGGTTAACCTTGTGTAAATATCCAACCTTGGGAAGATATATTAGGTTATAGCGGCCATGTACGGCTGGCGCCTGCGCCTCCTTCGCGTCTCGCAGCGTCCCCTTGTTGGGCTCGGTGGTGGGTGGTTGGCATGGCCACCGAATAAGCTACCAAATTTATGGGAACACCTAGCACTCTTACAGCCAATCGCCCCTCCAAGAGGTGGCGCACCGGTGCAATTTTTGAATTTCTTCCAAACAAGAAAGATAACTTCTCGACATACCACATACCACATTATCCACTGTGAAAGTACAGAAAAGAAAGCTAGAAGCATTACACCTTTCCTTTTGTCCAAATACCTTATAGCAACACTGGGCGCAGGCTACAAGGCCACAAAGACCGCCAGTAGTGACCTGTTACTTGAAATAAAAGACAACGCACAGTACCAGAGACTGCATAAACTCACACCATTTGGGGATCAGCCTATCACAATCACACCGCATCAAACCATGAACACCGTGAAGGGTGTTGTATCAGATGGAGACGTGATGGACCTCTCTGATGATGAACTTCTAACAGGCTGGAAAAAGCAAAATGTCATTCAGGTGCAGCCTCTCAAAATAAGAAGAAAAAATAAGGAAATCCCAACGAAGCCCATCATACTCACTTTCGCATCTAACACCCTCCCCACTAAAATAGCAACAGGGTATCTTAAATTGCCAGTTAGATCATACATACCCAACCCGCAGCGCTGCTTTAAATGTCAGAGGTTCCGGCACGGCTCCCAGAGCTGCCGAGGACAGCTTGCCTGCGCGAAATGCGGCAACAAAGGTCATACCGCTGACGATGACTGTCAGCTACAAGTCCACTGCGCAAACTGTGAGGGTGACCATCCTGCATATTCCAGGTCATGCGTGGCCTCGAAAATGGAAAAAGAAATTATTATACAAAGTTTAAATTGAACATGAGCTTCCGTGAAGTGCGGCAGCGCGTTTCCCCGCATTTTGCTGTGAACACATCGTATGCCGAAGTCGTGCGAGGGGGGTCTGCACCACTTCGGGTTTCGGCAATGCCTTGGACCACGCCCAGCGTGCCGAGGCAAACGCCACAAGCCCCCATGGGGGGAGCAGCCTCGGCTGCCCCACCCTCCTTCAATACAGCCCCACTGAAGGCCCCTGAGAACCTGGGCAGCAGCCAGGGCACCACACAAACTAAAGAGGTCCCCTCGACCTCCAGCCCGGTGGGGTTTAAGGCTCCGTCTGTCACGACGAAGCCTACAACGAAAACAACATTATCTGTCGTCTCTCCTGAGGCGATGGACACATCAACTGCACCGGCGCAGACTGTGCCAAGGGAGCGGCGGGGTTCCCTAGACCGCTCTAAAAAAGCCAAAACGGTAATTACAGGGCCTTCTAAAGGCTCTGTTAGATAAGCCACTTCTCTCTTTAGACACCAGCCACACTCATTTCGTTCACACAGCACTTCTTTGCTCCCATAGTGGAGACACAAATTGTACAATGGAACGTCAGAGGACTACTTCGAAACCTCGACGATGTCCAAGAACTACTACACAAACATTCTCCAAAAGTGCTGTGTGTACAGGAAACACACTTAGAATCCAAGAAAACAAATTTTTTGCGTCAATATGTTCTCTTCCGAAAGGACAGAGATGATGCTGTGGCGTCATCTGGTGGTGTAGCCATTATTGTTAATCGAGGAGTAGCATGTAGTCATCTAACAACACTAACATCCCTAGAGGCAGTGGCTGTTTGAGCAGTTCTATTGAATAAGCTCGTCAACATCTCTCTATACATAACGCTGCAACACCGCCAGGAAAAACATGATTTCCAGTTTTTAATAGATTAGTTACCAGAACCTTATCTGGTTCTAGGGAACCTGAATGCGCACAGCGGTTTATGGGATGACTGTCGATGTGATGCACGAGGTCGTCTCATCGAACAGTTCCTCTTTTCATTAGGTGCTTGTCTGTTGAATATGAAAGAGGCAACATAATATAACCTTGCAAACAATACTTACTCCTCCATAGACCTCAGTATTGCATCTCCTTCACTTGTATCATTACTTCAGTGGAAAGTCATAAAAAATTCATACGGAAGTGACAATTTTCCTTTAGTTTTGAGTACACCAATAATATATGAATGTCCGCCACATGTTCCCAAATGGCTGGTAAACAAAGCCGACGAAGAACAATTTCAAAAGATTACACACTTAAGTTGCGCCGACATATGCGGATTAGGCATAGATGAAGCTGTGCAGTACTTCACGGCTTATCTTACTGACGCAGCAGCCAAGTGCATTCCACAAACATCTGGACTGCCCGGCAAACGACACGTCTCGTAGTGGAACACTGAGTGTCAGAATGCGCGAAAGGAACAGAACAGGGCATGGAGGTTGCTGCGCAACTCGCCGACAGCGGAAAACCTTGAGAGCTTTAAGAAAATAAAATCGCGAGGCAAGAGAACTCGTCGGCAGGCCAGAAGAGAAAGCTGGCACAAGGTTTTATCAGAGATAAATTCATATACACAAGAGGCTAAAGTCTGGGACATGGTTCGTAGGGTAGCAGGAGGACAAGTACACTTACTCCCACTCGTAAGCACACAGGGTGACAGCCTGGAAGATCAGGCGAACTTCCTCGGTGCACACTGCGAGCAAGTGTCTAGCTCGTCACACTATACTGAAACTTTCCAAAGATATAAAGCAAGGATAGAAAAGCAGAAACTAGAATATAAGTGCACAAAACACGAGGCATACAACCAACCTTTCAACTCAGCTGTGCTACAAACATCACGAAACTGTTGCAGTAATTTCGCTCCAGGCTACGACCGTGTCACATATGAAATGTTGAAAAACCTGCCGCTCAAAACGCGAAAAAACTTTACTCTCTCTATACAATGCTATCTGGCTTTCTGACACCATCCCCGCTTTCTGGAAAGAGGCTGTTGTTATTCCTATTTTGAAACAGGGCAAAGATCCTTCCTCAGTTTCAAGTTATATGTCCATTGCACTAACCAGCTGCCTTTGTAAACTTTTTGAAAAAATGATAAACCGCCGACTTTTACATTTCCTTAAAACAAACATTCTGCTTGACCAGTTCCAGTGTGGGTTTCATGAGGGTAGATCCACCACCGACCATCTGGTGCGTATCGAGGCCCAGATCCGAGACGCTGTTGTCCACAAACAATACTTCCTCTCAGTGTTTCTTGATATCGAGAAGGCTTACGACACAACATGGTGTTCTGGCATATTAAGAGACTTGTCTCACCTGGGTGTGCACGGTAGAATGCTTTCCATAATCGAGAGTTACTTGTCCAATCGGAAATTCCGTGTCCGTGTGGGCAGTCTTCTCTCCCAAATATTTGTGCAAGAAACGGGAGTACCGCAAGGTGGTGTACTTAGTTGTACACTTTTTATATTAAAATGAATTCCTTGCACCTGTCCATCCCCCGCAACATGTTCTGTTCCACATATGTCGATGACGTCCACCTTGGCTTTACGTCATGCAACCTAGCAATGTGTGAGCGGCAGGTTCAGTTAGGTTTAAGCAAGCTCTCCAAATGGGCAGAGGAAAACGGATTCCGGCTGAACCAAGAAAAAAGCACGTGTGTCTTGTTCTCTCGAAAGAGAGGCGTGCACTCAGAACCTGACAATGAACTTAACGGTCAACGTCTGTCTGTCAATGCGGAGCATTAATTTTTAGGCTTAATCTTGGAGAACAAGTTGACAGTCGTACCACACATCAAGTATTTAAAAACAAAATGTTTAAAAGCCATGAGTGTTAAAAAAGTGTTGTCACGTACTACGTGGGGTAGTGACAGGCAATGCCTCATGAACCTGTATAGAAGCCTCATTCGCACCCGCTTAGATTATGGGGCCGTTGTCTATCAATCTGCTACTCAAAGTGCCTTGAAGATGCTGGACCCCGTGCACCATTTGGGCATCCACCATTCTACGGGTGCTTTTCGCACCAGCCCCATAGAAAACCTTTACGTTGAGTCAAATGAGGGGTCGCTTCATCTGCAGAGAACTTACATGTCCTTTGTTTATTTTCTTAAGGTGAAAGCAGACAAGAAGCAACCCTGATACTCTACTATTATTGATTTGTCGAGCTCCATTCTGTTTCAAAACAGGCCTTCCATGAGGCAGCCCTTCTCAGTTCGCCTGAAGGGCCTAGCTGAGGACACTGGAGTGTCACTTGAACACAGTTTAATGGATCCTGTAGCATACCCGCCACCGTGGCAGTGACAGACTAGAGACTGCGATGTGTCTTTCCTAGAAGTTACAAAACATGCGCTTATTGTCCATATCCGAACATATTTCCTGGAACTTCAACGCAAATACACACGTCCTGAGTTCTTTACAGATGCCTCTAAGTACAACTGCGCTGTGTCCTACGCTGCTCTTGGCCCTTCCTTTTCGGATGCTGGCCCTCTACATCCAGGCCCAAGTATCTTCACAGCGGAAGCTTATGCGATACTTGTGGCAGCTAAATACATCAAACAATTACAAATACAAAAAGCAGTAATTTATACAGACTCCCTCAGTGTGGTAACAGCTCTGGACAGTCTTAAAAAAACCCTGTGCTCGTCTCACTCTACTCAATTTTATGCACACTCTACACACTCAACCAACATGTTGTAGTGTGCTGGGTGCCAGGGCACCGTGAGCTTCAAGGCAACGTGTTGGCGGATTAGCTTGCTGCATCCGTCCACGAAATCAGTGCCACTACACCCATATCGATCCCGCCCCTTGATCTTAAGCCGTGTCTCAAACGAAAGATCAGGGACAATTGGCAGAGCAAGTGGGATAGACACACACAAAACAAGCTACACGTTATAAAGCCACACCTTCGCCATTGTCCACCAGTATCAAAATCACGTCTAACAGAGGTAACACTAACAAGACTCAGGATAGGACACACATACACGACACAATCTTTTGTCCAGTGGTGATTCACCATTGTGTGACAAATGTGGTGAGGCATTAACAGTTCTTCACGTTTTAATCCAATGTAACCAATTACACCTTAAGAAGACAACACTTTCCATTACTCTACCGACAACATATAACATTCCACCCCACAATGTTTGACGGTAGGGAACCACTTTTCACCCATGAATCATTGCTAGCTTGTTTAAAAGATGTCGGTTTTTACCATGTAATATACCCAGGCATTGCGTAGCATGACCTCTCAAGGGAGGTTGCTGCTGCAGTGACTACGTTTTAAAGCACTTGCCTCGCAGCCCTTAGACACGAGGGTGCTGATGAAGCACTTGTGCTAGTGCCAAATATTTTTACATGTCTTTATTATCAAACCTTTGTCACCCTTTTTACTTTGCATATCACGCCACTGTCATGATCTTAGTAATTATGTTTTTACCCGCATTAACGCGAGGAATTTTAAGGCCCCTATGCAGCCACGGCACATATCGTTGTCCGCATCTCTACTCATCGAAATGGCGCTCTTTGGCCATCAATTGGCCCTTGCGCCACAAAGCGCCACTCATCATCATCATCATCGCTTAGTCTACACAGACTTAGAAACGTCATTAGTAGTGAATGGATATACATCTGAACCTATTGAAGTCAGCAGGGGCATTCGACAAGGCTGTCCCCTCTCCGCAATTCTTTTTGTAATATGCATACATCCATTATTGAAACACATTCAGAAATGCACTTCGATACACGGTTTTCTTCTCCCAGGCCTGGGCGAAGTGAAAATAGCGGCATACGCCAATGAGATCTCGTTGTTTATTCGGAACCTAGATAGCTACAGAGCCTTCTTGCGAATATTTCACACGTACAGTTCACACGTACAGTATTTCACGTACAGTTCACACGTACAGTTCACACGTACAGAATATTTCACACGTACAGTAAGAGGTGCTCCTTGTCGAGAGCACCTCTTAATTTGGGAAAAAACAAGGCATTGTGCTTTGGGATGCACATTGAAGAGTTCCCTGACAGCGTCCAAATTGTCCAAGGAGTTAAAGTCTTAGGCGTAACTTTCCTTTCGACTGGTGAGGTAGCCCGCACCACATGGAAAGAAATCCAACACAAAGTGGACAGATGCATTGAAGTCGCCAGAACATTTCAACTTCGTTTTACTGAAAGAGCTTATCTAATTAAATCCAGTGAGACGTCCCCCTTATGCCACCGTTCGCAAAAGAGAGGGAAGAGCCCTCAACCCCCTTTTTATCCAATTCCCTCTTGGCTACGTGTCTCAATCACTTTCCACATGCAGGGATTCGTGCTGGGGCCGGGAAGAAAGAGACGTCACGATCTTTTCTTAATCATGGACGCATTTATTTCAATAGCAAGTGCAAATGGTGTACACACATATTGTCCGTGAACGACATCTCTATTACACGAAATTGTAACACATCAGCAAATACTCGCGACACGCAAAACAGGATACATAAGTGAAGTAACGGTGACAATACAAGGCTGCCTCAATGCAGAGTAAACACACGACGACACAAATGATAAAGTGATAAATTAATAAAACCGCGCAATGTCTCAATATGCCGCATCCCTTCCCGCATTGCTCGTTTAACTAAAGGAGGTGAAGTTCGTCTCAACGAATGTCCATGTAGTCGGAGCCTTGGAGTTGGCTGCTCGTGTCGGAGCTGAAGGTTGGTTCTTGGCGTCGAGGTCTGATATGTCCTTTTCGTCGTCGTGTACTTCTTTTTCTCCACTTGGAGGGACTCTCCTCGCCTCTCTCGTTCCTTGACACGTGGCCGCTTTTCTCGGGTTCCGACTCTGCCCTACAGGGGCACCAAACCAATCGCCACTATCGACGCGGCGTATATTCTTGTTAGTCGGAGTGTATCATCTTCGACGGCCGCCCTCGCGGCCCACACCAGTAGAAAACCTTCTCCCAAACAAAGCCGAGCAACTAACAATGTACAAATTTCTCAAGCCTCAGAGAGAGAGAGAGAGAGAGGAGAGAGAAGGGCGAGCTGTCCCAAGACACTTTACCCTACTGAAACGTTCCATATGATGCGGAGACCTCAAGTACGAAATAATTGGAATATGGAAGACGTATGATGCGGACTCCGCATCATATGGAACGACGTATGATGCGGACTCCGCATTTTATGGAGAGACGCATGATGCGGACTGCGCATTTTATGTAAAAATGTATCATGCACAAAAACTGAAATGTGTGCATGTTACGTCCGAATCTAGTGCAAAGCAATATAATGTGTAAATTGAATAGACGTCCATATCTTGAGTACATGCAATAATGTGTACAAATCACAATATTTCTTAAAGATGCATGATGAGGGATTGAATCATCGGTATCTTTCCAATTGTCGTGATGCGGAAGCAAAATTAGCTTTTAAATAAAATATGTTACAAAGCTACTAAATTAACATGCTAGTGATCATAAATGGTGGTTACATTGCTACACATTAATGCACTGTTCTATGCAAGACAAAAAAAACTTATAAAGTTAATATTTGCAATAGAGAAGTATTAATATACACATCAGCCCTGCTACAATCAATATATTTTTTATTTGTCTGTAAGCTCCAACTGTGAATAGCGACATTGCAGTGTTGATGGTACGCAAATGAGGTGACTGCACCGTAACTTCACGAGCTCCACCTAAGCTACCGGATGGTGGCACAAAACACAAAGTAACGGCAATTTTGGAACAAAATTTTAAACATAACTAATAATCATAGCACTGTGAAAGTGTGGCGCTGTGTTTATCTAATGAACGCCTTGTGGAGATCGACGAAATGCTGCTTGAGGCTCCGGCACCACTGTAGATTTGGGAAGTCACTGTCATAAAACTTATGTGTCCTTCATAGGCACCTGAAACTGTAAATACTTGGAACAAATAATGTCAGACACACAAGTTAGCATCTTAGTTCACATGCACAAGAAATATAACACAAAGAATGAAACTGAAAATGTAAGGCAGACATTCCTTCATGGTATGCATATGTGAATAATAGAAGATCAAAATGTATACATTAGTTCTGCCACATGAAAGAAAACAGCATGCTTATCACAGTGAAAATAACAAGGTTTTTGCCACGATTTTCAATGGTAGACCTAATGTATTGATATGTCCTTATAAAATTATGATTTAAATGCTTCCTGCACACTAAAACTTTAAGAACTGCCAGCGAAAGCTCTCAATGTACATTTAGTAGTGCATACATGTATAATTGCTGCCTTTACACTATACAGTTTGTGCACAAAATTGGCATCTTGAACAATTTTGAGACGTAAAACTACGCAACTTATGAAGGTTAAAATCACCATGAAAGCAAGCAGGATCAGGCAGGTGCCGTTAAAAATCTGTGCAAGCCAGACTACTATAACCGAACTGCACAGAAATAGGGGAGCAAGAGTAACGAAAATTCGGCTGCTGACCCGCAGGTCATGGTTGGAAATCCCGGCTGCAGCGGCTGCATTTCCGATGGAGGCAGAAATGCTGTAAGCACGGGTGCTCAGATTTGGGTGCACGTTAAAGAACCCCAAGTGGTCAACATTTCTAGAGCCCTCTTTTACGGGGTCTCTCATAATCATTTAGTGGTTTTGAGACGTGAAATCCCACATATCAATCAAGAATAACAGAAATAAACTGCCAACAGAAAAGTTGGGAGCATGTGCTATCTGTAATTGCTTTTGCTTACTACATAGAGCATGCTCATTCCATTTAAAATACCGATATTGAAAATAACTGCTCTATTAGGAATGTAAAAGATGAGGTAGAACTGAACGACTCTATAAAAAGTGACCCTATTATGACATCACGTTTTCTTATAACAAAATTGACTAAGACTCTGAAATATCATTATGCAAGAACAAATCTTTAAAAGAAAAATCATGTTTGAAGTCATAACTTTTAATATGGCTACTATGACTATAACCAAAAAATCGAGCTCAACAAGGCTAATGTTAGTTTTTAAGGCCGATGTTCACTAGACAATGAACCACACCACAAAAAGCACGGCGTTCAGGCAAAGCACCAGACAAAAAAAGAAAGCAGACCTTTTTGTTATTACCTATATAGCCTTTAAATTGTTAGTTTTACCTCTACTTGCCGCTTTTTATCTAAGTAACTAGTGTGAAACAATTCAGCTGAAAATGCACTGTGCCTCCGAAACCTGTTGGCTGAATCTAAATATTTAAAAATAGTGAAGCTTGCACTAAGTGAGGCTCCACAAGCCTTGGAACAGCGAGACCGCATGACTCTTAGGACTACTTTGGTTACTTGTGTTTTGTTTCTGGGCCTAAGCATGAAGACAAGGGCCTAAATGAATTGCTGCTAACAAAAAAAATGCTTTCGAAATCGCCCGAGCGTCAAAGGATGCTCACACATTTGTTTTTTTTTTCCCACTGGGCCATTCTACACCAAACATCCATACCATACTGCCTGGCGACCATCACAGATATATAGTTTAAAAATGGTGGTAATTTACTCTTTTGAAAACAGTTATTTGCTGAAGTATTTTGAAGAGAAAAAGTTGTGTTCACGTGGGTACCTTCAGAATTTCGCAGAATGTCATGGGGGTGTTGTTTGTGAGAAAAATTTTAAATTACCGCTTTTTCTTGCCATATTGAATTTGATCTACATAATAAGTAAAGGTGCTTCTTTAAAGTATTTGAAGGCGAGTAACTAATGTGCAATTTTTCCGCTGCATACGCTTTGAAGAACTCAGCCAAACTGTTTATCCTTTGCATTTCTTCTATGGTAATACTGCACTTTGTATGAATATTTGAGTCATAAATACTCTCTCCACAGAAGGTATATTTCACGAAAAAAAATAATGTTAGGTCCAGATTACAAACATCACTATATAAGCGTTTTTTCGACATTGAGATGCATTTTGCACTAAGTGTATAATTGAAAAGTACTTTTATGGGTAAGTTGAAAGAAAATAAACAGTTCTTGTTATATGGCAAGTGTTAATACAATTTATGTTTCAATGAAGAAAATGATTTTTGAAGTCTCCTATTGAGGGCCATGGGAAACTTTGGAACGGCCGCTGTCGTATATTAAATGCGAAAACAGCCATCATTAGGAAATTTCAAATATTATTTTCTTCTCTAAAACAAAAAGTGTAATCACATAACTTGCCATATAAAGAGAACTGCTTTCTTGCTTCTGAAGTGGCAAAAAAATTGCACTAATGTTACTGAGCTTTGTGCACTACACACAATCACCTTTACTTAATACCTAGATCAAATTTTGTGTAGAACAAGCAGTATTTTTGAAATACTTTATTTACAAACACCCAGACGACATCCTGGGAAGTCCAGAAGGCACCAAGGTGGAATAATATTTTGTTATCTGCGATATATTTTAGCCTTTTACTGTTTTCAATACAGTAAACGAGCACAATATTTTTTTTTCAAAACACATTTAGGATGGTTAGCAAAACGGCTGGGATGTTTGATGTGGAATTGCCTCACTGCCAGTATTTATTCTTCGCCCCGCCGCGGTGGTCTAGTGGCTAAGGTACTCGGCTGCTGACCCGCATGGCGCGGGTTCGGATCCCGGCTGCGGCGGCTGCATTTCCGAAGGAGGCGGAAATGTTGTAGGCCCGTGTGCTCAGATTTGGGTGCACGTTAAAGAACCCCAGGTGGTCGAAATTTCCGGAGCCCTCCACTACGGCGTCTCTCATAATCATGAACTGGTTTTGGGACGTTAAACCCCACATATCAATCAAGTATTTATTCTTCAAAAGCTCAAGCTATCACCTCTCTGTTACTGCCTTACATGCAACGCCTGCATAGGAAAGAAAAAGAAAGGTAGGTCTGACAAAGTTCAAAAAGCAAGATATTTTCATGTTGGATAAATTCATTACCATAAATAGCAGCAAATAACATTCATTTTGAGAAGTCCAACACACAAGCTATATACCACTTTACTAAAAGCCAAGTGCAAACGTTTCATTTGATCATGTGTGGTGATAGAGAAAAAGCACTTATTACAAGACTGATCAGCCTGTAATTGAACTGAATGAAGTACAATGCACTGCTCAATCCAACAATACATAGGCGTGTTTGCTATAGCAAAGCCATGTGTCATTGATTCATGCACTAGATGGGACAATGCAAATGTAAAAAAGTGAAAAAAAGAAAAGAAGGAAAAAAAAGAAGAAAAGGGGGATGCAAAGTGGTAGGAGCAATGTAGCACACAATTTTTACTTTGCATCCCCCTTTTACATCAACCTCCGACAGAAAGATACTTTGTATCATCGCAATATAACTTGAAAGGAAGCGAGGGCTGCACTCTTCTGCGTTATAGGTTTTTTTTCAGACAAACATTTCCAACAGACACACACACCTACACCAAAAGACGATGTCATTACTAACCCAGTTAAACTAACACGCCAAGGATGACAAGGTGATTTCTAAAAAATAGGTCCTGCTATCGCAACATCGGCCAGCTTGTCTGAGGCACTTCCACTGTTCACCCTGATTACCCGACTAGATGCTTCTATTTGTCGGCTCGCATCTTCATTTTGAATAACACTAAGACGAGCTTACATTGATGAATACGCATGAAAGTTTAGTGATGTATCATTCATCAGATTAAGCAACTGTGTTAAAAAAATTTTTGATAGCTTGCTTTTTATACTAACAGTGCTTGAAGTAGCCTGAAACTGCGTAATGTCTTCTATTCACATGAATCAGATTGACAACGTAATGCACAACATGCTTAAGAATATTGTGAGAAACATGATAACGACAAAATGACCAGCCACCCAAATTTTTTGCTGTACATGTTTATAAAATGTTCATGTACACCCAAATGAGGTGCTTATCATACAAGCCGAAAAAACCTACAAGTAGGGCCTTGGGGCCTTCTGTAAGTAGACGTGTAGAATTTTTTCTGTGGAGGGCTTTACAACCATAAGTGAGGAACAAAACTCCTGTACAATGAAGAACGTTGGCAGCTATCAGTTATAGAAAAAACTAATGCAGGTAATCTTCCCTGACACATCTGTACCTTTACAGAGCTGACGAAGCTTCTGTCATTTGTGGCAGTAACTCCACAGGACCAGTGCGAAAATTGGCACTACTTGGCTAGACAAATGTCGAAACATGCCTGCCCGACTCCCTCTAGCCATCCCGACTGAATCTGACATAATGTGTTGACTGCTGACTGGACAAAACCAAAACCACTGAAGCACTCACAATACACAGCGTGATGTTCCTCTGGAGTGGTCAGTTTCGTTTTCCGCGATGAAAGAGCAGCACAGTGTACTGATAAGGCACTCCTTGCAATGGTTTTCAATGCCACACAGTGACTTTGCTGTTCCTGTCGAAGAGAGCTTGGGGAGCTTAAAGGGCGCTTGCTCTTTTCTGGGGGCTGCGGCCGCTCCTCGTTTTCTGCTCAAGGTCAAACTGCACTAGGTTGTAGACGAGGCTTTAGGAGTTGTATATAATGATATACAAATTTTTGCAGAACACACATTTCCTCGTGGGATACTGAGGAATTTCTTATAAAACTTAAGGCCTCGCATACGCAAACATTTACAATCGATCCGAAGATGCACTTGACTCTAAAGGAGCAAGTTTGTTGTGTACTGTATATAAAGAAAGGTCATTCAGCACAACCACAACTACAGTTGCACACGAAAACAACATTAGCTGGACGCTGTGGGCCGCTTTCGTGGCATAGCTTAAGCTGACACTGATCGTCCATTGATACTGAAAATATGCAAAGATTGCCTGATCAATTTCAGGCAGTACTGAAGGGTAGGGCACGAATCTTTCGTTCTACTCATGAGCAGTGCACAAAATTCAACATCAGTACCAGCCCATTCAGCTGAACATTTTGAATAGCATTTCTTCAATAAAGAGACTGACAAGTTGCCAGAATGTGTGCTTGGAGGTGGAAATCAAGAAATGTGAATTGAACTGCATTTATTTAGCAACTTTAGTGGCATTTTCTTTTCAGATTGCACTTAAAAAGCCTAAAAATCAGTATGTCATGCAGCCTGTTTGTTTACTGCAACTTATTTGATGCTTTAACATGCAAAAAGATTAGTGGTCAAACTTAGCGCATGTATTCTTATTACCTGTGCCAACATTATTCTGTGCTGCCTACGCAGAGGAGTCAACCCTCAAAAAGCAGCACTGTGATTGTGGCAAACAGTGCGAAATATGGGCATTTCACACGAACATGAAATGGATGCTTTCGCAGCAAACTGGAATGCGCAAACATATAAAGCTGTTTGCTGCCTGAGTTGTGTGACACTTCATAGCAATGAGAGACCTAAAAATTCTTAAAATGTTTTCAGCACTTTCTGTGTTACCACTAGATGTACTCATCAAAGCCATGTCAAACAAAAAGAAACAAATCCCGAAAATTCTCTTCTTTCACTGCATGTTTATACGATCAGACCAGTAAGCTTTCTATTGCAGAAAAAAACAGCTACTATAAAAATTGATATTGGGTCCCATAAACTGCTTTATGCTTTAGGCCATGTTGTTATGTTAAATGGGTGTCCTGCTTTACACGATCTGGTCTGCATGAACTCTTGAACCTGGCACCATATAGGTTGAAAGACACGCAGAGTTTGAGACAAACCTAGTTTCCCGTGGAGCATCCTTATGCATTATAACAACACATCTCAATCTAGTTAGTTGAACAGAACGAGGTGAAAACAGCTCGCACTTGAAAAGCACGGGCAGAAGGAATGACGCCTGCATTTTGTGCTCCCTGTACATTCTCGTTGAGGGTGCAGTTTTCACCTTATCCTTATGCAATTTCACATTTATAACATTGTTTGCTACATATTCTTTGTGGCATTAAAGTGTGTGATACCTTCATGAGTAGCACATGTAATTTATAAAAATAGAATTCAAGATAGCTCGATTCAAAAATAACAATGTGCATCCAGCACCATGTCCTGTAGCCAATCTTTAGGCAAGTGGCAGAATGATTTATTCTTCAAAACAAATCTTACTTGTAACCACTACAAGAGCTAACTCATACACTGGCACATTCTGTTTGCCTCTTCAGAATTTAAGGTACCTTTTTACACCGGAAAATCTGTAAGAAGAATAGAAGTGTTTTAATTGTGAAGAAAGAAATGTAGAAGGAAAAAAATAACCTGCCCTGGGCAGGAACCGAGGCTGCGGACTTCGAATAACATGTCCGATGCTCGATCAACTGAGCTACCATGGCGGGGCTATCCTCCTTCCATTTCGTACGGTGTATATGTGCATTTATTATTCATGAAAAGTCAGTCAGCACTGCCTGTTACTATTATGGCGAGTTTGGGACACATTTTTTGCCTACTGGCAATCGCATTACGATTACTTTCAATATCCCTGTACTTCCTTGGCAGCAATATGCATCTGTTAGTTCTCAGAAAATCTGCTAGTCACAGGAGGTGGCAATGGCTCGCCCTCCCACCTAAATGCATCTGCTTGAACACACGCACAACTGATCAAAAAAACAAGTCACACACCGCTAAAATTACTAAGATTCACTGTTTCAGATTCATGAGTGAAGGAAAGAACTATAAATTTAAGGGTTCGTTGTCTTTGTTGAACACAATAGAATGAGAACTAGCAAACAATGATGCCAAACAAACTATACGTGATGTTATCAAAAATAACTTTAACAAAATTGTGAAAAGAAAAGTGAACGAAAACGTAACTTGGCTGCAAGTTACTTGTAAGTTGACATTTTCCAACAATTGAATTGACAATACTTTTTATAACATCCCTTTATTTTACTGGGTAATGTTGTCGGGTAATTCTTATTATTAGAGTGGTGAGTAGGCTGACAAAGAAAGGAAATGGCATTGATACTTCCTTTGAACACCTAATAGTTTGAGGACCTTAAAAGAGCGGAAGCTGCTTTGAGTAGACCAGAATATTTAGTTGGAGCGAAAAAAAACGTACACACATTTTAACCAGGCTTTCTAACACATTTTGAGACATAAAAGTGTATGCTGCCAGTAATGTTAAGTACCATTACTTTTGTCACAATATGCACTGTAGCAGGTGTAGTTAGAGTGGTCATAGTTAAGCATTAATCAAGCACACCACCAACTGCGTTCACATCTATGGTCACGTATTTTAAAAATAAACCTGCTGTATTGTAAAAAAATTTAGAGCATTTATGATTTCATCTAAATCAAGTTACACCGACTGGGTAAGCAAAGCATTTGCATAAAATCAAAAGGCATAAAGTGATTCACGTATTATAGCTATGTGAACAAGTTCAGCAATGTAGGGCAAAGTGACAACAGTTCTATTAAAAACCCCTCTCGTTATAACATGCATGAAGAGCACCACACCAGAATATTTTATAGTGCATGTAATATCGAGACTACTAGACTGGCTATTGACCTTTTAGAAGAAGGGTATCTCCTTCACGTTCAAGGGGCAACCACTTAGCCTTTTGCTGAGCTTTTCTGCAAATATTTCCTGAATTTCAGATATCATTAGGATTGATTTACAGTGAACAGATTTTGCTTATGCATTGAAACCTAGTTCTGTATGTAACTGCAATAAAGGATGCCAAACGAGCTCCAATTATGTTTTTAACATTTTAAGCAAGTGTGTGCAACGACTTCAGAATAGTGTCCTGATCAACAATAACAACTGCAGCAGCACAACTAGCTATGGGTGCCCAAAAAGCAGCTAGAAAGAATACCTTTACCTCTTCAAGCCTTTTGGAAGTGTTCAGCTCCTCAGTGCTCACCTTACAACATTTCTTTAAATACATGTTTGTGTGGCCACTGTTCTGGCTCCTTGCATAAAGAGGCAAGAAGAGACAAGCACATTCTTCTTGTCTCTTCTTGCACATAGCACGAAGAGACAAGAAATAAGCATAGCGAAAAAAAGCGAAATAAGCGAGGACCTCTTTTGTATCGTCCAATGTGTGTAACATTACTATTGCGACAACATATAGAAAAATTATCACGGCTATGCCTCCGTTGCAGTCATACATAGCTGCAACACCACGACTAAATTTTAACCCTGTGCTGGTTTAGGATCCCTTTATAGTGGCAAGCTAAAGATATCTGCATTTGTTCGACACATATTAAGATGCAGTGAAATGTGATATGATAATCTCAATTAGAATGCACGTCATATGGCTTCATTGTATATGGGGCCACAAGTAACTTTGGTTGCAAAGCAATAAGGCACAGCCTATACAGACGTAACCGACCACTCGAATCTGAACTTGCCTTTGCTACTTGCCCATTATCATCACAGTAAAAAATGAACAATTGAATCTGCTATAGATATGTGCAAGCTTATGTCAAGGACCAGGTAAGGGTGTTTTTTCGTTATTGAGATCAGTTATTTGTTCAAGAACAGTTGCTGTGAAACACAAATACATTGCTGTCGAAGCATCAAGACTCAAATATAAAGCAAAAACAAGTGTCTCTTCAAAAGTTACAGGCCACAAGGTGCAAGATAACTATTTGATATACATGGGATGTAAGGCACGCTCAAGAGGTGCGGCCATATTATACTTTTCCCTGTGTTGAAACCTGCTTGCTTTACTCACCCAACATATCTGTAAAGATGCCGTGAAAACACCAAGCACCTGATGCAGCATGGTTGAACACATGTCAAGGGATTCCAACATTCATATTGGCTAAGCAGCCCTACAGCCTCCACAGTCCTGCAACCATTTGTAAGACAAATATAGTTCTACCCAAAGTTCTTGGTTTACAGACACACATGCAAGACGCATAACAACTCTATAGGAAGTTTGTATTATAATGCGCTGGGTAGCAAAATGGATGCCAATATCAAGTAAGTATCCTGGCCTGCTGCTTCTTTCTTTCTGCTTTTAAAAATTAATCAATCCATGGTTAATTTAGTTTTCCCCCAATGTGAAGTGTACTGGCAGTGCGGTGAAGAATTGCAATGTATTTCAAACACAATCCGATTCATGGCAAGTAAGCATGCAATAGCGATTTGTAAGCTGTTCAAGAAAACAGCATGAAGTTTAGCTAAACCCCATGTTTTTATAAACACCATCGAATTTGATATAAAAGCTATGAGCATTATGTGAAAGAACACGGATTCATGTTTAATCAATGATTACTTTTAGTGTACTGATAGGAATGCAACTAACTGAATATGAAACGATAGTTTTTGATTGAGCATTTCGAGGTATGAACAATATCACGCTTGCCAGCTGCATCTTGTCCAAAACAACGGCAAGCTAGGCTAGTTTCTGTAGGTGAGCAGTAATGAACAGTGCAAAGTAACAACGAGAAACACCAGTAACAACAGTAAGGGGCAAGCATAGACTGCCAACTGTTTAATTTATTGCACAAACGTTCGCCTGAATATTAGTCAGACAACTCATGTAAATGAAGGTCCAGTTGGAAATGAACAAGTTACGAAATCAACAATGCCTGCTTTCTCTAACGGGACCCTCATTCACATGAAGTATGCAGCGATAGGCTCCTACCGAGGTACGTCACAGCATGATGTGACTTGCACACGTAAATGCTGCGGCTGAAAAACACTCCCGTTGGTGGCTCAGCCAGGTACAGTCGTGCGGTGTTCGGGGCAAGTTTTATTTTTCAAACCCTACACTTTACGGTATAATGTCGACACCAGCTTTAGTATGTGTCAGCAAACATCTAGCTGTATGGCAAAATATTTTCCACGCTGTCTGTTTATCTTGAAGAAGTGAACACACGTGGTGACCTGTGTGAGGAACAGCGCCACAGTCTTCAAAAATGTGCACTGTTGATTGCGGCATGTAGAGTGTATTGAAAGGTATCGAGAATATTGTGTGTGGTCCGTGCAGAGTCAATAACAGTGTGTCTTGTTTGCGAAGACGTTCGCACTCGGGGCAGGGACCGGTCGTTCAAAAAACTTGATTGGACATTTTAGTCAATGTAAATATGCACTTGACGCAACCATCCGCGAATGGATACAGCTCAGTGTTTGCGCTGTGTGCAGAAAAAAATTGCATGGTTATCGGGCTCGAAGATACCAATTGCTGAAGCTGCATGTATGAATCGCCCCGATGAGTACGCAAGCCCAATAAAGGTATAACTCGTTTTATCGAAGGCCTCATATGTCTTCATGTAATAAGCAGAGATTTTTGTTGCACATATACTCAGTACCTTTACCGCTCGATATTCATGAAGTCAAAATGCACACTACAAGTTTGTGTGTTAGGTCCTAAGGGAGCAATGTAAATATGCAAATAAGTTGTAGGTGTCAGATGCAGAGATGGAACTGCACAAAAAGTTATGTATATATTAGGCTACAGGTTTAGAATCGCATACATACCAGTGGTCTATCAGGAACGCCACCAACAACTTCCTTGCCAAGCAGCCCTTGCACAGAGGGAGGGAATGGCTGGCACGGTGCTCGAATTGACATCACACCATTTGAAAATATAGATAGGTTTTTTACTTAGGCAACCTTTTGCACAATACATTTTTTATATGCAAGACTGTACTCGTCCCACATTGATCATACTGATGTCTTTTGTTCTTACTTTGTGCTGTGAATTACTAGGCATGCAGTCATCATGATCTTTAAAAGCTAATTTCAGTGCTCTCTCTCATATTGCTGACAACTGTGTCGTTGCATAAATTGGGCAAAAAGCAACACAGAAAGGCTGTCACAATAAATACACCAACATGTGTATTCTCCTGCAAACAAAAGTCGGCACTGGTCCTGTCATTATCCATCTTCCTTCTCTCTTTGCCTTGTTTGTGCTGAAACAGCCGAACACCTGAAGAGTTAGATGAGAAATATTAACGCATCAAAACCATAAGTGCTTGCTTGCATCAGCAACTACAGCCCCTGCCACACAGCAGCGAAACATATTTTGAACATGCTGGCAATGTATTATTTTATAAAAAGCAACTCTGGCAGATTACAAAATCTCACAATGTGCATGCAAGTTTTCTTCAAAGTCAGGCGTACAATGTAGGTGCTGGCCGGACATTATTAGTTACAAGCAAAGGCGTCTTGCAGGTACACATACAGATTGCACGAACACCTGTCTCTCTACACTAGGCACACACAATATAACATTTAACAAGCATACGCCACTGTTTATGGGTGAACGTACGCTACTGTGAACGTACGCTTATCAACCCCCTTAGGCGGTTGGCTAGGTGAATTGAGACAAGTTACAAATTGTATCGCCCGCGAACGTGAAGAAAATGCTGCTTTGCATCAAATGGCACCACAGGCTTCGTTTAATTAACAACGTATCAAGCGCTGTGTGCGTCCTCCTCACTACATTGCACTTATGAAAAAATCGATCACCATACACATGCATGTTGCCGCAGATGTCGCGAATTAGCTCCAGTAAGGCCGCGCCGATGCGCCATGGCTCTGCTGGCGTTAGCGTTGTCGAAGCGAATCGGCAACCGCGCTCGCAAAGGTGCGTAAGGCTGCCGTTTCATGACGCCTCGTTCGAGTGCGGCAACACACACTTGCACTGAGTGGCATACTTAGTCTACATAAAAAGGTATCCCCCTTACCTTTAGTTTCTTTCACACTGTCCTGAGGGACGCGACTACAGGCGTCAGCCGTCACCTCGGAGTCCTTCGAGCGCCCGCACAACCCGCCCATTCCTTGGACGACTCGCACTTGATCCGCACTCGAAGAACCGCGGGAGTAGGGTGCAATCTGGCACATCACACGAACGAGCAACGATGCTTCCTTGCGCAAATTTAACATTTCGTGCTCTCGTGTGTAGCAGCGCGAACACATGAGAGACGCACCGAAAAAGCATGCCCACGGAAACAAAGAAGACAAACAACATGTGGCTTTAGCTGTGAATGGATTGGACTTGGATATCTGTGTGAAAAAATAAAAAAAACATCTGTCGCTGCTATAAACTGAAAAAATGTATGTTATCTGGCAAAATCACTTTAAAAGTGATAAACTGTTATTCAAAAAACAAGTTACAACTTATGATTATTTTCGCACGTCTTTGTTTTGTTTTTGTTCTAGCAGACGACAGCCTCCTACTGCTTCTACGACAGACGTAGTGCGGTTTTACGTTCGGTGCGTGTCGCCGACGCAAAGCTTTATAGTAGTCATATCTGAGTTATCAATTCCTAATGAATCATAGGATGACTACAAAGCAGTAACATTTTGACATAGTGCAGTACGCAATCTTTCAAGGTATGACATTTCTTTTCTCTGAAGCAAATCGAAGCAATCCGGCTGGCGCAATCAGCTGATGTCGCCGCTACGCGAGGCATGGTCAATCGCAATAGCGTCGCGCCCTGCGCTCGATTTGTCATCAGGCGATAGAGCTACTAAGTGGAATACAGCTAGATGCAGGGATTAATGGCGTATCACTCTAATTTCCTGTGGTGGCTGACTCAATCGCAAGAGAGCCCCGGGAAACAACCTTCAACTGCTCAAGCTTGTGTGGGTGTAAAAATACTTGTTTTCATCCGTGACGGGGCGGCAATCTATAGTTGAAAGACATGCGAAAAGCATGTGATGTATATACAATCACAAAACATATGCACACAACAATAGATACGATCGCATATTGTACATAAATATGCCTACACATAGCGTGTAAAGAGCAAATTTATATATATAATTTAAACGCTATCGCACTGTTCAGCGCGAATAGCTTAGCATTCTTTCGTTGGCACTCACGCGCGTCGGACGCAAGAATCATGTGCTCCGTAGGAGCGGCGTTTGCGGCACATACTAGCCGCAGTAACAGGATGAGCGAAGAGCAAGACGCAAGATACGAAGTAATTTTGCCACCACTGCCCAAGGAACGCGTCGCGCAAAACACCGTGTTTTTACATGGTGATGTGCGCGGCAGACCGTACCGAGTAGAAGATTTCCGAGACGCACTCGGACCTACAGGACTGCTGCCGGAGGTGTTGGCACTGGGGGCCTACCAGATAAATCATGTCTGGGCAGTCATCATGAACAACGCGGACGCTACGAGACGCTTGGTGGACGTGAAGGAGCTGAAAGTCAAGGGTCGACGCTGCATCATCGTAGACCCCCAGGATCAGCATGTACGGCTGCGTCTTCATTGGCTGCTGTATGGCGTCAACGATGAAGACGTGCGAACGGCGTTGGCGGCTTATGGGAAGGTCGTACAAGTCACCAGAAAGAATTGGCGTGTTCAAGGAGTCAGCGACAAGGGGTCAACTACACGGACTGTGCTACTTAAGCTCAAGAGTGGCGTGAAGGTTGAAGAACTCCCGCATCAAATCAGGGTGGCTGGTGAACTGGCACTTGTGGTTGCACCTGGTCGGCCAATGCAGTGTCCTCGCTGCCAAGGTACCAGCCATGTTATAAGAGAGTGTAAGGTACCCCGATGCTCGCGTTGTCGGCGGTTCGGCCACAGCGAAGACGCGTACATGCGCACGTACGCATCGGCTGTAGGATCAGCTGAAGGGGAAGACACAGCGGAGTTGGTGATGGACGTGACCGAGGCTGAGGATGCGGCGAAAGGCGCAGGCGACGTGGTGAACCCAGAAGCTTCAACAGGTACTGCCACACCGACTGGTGGTGATGAACCAACAGTACAAGCAGACATGGAATCTGGGGAGGTTGCTCAAAAGCCAGCCTGCCAAACCGAAGAAGGCTTCACAAGTACACCATCGAAGGAGCCGGAGCCGGTGGAATTGGCCGAACTTCCGGTGTCGTGCGAGAGTATCAGTGGTGGGGTGTCAAGCAAAAGACCCCGCGAGCAGTCTGCAGGACGGCGTGAGGCGTCCAGTGAAAAGCATGAATAGGGCTCACCTGCGAAGGCGACTTCGTTCAGACGCAGCAGCACAAGGCTGCGTCCCAACCCGACATTGGACAGACACTGACCTCCTTTGCCCTCCAGTGGCACGGGTCCACCTGGAGGCTCCGAAGATGTCTAGCTCTATGCTAGACGCTGAAGGTAAGCATCATGCCCCGGGCTAACTTCTTCATGGTGTAGGCATGGCTTTTGCACAGAAACTTAGAGTTGCAACGTTAAATGTTCGAGATCTTGCCACCAAGCGGAAACAAAGCCAAGTCTACAGGCTGCTCGTGGATCAGGATCTGGATATACTAGCTGTACAAGAAACAAAAGTAGACGGTGGGGAGGAGACCCGGGGCATGGTGCTGAGGTTTATGGCGCGTTACTACGCAATTGTAAGTCAAGCAATAGGCACGTCAGCAGGCTGTGTTTTGTTCATTAAGAAGTTACCGGGTCTGGTAGTGCAAGATACCTTCTCTTGCCCGTCTGGTAGATTGGTTTCCTGTGATTTTGTATTCAATGAATGTCAGTGGCGTATAGTGTGTATTTATGCACCAACCTTTTGCGAGGAGCGATCACTTTTTTTTCAAGCCTAAAGCAGCACTTCACTTTGGAAAGGAAATATGTATTACTTGGTGATTTTAACTGCGTCCTCAACGGGCGAGATCGAGCAAATGGACGCGCCATTTACGATAAAAGTCGTAGGACGCTAGCGGACGTAATTACTGAATTCGAGTTAGAAGACGTGGGCAGCTGTATTGAGGGAACGCGGGATGTGCGTTTCACACATTTTCAGGGGAATAGCCATGCGCGCTTTGATCGCAATTACGTGTCGCTTGAATTATTAGCAGCACTCTAAGACATAGGCTGTCTACCCTATACCCTTCAGCGATCATTGTTTAGTTAAATGTGATATGGGAGAGAAAACAAAAGGTGGAACTTTCTCATGGCAGCTGTGGAACATGAATTCCACTTTGATCACTGACGAATATTTCTTAGATCAGGTAATGAACTGTATTAATGAAATAAAATTGGACGATGAGGTTACACTTGCAGAACAATAGGAAGAGTTCAAGCAGCGAATAAAAATAAAAGCTATTGATCGTTCTTGCGCATTGAGTTACGAAAGGAAAAAGACAGAAAAAGAACTCCGAAAGACTTTGGAAAGACTAATAGACTTGTAGTGCAACAACCGGGAGAGTATAAAATTGACATACGCAATATTAAGCAGAAACTTGCACTGCATGACGAGGAACGCTACCGCGGTGCACTCGTCCGTGCTAGGGCTGAGGCTTTAGCGGCGGGAGAGACGCCAACCAAAAGAGCGTTAGGGGTGGAGAAAACGAACGCTCGACGGAATCATGTCAAAACAATAGAGAAGGATGGTCACGAAGTAACTGATACGGACAAAATTTTATCCGTATTTTCAAGTCATTTTGAAAACATTTTTGCGTGCAGACAGGTAAACCTAGAAAGATTTAAAGAAGAATATTTAGGACGCATGTTGAAAGTGAGTGAGGAAGTGAAAAACGCTTTGGAATTATCTATATCTGCATCTGAAGTGGAACGGGTGATTGATAAGTTAAATCCCGGAAAATCTCCAGGACTAGATGGTCTTTGTGCCAAGTGGTACAAATGTTTTAAAAGTGAACTGTGTCCTATACTTGCAGGCGTTTTTAATGAGGCCTATGAGGAAAAGAACTTACCATCATCGTTTGGTGAATCGCGTACTTTTCTCATTCCGAAAACAGACGAGGCTGGAAAGCTCAGGCACGTCACAGCGTACAGGCAATCGCACTGACAAATGTAGACTACAAAATAATAATGAAAATTTTGGCGGCTAGACTTCAGTCAGTAATAAAAGATATCGTCGGTCCACACCAAACGTATGGAATCAAAGGTCGGTCCATAGTTACAAACGTTCATAAAATGCGATCCGTGCTCGAAGGTGTTGACACCAGTCAAGCTCGTGTGGCCATACTCCAGCTGGATCTGGAGAAAGCGTTTGATTACGTTGCCCACGCTCTTTTGTTTGCAGTATTGAAGCACAATTATGTTGGTAAGATAATTATTGACGGAGTAGTCATGGCATATCGGAATGGTAGTACGAGACTAATTATCAACAAGACATTGCCCCACCCCCCATTAGAATTGAGCGCTCAGCGCGTCAAGGTTGCCCTGTTAGTCCACTGTTGTTTTGCATCAATATTGAAACTTTATGTTGGTCGATATTGCAAAATGACATCATTAATGGGTTTAGAGTACAATCTTCAGAGGTCAAACTACTCGCATACGCTGATGATGTTGCGATTTGTAGCACTTCGTATGTCGGTATTGAAGAATCAATCAGAGTTTCTAAATCTTTCGCCGAAGTTACAGGAAGCCACATAAACTGGGGTAAATGCCTCGGCTTCTGGCATGGATATTGGCCTTCAACACCAGAAGTTTTTGCAGCCAATAAATGGACAAGAACGCCAGTTAAATATCTCGGAGTACCGCTCGAGTCATACACAAGTACTGACGAATACTGGACACAGCAAACGAAAGAAATTAAAGAGAAAGAGAATAGCTGGAATGCAACTTATCTGTCCATGTTTGCTAGGGCTACTGCATGCAACTGGTTTTTTGTGTCTAAGCTGTGGTATGTGATGCAAGTGCTGTACTGTTCCCGGGTCAATGTGCAATAATTACATCGGGTGTTTGCAATATTTGTGTGGGGGTCTAACTGAGAAATGTGCAGTCGCATGAATTTGTTTAGACGGATGAAGTGTGGAGGCCTTGGGCTAGGACAACTGTTTATCAAGCAGTTAGTAAATAGGTTTTTCTTTTTTTGGGAGACAAGAGATCCTTTCCTACTAACAGTGTGTCAAACAAGACTAAGTAGACTGTTGCCCGGGTTTGTTGTGAGCACCCATGTTACCACAGGGGCTGTGCAAGGATACATGAAAGAAGTAGTGGCCAGCATGCGGTTTTTGTGTGTTCGTTTTTCAACTGACTACCTGTGGTCTGTTAGAAAAAAAACTGTACAAAGATTTATGTGACACGATGCTCCCACTGTACAGAGCGCTATATACAGCACGCAAGGGTCAGAACGTACTTAAACGAGTTAAAAAATTACCAGCAGCTCGAAGTGCGAAAACGTTCTTTTTCAAATTACACACTGGAACACTTCCTGTAAGAACCTTCCTAGAGGAGCGTGGGTTTTATATGCCTTGGGGACCTCACTGTCTAATCTGTAAGAAACCGGAAACTATCGACCATGTTTGCCTGCACTGTTGGGAAGGAGTTTATTTTTGGTACGTATTACAAAGGACAATGAAAAATGAGTTTCCGTTAGACCCTCATAGGATCAGGTATTTGGCAATAGAGAATGAGGATGAATTACCTTTCCATTTTATCATGATGACTGCCTTGCACAGTATATGGCACTCTAGAATGGCTGGATTTCATTGTGACCCAGACAGAAGACCAGCAAGAGAGTATTTTAAAGAAAACATCTCAAGATTACTTGAGGTAGTAAGAACAGACGAATGTGTACCTTTATGGGTAGAAAGGGTAAAAGCCCTACTGACCATGAAGGAATTCTAGGACGTGATGTGTTACAGTTATGCTTAACGGGCTTAGTTATTTTTAAGTTTTTTGTATTGTTCGTAGTGAATTGTAATATATCTTAGCAACCCGTTGGTGAAATTCACCGGAAATAAAGAAAAAAAACGCGAGTATCTTAGCAAGTAAAAGCACTCAGTCAACGTACGCGAGCACAACTGAGTGGCGCAGGTTCAAATCCCGCCACATCTTAATATTTTTTCAGTTTTTTTTTCAATGTAAATATTGTACTGCTATCTTTTTTAATGTGTTAGGTACTAAAACAAAATAGAAGTAATATTGCGTTCAAGTAAGTATGTGGGACTGTGTTTTTTTGCGCAACAGTTATTGGTATATCTATTGTGGGCATTTAGTATACGCATCCTCTTCACCGGTACATTATCATCATTATCATGTGTGGCTCATGCATCCCCATCGTTGTCGCGTAGCATCATCATCTTGGTCCGATCATCTCAGCTGTCGGCTGCCGGTTCTTCGGGCCTAATAAAGGTCTTGCAAACCAAGACTCCATACGTGGTGGAGCGTGCTGTTGGATCCCCCGCCATCCTCTCGACCACTCTACCCCCTGGAGCTACGTTCAGGTCGCCGCTTGGGTCAGGTGTCCGGAAATATGTCGCACCAAGAAGAGGTCGGTGCTGCAGCCGTTCCCACTCCGCCACCGTGTGCCGCGCCTTTTCACGTCATTAACAGCCTCCAGCGTGAGCCCCATCCCTTCGCTGGTATGCGCGGGGAAGATGTGGAGGAATGGCTGGAAGATTTCGAACGGGTCGGCGCTGCTAACCGGTGGGATAACACCTACAAACTCGCTTACGTGTCATTCTACCTCACGGGTGTCGCGAAGACGTGGTTCCTCAACCACTTCATGGACATCCCCGACTGGTCAGCCTTCAAAGATCAGCTTCGCCATGTCTTTGGCACACCGGCTGTCCGTTCAGCTCTCGCAAGGAAAGCTCTTGCGACTCGGAAACAGCACATCGGGGAGTCGTATACATCCTACATCGAGGATGTCCTTTCACTTTGCCGCCGGGTTGACACCCCAATGACAGAGTCAGACAAGGTACGCCAGCTTCTTAAGGGCATTGGACCCGTCGCATTCAATGCCCTTGCAATCCAGAATCCGGCTACCGTTGCTGACGTTGCGACAACCTGTCAGCGCCTCGAAGAACTTGAGTCGATGCGCCTACAACCGGACAGTGACGCGGCCCGTATTACGACTGATCCAAACCTACGAGAAACGATAAGGGTGATAATACGCGAAGAATTAGAATCAATGGGATTCACACTACCATCAGTATCTACCATTCAGCCTTCTTCAACGTCATTGCGGGATGTCATCAGGGAAGAGCTCACGTCCATGACCCACATGGCCAACCTGCAGCCCATTGTCTCTCGTACTCTACCATCGTTCCCGCACACCGCCTCCGCACCACCAGGCACCGTCAGCTCGACGTCCCCGCCACGAACGTACGCGTCGGTTGCTGCCGCACCTCCCACAAGCTTTCCCACGAGCTTTTCATCACCACCGCGTGAGCCGTCACCTGTCCCTCTGACTTCTCTCTCTCCTGGTGCAGTTAGCGCAAGCTACTACCCTCCTCATCGATCGACTCGGCCTACGTGCTATTATTGCGGCTATCGTGGTCACATTGCACGCTTTTGCCGCAAGCGCCAGCAAGACGAGCGCCGAGGGTATGACATACGCGAACGGGACTATACCGCAGGAGCCTTGTACCAGGGTCGCCGTTATTCGTCACCGCCGCGTCGGTCTCCATCTCCGCCAGCATCGGGTGAACTGCGCAGTAGTCACCGATCAACCCGACGCCGTTCACCGTCGCCTTACCGTCGCTCTTCTTCTCCTCTTCAGCCCGCTTCCCTTACTTCTGATCGGCGTCCGGAAAACTAAGCGATGCAGTTTTTGGAGGACAAACTGCATTCCAACACAAGACTCCAATTCCTCCAGCGCGCCCCTACAATATGATTGCGGTCACAGTTGAGGGAGTGGACGTTGATGCTTTGGTGGACACTGGGGCTGCGTTTTCTGTTATTCGTGCTGATTTGTGTGCCCGTCTTCGAAAAGTCACGACGCCTTATGATGGACCGACACTGGTTACAGCCCAGGGAACAATGATTCGCCCTTCCGCTCTCTGTACTGCCCGTGTACTAATCGACGAAATTCTTCATCATATAGAATTCGCTGTGCTATCACCGTGCTCCCATGAACTCATTTTAGGCTGGGACTTTCTTTCCTCTGCTTCTGCGGCTATTTGCTGTGCACAACGTGTCGTCCATCTTACTGACACAGACCACTTGCTCAACGACGAAACCTACAGGCCACTTCGACTCATCGCTGCAGTAGACATCGAGTTACCACCAAACGAACATCAATTAGTGACAGTTTTGTCCAACGACGTCGACTCTGGTGACATTTTGGTCACTCCGTCACCGTATTGCCTTAATAAAGGCATAGCTCTGGCATCAGGTGTGGCTCGCTTCAACGATGGATCAGCTGTCCTCGCTGCTACGAACACCACACCAGATAAAATTTTACTGCCGCGGGGCACTACTGTCGCCTGCGTTGCCGATCTGGAGCCTGTGTGCGTCGTGCCTCTTACCCCTGCCTCCTCTAAAGGCCATCCTGGAGATCATGCTGCTTCCTCGGCCTTTACAGCAGCCATCAACAAGGACTTGACAGACTTGCAGAAGCAGCAGCTGCTTGATTTGTTGCAAAAGCATGCAAACTCTTTTGACGTTCATTCATCCAGCCTGGGTCAGACAACTGCTACAGCACATCGTATTCAGACCGACGGAACATCCATTGTGCATCGTCGTCCGTACCGCGTCTCCCTAGCCGAACGAAAAATCATTGAGGAAAACGTAGACGATATGCTACAACGGGAGATAATCCGACCCTCAACCAGTCCTTGGTCGTCTCCAGTGGTTTTGGTGCGTAAAAAAGACGGTTCCGTACGATTTTGCGTCGATTACCGAGCACTCAATAAGATCACTAGAAAGGACGTATACCCCATGCCACGCATCGACGACGCCCTAGATTCCTTACAGGGTGCTGAATACTTTTCGAGCCTCGACTTGCGTTCAGGCTATTGGCAAATCCCCATGCACGAAGATGATAAAGAAAAAACTGCGTTTGCAACGCCGGACGGCCTATACGAATTCAATGTTATGCCGTTCGGTCTATGCAATGCGCCCGCAACTTTTGAGCGCATGATTGACACCGTTCTGCGTGGCCTGAAATGGAAGACTTGCCTATGTTACCTCGATGACATTGTTGTCTTTTCATCGACGTTTTCTCAACATCTGCAACGCTTGGACGAGGTCCTGACTTGTCTTGCGGGCGCTGGTCTTCAAATTAACACCAAAAAGTGCCATTTCGCCAGCAGATCTATCAAGGTACTCGGTCATATTGTGAGCAAGGACGGAATTCGCCCAGACCCTGATAAAACTGCTGCAGTGCTTCGCTTCCCTCGCCCTGACAAACCAAAAGATTTGCGAAGTTTCCTTGGTCTCGCCTCTTACTTTCGGCGATTCATACAAAACTTTGCCTCCATAGCCGCACCACTTCATAAGCTACTTGCTTCCGGTATGCCCTTTCAGTGGTCTCAGGAATGTGAATCAGCTTTCGACAGGTTGAAGAGTGCCCTCACGACCGACCCTGTACTTGCTCATTTTCACGATGATGCACCGACCTTCCTGCACACAGACGCTAGCGGCCGCGGTTTAGGAGCCGTGCTCCTGCAACGCGACAACTCTTCGCGAGAGCGAGTCGTTGCATACGCCAGCCGCGTCCTCTCCGCAGCCGAGAGGAACTACACGATCACCGAGCAGGAGTGCCTCGCCATCGTTTGGTCAGTACAGAAATTTCGTCCATACCTGCATGGCCGCCATTTCACCATTGTGACCGACCACCATGCTTTATGTTGGCTTTCGACACTCAAGAACTTGTCGGGACGCCTCGGACGCTGGATTCTACGCCTCCAAGAATATGATTTTGAGATCGTGTACAAGTGTGGCAGGAAGCATAGTGACGCCGATGCTCTTTCTCGCTGCCCACTACCAGCGACTCCACTCGGGGTTTCAGCCGTCAATTTGCACAACACGCCCTCGGAGTCCACGTCTACGGCGGTTTCCTCTCTCGCCTCTATGGACCAGCTGCCTTCGGACGACCCGCACGATTTTCCTTCTCGACAGTTGGCTGACCCATACTGTCGACGTATTATAGACTACCTCACTGGCAGTTCCCGTCCACCTAATGCAAGGCTCCGTCGCCAGCTCTCGCAATTTAAGCTGGACAACTCGGTGCTGTACCGCAAAATTTACCATCCTGACGGTCAGCGCTGGGTTCCCGTTCTACCCCGATCGCTTCGGTCCGAAGTCCTCAGGGCACTTCATGACCATCCGACTGCTGGTCACCTTGGTTACCATAAAACCTACGATCGCCTTCGAAGTCGGTTTTATTGGCCAGGCATTACCACTAGCGTAGCTCGGTACGTCGGGTCCTGCACTACCTGCCAATGTAGAAAACTACCAACATCTGCTCCCGCCGGTAAACTACAGCCTCTTCCGTGCCCAGCCACACCATTCGAAGTTGTAGGCGTCGATCTTTATGGCCCCCTCCCAGTCAGTGCTGCTGGAAACCGGTGGATAGTAACAGCCATTGACCATTTGACGCGCTACGCCGAGACGGCATCCGTTACTACAGGTTCTGCTTCTGAGATTGCCGATTTCATCCTCCGAGCCATTATACTGCGTCATGGTGCTCCACGTGTGTTGCTCAGTGACCGTGGAAGGGCCTTCCTTTCACAACTAGTGAACGAACTTCTTCAGGCCTCCGGCACAACTCACAAGACTGCCTCTAGTTATCATCCCCAGACTAACGGCCTCACTGAGCGATTCCACCGCACTCTTGCTGACATGATCGCCGCCTATATTCAACCAGACCACAAAAACTGGGACATTGTTCTCCCATTCGTCACTTTCGCCTACAATACGGCCATTCAGCGAACAACCGGCTACTCGCCATTTTACCTAGTTTATGGACGCTCCCCTACTACTTTCCTGGACGTCTCCTTCTTTACCTGCCAAGTGAATTCATCTCCATCCTCTTCAGAGGAATACGTTTCACGACTCGCACAGTGCCGCCAACGAGCTCGTATAAACACTGAAGCCCGCCAGGAAGACAGAAAGCTAGTTTATGATGAATCGCATCGTGATGTATTCTTCCAACCTGGAGACGAAGTGCTCCTTTTGACGCCTGTTCGCACACCTGGTTTGTGCGACAAATTTCAGCCTCGGTTTATTGGACCGTACACAGTTCTTGAAGAGACTTCACCAGTGAATTATCGCGTGACGCCACTTGTAGCCCCAGCAGATCGCCGTTATCGAACTACAGAGGTCGTCCATGTCTCCCGTATGAAGCCCTTCATGCGACGTTCTTTGTCCCCTTGACTTGCCGCGGCCAGGCTGGCCGCTTTCACGTGGGGGGAATTGATGTGGGCATTTAGTATACGCATCCTCTTCACCGGTACATTATCATCATTATCATGTGTGGCTCATGCATCCCCATCGTTGTCGCGTAGCATCATCATCTTGGTCCGATCATCTCAGCTGTCGGCTGCCGGTTCTTCGGGCCTAATAAAGGTCTTGCAAACCAAGACTCCATACTATTTTCATTATTACATTTTTTATTTATTTCATAATAGAACAAAATTAAGGAATAAGGGGAACATTGAGTCTGCATGATTGTGAAAAAACTAGAGAAATGAGAAAACTCAAACCAAAAAATTTATTTGAGAAAAAACCGAGCATTTCACAGCGGGACCATCTTCTTCAAGTGTAGGCCCTAGGTATGCGCGAGACTTGCTATATGACTAACCTCAAGCTGTGGCAGTTGAAGGAAGGCATATCACCGAGAAGCAGTTCAAAACTATATTTTGGTTGATGTTTTTTGATTCCTCCAAAATATGGGCTGCACAATTGTGATCGAGCCAAACCAAGAATTACGAAACGAAGTCATGAGACAGAAAATGAACAATGTTCATTGTGTGAAAAATTGCCCTTAATAAAAGGAACAGTTACGGAGTGCTGCGTATCTTAACTCGCAGTAGGAATTTTATATATACACAAGATAGTTTAAAATGGACAGTGTTGCACACACAGACATTGGTTAAAATTTTTTGCAGCGCAGGTGAAGCATCTATGTAGAACTGAAGCATCAAGAGAAGCTCATGCGTCCTCACTTTATTGCGCTTTACATAGCTTGTATGCGTTCATGAAGCCATGATATATTTTAAAGCATTTGTTTCACCTATAATCGTCTTATTCATTAAAGCTGGCCAATAAGTTGTGTCTTATGTAGCACGAAAATTGAAGCATAATTTGCATGGTGGTCTGAAACAATGCTTTTGAAAATCTCAAAACAACCCAGCTCTATACACGACTATCCGAGCATCAATGATAAGCACCATTATGTGTCTGTACTTATCAGTTGTGCTCTCATACTTAATTAGTTTTCTGACCACTCCCTCTACCCCTACCTCGTTTCTGTCGTGAAGCTGTGGCAAGTTGTGTATAGCTGTATTTATAGTGTAGGAGCACAATCTATCAATAAAAAATATTTTTAGGCTACATGCAATTAGTTTTCATAGATTTTCATTTTTTTGTCGGTGCTCAGGAGAGATAAGTTCATGGTCGATATTTTAAAGTGACATTTCTTTTTGCCAATGTTAATAAAAACAGTTTCATCAATATTGACAAGTTCATTCGCATTGAATTTAGTTCTCATTAATAATGTTTCTACCAAAAAAACGAGCCTTTGAAGTTATCCTTTTTTTGCTTGATTTGTTTTCGTGTGACAGCATGCAAGTAAAATCACAGTTATTGTCATTCCTTGTGAATGACACATTTTCCGTGTGATAGACTTTAGCACCTGGTCATCTGCAGAAGTTGTATTCATTCTGGAAAAGGGCGAACAGCAGTGACTGACAACACAGACTAGCCTGCGTTATTCTTTTGTACTATATATGTCACTGTGCATTCATTTATAACTATATAGAGCTCGGATTTTCTGCTGAAAATGTGACAACAAATGTAGATTTTCCACATTTTTGCAACAATCCACAAGCCCTTGATACACTATTGCACATTGTCGTAAGCACCTTACAAAATCTGTATATTTCCGTAAGACCTTACGTTCCGCATTTTCCTTTTAAAAGCTTCTGTACACTCGATGCACTGTCCTTATCCTTCCATATCTTCTATAAAGAACTCTGCATATGCTCCATAAACTTCTTTATCTTTCCATATTTTCCATAAAACTCACTCCATCCACGCCATAAAACTTTCTTATCTTTCCATATACTCCATAAAAAGCTTTCCATATGTGCCATACATTTTCCTTATCGTTCCGTATACTTCAAAAAAACCGTTCCGTATACGCCATACAATTTCCTTATCCTTCCATATACTCCATAAGAAGCGTTCTGTATATGCCATACAACTTCCGTATATTTCCATAAAACTCCATATTTTTTCCGTATGTAGCATAAGAAAATGTTACGGAGTCCTTATATTTTCCGTAAGATTTCATACGGAACGTTTCAGTAGGGTAGTTACGGGCTAACAATGGTCCCGACGCTTCCGGTACTTGATGAGCCGATGTCCAGACCAAGTCTCAAAATTTCCATGCAGCTCTGTATCTCCCACAAAAGTCTCCGTAGCCGCCGCATCTTCATCATTCAACACCGCGGGTGGCCATCCGCGCAGAACACAGTAATGAGCCCTGGAGCCACGGAGGCTGACGGAAAGTTAGGCTGGACCCGGCACAGGCGCTGCGGCAGGGTCGCATTCCCCGAACCAACAAAAGGTGCTCTGATGCTCCCCCATGCCACAAATCTGAAGGGTGCGCGCAGATTATTTCTACCATACACTGTCACACTGTCTGTAGACGACAAGGCGCCGCCTGGTCTTCGTGTTTGCACGGGGGAGCCCGCGAGAACAGTAGAAATAATCCTTCCAGGTACTCCACTCTGGAATGCCCATTCGTTACACCGAAGGTTTTCTTTTCCTTTTTTTGCGTGGGTTTAAGAAACGAGCGTAAACATCTTGAAAGGACCGGGGTTCAGTCCGTGTTTGTGGGGACGTCACACCTGCATAACAGCGCCACTGCTTTATGTAGCCAGAATTGCTCGACCACCTCGTCGGGTTTTGCTGAGAGTGGCTACTGCGTGCGGCTTCCTTTTTTAGAAGGGCCAAGCTGAAGCTGTCGCTACAGCCTTAGTTCACCTGCCAGTAAAATGGCGAGGGCTCAGTGTACCCAACCTTGATGTAAAGTGCCGCATGTTGGCTCTCAAAAAGACCTGGGCATTTTATAGAACTCATCGTATCGAGGCAGGCAACTTGTAGTGTATCTGCTAGGAACCTCTAGAATACTTTTTGGTTTAGCAAACGACACGGGACCAGCTGCTGAGCAGCCACCAGCATATTACACGCATGGTATACAATCTTTGCAACAATGGCAAAATGATGTTCCAGTTGAAGAACCTATGGAAACGTCCCCTACCGACATGAGTGAACTAATAGCATTTGAAAGCCTATCTGAGGAACAACGCCTGAAATCCGGGCGAAAAGACGCTGGACTCTTACAAACATGTCTCTCCCCTCCAAAATCTGTGATCTATATTGGCTTAGGGAATGGGAGGCTTTACCAAAGACCGACCGCCTTGTGGCGTGGGGCGTGGCACCCTCCGCCACATGCCCACAGTGTGGTCGCATCGAAACACTGAACAATGTATTTCATGCATGTATAGTAGCACGCACCTTTTGGCACATGGTTACCAGAATGTTCCAAATAAGTATGCATTGGAAGTCTAACCACAGGGATAACTTCATCGTACTCTTAATGGCTATCGGAGCCTTTGTCTTATGGAAACGAAGGGGACTGGCCTGTCTGAGGGGACAGCCCCAGAGAGCCATGTTTCCCCTAATACATCAGCTAAGAAACATAATGCTTATGCATCTTAATGCAGAACTAGTCATGCTCGGGCACGAGGCTTTCCTTCGACGCTGGTCTAGGCGATTTATTATCGTTAAAAATAACAGAGTGTCCATGCCTTTCCTCCCCTATTGAAGAGGTGGGCTAGAGCTTGTACCACTGTAACAATACAGTGTGTATTTTCCATTTCTTCCATAGAAACATGTCCTTTTTGTGAAATATTGTTCTTGAGCATGAGAGCAAACTGTCCCCACAGGTGAATGCTAAGCATCACCCTATGCTGTGAATGATCCCCCACCCCCCTTGTTTGTTCACATTGCCTTACTATTTATTTAGATCTAATCATCTCGATGTCATGAATGTCCTGTCTCTGTTGTACAATTTTGCATTGAACGTTACTGCATATGCAATAAGTTCTGTTACTGTACATAACAGCTTGCATTGTACATACACATTGTTCACCATTGTCCATTTTTATGTGTGCACATAAGCTGTGTATGTTATATCCGGAAATAAAATTCCCTTAAACGCTATCTGTGCAAGACTGCTACTGTAGTCATACTTTCTGTTTACCGGGCACAGGGTCGCCCAAATAAACAGTTAAATCGCAACATAAACCCCCGTATTCACAAACGCTTCTCGACTCGACCCTTCACTCGAAACGTTCCTTGAGTGGGGTTTTCCCAATCACAAACCACGCTTCACTTGAAATGCTTTCTTAACTTGGGAAAATCTCGAGTATTTCCTCGAGATTGTCAAGGAAGCGATCGAGCTACCTTGTATCATCCCTCGAGTGAAGTTTCCGTGCCAACATGTCGTTCAGTGCGCAGCTCGTCTTATTTCGACTGTGTTTCTTGATCAATTAGGCTGCCACCACCACGTTATTTCGACAGTGACGGTACGCGTTTACTACGGAGCTGTTTTCGAACGGCCCGGTAACTGCTACTGCGGCGCCAGGACAGGCGGGCGTGGTGTAAAGATGACCGTTCGCTAGTGCCGTCATGGGTTGTGTTCCGTGCATGAGCCAGTGGATTACTTGCCCTCGGGTGCGCGTAAGATCGCCGTGCGATTCACATGCATTTAGAGTTGTAGAAAAATAAATGCATTTAGAGTAGTAGCATGGGTTTCCTAAGCTTTGAGCCGCTATAGTTAGTGAAACCCCCGCTTCAAGTCTGGCAACAGTTGCGCCCAGGCAGCAGCTGATGGCGTTTTGTCTGCTGCTGAACGTTTCTGCGTGCTTAGTTTATTTCGTCTCTTGTGCGTCTAAAAATTGCAGTTTATATTTACGGTAGTGTCTGAGTGGTTGTTTGAAACCCTGCTTTCGCCTGGGTGACTAACGAACTACGTGAGTGATGGCAGGAAGCAGAACATAAGGTTTGTTGCTTTGTTTACTTTCGCTTTGCTGAGCCTTCTGATAACTAGTGACACCACCGAACGTGTAACGCAGTGGAGTGAGTGATTTCTACTTTATGATTGCGTTGGTGTGCTTTCAGAATGCACCTCCGACAAAGATTACTTGTACGTGAATTCGTTTTCGCTGTGGAAGTACGTGAAGAGTTCCTGATTCCAGGGGATTGTGCTAGGTTCATTTTTCTCATTTACTACGATTGTCAACGTGCCACATTCGTAGTTGTTCCTCTGCATGTAATAAAAATTTTGGAAAACAATGCTCACAACTTCTATTAAGTGTTATACCAGGGTAATGTTGATTTGATTGATATGTGAGATATAACGTCCCATAACTACCATTAGATAATGAGAGACGCAGGGTAGCGTTAAAAAGTATGCATGGTACACTCGTGGCTGAGCGCTTGAAATAGACTGCTATGCAAATTAAGAAAACCGATTGTGTGCCTTTGCCCCGCCGCGGTGGTCTAGTGGCTAAGGTACTCGGCTGCTGACCCGCAGGTCGCAGGTTCGATTCCCGGCTGCGGCGGCTGCATTTCCGATGGAGGCGGAAATGTTGTAGGCCCGTGTACTCAGATTTGGGTGCACGTTAAAAAACCCCAGGTGGTCAAAATTTCCGGAGCCCTCCACTACGGCGTCTCTCATAATCAAATGGTGGTTTTGGGACGTTAAACCCCACAAATCAATCAATCAATTGTGTGCCTTTCTTCAACTAATGGCGAAAACAACATTTTAAGGTTGCTTTTTTTTCAATTAGCAGCATATATGGACGGTTAACATTGCGTGTTTGTGTTTTTGTGTTTCAATTTTAACAATTCAATCTTCCAAGGATGCCTAAGTTAGCAGTTATTTTTTCCATCTTCTTCTCACCCTCCGTTTGTGGATACTCTCATAGGACATTCGAATAGACGTAACCTTTAAATCTCTATAGCTTCCGTCTCCAAGTTCGCACAGCGGCCCCGTCTTAAATTTTTCGTCCTGTCTTTTTTACCTGCAAGCTCAGAAGCACATTTGTTATTACAGGAATGACCTTTGCACTTATGTTTTGGCTTTCATTTGTAGAATATTATTGCCGGGAATACCTCTTGAAAATGATCGTGTTTTCTGTGCGTCATTGGCAGTACATAGTTTATAGGTGATGTCTTAATTTTTTGGAAATGATGAAATTGAAGACGTTTCTAATTTTTGACGCTGTTCTGGCTTAAAAACGACCGTAGTTGTTCACTAAACCTTGGATAAAGTATCGTCAAGAAGCATATTGTTTTACTCTGCTGATTTAACGAAGACCAGTGCAACGAAGTGCTAAAAAATGCTCAAGATTATTGGAGATATCGTGGATTTATTTGGTCAAACCACTGTAAATATTATCCGCTATCGTTGCAACTTTAGCATGTCTACACGCTGGAACAACGCCATCTCAATTTCATGGAAAGGGAGTGGTGCTGGTGTATATAAAACAAGCATGATTTTTTAGAACTGCTCTCATGTAGAAACGCAGGTTTTTGTGATTCTGTCTTATACTGAAAAGACGAACATGACGATAGTTATGTATTCAAAAATGAACAACGTATAAATTGCGAATGGCAAAATGAACCTTTAGTACATGTGGCTGATGAAGAGCCATGTGATAAACACAAGCGTGCCACTGCAAAGTGTGGTTTTATCAAGCATATGCAGCTGATACACTGTCGGAATAATGTATGAGATTGTAAGACATCATAAATAAGATCGAGGTAGTAGACACTATAGCGTGACTTATGCAGCGCAGCTGCACTCATTCACTGCAGATTTTGTCCTCTTGTATACAGTCGTGCAAACTCTGCAATGGATTGCGAATACGGCACGTTTTAGGAAACCTTTCCTCTGTGCTCTTCCGCTGGCAGTCTGGCCCCTGCACAAAAGAGGCAAGACATAATATTAGAAAAAAGTAATAGCTAGAACACTAAAGCCGTATTTTTTTATTTCTCGGGTTGTACTCATTCATTATATTTCTTGCGTTAAAGAACCGTCATGGTTGAGTTATTGAGCTTTGCCTATTTTGACACATGTTTGGCTCAGGCACTTGGGCAGCAAACCAGGCATATGGCTATGTAATTCGATAACCTAATTGCACGAATCAAAGGCGCCGCCAGCACTATCTTTTTGGGGGGAGGGGGAAGCTCAACCATAAAAAACAATCTTATATTGTATCTGCTGTATTTCTATTTCGTATGTTTTCGTTTTTATACGACACTCCATGCATTCTTGCGTGCGTGTGCATGTTTCACCGAGCACGAGCCTCGGCTTCTTCCCTAAAGCTGGGTGTGCTTGTTAATTGGTACTGTGAGCTGAATTGACACTGTATATCGAAGCTATGTTTCACGCGCAGTGGCAACAACAGGACACTCATTGGCCCCAATGGCATTGTGTTTTGTTTTTTCTAAACTGTCTCTATAGTGATCCAACCTAAACAGGGGAAAATGAACAAAAAAAGAAAAAGGGCTGCTTACCTTCTCGTAGATACAGACGATCATCTAACGAAAGTGTGCTTCACCGTATATTTCGGCTAGGGTAGCAAATATTTACCGGAGAGGAAGCCGCTCAGGAGTATGGTGAATGCAGCGGATCGAAAGTTTGCTATTACGTTTCCTCTCAGCTTGTTTGTCAAGCTTTCGCGCCACTCTTGAAATGGTGTGGTGTGCAAGCTTCATCGAAGCACTTGAAAGCACCAGCATCCGCAGTGAGTCTTGGAGCACTCGCACGACGATTATAGGCACGCCCGAAGGCAGGTAATCCTCTGGCTCATGCGCTAAACACCACACATTACGGCACCAGTGAGCGCTCCGCTTGACACCATGCCCGCCTGTCCCGGCGCCACAGTAACCGTTTTCGAAGCGTTACAAGGCAGCTCTGTAGTGAACGTGCACCGTCACTGTTGAAAGAACGTCGAGGTGGCAGCCATATTGATCGATAAGCGCCGTCAAAGCGAGACGGGCTCCGCCATGAACACGATGTTGGTGCATAAACTTCACTCAAAGGACAATTCAAGGTAGCTCGATCGCTTCCTTGACAATCTTGTGGAAACGCTTGAGATATTCTCAAGTGAAGGAAACGTTTCAAGTGAAGGGCGGTTTGTGAATGGGAAAACGCCACTCAAGGAGCGTTTTGAGTGAAGGGTCAAGTCGAGGAGCGTTTGTGAATACGGGGGAAAGACCACTTCGAAAGGCAGAACATTCTCACAACTTTTAGCGACACGCCAATCAGTAATCAACCGCACAGGTCTATGTACTCTGCTTGCGGGGTAGTATCGGACGCAGGTTTGCTTGACCTGACCGAGCTGAATTCTGGAAATATGGAAGAGCCAGAACGTGACCAAAGTACAGCGTATTAGAATAAGAAGAGAAAAAAAGGAAACACCAACCCTACTTAAACGTTCCGTAAGATGCGGAGATTTCAAGTACAGAATTATTGGAATATGGAAGACGTATGATGCGGACTCCGCATAAGACGTATGATGCAGACTCCGCATCTTATGGAAAGACGTATCATGCGGAAATTACTGAAATGTGTGCATGTTACGTCTGAATCTAGTGCAAAGCAATATAATGTGTAAATTGAATAGACGTCCACATCTTGAGTACATGTAATACTGTGTACAAATCACAATATTTCTTAAATGTGCATGATGAGGGATTGAATCATCGGCATCTTTCTAATTGTCGTGATGCGGAAGCAAAATTACCTTTTTAATAAAATACATTACAAAACTACTCAATTAACATGCTAGCAATCATAAATGGTGGTTACATTGCAACGCATTAATGCAGTGTTCTATGCAAGACTTAAAGAACTTATAAAGTTAATATTATCAATAGAGAAGCATTAATATACACATCAGCCCTGCTACAATCAATATATTTTTTATTTGTCTGTATGCTCCAGCTGTGAATAGTGACATTGCAGTGTTGATCGTACACAAATGAGGTGACTGCACCGTAATTTCACGAGCTCCACCTAAGCCACAGGATGGTGGCACAAAACACAATGTAACAGCAATTTTAGAACGAAATGTTTAAACATAAATAATAATCATAGCACTGTGAAAGTGTGGCGCTGTGTTTATCTCATGAATGCCTTGTGGAGATCGGCGAAATGCTGCTTGAGGCTCCGGCACCACTGTAAATTTGGAAGGTCACTGCCATAGAACTTGTGTGTCTTTCATAGGCACCTGGAAATGAAAATAATTGGCACAAATAATGTCAGAGACACATGTTAGCATAATAGTTCACATGCACAAGAAATATAACACACAGAATAAAACTGAAAATGTAAGGCACACAATCCTTCATGTTATGCATGTGAATAATAGAACGAATGAGTGTATAAATTAGTTCTGCCTCATCAAAAAAAACAGCATGCTTATCACAGTGAAAATAACTAGGCTGTCACGATTTTCAATGGTAGAGATAATCAATTAATATGTCCTTATGAAATTATGATTTAAATGCTTCCTGCACAGTAAAACTTTAGGAACTGCAAGTGAAAGCTCTCAATGTACATTTATTAGTGTGTGCATGTACATCTGCTGCCTTTATACTATACAGTTTGTGCACAAAATTGACATCTTGAACAATTTTGAGAGTTAAACCTATGCAACTTATGAAGGTTAAAATCACCGTGAAAGCAAGCAGGACCAGGCAGGTGCCATTAAAAATCTATGCAAGCCAGATAACTATAAACGAAATGCACACATATAGGGGAGCAAATTGTGCTGCTGACCCGCATGTCACGGTATCAAACCCCGGCTCCATTTCCGATGGAGGCAGAAATGCTCTAGGCACGTGTGCTCAGATTTGGGTGTAAGTTTCCAGTGCCCTCCACTACGGCGTCTCTCATAATCATATAGTGATTTTCGGACGTGAAACACCCCATACAAATGAAGAATAACAGAAATAAACTGCCAACAGAAAAGTTGGGTGCATGTGCTATCTGTAAGTGCTTACACCTTACTACATACAGCATGCTCATTCCATTTTAAATACCGATATTGAAAATAACTGCTCTATTAAGAATGTAAAAGGTAAGGTAGAACTGAACGACTCAACAATAAGTGACCCTATTATGACATCACGTTTTCTTATAACAAAATTGACTAAGACTCTCAAATATCATTATGCAAGGAAGAAATCTTCAAAAGAACAATCAAGTTTGAAGTCATAATTTTTAATATGGCTACTATGACTATAACCAAGAGATCGACCTCAACATGGCTAGTGTTAGTTTTTAAGGCCTATGTTCACTAGACAATCGACTATACCACAAAAAGCACAGCGTTCAGGCAAAGCACCACACAAAAAAGAAAGCAGTCCTTTTTGTTATTACCTATATAGCCTTTAAATTGTTATTTTTACCTCTACTTGCCGCTTTTTATCTAAGTAACTAGTGTGAAACAATTCAGCTGAAAATGCACTGTGCCTCCAAAACCTGTTGGTTGAATCTGAATTTTTAAAAATTGGTGAAGCTTGCACTAAATTAGGCTCCACAAGCCTTGGAACAGCGAGACTACATGACTCTTAGAACTAGTTTGGTGACTTGTGTTTTGTTTCTGGGCCTAAGCATAAAGACATAGGCTTAACTGAATTGCTGCTAACAAACACATGCTTTCGAAATTGCCCGAGCGTCAAAGGATGCTCAGACATTTGTTGTTTTTCGCACTGGGCTATTCTACACCAAACCTACAAACCATACTGCCTGGCGACCATCACAGATGTATAGTTAAAAAATGATGGTATTTTACTCTTCTGAAAATAGTTATTTGCAGAAGTGTTGTGAAGAGAAAAAAGTAGTGGTCACGTGGGTACCTTCAGAAGTTCGCAGAATGTCGTGCGGGTGTTATTTGTGAGAAAAATTTTAAAGTACCGCTTTTTCTTGCCATATCAAATTTGATCTACGTATTAAGTAAAGGTGCTTCTTAAAGTATTTGAAGCCGAGTAACATTAGTGCAATTTTTCCGCTACATAGGCTTTGAAGAATTCAGGCAAACTGTTTATCATTTGCATTTCTTGTATGGCAATACTGCATTTTGTACGAATATTTGAGCCACAAATACTCACTGCACAGAAGTTACATTTCACGAAAAAAATAATGTTAGGTCCAGATTACAAATGTCACTATATAATTGTTTTTGTCCACATTGAGATGCAATTTGAGCTGTGTGTTTGTCTAATTGAAAATTACTTTTATGTGTAAGTTGAAACCAAATAAACAGTTCTTGTTACATGGCAAGTGTTATCATTACAATTTTTGTTTAAATGAGGAAAATGATTTTTGAAGTCTCCTATTGAGGGCCATGGGGAACTTCGGAACGGAAGCTGTCGTATATCAAATGCAGAAAACAGCCGTCATAAGAAAACTTCCAAAATTCATTTCTACTTTAAGACAAAGTGTAATCATATAGCTTGCCATATAAAGAGAACTGCTTCCTTCCTTTTGATGTGGCGAAAAATTGCACTAATATTACTGAGCTTCATGCACTACACACAATCACCTTTACTTAATACCTAGACCGAATTTGGTGTAGAAGAGGCAGTATTTTTGAAACACTTCTTACTTTTTACAAACAACACCCAGACGACATCCTGGGAAGTCCACAAGGCACCAACGTGGCCTAATATTTTGTTCTCTGCGATATACTTTAGCATTTTGCTGTTTTCAGAAAAATACAGTAAATGAGCACAATATTTTTTTTTCAAAACACATTTAGGACGGTTGGCAAAATGGCTGGGATGTTTGATGCGTAATTGCCTCACTGCCAGTATTTATTCTTCCGAAGCTCAAGCTATCACCTCTCTGTTACTGCCTCCCTCACATACAATGCCTGCATAGAAAAGAAAAAGAAAGGCAGGTCCGACAAAGTTCACAAGGCAAGATATTTTCATGTTGGATAAATTCATTACCATAAAGAGCAGCAAAATAACATTCATTTTGAGTAGTCCAAGACACAAGCTATATACCAGCATACTAAGAGCCAAGCACAAACTTTTCATTTGAACATGTGTGGTGATAGACAGGAAGCACTTATTGCAAGACTGATCAGTCTGTAATTAACTGAATGAAGTACAATGCACTGTTCAATCTAATAGCAAATAGGCATCTTTGCTATAGCAAAGCCATGTGTCATTGATTCATGCACTAGATGGGACAATGCAAACGTAACAAAAAAGGTGAAAAAAGAAAACAAGGGAAAAAAAAGGAGAAAAGGGGGGATGCAAAGTAGGAGCAGTGTAGCACTACTTTTACTTTGCATTCCCCTTTTCTTTCTTCTTTTTTCGTCTTTTCTATCATTTATCTTTTTTTTGCTTCCCTTACCCCCAACCTCCGACAGGAGAACACTTTGTATCTGTGCAACCTAACTTGAAAAGAAGCAAGGGCTGCACTCTTCAGCGTTATAGGTTTTTTTTTTCAGACAAACATTTCCAACAGGCACACACGCCTACACCAAAAGATGATGTCATTACTGACCCCATTTAACCTAACACGCCAAGGATGACAAGGTGACTTCTAAAAAATAGGTCTTCCTATCGCAACATCGGCCAGCCTGTCTGAAGCACTTCTACTGTTCACCCTGATTACCCCACTAGATGTTTCCATCTGTCGACTCACATCTTCATTTTGGATAACACTAAGACGAGCCTACATTGATGAATACGCACGAAAGTTTAGTGATGTATCATGTATCAGATTAAGCAACTCTGTTAAAAATTATTGATAGCTTGCTTCCAGACTTTTTACACTGTAACCTGAAACTTCGTAATGTCTTCTATGCACATGAACCAGATTGACAACGTAATGCACAACATGCTTAAGAATACTGCGAGGAACAAGATAACAACAAAACGACCAGCCACCCAAATTTTTCGCTGTACATGTTTATAAAATGTTCATGTACCCCAAACAAGGTGCTTATGATACAAGCCGAAAAAACCTACAAGTAGGGCCTTGGAGTCTTCTGGAAGTAGACGTGTTGCATTTTTTCTGTAGAGGGCTTTACACCCATAAGTGAGAAACAAAACTCCTGTATAATGAAGAATGTTGGCAGCAATCAGTTATAGAAAAACCTAATGCAGCTAATCTTCCCCGACACATCTGTAGATTTAGAGAGATGACGTAGCTTCTGTGATTGTGGCAGTAACTCCAACAGGACCAGTGCGGAAATTGGCACTACTTGGCTAGACAAATGTCCAAACAAGCCTGCCCGACTCCCTCTAGCCATCCCGACTGAATCTGACATAATGAGTTGACTGCTGACTGGACAAAACCAACACCACTGAAGCACTCACAATACACAGCGTGATGTTCCTCCGGAGTGGTCAACTTCGTCTTCTGCGATGAAAGAGCAGCACAGTGTACTGATAAGGCACTCCTTGCAATGGTTTTTAAGGCCACACAGTAACCTTGCTGTTCCTGTCGAAGAGAGCTTCGGGAGCTTGGAGGGTACTTGCTCTTTTCTGGGGGCTGCTGCCGCTCCTCGTTTTCTGCTCAAGGTCAACCTGCAAAAAGTTGTAGACGAGGCTTTAAGAGTTGTATATAATGATATACAAATTTTCGCTGAACACATATTTCCTCGTGGCACACTGAGGAATTTCTTGTAAAACTTAAGGCCTCGCATATGCAAACATTTACAATCGATCCGAAGATGCACTCGACTCTAAAGGAGCAAGTTTGTTATGTAGTGTATATAAAGAAAGGTCATTCAGCACAACCACAACTACATTTGCACACGAAAACGACATTTTACACGATCCTGTTTATTAACATGGTCCATTTTATTTTATTTAGATCTGGTCTGCATGAACTCTTGAACCGGGCACCATATAGGTTGAAAGACACACACAGAGTTTGAGACAAACCTAGTTTCCCGTGGAGCATCCTCTTGCCCCATAACACATCTCAATCTAGTTAGTTGGTCAGAACGAGGTGAAAACAACTCGCGCTTGAAAAGCACAGGCAGAAGGAATGACGCCTACACCCTGTGCTCCCTGTACATTCTCGTTGAGGGTGCAGTTTTCAACTTATCCTTATGCAATTTCACATTTATAACATTGTTCGCTACATATTCTTTGTGGCATTAAAGTGTGTGATACCGTCATGAGTAGCACATGTAATTTATAAAAATAGAATTCAAGATAGCTCGATTCAAAAATAACAATGTGCATCCAGCACCATGTCCTGTAGCCATTCTTTAGGCAAGTGGCAGAATGATTAATTCTTCAAAACATATCTTACTTGTAACCACTACAAGAGCTAACTCGTACACTGGCACATTCTGTTTGCCTCTTCAGATTATAAGGTACCTTTTTTAGACCAGAAAATCTTCAAGAAGAATAGAAGTGTTGTAATTGTGAAGAAAGAAAAGTAGAAGAAAAAAAAGATAACCTGCCCTGTACAGGGACCGAGTCTTCGAACTTTGAATAACATGTCCGATGCTCTATCAACTGAGCTACCATGGCGGCTATCCCTCTTCCATATTGTACGGTATATATGTGCATTTATACATGAAAGAGTCAGTCAGCGCTGCCTGTTACCATTATGGCGAGTGTGGGACACCTTTTTTTTGCCTACTGGCAATTACATTACGATTGCAATTACGTTACGATTATTTCCAATATCTCTATACTTCTTTGGCAGCATTATGCATCTGTCAGTTCTCAGAAAATCTGCTAGTCACAGGAGGAGGCAATAGTTCACCCTCCCACCTAAATGCATGTACTTGAACACATGCACAACTGATCAAAAACAAAAACAAGTCACACACCGCTAAGATTACTGAGATTCACTGTTTCAGATTCATGAGTAAAGCAAAGAACTATAAATTTAAGGGTTCGTTGTCTTTGTTGAACACATTATAATGAGAACTAGCAGAAAATGATGCCAAACAAACTATAGGGGAAGTTATCAAAAGTAACTTTATCAAAATTGTGAAAAGAAAAGTGAACAAAAACGTAACTTGGCAACGTTTTTTGACAACTGAATTGACATTACTTTTTATAACATCCCTTTATTTTACTGGGTAATGTTGTCGGGTAATTCTTATTATTAGTGTGGTGAGTAGGCTGACAAAGAAAGTATATGGCATTGATACTTCTTTTGAACACCTAAAATTTTGAGGACCTTAAAAGAGCAGAAGCTACTTTGAGTTGACCAGAATATTTAGTTGGAGCGAAAAAAAACGTACACACATTTTTACCCGGCTTTTTAACCTATTTTGAGACATAAAAGTGTATGCTGCCAGTAATGTTAACTACCATTAATTTTGTCGCACTATGCACTGTAGCAGGTGTAGTTAGAGTGGTGATAGTGAAGGATTAATTAAGCACGCCACCAACTGCGTTCACATCAATGGTCGCGTATTTTAAAAATAAACCTGCTGTATAGTAAAAAACATTTTAGAGCATTTATGATTTTATCCAAATCAAGTTAAACCGACTGGGTAAGCAAACCATTTGCATAAAATCAAAAGGCATAAAATGATTCATGTATTATAACTATGTGAACAATTTCAGCAATGCAGGGCAAAATGACAACAGTTCTATTAAAAACCCCTCTCATTATAACACGCATGAAAAGCACCACACCAGAATATTTTATAGTGCTTGTAATATCGAGACTACTAGACTGTCTATTGACCTTTTAGAAGAAGGGTATCTCCTTCACGTTCAAGGGGCAACCACTTAGCTTTATCCTGAGCTTTTCTGTGAATATTTCCTGAATTTCAGATATCATTAGGATTGATTTAGAGTGAACAGATTTTGCTTACGCATTGAAACCTAGTTCTGTATGTAACTGCAATTATGGGTGCCAAACCATCTCCAAATAAGTTTTAACATTTAACTTATTTTTTAACTGCAGCAGCACAGCTAGCTATGGGTGCCCAAAAAGTAGCTAGAAACAATACCTTTACCTCTTTGAGCCTTTTGGAAGTGTTCAGCTTCTCAGTGCTCACCTTACAACATTTTTTTTAAATACGTGTTCGTGTGCCGACTGCTCTTGCTCCTTGTACAGTGAGGAGGAACACATGGCAAGAAGAGACAAGAAAGAAGCATAGCGAAAAAAAGCGAAATAAGCGAGGACCTCTTTTGTATCGTACAGTGTGTGTAACATTACTATTGCGACAACATATAGACAAATTATCACGGCTATGCATTCATTGTAGAGTCATACACAGCTGCAACACCACGACTAAATTTCAACCTTGTGTTGGTTTAGGATTCCTTTATAGTGGCAAGCTAATGATATCTGCATTTGTTTGGCACATACTAAGATGCAGTGAAATGTGATATTGTAATCTCATTTAGAATGCACGTCATGTGGATTCACTGTATTTGTGGCCACAAGTAACTCTGGTTGCAAAGCAATATGGCAGAGCCTAAACAGACGTCACCGACCACTCCAATGTGAACTTGCCTTTGCTACTTGACCATTATCATTTCAGCTAAAAAAGGAATATTTGAATCTGCTACAGATATGTGCTAGCTTATGCTAAGGACAAAGTATGAAGGGTGTTTTGTCATTATTAAGATCAGTTATTTGTTCAAGAACACTTGCTGTCAAACACAAATACATTGCTGTCGAAGCATCAAGACTCAAATATAAAGCAAAAAGAAGTGTCTCTTTAAAAATTACAGGCCACAAGGCAAGATAAATATTTGATATACTTGGGATGTAAGGCACGCACAAGAGGTGCTGCCATATTATACTTTTCCTTCTGTTGAAAACTGCTTGCTATACTCACCCAACACATCTGTAAAGATGCCGCGAAAACACCAAGGAGCTGATGCAGCAAGGTTGAACACATGTCCAGGGATTCCACCATTCCTAGGCAGCCCTACAGCCTCCACAGTCCTGCAACCATTTGTAAGATAAATATAGTTCTACCCAAAGTTCTTGGTTTACAGACACACATGCAAGACGCATAACCACTCTATAGGAAGTTTGCATGATAATGCGCTGGGTAGCAAAACGGATGCCAATATCAAGTATCCCGGCCTGCTGTTTCTTTCTTTCCGTTCTTAATTAATCAATCCATGGTTAATAAATGTTCCCTCAATGTGAAGTGTACTGGCAGTCCGGTGAAGAATTGCAATGTATTTCGAACACAGTCCGATTCATGGCAAGTAAGCATGCAATAGGGTTTTGTCAGCTGTTCGAGAAGAGAGCATGAAGTTTAGCTAAAACCCATGTTTTTTATAAACACCATTCAATTTGATATAAAAGTTGTGAGCATTATGTAAAGGAACACGGATTCATGTTTAATCAATGATTTCTTATAATGTACTTTTAAGAATGGAACTAACTGAATAAGAAACGATAATTTTTGCTCGATAATTTAGAGTTATGAACACTATCGCACTTGCCAGCTGCATCTTGTCCAAAACAGCGGCAAGATAGGCTAGTTTCTGTAGGTGAGCAGTAATGAGCAGTGCAAAGTAACAACAAGAAACACCAGTAACAACAGTATGGGGCAAGCACACCCTGCCGACTGTATACATTATTACACAAAAGTTCGCCTGAATATCAGTCAGACAACTTGTGCAAATGAAGGTCCAGTTGGGCATGAACAAGTAACGAAATCAACAATGCCTGCTTTCACTAACAGGACCCTCATTCACATAAAGTATGCAGCGGTAGGCCCCTACCGAGGTACGTCACAGCATGATGCCACTGGCACATGTAAAAGGTGTGGCTGGAAAAACACTCCCGCTGGTGGCTCAGCCCGGTACAGTCGTGCGGTGTTTGGGGCAAGTTTTAGTTTTTCAAAGCTTACACTTCACGTTACAATGTCGACATTAGCTGTAGTATGTGTCAGCAAACATCCAGCTGTGTGGTAAACTGTGTGGTAAAATATTTGCCACGCTGTCTGTTTATCTTGAAGTGAACACACGTGGTGGCCTGTGCGAGCAACAGTGGCATAGTCTTCAAAAATGTGCACTGTTGATTGCGGCATGTAGTGTGCATTGAAAGGTATTGAGAATATCGGTTCAACTGAGAATACTGTGTGTGGTGTGTGCAGTGTCAATAACAATGTGTCTTGTTTGCGAAGACGTTAGCACTCATGGCAGGGACCGGTGGATGAAAAAACTTGATTCGACATTTTAGCCAAGGTAAATATGCACTTGACGCGACCATCTGCGAGTGGGTACATCTCGGTGTTTGCGCTGTGTGCAGAAAAAAATTGCAAGGTCACCGGGCTGGAAGATACCATTTGCTTAAGCTGCATGTATGATTCGCCCCGACGAGTACGCAAGCTCAATAAAGGTATAACTCGTTTTATCGAAGGCCTCATATGTCTTCATGTAATAAGCAGAGATTCTTGTTTCACATATACTCAGTACCTTTACCGCTCGATATTGATGAAGGGACAATGCAAACAACAAGTTTGTTTGTTAGGTCTTAAGAGAGCAATGTAAATATGCAAATAAGTTGTAGGTGTCAGATGCAGCGATGTAACTGCACAAAAGATTACGTATATATTAGGCTACAGGTTTAGAATCGCATACATCTCAGTGATCTATCAGGAACGTCACAAACAACTTCCTTGCCAACCAGCCCTTGCACAGAGGGAGGGAATGGCTGGCACGGTGCTCGAAGTGACGTCACACTATTTGCAAACATAGAGAGGTTTCTTACTTAGGCAACATTTTGCACAGTATATTATTTAGATGCAAGACTGTACTCATCCACATTGATCATACTGATGTCTTTTGTTGTTACTTTGTGCTGTGAGTTACTAGGCATTTAGTCTCCATGATCTTTAAAAGCAAATTTCAGTGTTCTCTCTCATATTGCTGACAACTGTGTTGTTGCACAAATTGGGCAAAAAAGCAACACAGAAAGGCTGTCACAATAAATACACCAACATGGGTATTCTCCTGCAAACAAAAGTCGGCACTGGTCCTGTCATTACCCGTCCTCCTTCTCTCTTTGCCTTGTTTGTGCTGAAACAGCCAAACACCTGATGAGTCAGATGAAAAATATTAACGCATCAAAACTATAAGTGCTTGCATCAGCAACTACACAACAGCGTGATAACCGCACCCCTGCCACAATGCAGCGAAACATATGTTGAACATGCTGGCAGTGTATTATTTTATAAAAAGCAACTCTGGCAGATTACAAAATCTCACATTGTGCATGCAAGTTTTCTTCAAAGTCAGGCGTACAATGTAGGTGCTGGCCGGTACATTATTAGTTACAAGCAAAGGCGTCTTGCAGGTACACATGCAGATTGCACGAACACCTCTCTCTCTACACCAGGCACACACATTCTATCTTTTAACAAGCACACGCCACTGTTTAGGGGCATAATAACGCTCTACCGTGAACGTATGCTAATCAACCCACTTAGGCGGTTGGCTAGGTGAATCGAGCCAAGTTACAAATTGTATCGCCCGCGAACGTAAAAAAATGCTGCTTTGCATCAAATGGCACTGCAGGCTTCGTTTAATCAACAACGTAGCAAGCGCCATGTGCGTCGTCCTCACTACATTGCACATATGAAAAAAATTGATCACCATACACATGCATGTTGCCGCAGTTGTCTCGAATTAGCTCCAGTAAGGCCGCGCCGATGCGCCATGGCTCTGCTGGCGTTAGCGTTGTCAAAGCGAATCGGCAACCGCACTCGCAAAGGTGCGTAATGTTGCCGTTTCACGACGCCTCGTTCGAGTGCAGCAACACACACTTGCACTGAGTGGCATACTTCGTCTACATAAAAAAGTGTCCCCCTTACCTTTAGTTTCTTTCACACTGTCCTGAGGGAAGCGACCACAGGCGTCAGCCGTCACCTCGGAGTCCTTCGAGCGCCCGCCCAACCCGCCGATTCCATGGACGACTCGCACTTGATCCGCACTCGAACAACCGCGGGAATAGGGCACAATCTTAGCACATCACACGAACGAGGAACGGCGCTTCCTTGCGTAAATTTAACATTTCGTGCTCTCGTGTGTAGCAGCGCGAACACATGAGAGACGCACCGAAAAAGCATGCCCACGGAAACAAAGAAGACAAACAACATGTGGCTTTAGCTGTGAATGGATTTGACTTGGATATTTGTGTGAGGAAAATAAAAAAAACAGCTGTCGCTGCTCTAAACTGAAAAAAATGTATGTTATCTGGCAAAATAACTTTAAAAGTGGTAAACGGTTATTCAAAAAAAACAAGTTAAAACTTATGAATATTTCCCAGGTCTTTGTTTTGTTTTTGTTCTAGCAGACGACAGCTTCCTACTGCTTCTACAACAGACGTAGTGCGGTTTCACGTTCGGTGCGTGTCGCCGACGCAAAGCTCTACAGTAGTGATATCAGAGTTATCAATTCTCAATGAATCATAGGATGGCTACAAAGCAGTAACATTTTGACATAGTGCAGTACGCAATCTTTCAAGGTATGAGATTTCTTTGCTCTGAAGCAAATCGAAGCAAGCCGGCCGGCGCAATCAGCTGATGTCGCCGCTACGCGAGGCATGGTGGTGCGCATTAGCGTCGCGCCCCGCGCTCGATTTGTCATCAAGCGATAGAGCTACTAAGTGGAATACAGCTAGATGCAGGGATTAATGGCGTATCACTCTAATTCCCTGTGGTAGCCGACTCAATCGCAAGAGAGCCCCGGGAAACAACCTTCAGCTGCTCAAGCTTGTGTGTGGGTGTAAAAATACTTGTTTTCATCCGCGGTGGGGCAGCAATCTATAGTTGGAAGACATGCGAAAAGCATGTGACGTATATACAATCCCAAAACATATGCACACAGCAATAGATACGATGGCATATCGTACATATATATGCCAACACATAGCGTGTAAAAAGCGAATTTATATACATAACTTAAACTCAGAACACTCCTCAGCGCGAATAGCTTAGCAAGCTAGCGCACTCAGTTCACGTACGCGAGTACAACTGAGTGGCGCAAGTTCGAGTCCCGCGAAGTTTACTTTTTTTTGTTTTTTTTCAACATTTTTATTGTACTGCTACCTTTTCTAATGCCTTAGGTTCTAAAACAAAATAAAAGCAATATTGCGTTCAAGTACGTATGTGGGACTGTGTTTTTTGCGCAACAGTTATTAGAATTTTTATTTTCATTAATAATTTTTTATTTATTTCATACTATAACAAAATTAAGGACTAAGGGGAACATTGGGTCTGCTTGATTGTGAAGGGACTCGAGAAGTGAGAATCCTCAAACCAAAAAATTTATTTCAGAAAAAAAAAACTGAGCATTTCACAGCTGGACCAGTTTCTTCAAGAGTAGGCCCTAGGTATGCGCGAGACTTGCTATATGACTAATCCCAAGCTGTGGCAGTTGAGGGAAGGCAATATCACCGAGAAGCAGTTCCAAAATATATTTTGGTGGATGTTTTTTGACTCCTCCAAAATAAGGGCTGCACAATTGTGATCGAGCCAAACCAAGAATTGCGGGCACGAAGTCATGAGACAGAAAATGACTAATGTTGATTGTTTGAAAAATTGCCTTTATTAAAAGGAAGAGTTATGAAGTGATACGTAGCTTAACTCGCAGTAGGAATTTCATATATACATATAGATAGTTTAAAATGGACAATGTTCCACACACAGACATTGGTTAAATTTCTTTGCAGCACAGTTGAAGCATCTATGTAGAACTGAAGCATCAAGAGAAGCTCATGCGTCCTCACTTTATTGCGCTTTACATAGCTTGTATGCGTCCATGCAGCCATGATATGACATATTTTAAAGCATTTGTTTAACCTATAATCTTCTTATTCATTAAAGCTGGCCCATAAGTTGTGTCTTATGTAGCACTACAATTGAAGCGGAATCTGCATGGTGGTCTGAAACAATGCTTTTGAAAATCTCAAAACGACCCAGCTCTACACACGACCATCCGTGCATCAATGATAAGCACCATTATGTGTTTGTACATATCAGTTGTGCTCTCATACTTAATTATTTTTCTGACCACTCCCTCTTCCTACCTCTTTTTTGTCGGGAAGCTGTGGCAAGTTGTGTATAGCTGTATTTATATTGTAGGAGCACATACTATCAATAAAAAATATTTTTAGGCTACATGCAATTAATTTTCATAGATTTTCATTTCTTTTGTCGGTGCTCAGGAGAGCTAAGCTCACGGTCGATATTTTAAAATGACATTTCTCTTTGCCAATGGTAATGAGAACAATTCCACTAATATTGACACGTTCATTCACACTGAATTTAGTTATCATTATTATTGTTTCTATTAAAAAACGAGCCCTTGAAGTTATGCTTTTTTTCTTGATTTGTTATCGTAAGACAGCATGCAAGTAAAATGACAGTTATTGTCATTCCTTGTGAATGACACATTTTCCGCGTGACAGACTTTAGCACCTAGCCATCTGCAGAAGTTGTATTCATTCTTGAAAAGGGCGAACAGCGGTGACTGACAACACAGACTAGCCTGCGTTATTCTTTTGTACTATATATGTCACTGTGCATTCATTTATAACTTTATAGAGCTCGGATTTCCTGCTGAAAATGTGACAACAACTGTAGAGTTTTCACATTTTTGCAACAATCCACATGCCTTTCGTACACTATTGCACATTTTCGTAAGCACCTTACAAAATCTGTATATTTCCGTAAGACCTTACATTCTGCATTTTCCTTATGCAAGCTTCTGTACACTCCATACACTTTCCTTATCCTTCCATATCTTCAATCATGAACTCTCCGTATGCTCCATAAGTTTCCTTATTTTTCCTTATCCTTCCATATACTCCATAAAAAGCTTTCCATATATGCCATACATTTTCCTTATCTTTCCGTATACTCCATAAAAAGCATTCCGTATACGCCATACCATTTCCTTATCCTTCCTTATACTCCATAAGAAGCTTTCCGTAAATGCCATACAACTTCCGTATATTTCCATAAAACTCCATAATTTTTCCGTATGTAGCATAAGGAAATGTTACGGTGTCCATATATTTTCCGTAAGATTTCATACGAAAAGTTTTAGTAGGGAACCAAATAACTAATACTGACCTTTGCTTCGAGCGTTTTGCCGAAAACCATTCAAACTGGGTATCCAAAGACATACGTGAAGCCATATATTCCCAACCCCCGCCGTTGCTTCCAATGCCAGAGATATAGCCATGGCTCTCAAAGCTGTCGGGGCCGTAAAACTTGCGCTCTGTGTGGAGTCATGGGCCACGTGTCCGACAACGGCGAAGCACCTGCACACTGTGTGAACTTTGGCGGGAATCAGGCCGCATACTCACGCTTCTGTTCTTTCTGGAATAAAGAAAAAGAAATCATCACATTAAAGATAAAAGAAAACATTAGATATAAAGAACCAAGAAGAGTCTCGCCATTTTATGGCCCCACATATGCTGATGCGGTGCATCAGGGGGCAGCGTCGCACCAGCCCTCGCCACTCCTTTGGCCTGTGCAGAGCGAGCCATTGGCTGTGGCACCTGCCCCCAAGGTGGCAGTAGTTGAATCCACTTCGTCTACTATTGAACAAAGACCAGAGACTCCAGGGTCCTCGGGTCTCAAGGCCTCACCTCGCCAGGCGATGCCCAAACTTCGAACAACCAGCTCGCATGTGCGGGCATCCAATGCCTCCGAGGAAGCAAAGGGTACGGCGGCACCCCTGGTGCTGGAAGAAGGGCACGGCTTTCTGAAGCGCACCAAGAGAACTGAAAAGCTCATAACAGGGCCTGATAACAGCCTTGTTACTTCAGCTCGAACTTTCAGCTTGAACAAGTCACTCCTTTAGTGTACACGCAGCACTACTTTACTTCCAACATGGAAACACAAATTACACAATTGGAATGTCAGAGGACTGCTTAAAAACCTCGACGACGTCCAAGAGCTCTTACATAAACACTCACCAAAAGTGCTCTGTGTACAGGAAACACACCTAGAATCTCCAATGCAAACATTTTACGTGCTTACGTCATATACCGAAAAAACCGAGATGATGCTGTGGCATCATCTGGTGGCGTACCTCTCATTATTCAAGGACTAGCGTGTTCACATTTAGCACTCCAGACACCCTTGACTTGAGGCGGTGGCTGTTCGAGCGGTACTTTTAAACAAACTCGTCACCATCTGCTCTCTGTACTGTTATGCCACAAGCACCGTCTTCGTTCGGCAGCGCTTGTTCCCACGAGAACCAGCGGAGTTTCGGTGAACTCTTTCTATCCCTCCCAGCGCCCCCTTTGACGCAGACGGCGGCGAGCCACCGAGAAGTTCCGGGCAAAGCGTCACCTCCTTCGCTGAGCCACTGTGCTGTTCCAGGGAACTGGTCTCGCAGAAAAGACTAAAACGTTATTTAAGGCCATGCCAGCCTCATGTTTATAGGTTTTAGCCTCAGCTGATGTCGTCGTGCTGACCGGCTCTACACATGACACCCTGCTATCGTGAACGCTCCTTCTCTTTGCTGTTTTTAAAACTTATTGCCTCCCTGTTTCACCTCCGGACGAACGCTTCAGTGAAGTCCGTTCGACTGCTCGCTGCTCCTGGCTACCGCTACTATCGTGACACAGCGAATTCATAACAGTGGTGGCAGCGGTGGGATGCGAACAATCCTGACTTTGTAACAGTGGTGGCAGCAGTGGGATGCCACCAAACCAGACTTGGCAACAGTGTCTAGCAGCTACGGGATACGATACTCTAAGTTTGGCAAGTCTGATCGGATCTCTGATCTTGAGGACGACCCCCGCAGTAGCATTAGGCTACGCTGGCATACGCTACGCCACGTTTGGCACACCGGATCAGACCCCTGAAAGCTCGAGCACGACCGACCAGATATCAGCGTTTGAATACGCTGGGTTACGCTACACTGTTCTCATCGTTCGGCAAGTTGAGTTAGGACAAGCTGCCCTGGATCTCAACGTTGGCAAGTTGGACCGAATACCTGAAGGCCAGTGACCTCCCACGACACTGTTCGTCGGCGGCAACGTCTTGGAGCATCGGCGGCTACTTTGGTTGGTTGAGTGCCCGGCGTTTACTGCTCGTTTTGCCAGACCTCTCCAGCACAGGAAGATGTTGGAAGAGTTTTTTGTATTTTTTGTTTAATTTAATATTCACGTAATTTAAACTACGTGATTTGCTTGAGAGTACGGTGAATATCAGTAGTAGAGCAGCACGAGGGACGAGATCGCATTAGGGCAGTACCTTGTGGAGGACCGTGAAATTTGGGGCGCCATTGGGATTTCCGCGGGGTCCGCTAAAACAAAGGAAGCGATTCTCGAGGTGGTGAGGGCGGAGAAAGTGACGTTTGAGGAAGCGGACGAGTTTTGGGAGCTCATTTGTGAGGAAAAGCTGAAGGCCGAAGAGTGAAAGGCTTAAATTCACGAACAGTGTCAGACCGAGAAGAGTCTTGAAGAGCTCGAAGCTCGTAGACGCGAACATTGGGAGGCTGAAGAGAGTCGAAAAAAGAGAGAGCATACTCTCCGAATGAGAGAGCTTGATCGTAAAAATCAAGCACTTAAGTGGAAGCAAGCGAGACGCCAGCTCCACAATTTTCAGACAGGCGAGAAAATCGCGCATTTTTTTGGTGATTTTGAAGTTGTCTGCTGTATAGTGGGTGTTAGCTGCGACCTTTAGGTGAAAAGCTCGCCACATTGTTGCCGCACAAAATCGCGCATGTTATGAAATGTTTACCCTCCTAGGAAGCAGGACGCTTTAGTCAGATTAGATAAGCTTTGATAAGGAATTTTTTTTATTTCAAGTCTTCCTGGAAGTCGGAGCAGTTGAGACAGCGCTTAAGAGCGTCGTAAGGTGCCAGAGGTTGACGCCCACCGAGAAGAGCGAGAGAATGAGGGAAGTAAAGCGCGGGAGGGCGACGCGCGCTGTAGAGCAATCGAAGCTGAGGCCCGCCGCGTGGCGCTTGAAGATGACGCTTGCCGAAAAGCGTTAGATGATAAGGAGAGAGAGAAAGTGCAAGAGGCTGAGGACTGTCGCTATGTGCAAGTCGCCGAAGTCCATCGGACAGAGCCAGACGCCGAGGTGCATCGCGATGAGTTAGGCACCGAGGCTCTTGGCGTAGCTAAGGACGCCGAAGTGCATCATAAAGCACTAGAGACGGAGCCGCTTCGCAGCGTACATGATCAAGATGAATCGCGTCGAAAAGAGCTGGACGACGAGTCGCGTCGCAAGGCGCTAGAGGTTGACGCCCGTCGACAAAAGCTTGCTCAGGATGCGCGACATAAAGCGCTACAGAATAAAGCTCGTGAAAGAGAGCATGAGGCCAACTTGGAAGGCGAGAAAACAAGGGCTATGTACGACAGTGATAGTTCCCAACAGACCGAAAGCTCTCTAGGCATGTCTTTGCTTTGAAGGCATCGGGAATCCCGTTCTTTCGCAAGCAGAGACAGCCAGCAAAGGGCCCGAAGAAAGGCTAGCTAACCAGTCTAGAGTTTTTGCAGTGCCTGCCAAAGGCAGCACACTTGAAATTAGGTGTGTCGAAGCAGCCCGAATTTCTAGCCATTTCGTCAAAAGGAGGCATCGGTGAAAGCGTAACACGGAAAAGACGACAGGCACCAAGTGCGCTAAAACCACTGTTATGTGCCTTGACATCATCAATCGAGACACCAGTTTTAGGGCTAGGCGTAGGATCGCGAAAGGGCCCTCGGAGAAACGTTTGAAGCTCAGACTGTCACTGTGTTCAAGATTAGACGGGAAGAGCGTCAAGAAAAGCCAAATTTCAGGGAAATTTGGACGCCGAGATTACCGCCAGGTCTCATCCTCTTCACTGCCCCGTAGATACAAGCAAGTGGGGAAACGTAGCGAGCGCTGTAACACAAACGGTTGTACCCCACCGTAGCGAAAGGTTCACTGGTCAAACCGGTGACGTCAACGACGCAGTGCCGACGCCCATTTCTTCGAGTTCAGCAGCAGCGGGTGAAAAGTCACTGCTACTGAGTTCGGCGAAAAGGGAGATTCGTCATCCTTTTTTTAGACCGCAATTCTCAAAAGCTGTGGGGTGCGGAACTCTGCAGAGTTCATCTGAGAGAGTGCAACCTTGCTAATACCAAGAGTGTATTTTTGTGTTTAGTTTTGAGAATAACTTTTTCTAGTTTTCTCGTCTGCTGATGACCAAGAAATGCGTCTATATTTTTGTAAATTTTACTTTTCTTGTCATCGAAGAAGCAGACATTGATATTTTAGTTTGATTATTTTGTTTACAAATATTTCGAAAAGTAACAGTTAGCGTATTTTATTCTAACATAGAACGTTTAACATAGAACGTTGAGTACGCGTCCGCGGTATGGAGCCCTCATCAATGTTATTTAGAGAAACAAATAGAAAAAATGCAAAGGTACGCGGTGCGATTTATATGCACCCGGTATCGAAGGAAAGAATCAGTTACAGAAATGCTCCGTCCTTCTGGCCTCCATTTGTTAGAAACGCGCAGACAGAAAAATTGTCTGAAACTATTGTTTCAAATTCTAAATGGCCAAATAAATACTAGCAAGGAAGTATACTTACTGCCACCAGGTAAAAAGAGCTCAAGAAAGAACCACAACAGGGACATTCAAACGTACAGGACTCGTAAGGAGAGTTTCAAATACTCCTTTTTTCCTAATACAATCGAAATGTGGAATGAATTGCCGGTGAGTGTTGTTGACCAGAACAATTTGTCGAAACTCGAACAGACCTTGGATGATTATCTGTACGATTGTAGCGTTTGATCTTGATGTATCCTGTATTTGTGTATTTGCTAATAATGTTCTTTTTGCTATAATGTTTTGTTATTCTACCCTCTCTGTAAGGACTCTCGCATGAGAGTTGACAGTATTGTTACATAAATAAATAAATAAATAGGAAGCCCATTTTTAAAATACTATCTCTGTTTGGCATTACGTGTTAGTAGGCAGGTCAGTGTAGGTTAACTTTGTTTTGTATAACACACGCAAGTTTATTTTCACTCTTATTGTCTTACTTTTCAAGCGCGTTTTATCTTGTTTTGATCATCATTGGCTCCGCGCATTGAAGTGAGAGCTTGTAGGAAGACGAACTTTGTTAAGCTGACAATATGACGCTTACAGGCGACGCCTGTGCGAGATTCAGAAGTGCTTGGTATTTTTAATTGTAGTTTCGGGGCCAAATTGAGTTAACCTAAGCAGCTTCGGTCGTCCACAATTTGCCTAAATCACAATCGAGAATCACTCGAAAAAAGTTCTGGTTGGTTTAGCGGTGCCATGCACTGACACTTAGTGATTGGTGTGTCCGCATCGCGTATTGCTCTTGAGATACGTTGCGCGTGATGCTACTTATTTGGTCAGCGTAATCTCGAGGAAACATTTGGTTTCTGCTGGTCTGGCGATTTAATCAACAATTGGAGGGTGCTTGCTTTGGCCGGAGTGGCTTGGCATTGTGTTCGACTCCGTCGTTCCGGTGAGCCTCTGCAGGGCTTTGAAAGCCTCCACGAGTGGAGAGAGCGGAATGGCTACCGACGTTCAACCAGCATCCCTTCTTCCGAGCTGCGCTAGACGGCTCAAAACTCCGGATGCATTGTCTGGCGGCGGGGGTGCTGCTTTGCCACAAGCACGGTCCTCGTTCGGCAGCGCTTGTTCCCACGAGAACCAGCGCTGTTCCGGCCAACTCTTCCCCCCTCCCATCGCCACCTTCCACGCAGACGGCGGCAAGCCACTAAGCAGTTCCAGGCAAACATCGCCTCCTCCGCCGAGCCACTGTGCTGTTTCGGAGAACTAGTCTCGCAGAAAAGAACGACCATGCCGGCCTCATGTTTAGAGGATTTTGTCCCAGCGGACGTCGTCGTGCTGGCCGACTCTGTAAAAACTACAACCTGCTATAGTAAACGCTCCTTCTTGTTGCTGTTTTCAAAACTGATCGCCTCCCTATTTCACCTCCGGGCGAAGGCTTCAGCGAAGTCCGTTCGACTGCTTGCTGCTCTTGGGTGCCACTACCATCGTGACACAGCGAATTCATAAGAATGGTGGCAGTAGTGGGATGTTAACAAACCCGACTTTATAACAGTGGTGGCTGCGGTGGGATGCCACCAATCCAGACTTCGTAACAGTACGTACCTCTGCACCACCATCTTGAAAGACGAGAATTCCAGTCGATAATAGACGAACTACCTGAACCCTATCTGCTCCTTGGGGACATAAATTCACATGGCGGTCTGTGGGGCGATTTTCGCTGTGATGCACGAGGTCGTATCACTGAACAATTTCTCTTCTCTTCCGGTGCCTGTTGAATAGGAAAGAGCCAACATACTATAACGCCACCAACAAAACTTACTCGTCTAAAGACTTCAGCATCGTTTCAGCTTCACTTCTACCCCTACTGAAGTGGAAAATCATAAATTATTCATCAGAAATAGACCATTTTCCTGCAGTTTTGAGTTCACCAACAACATATGAATGTCCTTTACATGTTTCCAAATGGCTGATAAACAAGGCAGACTGGGAACAGTTCCACAACACTACTCGTTCAAGGTGCGCAGACATATATAGGTTAAACATAGATGAAGCTGTGCAGTACTTCACAGCTTGTCTTACTGACGCAGCAGCCAAGTGCATTCCGCAAACATCTGGAATGCCTTGCAAGCGACGTGTCCCACGGTGGAACACTGAGTGTCGGAATGCGCGAAAAGAGTAGAACAAGGCATAGAGGTTGCTTCGGAACTCACCGACAGACGAAATTTTTGACACCTTTGAGAAATAAAATCTCAGGGCAGGAGAATGCGTCGGCAGGCCAGAAGAGAAAACTGGCAGAAGTTTTTGTCAGAGATCACTTCATACACACAGGAGGCTACAGTCTGGAACATGGTTGGTAGGGTAGCAGGAAGATAAGTATACGCACTCCCACTCGTAAACACACAGGGTAATGCCTTGGAAGATCAGGCGAACTTCCTCGGTGCACACTTTGAACGGGTGTCCAGCTCGTCACACTCTACTGACGCTTTACAAAAATACAGAACAAGAATAGAAAAGCAGAAACTCGTACATAAATATAGTAGATACGAGGCATATAACCAAGCTCTCAGTTTAGCTGAGCACCAAACGTCTCTAAACTTCTGCAGTACTTATGCCCCAGGTTCTGACCGTATGTTGTATGAAATGTTAAAAAACCTACCAATCAGCACACAGAAAACCTTACTTTGTTTGTACAATTCTATCTGGTTTTCTTGCGCTATACTTACTTCCTGGAAAGAGGCTATTATTATTCGCATTTTGAAAAGGGCAAGAACTCTTCTTCAGTTTCGAGTTATAGGCCTATTGCACTTACAAGCTGCTTGCGCAAATTCTTCGAAAAAATGACAAACTGCCGACTTGTACACTTCCTTGAAACAAACAATATGCTCGACCCATTTCAGTTCGGGTCTCGAGTGGGTAGATCTACCACAGAACACCTTGTTTGTATCGAGACACAGATCAGAGATACTTTCGTCCATAAACAATATTTTCTCTATGTGTTCCTCGATAGCGAAAAGGCTTGCGATACAACATGGCGCTTTGAAATATTAAGAGACATGTCTCACCTTGGCATGAGTGGAAGAATGTTCAACATAATTGAAAGTTACTTGTGAATTTAGACAATCCGCGTTCGAATAGGCAGCATTCTTCACCAAACTTTTGTCCGAGAAACAGGCGTGCCGCAAGGTGGAGTACTTAGTTGCACTCTTTTTACTACCAAATAAAATCTTTGCGCTTGTCTATCCCTCGAAATAACTTTTACTCCACATATCTCGATGACGTGCAGTTCAGTTTTAAATCTTGTATTCTAGCCATGTGTGAGCGGCAGGTTCAGCTCTCTCTGAACAGTCTCCCGTTGGGCAGAGGAAAACGGGTTCCGACTGAATGCACAGAAAAGCACGTGTATGTTGTTTACCAGGAAGAGAGGCCTTCATTCCAAACCTGATATTCCATTGCAATGGCAACGTCTTGCTGTTAATACTGAACATAAACTCATAGGCCTAATATTTAACAATAAGCTAAGCTTCCTACCACACATCAAGTATTTGAGAACAAGTGCATTAAAGCCATGAATGTCCTTAAAGTATTGTCACGTACTACATGGGGAAGTGACAAGTAGGGTTGGATGAATTAGTAAAAAAGCCTCATACGTACACGCCTAGACAATGGGGCAATAGTATATCAGTCTGCGACACCTACTGCCTTTGGAATGCTTGTTCCTGCTCATCATTTAGGCATCCGCTTCTCTACTGGTGCTTTTCGCACTAGCCCTGTAGAGAGCCTGTACGTAGAGTCTAACGAATGGTCCCTCCACCTACAGGCATATTACATATCATTGAAGTATTATCTTAATATAAACCCAGAAAAGCATCACCCACCACAGTCCAGAATCAATGACATCTCAAGGCTTGCTGTATTTCAAGAACGGCCTTTTATGAGGCAGCCATACTCACTCCGTGTGAGGGGCCTAGTGAAGGAAACCGGTGTGTCACTCGAACACTGTTTGATGGCTCCAAGAGTATGTCTGACACCGCAGTAGTGACAGGTGATCGAGCGTGACGTGTCTTTTTTAGAGTTTACGAAGCATGCACAAATTGCACATACTCAGACATACTTTCTTGAACTACACACATGTCCTGAGTTCTTTACGAATGCTTCAAAGTCTGACAATTCTGTCTCGTATGCAGCCGTCGGTCCATCCTTTTCGGAAACAGGCGTTCTGCACTCTGACACAAGCATTTTTACTGGTGAAGCTTATGTTATAGTTGCGGCTGTTAACCACATTAAGCAAATATTACTACAGAAGACAATATTATTTACAGATTCCCTAAGCGTAGTAAAAGCTCTTAAAACACCTCTAAAGCACAAAACCTCTCTCCTTGTTTCGCTTTATTCGCTTTTATGTACATTCTACCCATCCAAGCAGCATGTCATAGTCTGCTGGGTCTACAAGGCACTGTTCTGGTGGACCAGCTAGCTTGATCTGCCAACAAAACCACTTTCAACCCTTCGATACCGATTCCTGGGTCCGACTTGAAAGGTGTTCTAAAGCGAAAGCTCAGGGGTTATTGGCAGAGCACATGGGACACACACACGGAATAAATTGCATGTCATCAAGCCGCAACTTGGTCATTGGCCGCTAGTATAAAAATCACGCCACACAGAAGTAATTTTTACAAGGTTAAGAACAGGACATACGTGCACTATACATTCATATCTTTTGTCTGGGGGCGATCCACCTTTGTGTGACAGATGTGGAGAAGCACTCACCGTACTTGACATTCTAATACAGTGCAAAGAATTAGACAATTTAAGAAGACGACCCTTCCATTACCCTACCGACAACAGATACCACTACATCCTGCAATGTTCGTCGGTAGGGAACCACTTTTCACACACAAATCGTTGTTAGCTTCTTTATAAGATGTTCGCACGTTTCATATCAAAAACCTAAACACTTCGTAGCATGACGTCTCCAGAGAGACCTCCACTGCGGAGGCCACACTCAACAAAGCACTTGCCTGACGGCCCTTGGACGCAAGATTGAGAACGATCCAGATACTTGTGCTTATGCTTATGCCATATGTGCCCACCGTGTTTTTTTATTACAAACTTTTGTCATTCATTACCACAAACTTGTCATGGCATGCTCATGATTTTATTACTTTTATGCTTTTACCCGCCTTAGGGCGAAGAATTTTAAGGCCCTTGTACAGCCGCTAATCACATTGTTCACATCTCTTGCCTCATAAACTGGCACTCTTTGGTCATCAAATGGCCCTTGCGCCACAAAGCGCCAAACATCACCAACCTACTCGAAATTTACATTTTAGTGCTCCAAAATAATACTTAGCTGCTCCGAAAATTGCTCAAACTCCTATTTCGGGTGCTGCCCCCCTGATCTTCTTAAACTGTAGCTTTCAGTAATGCTGTGTGCAATGAGCAAACAAGTTTGATTGTCGGACATTCTTTTCGCATTTCTTCTGGTGCCCTCGTAATCTAATATGCACTTACCAGTCTGACCAATATAACTCTTGGTGCGTGATAGAGGAATCTTGTACACAACTCCTGTTATATAAGGTTTGAAGAAGCTTCGGTGTTTCTGAACACATTTGCCTTTATTTTCGCTATTGCGTTTGGCCCCAAGCTAAAGAAGTGTGCAAGTGCTGCCCAGCTTCTTGAGAGCCCCACTTACCACTGCAGCGTCATATCTGGATGCGACGCTCTTAATTATGCGCCATCTCTTAACAAGTCTAACAAATGTTTTGTATTTTCTTGTACTAATAAGAACTTGTACCAATAAGAACTTGAACGTAAGGCAGCAGGTTGAGGCGATCTTTCTCACAGTCTTCGCATTTGCTAAAATGTTTCATCCATCTCGCCACCTTTTTGCAAGGTCTGGTGACCGAATAATCTGGTAACCCTGCTGTTAGGAACCTCTGGATCTGAGCATGAACAGTGCTCAATACCTTGTGCACACATGATTTGCACACAGCCTCTTGTACTCTAGATGCAGCCAATCCATCTTTGATCACTACGAATAAGCTGATGTGTAAAGCAAAAGAAGCTTTTGTGACCTGGGCCTTTACTGCCAACACATGCATTGGGCCGGGGTGAGACAGCTGAGCACATTGCGTATTTATGATATTTTTCAGTTTTCTTGCGCCAAGCTTCTCAAAAGCATAAAAATTTGAAAAAAATTGCCCCGAACTACTCTGAAACAGTCTCGAAAGGTGGAAGTTTTATGCCAACCTCAGCTTCACCCTACTAAAACGTTCCGTATGAAATCTTGCAGAAAAATTATGAACTCCGTACGATTTCCTCAAGAATTACACGGAACAACTATGCAGATAAATGGAAGCATACGCAAGGTGTATGGCATATACGGAAAACTTTTTAAGGATAATATGGAAGAATACAAAATTCGTATTGGGCATACGGAATAATCCTTATGTAAGATAAGGAAGGATACGGAAAGGCCAACTGCAATGAAATTTGACTCCGACGGAATCGCCTAGAATTGCGTAGTACATTTACGGAATGTTTATTTATTTATTTACAGTACCTTACTGAGCCCTCGAGGAGCATTGTGTAAGGGGGGCGGTACAGATAATATGTTAGAAAAATATATATACATATATATCTACACATACATAGGCAAGTATGGAATATAATAGGAAATGCAGTTCAACTTATGAACATGTAAGCGAAAATACTTACTAGAAAAGCGTGTTGCAGTATGTGAAGGTGAAATGCTAAAAATATTATGACAGTAACTACAACCTAGCAATACACTCTAAAAAAGAGCAAGTAAAAAGGCTGTCTTTTTGTCTCACAACAATAATCGTCATCTATATTTCGTTCCACCCTTGCGCTATTGCCCCGCGCCTGGTACATTCCTGTCACGATCGACATGCCCATTATTATGATTACATTGCATTCCCGATAAGAAAGTGGCCAGCGCAGAGTGATCAAGAAAAGAAGCGCACGCAAGCCTGATGACAATTATTGTTGTGGGACAAAAAGACACCCTTTTTACTCGATATTTTTTAGAGTGTAGTACAAAAACATCGGCAACAGTCCTATAAGCACATATGATTACGATGATGCGATAGAGCAGTTTTTGGTGCATAGGTATTTTTAAGAGTATGATAAAACTTTGTGTGGTCATTTTCTGACGCAAGATCATCTGGCAAATCATTCCACAAACGAATAGCTCGTGGAAGAGCAGACTGGTTGAAAGCGTTATTATTGCGCTTCATACGTGATAAGCTAAAGGTGTTATGTAGTCTGCTCGAAGTTTGATGTGCTAGATTAGGTGAACAGATGGCATCATGGTGGTGTGGATGAGTTTGTGAAATAGTGATAAAAGTGAGCTGTCGTGGCGAATTTTCAGTGGCTCGAGTGCAAAGCTATGTTTAATCTGTGTTACGCTGGACGGGTAGCTGTGATTTCACGCAATCAATCGACTAGCTCTGTTCTCTATACATTCTAACTTATTTATGAGGTATTGTTAATATGGTGACCTAATGGAGAATGCAAACTCCAGTTGATGATGGTTTAGAGCAAGACAAGCCAGTTTGCGTTCATCGGAGTGAGCACTGTATAGATTGCGGTGCAGAAAACTTATCTTGTTGTGTTGGCACGGATAGAAGTGATACGTGGACCACGAAAGTGTAGAAGTTGAGTTTATGTTTAGGTATTTGTTATGATCAGTGCGTTCTACAATGCTGTTATTAATAATTTATTGGCTAATAAAGTTATCACGTTTGCGACTAATGGTGATTAATTTGCATTTGGAAACATGAAGTGTCGTCTGCCATGGTTTGCACCACTTAATTATATGCTCGAGGTCTTTTTGAAGAGTTAGATGATCGCTATTATTGCGGATGGGACGATAGATAATGCTGACATCGGCAAATACACGCATACATGAGGATAAGTTGTCAGGCAGGTCGTTAATGTAGATGAGGAAAAGTACTGAACCAAGAACACTGCCCTGTGGTACACCAGAAGAAACGTAACAAAGTGATGAAGAGTGTTTGTCTGCGATAGTGAATTGTTGGGTTAGTTAGGAAGTTTCATTTCATTTCATTTCATTTTATTACCTTAAAGACCCCATTGAAGGGGTATTACAAAAGGGGTGGGTAGATATATGAAAACGTGAAAGCCATTTTACAATGCAAGGTAATTTGTTACGGTGTACAAAAAGGTGGTAGGACAGGTTATGGCGGTGATTTCGTTAGAAAGGCCGTTCCAGTCCGTAGCTGCACGAAAAAAGAATGAGGACGAAAAAGTGATGGTGCGCGTACGCGGCCGCTCAACTTGTTGCGTGTGACCAGTGCGATGGGAGATACGTGCCGGAGGAAGAATGTGTGGTGGCCTGCCGAGCGAGCTTGAGAAAAACTTGTGAAAAAGGGAAAGACTAGAAAAGCGGCGACGAGATGCAAGCAATGATAGGCCAGATTCTGTTTTCAGAGCTGATATGCTGACGTCGTAAGACTACGTAGAATGAATAAATCGTGTGGCTCGATTTTGAAGTGACTCGAGTTGATTGATGAGATATGCTTGATGCGGGCTCCAAATGGCTGATGCGTATTCTATCTTCGTCCTTACGAGAGATTGATAAGCTAGTAATTTGACATTATTAGGAGCGTCACGCAAATGGCGTTTTAAGAGCCCGAGTGTTTTGTTAGCAGATGCAATGATGTTCGTAATGTGCGTTGCCGAGGTTAAATTGCTACAAAGGGTTACTCCGAGATATTTATAGGAAGGAACTAATTCGAGGTTTGTGTCAGCAATTTGGTACGAGAATACTGTTGGATTTCGACGGCGGTGAAAGGAAACAGTTTTACATTTGTTAGGGTTGAGTTCTATTAGCCAAAGGTTACACCATTCCTCTAAGCTTAGTAAGTCAGTTTGAAGAGACGTGTTATCCGAAACGTTGTTTATTTTACGATAAATAACGCAGTCGTCTGCAAACATGCGTATGTTCGAAGATACATGTAATGGTAGGTCATTAATGTAAATCAAAAACAGAAGCGGGCCCAGGACAGACCCTTGAGGGACACCTGATGTTACCGGGGTAGCGTTAGACATTTGATTGTTGACGGAAACTGATTGCGGACGATTAGTTAAGAATTCTTTAATCCATGCTAATACGTCATCATTTAAATTCAACGCGGCAAGCTTTAGTAGTAGGCGCTCATGAGGAACTTTGTCAAATGCCTTTGCGAAATCGATGAAGATGGCGTCAGTCTGAAGGTTGGAGTCGAGGTTAACCTGCAGGTCGTGAACAAACGTAGCTAGCTGAGTTGCACACGAATACCCTTTCCTAAAACCATGCTGCGCAGGATGAAAAAAATTATTGGAATCAAGGAAGTCCATGACATGTGTGTAGATGATATGCTCGAGGAGTTTGCAGGGTACGCTGGGTAATGAAATGGGACGATAAATTAATGGTGATTGTTTTGTACCTGAGTTGTGGACTGGAATGACCTTTCCGTGCTTCCAATCTGGAGGCAGCATTCCTGTTGAAACTGATTGTGAAAATAGTAGACACAGATACGCTGCACAGATATGTTTAGTATTTTCAGGAGTTTGGATGCAATGTTGTCTACAACAGCTGAAGAAGAAAGTTTGATTTTGTCTATTAGTAGTGAAATTCCGCTGGAAAAAAACGTAATTGGTGGCATGGTACATTAAATGTTCGCATGAGGGATGGTAAATGACAACTCAGTTTCTTGGGTGAAAACGGATGCGAAGGCGGCGTTAAACACGCGTGCACATTCCGTGTCATTTAGGGCATCCCCTAACTGATTACATCGTGTAATATTGCGCGTGTCCTGTGGGTTTATGACTTGCCAGAATTTTTGGGGGTTGTTCTTAAGCATGTTCGGCTTGTCCGAATGGAAGAATGAGTGTTTGGCGTAACGTATGGCTTGCAGATAAGCAGATTCGGCGGCTTTGTACTTGTTTCATGCATCAGGGGTGTTACGGGACTTGGCTGCGCGAAAGGAGCGTTTTTTCTTGTTTTCTAATCGTTTCAGTGCTTTATTGAACCAGGGTTGGGCGGTGTTAGGATTGATGTTATATTGGGGAATGTATTTATCAACCATTTTGTTTAGCTTATCTCTGAAAATCAACCAGTTTTCGGTTACATTATGATGAGAAAAGGCAGTGTCAACAGTGGAGTAAAAAGTCGTTAGTTCAGAGTTAATTTCATCGTAATTTCCTTTATCATACAAACGGATAGTTTTTTTTATGGTCGGGGCTAAAGCGGGCTTAATCACGAAGTCGGAATGAATGACTTTATGATCACTGATTTCAGGCAGGTATGCAATGGAGGACACGCCCTCGGGATGGCTGGTTAATATAAGATCCAGAATGTTTTTGCAGTTATCGGTAACGCGGGTTGGTTCTGTAAGAACTTGAGATAGGTTAAAGTTAAGGAATACATCAAGCAAGTCGTTTGATTCCCTTGACGTAGCCGCTGGTGCAGGCTGGCTTGCCCAATCGATATTAGGAAAATTAAAATTGCCATTAAAATGTTAGGTTGTTTGGTCAATATTTTGCTTAGGATATTATTGAGCTTAGAAGAAAAATCGAGAGTGCTGTGACGGGGCCTATAGCAAACACCTAGTAAAACTGAGTGCGGTGCGGCATGACATTTAAGCCACAAGATTTCAAGGTTGGACACAATGTTTATAGACGAACAGGATATGTTGTGACTGACAGCGACGAATACTCCTCCTCCTCTCGTGCGGCTGCGATCGTTTCGAAACACTCTAAAATTGGGTAGGTCAGCGAGTACCTCGCCGTCAGTCACGTCACTAGTAAGCCATGTTTCCGTTAGTATCAGAAGGATGCTATCAGATGATAACACCAGATTAGAAATAATGCCACGTTTTGGAATAAAGCTGCGTATGTTAGTAAAGATAGCAGAGAGCAATAAGTTTGATCGAGGGGCGGATCGAGGGCGGTGAGGCCTATTTTGATGATGGGGCAATTGCTACAATATTTCCTGAACAGAATCTGTGGAGTGGTCATACACGTAGCGTTTGGTACCAATGTGCAATGTTTTGAACCGCAATGAGTAGGAAGTAGATTTTGATTTAGCGAAGGCGATCAGTTTTTTACGAGCAACTCTAACGGGATGAGAGAAATCTTCACCAACACTGAAATTGCTTTCCTTAAATTTGGGGCCATTAGGAAGTAGAGATTCTTTAGTTTTGAATTGATCGAATTTTACAATGAGTGGCCGATTATGGCCTCCTGTATGGCGCCCTAGGCGATGTGCGCGTTCAATGTGATTAGGGTCAACGGTGAACATCAAGTGATCATGACAATGACGGGTGACAATTTCTTCAGATTCTGCGAATGTTTTTTTAGGGTTTTATAACATTCCCGACCCAAAGATCAGGTTATTGCGACGGGACCTGTTTTCGGTATCATCCATCTGTGCAGCAATACGGTAATCTGGTTAGCCATTTCAGCGGTATCTGTTTTTATAGTGTCCAGGTCGGTTCGGATGGTTGAAATGGCGTGATAATGTCCTTCTAAATCAGTCATGCGTTTATTGAGGTCCGATATGGTTTTGTCTGTTGTTAGTAGGTGGTTTTTAGGGTCTAGCATATCGGTAATCAGCTTCGACTGGCCAGCCGATAGCTTTCTCAACTCATTCATTACGTCCTCATTACTGGGAGGGCCAGGGTTGGTTTCAATATCTCCCGCCAAAAGCAAAAGCGACTGCATCGCATGAACACATTCAACAACAAATTTAGCGCAACACCGTGGGCTCGGTATCTGTATAAGAAAGTAATTGCTAGTTTTTTTCCCAAAAGAATGAGACATTCGACTAACCTGCATGGCGACAAGCAACGGACTAGTGTTCTGTGCTGAAGCACAGCCACCGAGCCCACAGAGCGTGCGGGACGACAGGGGCGGTTTTATAGCTGACTTGGTGGATGATGTTGCTGACGATAGCGCTTTCCAGGGCGATTGGGGAACCAAAGAGGGCAGTGGCGGCGCTGTTGGGCACGCTGAATCGGTCGCGGGCGGAGCAAGGCAGTGGCCCGCAACGGGCGGGCTGGAACGGTTTGCTGCGATCGCTGTAGCTTGGGGGAAGGCCAGAATTGCGGGCAAAAGTAGTCCAGTGAAGAAATTGTGGACCTGCATGGCGAAAAGCAACGAATTTGTAGTCTGCGCTGAAGCACAGCCACCGAGCCCACCTGAGCATGTTAGCGTGAGTGTTTCTGAGCCATGTTAGCGTGAGTGAATCAAATTTTAGTGATGACGGTTTTGATATCAAGTGACAATGAGCAACACAATTGAATGCCTTTGCAAAATCAAGAAATAAACAATCTGTCTGTAGATTACTGTTCATGTTATAATGTAGGTCGGTGGTGAACTCAAAGAGTTGAGTCTCGCAAGAACGACCCTTTCGGAACCCGTGCTGGTTAGAGAAAATGAAATTGTTAGATTCTAGACGCGCGTAAATGTTAGAAGCTATGATATGCTCTAGAATTTTGAAACATATGCACGTCAAGGAAATGGGGCGATAATTTTCAGGTAAACCTTTACTACCACTTTTATGGACTGAAACTACCTTCGCTATCTTCTAGTCAGAAGGAAACATTCCTGTAGTGAGCAACTGCTGAAAATTGTGAAACAGAATAGTGCCGGACACGTAAACAGTGTTCTTTATTATTTTTGAATTGGTATCAATACCAGAAGTTGAAGACATCTTCAGATATTCAATAAATTTAACTATGCCTTCAATTGTGATAAGTATAGGTGGCATGAATGAATAATCGGGATGAACGATTTCTGGAAGAAGATCATGCTCGCTAGTAAACACGGATGAAAAGCATAAAATAAAGACATGAGGACAATCAGTGTCTGCAGAAGGATAGTCACGTGCATTGTGTAATGAAATGAAGTTATCGTCGATATCAGGACTTACTTTCCAGAATTTTTTCGAATTAGAATTTAGGAGTGAATGCTAATACTGAAAATAGTATTTATTTTTTTGTAGTTGTAATTTTGTGGCAATATTTCTTTATGCATTCCTCGTATCTATTCCAAGATATGTGTGAACGAGACTTTTTGTAGACCGATAAAGCCGCTTCGCTTTGTTTCTAAGCCTTTGCAAAGACTTGCTGAACTATGAATTCGTTTTATCATTCGTAATCATTATCAACGGAACGTGTTTTGTATTACGGCTGAAATCTCATTGTTGAAAAGAACCCAATTTTGCTCAACCGAGCGACTGTAAAAAGAAGGCAGTGGCACATTGTCAAGGAATGACTCACTTTTTCTGTTATAGGCTTCATATTCGGCTTTATTATAATCTCTAATTTTCTTTGATTCGGTTCCTGCAAAATGTGGCAAGATAGAAAAATTCACTTGCAGCAGTTTGTGGTCACTAAAGCCATTCAAATATTTTATGTGGTTTATAGTTTCAGATGCAGTTGTAAGAATGAGGTAAAGTTTATTTGAACCGCGAGTTCAGTGAGTGACAGCCTGAGCCAAATCAAAGCAAAGTTAAATTAATTAAGTCAGTTGAGTACTTACAAGAAGATGACAGCTGATCGCAGTCAATAAATAGTAGATTAAAATCACCGAGTAGATAAACGATGCGAGCCTCAGAGATTTCGAAGGCAGAAATAATGCTGCTGCGCAACTCTCCTAAGAAAGGATGGTGACAATCAGGAGGACGATAACAGCTGCCGAGCAACATCCTTGTGGAATGAATTTCGCAAACTACCCATATAATTTCAATCTTATAATGGGAAGCGACTACATAAGGCGTGATGGTTTTTTAACAGCTATAAGAACACCACCACCCCTACTGTCTGGACGATCGCTTCGATAGATGTATCTGTTAGCATGCGTAAAAATCTCATTGTCATTGATGTCAGCGTTAAGCCACGTCTCAGTGAAGACAAGAATATCAGAAAGGCTATCATCGATATAAGATCAGGCTATTTCATGTTTGCATAAGTTGCTTCTAATGTTAGTAAATTATACTGTTAGTGATACAGGAGTGCAAGGCTTATGCAGCTCCGGCTTCCTAATTTTTTGTAAGTTTCCTTCTAGCTGTCTGCTTCAGCGTATAAACTGACTTAGTGACGGCGTCATGGTCGTAAATAACGTTTTCTACGCGCAGATTGTCTACTACAAGCCTAAATGGCTCATTTTGAGTTCTGGCAAATTCTAGTAGATTTTTGCGGGTCTGTCGCGTTGCCAAGGAAAAGTATTCGCGTATTAAAAACGTAGTGCCCTTCAGATTTCTGGCTCACGACAATATTTGGTTCTTATCTTTAAAAAAGGCAAGTTTGGCAATGATAGGTCGACACTTTTCTTTATCATGTTTACGCAATCTATGAACGCTTTCAAACTGAATACCAGTGAGTGTAAGCTGCAATTTTTCAGAACAAAACTTAAGAATGTTCTGTTAAGAAGCTGCCCAATCCTCATTAGCATTGTCTTCCAAATCGAAAAAGAGTAGGTTAGATCGACGCATCCTATTTTCCGCTTCAACACATCGCGAAGTGATTGACGTAAGCTGATCCGTAAATCCTCGCAGTGTGTCTGCAGGTGCGGCTTAGAACTCATACCTGCCAAAGACTGCGCTTCTTCAAGTGATACCACTTTAGTACTTAGGCAATTATTGTCATGTTCAGTCGACTTCGGCTTTTCAGACATATCGCGAAAAGCTGGTTCTCTACTTTCCCCAGCCATACGTCTGGTGGCTTGAACCTTTTTTAACAGACCGACCTTTAGCCTTAGTTGCTTTATTTCGTCGAGAACTATATTAGGTTGCGTTACCAAAGCAGCGTATTGACCTTTGAGTTCCCGTACAGTTTTGAGTGCCTGGGTGAATGCGTCAGCCTCCGCCTTCGACACAGGCCCTGGATTTACCTCAACGTCACCCGCAAGCAACAACAAAAGGTCGGACCAAATACAACAAGCGAAAGACAAAAAATGACACCCGTTTCAATAGATCACTACACTCTTGGGGCACAACACCGCGAGAAGACAAGAATTGCGGCTTTTTATGCTGGTAGCATGATTGAGATAACTGACCTGCAAAAACATTGGTCGTAAACGAGACATTCTCAATGCGGTGTCAAGCCCAAAGTGTGAGGCAGCAGACTGACATTTACAACCCATGGCGCGCACTTCCACCATCGCTGTTGTTGATTTCCGTTGCCAGACAAAGTAGCCTGCAGGACCCAGATTTGGTAGTGGTCGCTTTCAAGGCGGCTCTTTCAGCACGAGTGAAACGGTAGTTAGTCGGCCAGAGCCAATCCCATCGAGACACAAGGGCCAGGTGGAGGTAGTAGACATTGGCTTCTCGTTGAAGTGGACCATTTTATTCCCACCTAGCAGGAATGATAAAGGAAATGGCTCGTACAAAGATGGTGAATCAGCTGCAGATCGGAAAGTGCCGAGCATACCAGAGCAGAACGCCCAGGTGAGAGCAACGTGCAAAAACATGGGTCGTAAACGAGGCATTCTTGATGTGGTGTCGAGCCCCTGTCATGATAATGACAGTAAAAAAACTAGCAGTGACGAATATAATTTATAATCGGTGCTCTAATTGCGGGCTAGCAGACGACGTAGAGCTCTAGCGGTGTGTCCAGGCAATTCGACCGGACATGACGTAGGTAACAGCCCGTCGCTGCTGGTGGGTGAAGGTCAGCGCAGCGTACCATCGTGCGACCGTGCCGCGAAATCTATTTTCTGTGTGACGCCCGACCGGGAGCAGCTGATTCAGAAAGTGAAAGTTGGAGCACGGTGCCAACAAAATGCGATGCGTGGTCGTGGGCTGCCTGAACTCGTATGCCACGGACGCGACCAGCTTTCACGTTTTTCCGAAAGGCGTAAAGCTTCGAAAGCTGTGGACAATCGCGGTCAGGCGAAAGGATTGGGAGCCATCAAAGAGAGCCGTACTTTGCTCGGCACACTTCAAAGATGATGACTATGTGTACGACCGGTCAATCTTCACCCAAATGCCGCTACAGATGACAAGGATGTTGGAGCCTGACGCAGGGGCTTCAGTATTCAGCCACTGCCAACGCAACAGCGCCAAGCCCCGACCAGCGTTCGATAAGTGTCAGCGACAAGAGGTATTTGACTTTCCTAATGTTTTTTCGGGCGACGCTGAGACTATTACTGTGTGGCACTGGCACGTAAGTAACAATTCATAGGTCGTAAGGAATGCACTGGCGAGTGCCGAAGCTGCCCTCGCTTCCGACGAACAGTGTACGCCGTCGACAACTACTGAGGCGCTTGACGGCAACCAGGGTGACGGTGGCATGTGCTCGCCAATGATTACTGCCGAAGGGATGAAGCTTAGGAACAGTAAGAAGCACGAGTGATACCGAGGCGGGAGTCAGTAATGTGAGCAGTTATTTCAATGCCATGTACCTTGGGGCGGCTGATGTGGACAGTAAGTGGTGTCCATACTAATGTGAGCTGTGCTCGAAATAAGATATCTGCAGGTGGCTGCCTTTTGTCACATAAGGGCTTTACTTAGCAGCTTCGTGGAGCATGGGGTTGAGATTAGCGTACGGCCCTGCTGTACTACCATCAATTTTCTACACAGTTGCATGTATTGCAACTTTTTGTTTTAAGAAGTCACTTGAGCAGTCACCTCATAGCCCCATGTAATTATATTTGTATAGCTCACAGGTTGGCTTATTGCTGGTGTGTCTAAATGCTAATTTCATGGTTTCATACAAACACTTTCAGGTGGAATTCGCAATACAGCACACCCCAGTTGCGGGCACAGAGTTGCAGAGACTGCCTCAAAGTTCAGCCAAGTGTATGTTCCAAAGAACTCTTCAAGTAAAGGAACATTGACAGCTGGCTTACTGAAAAGCTGTGGTAAGCATCATATTTCAGGCATTATTTCAGCATGCAACCTTAATGTTTCACTTCTTTGCTTTTGAAGCTGTACAGACCGGGGAGATCAGCTTTTCGTCTAGTGATCCCTGCTGCTCCACGCCAGTAAATGCATATGCTCCACATCTCCACTTATCAGCTGCCTCTGAGAGTAGCGACACGGACACTGATGAGAATGATGTTATACAACATGCAGATGTGGTTGAAGCCGACTCAGCTTTTGCTGTCTCAGAAAAAAGCTTGTATGTGGCAGATCTTTTGATCAGCATTTGTCTTCAGTGCAGATGCCATTAACTGTTAACACGTTCTTCTTTGTTCCTGCAGCCTAGAAGAGCCTGTCAGTGAATATGCAGTGTCCGAAGTCAAATACCTTGTTTTTGACAGCTGTCTCATGGCTCTTTTTGAACGATGCTGCTCATACCAGGCTGCCTGCAGGGTTGAGAAGGAAACTGATGGAAGCCTGCTGCGCATCACTGCTACATGTCCACTGCAGCATGTGTGGTTATGGGAGAGCCAATCAATGTTGAACACGAAAGCCGTGGGCAACATTCTGTTGGCTGGTTAGTTGTTTTAAATTTTTTTCCAATGCTAATGCTTACAGCCAATGTTACCTGGGTATGTGACTACATGCATTAACATCAGGTTGTACCTTTCAAGGCTAAGTGTAGGGTTTACAAGATTGTGGTAACGTGAAAGTAAGGAACCACAAATGAAAGAATAAACATTTCAAAATTTCACTAAGCTAGCACACTTATCGGAACTTTTGCTCCGTGTTCCTCCTTGTTGATTGTTTCTTCGTTTTACTCGTCATCATAGCACTATTCAGTAAGGCACTCTGCTGCATAACGCATCATGACAGAATTTTATCTTGGCTACTGCAGCGGCATTTCTATAGCAGTGAAATGAAAAAACACCTTTGTGGATAGAAACTGCTCTGTGGGCATAGTTCTTACTCCTGCTCATGTTGCATCTTTTCAGCTGCCATCTTGTTCTCAGGCTCAAATAAAAAAAATGTGCTGCGCCTTTTTTCTAGCATTGGTGTGTCTGTTTCTAAGCCTAGGCTATTCTTTGTTATTCAGTCTGCCTTGCTATTTCCAGCAGTGTACAAGGTAGGATAGTTCATGCACTTCTCACAAACTGCAATGCATTTGAATCTACGGTGTACTTATTACTTCAAAATATATGTTACAAAACAGCTTTCGACAGATCAGCAGGTGCACTTGCTTGAATCATATGAGCCCCTCAGCCTGGCAGGAGATAGGAGGTGCGACTCCCCAGCATTTTGTGCCAAGTATCTGAAGTACACCTTGATTGTGTCAGCCGTGATGTTGTCCTGCGCACGTGCATTTCATGCACGTACCACTCATGCATATTCTTGCTGTGCAGGTAAATGAAGTGGAAAACAGTGTCCAAATGAAGCTAGAAGGATTGAAGAGAGGCCTACAGTTCCTGCTTGACATAGATACATGCATAGGTAGCAAGATAACAGACGCCACAGCTCCGTACAAGCTTACCTGAAAAGGAAGCATCCAGAAATTGCTCATCTTTTTGACTGCTCGCATGTTGCGAACGACAAACACACCACAACTCCAGTCTACCAGCATCTCTTGATTATTTGGAGATACCCTTCAAATTTCTTTTCATTGCATTTCAAGAATAAAAAAGAAGCTTCTGGCAGCTTCTAAATGTCGTGGGCTAGAATCCTCGCAAATGAAACACAGGCTATTGTTGATTGATTTGTGAGGTTCAACGTCCCAAAACCACGTTATGATTACGAGAGACGCCGTAGTGGAGGGCTCTGGCAATTTAGACCACCTGGGGTTCTTTAACTTGCACCCAAATCTGAGCACGCGGGCCTACAACACTTCCGCCTCCATCGGAAACACAGCCGCCGCAGCCGGGATTCCATCCCGCGACCAGCGGGTCAGCAGTCGAGTACGTTACCCACTAGACCACCACAGTGGGGCTAGCACACAGGCTATCATTAACCATCTGTACTGGTGTGCATCATCAAGCGAGAGTAATGCCGAACCAATTTTGCCCAAGTGGTTCTCGCTCACCCACCATGTCGCATGAGCACAAATCTCCTATTTTTCCTAAGTGTTCACACGATGACCTGACTGATGAGAACAGACTGTGGCTGGAGGAAGGCAGAGACACTATGTTTCAGTAAATATTTCCAGAAACAAATATGTTTTATATTTTTCTATAGGTTCTGATGCCCATCAAAAGCTCAGAGAAATTGCGCATGCGCCTACACTTTTGAAGGATGTTGGGCAGCTATCCACTGGCAAGCATACATAGCGTTACGAAGCTTTTCATAGCGTTATCAACCAATTTCCCTCAAAACCTTCCAGTACAGCTACAATGAAATGAAGGCCAGGTAATTGCTTGCACACAAAATCATCATATAGTTCATGCTTTTGAAAATTGCCTTAATATAATTGAAAATAATTCAAACAATGATCACATTTCTCACAAATTAAAACTTCATTTTTTTATATAGTGCAGCCTCTATCGCGTATCTTTTAGCCTTGCACACAGACACTGTGACATGGAAGTGATTGCTTGTGCGCAAACAAACTGGCGAAGCTGTGCTCTCGCATCATTCAAAGCCTTTCTCAACTGCCGAGAGGCTGCAAAATGAAGCAAGTGTGGCCGTTCATGAGGTGCGCCAATGGATTGGATTACAAAATACCGCATCGTGCAGGGAGAGCCATGTTTGCCACATTGGGCGCTGCGTCAATGATAGAGTGAGGGAACACGCTCTAACGGTAAAAAAGAAAAACGGTGCGCATTTAAGCGCGCAGGTCAATTCTAGTGGATGCACACACGCAGATTAGGATTATCGGAAGTGAAAGCAAGGTATCTATACCAGGCATACAGGTGTTTTTTTGTTTTACTTTCTTTTTCGCAGAGTGCAAATTGCTGCGATGCACTATAATGAAAACAGAGGGCGCAAGCAGGCAACTACTTCTGGTGGTGAAGAAAAATGGGCTGTGCGGTTTAGAAAAGCCAGGCACGGGGAGGCAAGCCTATCTCCGCTGATGGAAGAGCCAACTTATGGTGAATGTTCATACTTCATACTTTTAGTTACCTAGTGTACGACACATTTTTACGATCCCTTTCAGATTCGATTCATCTGAGTTCGACTGTACCATACTGTGCTTGCTTGTGTAAATCTTCAGTAAATCATCAAAACTTGTTGATCTAGTTGATTTATCCGCTCTGAAATACAAAAAAACACTTTGCCATCAAGGATGAACTGGAGAAAGAATGTCCGTTTCTGTTTTGTCTTTTGTACTTTCTATATGATTAAGATCGTTTTGCTATTTTAGTAAGCCACCATCTTACTATAGAAAACTGGCGCAGTGCCAGGAGCGTTCTCACGGCCAGACATTTTTGCCATGATGCCACTTTGTTTAGACTGATTTGTGCATGCGTGGGCATGCGGGTATGCATGTGCGCATAGCCGCAATGTCATTGGCATGGTGCCTCACTGTCGTAGAAACCAGACTGCAGCATACGGACGAGACTTTTCTTTGGGGGTAATAATGTAATATGCTTATTACATTATATGCCTAATGCAAAAGTATAATTTTTGGAAAAATTGACCAATATGCCTAATATAGTGCTTCTTAATAAATCTAGCTAGGAACCTTCTTTATATTCAGTACGCACCAGTGCATAATAAAAAGCATTTGCCCCCCCCCCTCCTTCTCCTTTAGCCGAGGAAGTCTGCAGCTTAACATAGATGTTAGATATTACTTGTTCGATCTAACTGTACCGTCATTTTCTATTGTAAAATCACTGTTAGCTCTCAACTGAACATTGCTACTATGCGAAATTCAATAAAATATAAGAAAGAAAACAGTTATTTATTGTAGATGGTTACCCGCAACATGATCTAGAGGTGCTTGACTGCTGACCTGGAGATCGCGAAATCAAATCCCGGCAGTGGTGGCCATATTTAAATGGAGGGAAAATGCTAGAGACCTCTGATACAGATGCACATTAAAAATGCCAGATGTTCAATGTTTCTGGTGTCCTCGTCTATGCCACCCTTGAATCATATTATTGGTTTTGGGGCATAAAAGCACTAACAATTGTATTTAATTTATGCGGTCATACAGGAGTGAATTTTCAATTGTGTGCAGATAAATTATTACTTCACAAGTGGCAGCGTAGTTGCAAATGATATGTGTAAGTTTCAACCCTGAATGAAGCTATAATGGTTTTTTCCCTCTTGGACCCGCAGGTTTTGTACACTCACTCCTCCAGGAAGCCCTGGACCGTTGCTATAACTGCAGCAGCTACAAGGAGGCACTTGAGGTCAGTGGGATTAGTAAATCTAGTCCCCTATGTGTTTCTGCTGGACATAACAGGCCTTCCAATGATGACCTGATTGCTGTGCATTGTTCCCGCTTTAACCGGCCAGGCTGACTTGAGGGCTAGCTTGAGGAGCATAGGCAGACTTTTTTTCGGGTGGCGGCATCACGTTGATATGAATATGGGACCAGGCAGGCAGATGTGGTCAAGTCTCATTATGTGCTGTGTATTTCATTAGGATTTTTTTTTGGGGAGTAAACACGAACTCAGTGTACCACCCCCTGGCCACGCCGCTGCCTAGCCTGCATAGCATGCTGGCTTAGCTGTCATTCTTTTGTCACTCTCGGGCAAACAATTTTGGCTGTGCGCCTACTTTTGGCATCACCTCAATACTGGCACCCAACCATCATTGCGAAAACGTCTGATGCATATCTCCAGCAAAGTATTGGGTAAATAATGAGCAAGTTGACACTATGCACAGATGCAATATTATTCGACCATCTTTGCAAAGGATAATTTTGTGGCCTGTAGCGAGAGATAGCCTACAGTCCAGTTACACGCCAGCTCACCTACGGTTTCCGTCAAGAACTCAGTAGGAGACGTGTTATGGGATCCAGCAGATATGGACTCTGAAGGAGGCTCAGTGGGCGTACCTTGACTTGGGGAAACACCTTCAGTAGTCGGCGCACGTCGGTTCGTGCGCAGGTCGGTATGGAAGATGGCTGCCTGTATGCCAGGCGTGAGATGTGCGGTCTGCTGTGACATAGGCAGACCAGACACGTCGTCCTCAGGAGCGTCGGTCATAGTCGCAACATCTCGGAAGATTGGCCGTGGTTGACAGCTTGTGGCTTCACATTCGCCTGCGAGACACTGCGAGGGCGATGATGGTTGCTGCTGGCAGGACACGCAGATCATTGAGGTGAGTGGAGAGGCACCTTCTGACATTGTCGACACTGAAGCCTTCGCGACAGGGGGGTGAATAGCAGGCGTGACGATGTCCGTGGTCGTGGTAGACACCAGGGCGTTCGGTGATGTTGCCGTCGTAGAACCTGACTTGTCAGTCGTGTTGTGAGCCATAGACGTCGGCCGAGACGAGCTGGTGGTAAGCATGCCTGCAGTGTCATCGACCGAGGACGATGAAAACACAAGCCTCGTGGCTGACTGGTTGCATTCCGCCCAAATGTCGAGAACCTTGATGGATAGGCAGGCGGGCGCAGGACACGCGTCGCTAGTGGCCAGACGACAGGTTAAGTCTCGTTTATCGGACGTTGTTGAAAGCGAAAGCTACGAGGTCGAGAAGTCAATAACGGGCGAAAGGTCACCTGTGCCAGGCTCCGAGGCGGGTGGCAAGGTGGTCGTCAGGGAGTCTGGTGGGGCCACGGTTGGTAGCACACGTTGCGACGCAGTGACAGCCCCAAAGTCGCGGGTCCCTGGAAGCGGTCGGTACGTGAGGGCGTTGCGGGCGAGCACCGAAATGCACTGGGCATCGTAAGGCTGCGAGCTGGTGCTCGAAGTGGCAGCGAGATGACGCAACTCTACCGGAAGGGCGTCATGAAGAATGGCGTGCATCAGCGGCTGGTCGGTGACGATATTCAACGCAAGAACTGCATCGAGCTGCATGAACCATACCTTGGGGTAGGTCGGTTGTAACGGCGGCACTGGCGGGCAGAGTTGTGGGAACATGGCAGCGGGCCGCTCGGCGAAGGGCGTGTTCCGGGTCACCAATGTAGCGAGAGAGAAAGACGGGACGGCGGCCAACTTGGTCGTGTCGTTCTCTCGCCACTTTATTCCACGCCTGAAGCGGAGCCGCGTGGCTTTCCACCTCCGACACAACAAGTGTTCTAGCTTGTTCTAATCCTCGCGCAGCTCGAGCTAGCATCAGCTGCACGAGAGGTGCGGTGCGGTCATTGAGAAATGATGATGATGATCATGCACTACAGGCCTACCAACGGCTCAACAAGATCACTCGCAATGATGTGTATTCACTGCTGCAAATCAATGACACAATTGCATGCAAGGAGCAGAGTTCATCTCTTTGTTTGGAGTACTGGAAAGTACCAATGACTGATGATGCTCGACCAAAGTCAGCCTTTGTCACACTTGACAACTCGCGTGAGTTCATCATGCCGTTCGGACTGAGTAATGTGCCCACGACCTTCGAGTGCATGATGAATACCCTTCTGTGGGACCTGAAATGCTGCACTGACTTGTGATTCCAGGGTGACGTCGTTTTCGCTCTCGACTGCACCATGTATCTTTAAGTGTGCGGCATGTTTTCACGCATTTTACCTACGGTGCCCTGATTTGCAGCAAGACAGCTGACAATCATGGGCTAAGTCGTGTTCGAGGGCAACCTTCGGGCCTTGGCCAAGTTTCTTAAACCTACGTCCATCAAAAAATTATGCAGTTTTGTAGCAGCGTGTGTGTGTTTTCTACGCTTCACACAAAACTTTGCCACCATCATATCGCCACTGAAAAAGCTTTACGGAAGGAATGGGCCCCTAAATTTGTGGTCGTTACAGTGTAACGACGATGTCACAAAGCTCCGTTGTTTGTTAACGCATCCTTTCATACTATCTCAGGATGACCCTTTGGTGTTAGTGCTGTAGACCTTTGCACTGTCCTTGCACCTGGATTATGCCTGGCACATGCAAGTTGGTACGGTTGCTGGAGCCGAGACCAATGAATAGTCCCAGAAAAAAATACCTGGTGAACATCTAGGTTCCTACAAAGTTCTGACCTTATTTACCGATGTCATCACCGACTTTCATGCCCTATGCTTGTTGTCGTTGAAGGGTCTGTCTAGGCATCTAACACACCAGCAACTTTGCCTGTAACACAACATCCACGTGCTGTACCTTAATCGACGCAGATATGCTGACAATGCACCCTGCTCAGTATCTTCCATCGTCATTTCTTCCATGAACATTTACAGCATCGCAACTGAACAGCGCAAGTACAAATGAATCGCCTCGCTGATAGACTTGCTAATTCATTGGCGACATCATCCACTCATGTGTTCAAGCCAAGATTTTGCCATTTGTGATTACCTACTGCACCGACTCAATTACAACGCTGATGCCATCGGACGCTACTGCTGAACTTCACCATCATCAGCATGCTGAAACAAGCAAACCGTCCCACTCTGATTCACGGTGTGCGCATTGTAGGCTGTCGAAAACTTACCACCGCCTTTGACAGCGATGCTTCAGGTGAGGGATGTACCGTTAATGCAGGAGATTGTTTCCTTCTGCCTCTATGGCCATTGCCGAAAACCTTCAACTCACCTTTCACCAACAGTTCTACAGCCTATATTTAGCCCTAACCACCCATCGGGGTACGTGGGCATGAATTTGTATGGACCAATTTCTCTTGATGTCAGCTGGTAACTGCTACACTATAATTGCTGTAACGCTCCCCTTCTAGTGGCTTCAGCATGCAGCGTTGCCTCCTTCCTGCTTCCCAAATTCATACCGCGTCATCGTCCAGCCCAGCAGCTTCTCGGCAATCGAGGCCGTGTTCTTGCTCAAAGTCGTGACAGCCATTTTCAAAGAATTCACCGCAAAACTACTACTTACAACCTGCACGCTCTGGAATAGGTCTGAGTGTACGTCACCACCTTCACACAAATTTAGATGTCATTTCACCCTTTGTCACTTGTGCCTACAAAACAGCCCTACTCAGCACTATTGGTTTATATTGTCCTTGATATTGCACCTTCTCTGCAATATTAGACGCATACATTCAACGCATATCTTCATATTTTCATACAAGTCAAATCCACTTAAGTGTGCGCCTATTTCTGCCTCAGCCAAGCTTGCTGAAGACTCTTGCGAGCTTGCCAAAACTTTCAGCACATGAAAAAGAGCAGCAACAAGAGGGCATGAGCGATGACACCACTACAGAGCCCACAATAGAACGGTTGCATGGCTCTTCTTCCCTATGACTGTGACTGGCCTCTATTCACTGCAGCCAAAATATTGCTACATGCATGTTGACATTTTGTGGGACGATGCGCGTGTGTGCCTGAGGACGAGGAATGGTCTCCGCTAAGTGTCTGTTCTACCGGTCATGCCGCTGCTGCTGCTGGTTTGAAATATATCTCATCCACAGCCTCGTCATTACGGCGTCTCTGCTCTTCCGCAACATATTTATTAGAGGTGGAACGTTCCCCGTTGTGATGGTTAAAGACGTTCGTCACTATGTTTGTTAATAGCGGACGGTAAAGGATTAACATCACCAATTGATGCGAACAAAAGAAGTTTCATTTTATATTGCACACTGGAGAAGGAAGTGACACTTTATTGTTGATGAGCTGCACGAACCAATGGCTCTGCGCCTCCTGCGCGGGGAACACGCCCCCAAGCAGCTGCAGCAGCCCGATGAAGGCCAGCGTCGGGTGCGGTAGGTGCGGCGGAAACACATACTTGTACAGGCACACCTTGTTTTTCTCGGTTTTGTGCAATTCCTGGTCAGGAATGGGAACGTCGCAGTTTGGGTCCCCATCGTCCCGACATGATGCGGTCGTCGACGTGCGCGAGCGCAAAGGGGGCACGGCTGGAACGGCTTACGGCACATGAATGCGCTACCGTGTGCAGCGCCGTTGAGTCGGACGTCGCGGCCAACCCAGCAGTCAGGGTCGCAACTTCGTAGGTCCAGGATCAGGCCACGGCTCACGAGGACCACACCCGGTAGGCCTCGCCCACGAACCTGCTCCCGGCCACTGCACCCAGGCAGGAGCCGTTCGGCAGGCCCCGTCCTTGGACCTTGAACAGACACGCCGGAGCTCGACCTGGCAGACATTTACGGGTAACCCGTCCGGCTCAGGAACGTTGCCAGGAGCTCGTCCTCTCGAGCGGCGCACCGCTTCGTCTGCCTTCGTGGCCTCAACCCTCGAGCTCTTTTTCGCACGTCGCTCGGTACGGCTCGGCACCGCTGGCGATCCTCGATTAAGCCAGCAACTCCCCTGGCACCTGGATCCTCGGCCACCCTGGACCTTGCACGGCTCCGTGGTCCGTGCACACACCCGTGTCTCGCCCGGCAGAACGTCTAGCTCGTCCCTTGCTGATGTGCGACGCTCTGCTGACACCGGCGCTTGATGGCATGGGTGCGACTACTGAGCAGTCAACCCGCATCGGAGACGCGATGCTCCATGCGGGGAATGGCCAGCCCGTCCAGCGAACAGCTTGCGTCGAGACGCGATGCTCGGCGCAACCGTGACCATTAGCCAGGCCACTTTCATCGCTGTGCCGAACGGCTGACCATGGAGACGCCTCGCCGAGATCCGCGATACCTTCGGCAAGGAAGAGAACAGCAGGCCAGGCCGCGCCCCGAGATGCAGTACTCATGCCGGCAATGCCTCCCAGCTGGTGGTTGGACGGCAGCAGCGTGGACGGCCGCGTTCCCTGGCCGGAACCTGGATCGCCTGCGTCCGACGCTTCGGCCCGCTGTCTCCCGTCTGCCGCTGCTCCGGCTCGTCCCCAGCCACAAAGCCTACTGCCACGTAATGGTCGCACGTGGCCCAATCGTGGCACGCCACCTCTATGGGCCACCACTGGTCATAAGCTGATTGGCACACAGTTGCCTCGTAATCGCACGTGCCTTGTTCCGCACCTTCTTTTTCTCCTCTTCTTCTTCATTTCTTGTCGCCTTCGTGCCACCTGCCCTCCGCTCGTCTTGTGCAGTTTTGGTTTGACGTTCTTCGGCGCTTTTAAGTCCTTTTAGCCACAAATCGTACCTAAACACAGCACTTTTGTGTCCTTTCCTTGCACCCGTCCTTACCACGTAGCTTCGCAGTGGCTGCACCATTTTGCCTCCGGCCATGGCTTCCAATGATAACAACTCGTCAACGCCATCAGCTGAAGCGCCAGCTACTACGTACCTTGCGACGTCCCACCCCCGTGATCCCGGTACATTCTCCGTCCAGCCTGGCCTTGGCGTCGACTACTGGCTCCGCATGTACGAGTGTGTTAGCCTGTCTCACCGATGTGACCCTACCATGATTCTCGCCAACGTAATCGTTTACTTGGATGGCACCCCTCATGTATGATTCGACGCTCATGAGGCTAAGCTTACCAGCTGGGACACTTTCAAGGAACGACTACGCGACATTTTTGGGAACCCGTTCGGTTGACAAATGGCCGCAAGACAAGAACTCGCCACCCATGTACAGTTATCAACCGAGTCGTATGTATGGTACATACTGGACGTGCTCGCGTTGTGCCGCAAAGTGGACGAGCAAATGATAGAGAGCGACAAGTTATCGTCTACGCTAGCTGCCTTATCCCAGCTGCCGAGCGCAACTATTTAATAACAGAGCGAGAATGTCTTGCTCTTGTTTCAGCAGTAAGGAAGTTCCGCCCATATTTATATGGCACGAATTTCTCTGTCATAACGGACCACCGTGCGCTATGTTGGCTTTCGTCACTGAAGGATCCTACTGCCAAACTCGGGCGCTAGGCTTTGCGACTGCAAGAGCACACCTTCACGGTGACGTACAAGTCCGGACGCCTACATCAGGACGCAGACTGCCTGTCCCGCTACCCGGCTGCTGAGTCGAGCACTATGCCTGACACCGGCATCAAGCCTTGCGTCTTTTCCCTTTCGCAAATGACATGCATCAGTGACGAGCGGCGCCATGATGCGTCCTTGCGTGCTATCATTGAGCGCCTCGAATCACCATCTCCCAATCAGTCCCATCCCTCATTCGTGCTCTACGATGGTGTATTATACCGTCAAAGTTTTGAGCTGGATGGACCTGCGCTGCTGCTTGTCATTCCGAAGCACCTTCGCTTGGAAGTTCTACATGAACTTCATGACCTTCCGACCGCTGGTCACCTCAGTGTGTCACGAACTTACGACCGAATACGCCGACATTCTTTTGGCCAGGGCTTACACGCTCAGTCAGAAGACACGTTGCGGCTTGTGAGAAATGCCAGCCGCGCAAAACACCATCTACGATTCCCGCCGGATACGTTCAACCAATTGACATTCCGTCAGAGCCGTTCTTCCACGTTGGCTTGAACCTTCTCGGCACTTTCTCCTTGTCTTCCTCGTGTAAAAAGTGCATAGCCATGCGCTATGCCATCACACGAGCTCTTCCAACAAGCTGCGCTACAGATGTCGCCGACTTCGTCCTCAAGGACGTAATTTTGCAACACGGAGCCCCACGGCAGCTGCTTGAAGACCGTAACCGCACCTTTTGTCGAAAGTCATAGCCAACACCTTGCTGTCCTGTCAAACGAGACACAAGCTAACTACCTCATACCACCCGCAAACCAGTGTACTCACGGAGCGTCTAAATCGAACTTTTTCATACATGCTCGCTAAGTATGTTTCTACCAACCACACCGACTGGGGTCTCACGTTGCCGTACGTCGCATTTGCCTACAATTCTTCTCGCCATGACACTGCCGCTTACTCCCCATTTTTTCTGTTGTTCGGTTGAGAACCTACATTACCCCTAGGTACAGTACTTCCATCTGCCGCGACACCGACCAGCGAATATGCTCTTAACGCTATCACTCAGGCTGCTCTCGCACGCGAAGTCACCCGAACTCGCTTTCTTGCCTCTCAAGAGAACCAGCAGCGTTTGTACGATCAACGGCACCGTGACGCGCACCTTTTACTTGGTTCATTGGTGCTGTTTATCTCCCCTACCCGTCAAGTCAGCTTGTCGAAAAAACGTCTTTCCCGCTACACAGGTCCTTATTGAGTCCTTCGTGAGGTTAATCTTGTGACATACGAAATCGCCCCTTCTGCCTCATCGCCTTCAACAACAATGTGAAGACCCCAACTGGTCATCAAATGCACATCCCTGGTTAACTTGATCAAATGCATTGAGTTAGGTATCTGCGGACGTGAGCAATTGATGGTGCTACTCGTGGAGCGTCTCAAGGCTTATTATGACCCACTTTTAGTAGCGAGTTGTTAAGTCACCGGGTGGCTTCTTTATCGTACAAGTGGGGTAATAGTAGCGAAACTTTGGAACTATCAACTGTTGGCACTCTCCAATGGCTTCTATGGTCGTCCTCTTTGGCTGTTTCCTGAAAGACCATGGCTCGTGCTGAAAATTCGTGCTTTGCCTTGAATCTTGTCAATGCACATTGTGTTCGAGTGCCATGAAAGCAAAATGTTACCAATTCCAAATTTCATGACCTAATCCAATGCAATCTACCAGTAACTTCTAGAACGGTTAAATTTTCTATGAATCACAGCACAAACGTGGCCTATGTAGTCATCATTTTTTGATGTGAAAGATAGTCCAGGACTGGCGCGGTCACTGACCAGCATCATGTTGCCACGTTCCATTTCCCGAGTTTTGTTATCGTCCGAAAACACTACACAATTCTCAGCTCAAAGCGCGCTGCCCCGCCGCGGTGGTCTAGTGGCTAAGGTACTCGGCTGCTGACCCGCAGGTCGCGGGTTCGGATCCCAGCTGCGGCGGCTGCATTTCCGATGGAGGCGGAAATGTCGAGGCCCGTGTGCTCAGATTTGGGTGCAGGTTAAAGAACCCCAGGTGGTCAAAATTTCCGGAGCCCTCCACTACGGCGTCTCTCATGATCATATGGTGGTTTTGGGAAGTTAAACCCCACAAATCAATCAAAGCGCGCTTGCAGTTTTCGAGAAGCATCCAGACTGTAGTAGATCATTTCGATAAGATCACGCCTACTCTGTGAACTGTACAGATTATTCTGGAACCCTCGCTGCCGCCAGTCGGCAGTGTGGAACCCACACCGCGGACATTACCGTCATTTACAAGTCCGGCAAGAAACACTCCGACGCCGACTGTCTCTCTCGTGCACTACTTCTTGGGAACAATAACTACCGACATCTTCACTGACGACAGCGGGCCGACCCGGATCTTAAGGCCCTAATAGCCCCTCAAAGGCAAAACCGCCGAGGTCCCGAAGGTAACCAAGCATGCACTTGCGTAGTTCTTCCTGCGAAACATTCTTCTACAAAACAAAACTTTTCACCGCTTCGAGCTACGTACCTCCTCGTAGTGCCTTCAGCTCTGCGACCAGAACTCCTGCAGGCCCTGCACGACGATCCGACGGCAGGGCACCTTGGTGTTTCTCGCACGCTCGCGAGGATACAAGAAAGGTACTACTTGCCACGTCTTACCACCGACGTCATTCGTTATGTGAGGACATGCCGGGACTGTCAGCAACACAAGACATCGCCGACAAGTCCAGCGGGATTTCTGCAGCCAGTTAAACCACCTTGCCGACCTTTCCAGTAAGTTGGTATGGACCTACTGGTGCCGTTTCCGACGTCGGCATTCGGAAACAAGTGGATCGTGGTAGCTACTGACTACCTCAGCGGCTACGCCGAGACAAAAGCCCTGCCAAAAGGCAGTGCATCCGAGGTAGCTAAGTTTGTCGAAAATATCGTCCTACGTTACGGCACCCCAGAGGTCATCATCACTGACAGAGGAACGGCATTTACTGCTGACCTAACTCAAGCGATCTTGCCATACAGCCAGACAAACAACCACCAGACGACAGCGTACCACCCAGAGACAAACGGCCTCACCGAGTGGCTAAAGAAGATGATCGCCGAAATGCTGGCAATGTACGTCAATGTCGAACACAAGACGTAGTCGCCATTCTTCCATACGTGACCTGCGCATACAACACGGTGGTGCAGGAGACGACGCAGATATCTCTAGACAAATTTGTCCACGAAAGGAGCCCAGGAACGACGCTCGATGTCATTTTGCCCAACATCATCAGCGAAAAAAACCTCAATGCGAGTACCTTCAACGCGCTAAAGAAGCCCGACAACTCGCGCGCCTCCGCATCAAGAATCAACAGAAGACCGAAAGCCGCCGTTACATTCTTCGACGACGCTTCGTGGAATACCAGCCCGGTGAACGTGTTTGGGTGTGGACGCCGATACGCCGACGTGCACTGAGTGAAAAGCTTCTGCGACGGTACATCGAACCGTACAGGGTGGTTCGACGTCTCGGCCTACTTGATTAGGAGGTTGTCCCCGACGACATCACGAACTCTCAACGACGCCGATTGCGACCTGAAGTCGTCCATGTCGCCCGCCTCAAGCCGTTTCATGCGGGTTAACAAACTGAAACAGTGTTTTTTTGTATTATTATGTATCGAAAGTTATTCATTGTACTTTCTTGCATTATTCTTGTACCTTCATCTTTAGTTAAAGCATCCGGACGATGCCTTTTCAGAGGGGGGCAATGCCACGTTCCATTTCCCAAGTTTTGTTGTCGTCCGAAAACACTACACAATTCTAAGCTCAAACCCCGCCTGGTGTTTTCGAGAAGCTTCCAGACTGTAGTAGATCATTTCGATAAGATCACGCTCACTCTGCGAACTGTACAGATTATTCTGGAACCCACGCCGCTACCAGCGATAACGCTAGAACAATCAATGGCATGAGTACAAATGCCGACGCGCTTCGCCGCTTGTCAGTTGTGGTTGATCGACGGCCGACGCTCCGTTCGTCGCTACCAGTCCAAGACTGCTATCTGTGCAAGACTGCTGTTGCAATTGGACTTTCCGTTTACCGGGCACAGGTTCGCCCAAATAAACAGTGAAATACCAACACGAAGTCTACTGTCTTCGGCCACGTCAGGACCTTGTGACAATGTGTGCAGAATGCTTTAACCACTCGTAAATCTGCATGCGACTCGTAAAGTTCTCCTGATATGCTTGGCTAATTAATAGAAATGTCTCTGAAAGCTCTTACAAGATTTTAGAAAGATTTCTCACACATTGAAGGATTTGAGAGAACAATGTCTCTTAAGCAGTAGTCTGAAGACAACCTGCCCATTTGCTCACTCGGCAGCGGTAGCTGGCAAACTAATGGTTGGGGCGAATGTGACAAGTGAGTTTTCTGTGCGAATCAACAGCTGTGCGCGTTAAGTAGCTGAAGCATGCTCCCTATGTGTGTGGGTGCGCTTAGTGCGCTACTTAGCTTGGCGATGTTGCAGCCAGCATTGTTGCATTATTTAAACCAACTGCAATATTACTGAGACTTACGCTTACATGGAAAGCATAGTTGTGAGTCGAGGTCTCTGAAAGCTGCCTGACCAAAGATGAAGTGGTGCGCATAATAATGATGCTTACACGTGCAGATTACCCATCATGCTTGTCTAGTTTGTCGTGCTAAAGATTTGATCCCAAAGTCTCGGGATGAAATTCAGCTACTGTGCGCGTTTGCAGATTGAGGAGGCCCGTGTACTAGTTTTTAGATATACAGCAGAGAACACCAGATGGCCGAAATTTCTGAAGCCCTCCAGTACATTACCCTTCATAATCAGTACCGTACAAACCAGACTATAGTTCGAGCGGAAATATAGGTCGACCCCCCCCCCCCAAGTTCAGGTTACCGAAAAAAAGGAAAACAACCCAAAATTGCTGAACGACATTTTTTTTCGAATTCGGCGCACCGCACTCTGATCGTCGGAGCTCCCCTCAACCACCATCGTAACTGTTCCTATTCGTCAGACGAAGCACCACTGTCTTCGGAAGACGAGAGTTTGTCACCGGCCGCCCCCCACAGTGCGTTGTCTCCCATACTCTAGAGCGAGTTGCTGATGGAACATTTCTTAAAATCATTTTCCAACATGGAATCTGGCAAAAAACGCCAGGCGGAAAGCACCCAGCCACAAACTGTCACAAGTGGAGGCCTCTGTAGGTGGCCCGTCGTGTCTTTGGGTTGTCACCAAACATCCAGTTTTTGTACTACAGCCACACTCGGTTTTTGAACGGCTTGTTTAGTACAACGTCGATCGGTTGGAGGGTGGACGTCATATCACCTGGTATAACGGGAAGGTACGTTTTTCCATCGCCCAGTGCGCGCTTCACAACGTCGGTTAAGTGACCACAAAACGCATCTAACACCAGCATGCTGCAAAGACGCAGCAGTGCACCTGACTGATGGTTCCAGATTACTCGTATCCATTCTAGAATCATAGCCTCGACTATGTATCCCTTTTTGCTGACGCGAGCGACCACACCGGGCGTCAATACTTCCTTTGGCATTGTCTTACGTTTGAGAATGATCAAGGGCGGAAGTTTCCACCATCTGCCATGCATGCCGGCATGACGTTGAAGCGCGAGTGCTCGTAGCCAGTAGATAACAACTTCATATCCTTTGCGCCACGCTGATGATTACAGCCAATAAAGGCATTACAAACCACACGGGAGTCTCATCGGTATTGCCAATCTGCTCCATCATGTAGTTGTTCTGCTCCCAAAGCCGGTTCACGAAGCCTTGAAAGTTTATAAGCTTGTCGTCGAACTCGCCTGGAAACTTCTGACAGATGGATATGCGCCACCGGAAAGAAAACCCTTTGCGTCTCATGAATCGACGCACTCAAGAGTTTGTTGCACGAAACTCTTCTCTAATAAGCCCAGCTTCTCGAGCGAGTTTCACAGCTTTCTTGCGTATGGTATACACGGTTACTGGCAGCGAGCACGCATGAACTCCCTACAAACTTTTCTAGTGTATTCTCCAGCTGCGTATGACCCACAGTTCGCCCACGAAATCACATTTTCCGAGAATTGTTCATCTGCTGCTTTCTTTTCTGCACGCTCCAATAGCGCACGCTTTTTTCTGATGCACCAAAGCGGCGCTGAGCAGCCATATTCCCATTCGCTTCTGCGAACTCAACAACCTCTAGTTTAAACGCAGCTGAGTGCTGCCTTCTCCTATCGCTACTGATATTCAGTGAACGAAAAAAAGACCACTAAAAACGGAACACAATGTCAAGCGGAGTGAGAACTTGGAACAGATCAGAGGCACATCATGAAAACAAAAAAACAGACAAGAGAGAAGAACGAACACAACCTGCTATTAGATTTGAATGCGAATATGGCCATGTCCAGCTTCTCATGCACATTCAAACCACATTTTGCCTGACAGTGGTTCACTGTCGGCTAGACACCGCTAAGTAAGACGAGGGGTGACTTTTGCTCGTTGTTTTATTGAATAAATCTCGAGTTATATTCCGGTTTAAACTACTGTTTAAAACGGTAGTTTTAATACATAACACTCGTAGCAATTTAGAGGGGAATTACTATATTTGAGGTACATTTTGTGTGCTTTAAAACATAAATGTGCTTGTCACCTTAGGTTTAGAGAAGCCTGAACTCTGTTTAGGTATCATGGATCATTGGCACTCCACTGCCCCCCATTGCTGCAAAGCTTTCAACTTCAAGCTGAAATTTTCTACTTGATTCTTGTTGTGCATGAGTCTCTGATAATTTATCTAGTCTTCTGTCCCGCCGCATTCGCTGCCCCGCCGCAGTCTGCCCCGCCGCAGTCGTCTTGTAGCTAAAGTAGTCTGCTGCTGACCCGCAGGTCACGAGATCAAACCCTGGCTGCGGTGGCTGCATTTTTGAGAAATCCGAAATTCTAATTCCAAGTTCTAATCCTAAGTTATCACCAGGTTTGGACAGAATCAGCATGCGAACTGGCCCTTTGTAATCACTCTCCGCGAATACTAGTGCCTCGATGGCCATTGTTTAGTGGAGATATTTATGGCTGCAATACTAAACAAGAGGTTGTACAAAAAAGTGAAGGAGAATGACGGGCTGGTATTCTCGTTCATGTTTAATTTTTTTTGTGCAGCACCTTGTATTGTATTTCATCACCAACTCGTCGAACAACAAAATATGTTGAGTAACAGTATTACCAACGAATGTTTGTGTTGCTGCTCCAGCACGTTATAATTGCGTACTATCCACGTGTCCAATAAATCGCCACCTTAGATTCTTGGAAAGTTGATTTGATATCGTTTCTTCGAGTAATCGTACATTGCCTTCTCTATCAGTTTGACAGCTTCACTTTAATTTATTTTACAGTGCTCTTTAGTTTTGTAGCCATTTTAGTTAAATTAATTTGCAGATGTCCTATTTGTTGGGCTCGTATACTGACATGCCCTGGTGTATATTTACTGACTTTATCTCTACTACAAGTGGAACCTGGTGCTGTACCTTTTTTTTCTGCACCGCGAAACTTGTTTTACATTACTTTGGACAGCTTTGTATTGCACGACACTTGTTGAAATTGTAGACTGTATGTGACAATTTTTCCTTTGTGAACCGAGGTTTTTTTACACTAATTGTAATGCTGTGTATAATTTTCAGTATTTTTTGTACCTATATATATTGTAACAATTATTGTACCACCCTCTCCTGCCAAAAACCTGGCATTGAAACTGGAAGTGTTGTGAGAAATATATGAGTTGAACATTTCTGGCTTTCATTTGATGGTTCCCCTTGTGCCATTTGTGCATTGGTGCCACCCATATGTGTGCTTGCCATGGAGCCTGTAATGAACTGTGAAAGCATTTTCTGCACTTCATACGTCATGTAGTTGTAACCTATGCCAAACTGGTTTTTGATTTTGGCATATTGCTGATAGCCACTGCTAGTTTTTTTTTTAGCTGTAGCTGGTGCAGCGAGCTATTCTTGATTTTCTTGGCCATCCTACCAAGCGTGTTACTGACCTTCTTGTCTTTCTATTTTGCATATAAAAGCACATTAATTCTGCGGATATCAAATCTACATTCCTCAAAGAATGTGTTCTGTTCTGCATGCTGCATTTTGTCATTGAAAGCTTCTATGAAAATGCCCTATCGCTTTTTTATGAACTGTTACCGTCGCAAGGGCTTGTTGCAAGTATTAGGCATTTGTAAAAAAACTAAGCTTTACATAACACAAAACACTTATTAGTAGCGACATTGTCTGTTATGAGAATTCACTTCAATAAATGAATAAGATAACCTAGTTTTTTCTGGCATTGCCGGTGCTTATGCAAAGGCTGAAAAGTCCTAGAAAAGATACCATACTGGCAAACGATATTCTAGCGTGTTTTGGGAGTATTTTTGTGGTTAGATTCAGTATCTATATTAAAACCGGAAGGCTGTGCGCCATTCAACAAGAAAATTTGATTTAAAAAATTAAAACCTGAAACAGCACTTTTATCGTTCATTCTTACAGTGACTGCCCAAACCTGTTTCTGGCGCACGTGTGCACTACGAGGGTAGCGCGATGTCCGACAACAGCATGTCCGAGTTCGACGACACATCGGATGATGACGCCGTGCCAAGCACACTTGGCGTGCAACCTTATTTATATGAGCCAAGTAGGGAAGCAGCAAATGCTGAGCAGTCGCAGCAATCGACATCGGAACCAAGTCCAGACGCGAGCAGAAGGCTGAGCACCGAGTGGTACGTATGCATGCACACGTGCGATCGCGTAGGCGAATAACATTTCGCGTTTATTTGGTTTCAGGTGCCACTGTCATCATTGCGCCGTAATAGACACATGTGCGGAGTGCATCTGTTGCACAAAACAAACTGCCAACGCAGCTAAAATACAAGGGAATCAGGCGTGTGTCAGGGAAAACGCCGCAGTTTGTGACGTACTGCCTGGCACCGTTCATTTTGGAGGTGGAATACTGGAAGCTGCAGCATTACCACCCGCGCTTTAATGGCGTCGTCGAAATAAATGCGTAAGAGATGAATGTTTACATATAAGTGTTTATCACCTGTTTTTTGTCTGACTGATCTCTTTGTTTTTTACAAGACGATAATGGTACACTGCTTACAGACAGTTTGTGTAGTGGGCCTACAGCCACCTTAGGTCAGGAAACCACGTCGTCCTGCCCAGCCGGGTTATTACGAAAATAAAGAAAACGTTCCCGTCGCTTGAGTACAGGGAATTCATATGGTTTCAAGCAAGTATACGTACATAGCGCTGGCAAGTTTTTATATTTCTATTTTTTCAACACATCCAAGAAGCCCCCCCCCCCATCCTCAGCCCTGTACGATGCGCAAGACAAGATAGCCTCGTTTTGTATGAATGCAATAATCAATAAAGTGTATCTGTGTGTATTACTATCTTCTTGCAAAGCTAGGGCACTGTTACAGCAAGTGAAGATCAGTGCTTTCCTTCTGTCGCGTGCGGAGGTTTGAATGACACAATTTAGCTTTAGGTGTCTAAAATAAATGTACTTTTCGTATTCCGCGCTACCGGGAACTTAACCTGATTGTAATGGTTTGATTAACAGCCTGCAAGTTCATATGTATGTGCTGTAAGCATGAGAGACACCGCCGTATGCAAAAGGCCGGTGGCACATGTTCTGCGAGAGAAACTCAATCGAATATTTTTTATAGGCATGCGATTATGTTTTTTTACTGGGCATGTTCACGCAGTTTAATTTCTTGTATGTTAATATCTCGGAAAGCTCAGGGCTGCGGCTTCAACGCACGTACTTGAAGAGCAAAAAGCAGACAATTCCTTTGCATCGGGCGGGCTGTAGCCTGCTTCACTTCCGGTGAAACGTAATGGCGTCGTTTTTTCTAGTTTCAGTCTCAAAAATCACGTTGTTTGTAAGTTTTTTGTAAGGCAAGCACTGATATTCCGAAGGTGACATTTGGCAGGCAGCATTTTCTCTGGCTACCCTACGTATTTAGTGACAACTTACGGAGTGCGAAATTTCGTTGCAGTTGGCCTTTAAATATGGAAGGATACAGAAGTCACGTGGTATATACGAAATACTACTTAAAAAAATGTGGAAAGATGTGGAAATATGAAAAACTTTACGGAGTATATGCAAACTTCCTAAAGAAGGTATACGGAGCATACGGAAACTTTCTTACGTAAATATGGCAAAATAAGGAGTGCAAGCAGGGTATTAAGAACAGAGATGTTAATGTCACTAGACTGAAATGGCAATCTGAGCTACAAATACTATTCGATTCGCGGTGGTGCTACACCGCGGCTGAGAAAAGTAATGTCATTGGGATTGTACATTGCATCAATTTCGATAATTCAGAAAGAAATGACTACAAAAATTCAAGAAGGAAAATGTAGAGTGATAAAGTGAAAATATGCAGAAATATTTAGTCCCACGCCAAAATGACGACCACGCATATGAACAAAGAAAAAAACACGTCGCAGGACAGGTGCTCACTGGCAACTGCCTATTCCTTGAGTTATTTTTTTAAAAACATGCGAAAAGTAATTTGCTAAATAAATACGTATAGAAATTTCATAACGCAAAATAAATGGCCACCATGAGTCAAGACGACCCATTTAACCAGTATACACACAGCTGATAGAATAACCACAAGCAACACGGCGTGTGTGGCATGAAAAAAAAAACGGCGAAATGAACGTCTCAGGTCTGTTCAGGTTTTCTAAAACACGAAGTAACTGATGCACACCTGGTATCTTGTGGTGCAACCGCAAACATAAACCCAGAGCTATCGCATTTGTTCGCTTCAAACATGGTCTCGAACATGCCCATGTGGGCGAACAGCTCGCAGCGGAACTGTCATAGCTTCGCAAGCGTCCCTGCACGGGTTCATTGCGCTCGTGCGGCTGATGCCATCACTGCAGATGCACGCATACGCGTGGCAAAAGGTGTCTGCTTGTTTACATTATGGCCGACAGCACCTGCATCCAAGTGCCACTGAGGTGGAGAGTGAAACATTTGTGACAGCATTCTTGTGGAAATGATAGATGCCCTAAAAAGAAAGCTGCATTAATACTGTGTTTGCATGCATGCGGGTCAAATTAATAATGCTGAATGTCGTCGTTTAAGTCTCTGGGGTAGAAGATATACAATTAGTTTAACTGCGCCGGCAACTATGTTTCTCGAACTCATTCGATTGCCTAATTCATTCCATTCTAATGGAATTGTATATTTCTGTGTAGCATTCGCATATTCTCATAGATGCTAACGTCAGTTCATTCGAATGAGATTGAACGCTCCAGTGTTACAGTGGTATTACACAAACTGTTTGGAAATGAATGGATTTTGTAAAGCGCACACAAAAAACGGCCTTAAGTGCACGGAAAGCGCATGAACATATAGATACAGGTTTCGTGAAAGAGGTCAAGCAGGTTTCAGCTTTTACCTAAAACACGAAATTTACCTAAGAAAAGAGTGTACAAAATCTGCCTTATATTTTCACTGTGAAGAAGAAAGGGAGCTGCGAGGAACCCTAATATTCACTTCCTGATGAAAAACTGTGGGTCCAGATTATTTCTTTCATTATTTCTCTATACTGCAGCCTTATACGATTATAAGATTTAGGGCGATATATGTAGATTGCAAGAAATACAGGCTTTACTAAAAGAACAGGTTATGGTATCACAGCAATAATAGTGCTGCATACACAAATGTATGAAAACGCATAGAAAATATTTAGCCAAAAGTTTAACTTATAATCTTGAGTACCAACTCCGATTTATAGTTGCCCATACAAAACAATTGTCATACTATAGCTATTCGCACCCCTTGACATTCACCTATACTTAGACTCGCACCTACCGTAAAAGGCCAAGCAAGTACCCCCATCCAGCCCCGCCACAGTGGTCTAGTGGCTAAGGTACTCGGCTGCTGACCCGCAGGTCACGGGTTCAAATCCCGGCTGTGGCGGCTGCATTTCCGATGGAGGCGGAAATGTTGTAGGCCCGTGTACTCAGATTTGGGTGCACGTTAAAAAACCCCAGGTGGTCAAAATTTCCGGAGCCCTCCACTACGGCGTCTGTCCTAATCAAATAGTGGTTTTGAGGCGTTTAACCCCACAAATCAATTAAATCAAGTACCCCCATCCAAGCTAGAGCCCCCCTCCCATTTTTTTGCTTTAGGTCTTAAATAAGCGCCAGTGACTATTCGGGGACCGAGCAAGAGCCCCTTTTCCAAATCGGGTAAGATTATCATTCCCCGTAGGGGGGGGGAGTTGCTCGGTCGAAATTTTACAGTACTTGCACTGATAAGTATTCATGTCACTCACACCCATACTTTACTCACATCAACACATAAACTGAACATTATTCCTTGTACTGCCCTCTTCAATACTCACCCATTCGCCCCCTCATGCCTACTCAAGTCAATGAGCATTCACTCATGTTATTGCGCGAGTTTACTCACATCATTTGTCACTAACTCATAATCACATTCTCCCACTCAATGTCATGAGTAGTCACTCGCATTCAAACTCACACTGACTCACACTCACTAAGACTCACTCACATTCGTGCTACATGTGAATTCTCACTCATGTAAGTAATTACTCGTGTTCCTACACAGGTTTACTCATTCCCTTTATCACTCACTCATTTTCATGCTTATGCCTTTCAATTGATAGAGTTGCCTATACAATGTAAGTGGGTATGCCGAGCTAGATTCCACACTTTCTTCAGGTACATGTATTGGCTGCAAGCGATTCAATTTAGGATAAGTTATTTTGTAAACAAACAAATATTGGCCCATGTATATAGATTGGTTACCCTCAAGCATACAATGTGGTCTGTGGGGGGCATGTCAGGGAGTGAATTATGTTTTGAGGCTCTGGTTGAGAACGAACATAAAATTACTAGTTTAATTCTTGTAGCAGCATATTAACAGAGTTAAAAAATCTCTTGGCCATAAAATGACTTCATGAAAGATTTTTTTCCCGTAATTGTGTTGATGAACTTCTGGTATTCTCAGTAATAAATGCGAACGTTTACTTGAATCAAAGCAGACCCGGTAGCCTGTAGGCTTTGATAACTGCTGAAAATTGCATTGAACTACCACTTTTCGTTAAGTAGTATTAGGCAGTATTTTCACCGTTAGTATATGTATGTTATGAGACCATACTCAGTCGCTTTAATATGTCACTTGGACACACTAAACTTCTGCCTAAAGGTCCAAAGGAAATATAGATTGATCAGAGATAATTTAGATTTAAAACAAGTGTGAGTGTTGATTATATAGTGGTACTGTACCTGCATTCCTTGCATATAGTGCAAATTTATTTTTTGATACACTAGTGTTGCTAACGTACGTTTTTGCAAAGGTATGTGCATAATATGCACCACGTCGTACTTATGAAAACTACAAGAAACAATTACATGCAGGAGGACTTGTTTTTGGGCTAGTTGGCGCTTGCTAGTAACCATAATGTAGTTTGAAAACACACAATGAACACACAGAACCACACACCCCAAATGTTTGTGGCGTGGGGTTCTGTGGCCGTTGTGCCTTTTCACTTTACACTTTGATTATTAGCGGACACAAACAGTTTTTGTTAAAGACCGTCACTTTCTCCAATTGGTGGAACAAAAAATGTTTAAGAGCACACGTATATGCATTTACACAATCCAGACCCAAAGGGAGTGCTTATTTACTCAAATCTGTACAAGAAAAAGCTCCGTGCTCCAAGTAGGAGCGACATATAATCAGTAAAAACAGCTGAATAAGTGTCTCATTCTTAAGTAAAAAGAGCGAAAAATAAGTAAAAAGAGCGCAAAAATATAGACAAATGCAGAGGAAGAGACGGACGACACTGCGCTGAAGCCGCAACTGAAATTTATTGAAAGATACGCGCACATATAACAAGCATTTGACCCGGCCACATGGAAAATCAAAGGCGTCTGCGCATCAAAACAAACAAGGTATGAAGCGAGCCTAATCATAGTGGTCATCAACACGTGTGTAACAACCACGAAAAGACCAAAAACATGCCTTCCCCTTTGCCAAAAACCTACAAAACGGTCCCCAACATACTAACATCACTTTAACACGGCAGCGCTGAACCCAGGTAACGAACTTCTTTTTCACCAAGGGCTACAGATGGCTTGCTTACACACCTTGTCCCTCCCGTTCAATGAAAATAGCCTTCGTCACTTCCCTGGTGCACTTGTCTCGATGCCAAAACAAAGAAGTGGCTTTATCTACCAAATGTTGGCAGCCGCACTCCCTACAATCAGCTGGCAGGTGCACCCCGCCGGCGGCCGTTAAAAAGGTTAAGTGTTCTTTTAGTCTGACGTAATGCACCACCCGGTTCGTCCTATGTAAACCCCGCGGATGACAATGGGAACATATATGCAACATACGATGTACACTGAACATATCTATTTTTTCTCTTCTCCGGACAGTACGAGCAGGTCTTTCCTAAACCCGAACTTCTTTTATGCATGCAGGAGCAAATGGAGGACAACTTCTTGGGAGCGGACTTCACCACGCGTACCCCATACCCACTGGCCACATTTTTCAAGCAATGTGAAAACTTGTTCACGTTGAGTACCACAACCGGTTTCTTTTCATTGCGCACGCGCTCTGTTTGCCTGTGTGTATCACTTGCGCATTTGACCCACTTAATTAGCTTTTGACAACTCCTCAAGATTTCCGTATCAGGGTAGCCCACCAATTTCAGCCTCTCAACCTGGCTCATGAAACTTTCTTTTAACGCATGCGTGCACGTTTTCAGTAGCGCACCCCGCAGCGCAGCATAAATATTGCCGGACTTGACTATCTTAGAATAGCCTGAGGGGAACGGCAAGATACCCTTTGTGTATCAGGGCTTGTACGGCCAACACAAATGCTCCTCGTGAAACCACGTTCTAATATCAAGAAACTGAAGTTCTCCTTTTTCAGGCAGCTCATAGGGGAACTTGAGCCCATGGCCAGAATCCTTAAGAAAGTTTAATATGTGAGCTCTCATGCTATGCTGACTGTCGGTATTCATTACAATAAAAAATCATCAACATACTAAAAAATCCGGCAGGACATATTCATCAATTTATCCGCAATGCACCTGTCGACTTGTCCAATGAAAATATTACTTAAAAACGGTGCGACCATAGATTCGGCGAAAACACCAGATTTCTGGACATAAAAGCCCCCTTTCTACTCCACACACGTTGACCGCAATTAAAACGTCAGCAATTCCAGAAAGCTCGCAAAGGAAACACCGCAACTATTAACAAAATACCATCATCATTGTCCTCAACCACACATGGCTTAACACTCTGCAGAAGTTCAACATGCGGTAAGGAGTAAAACATTCTTCAATGTCGATGCTGAAAGCCGAACAAGAACCCGGGCTATTAGTTTTGAGAAAATCTACTACACCTTCGGAGTTCTTTACTACTGAAGGGTCGACTACATTAAGGGCTTCCAGGTGCATCTGCAAGTAGCACGACATCTCATAGAGCCAAGTCCCTTTTTCTGATACAATGGCTCTGAACGGGGAATCAAGTTTGTGGATTTTCACTCGAGAAAAAAACTTGCAAGCTTATTTGTTTTGCCTTTTCACTCTACTGACAAGGCCGGACAGATTCCTACCTTGCAGTATAGCAATAGCCTGCTGTTTCACCTTCCATATTTTAACGTCCACTTTTTTAAAATGCTTCAAAACGACTGTCTCAGAATTTTCATTGTAAACGCCCTAATTCATTACCAGAAACATTCCTTCCTTATTCGACAAACAAACCCTCAGCCCATTCCCCTGTAAAAATTCGACGACCACCTTGTCAGGGGAGAGCCTTCGCCTAGCCAACGACATTTGAGTTCATACAACTATACAATCTCGTGGTTCGGCTCTGCGGTTATTACCTGCCCTAAGTAGACATAGTCTTTTGAAGTAACTAGAAGAATAAGAATGGGGTGGAGCACATTCGGCAAGCACTCTAAAATTATGACAGGTAGATTGCCACTATCCCTCAAGAGGAAGGTATATAATAGCTGTATCTTGCCGGTACTTAGCTACGGAGCAGAAACCTGGAAACTTACAAAGAGGGTTCAGCTTAAATTGAGGACGACGGAGCGAGCAATGGAAAGAAAAATGGTAGGTGTAACCTTAAGAGACAAGAAGAGAGCAGAGTGGATTAGGGGACAAACGGGGGTTAAGGATATCATAGTTGAAATAAAGAAGAGGAAATGGACAATGGCCGGGCATGTAGCGCGTAGACAGGATAACCGCTGGTCATCAAGGGTAACTAACTGGATTCCCAGAGAAGGAAGGTGGGTTAGGGGGAAACAGAAGATTAGGTGGGCAGATGAGATTAAGAAGTTTGCGGGTAAAATTTGGCAGCAGCAAGCACAGGACCGGGTTAACTGGCGGAACATGGGAGAGGCCTTTGTCCTGCAGTGAACGTAGTCAGGCTGATGATGATGATGATGATCTATACAATCAGACACGCACATTATCTGCTCGCCTCCAGGCACATACCAGAAAATGTTCCTTGAAAAAGCTACCTTTTCCGCCGGCGGAGCATTAGGTTCAAACGCAAACTTGGGTCCCAGTTTTAAAACCTTGTTAACGTCCTCCGGCATGAAAGAATCACCAAGAAGACGCACTTCACCTTGGGTCAGTCCTTTCTTATTCCTGGTTGGAAGTGTCGATCGCACATTTCCACAAAGGAAGTCGGTAATCTCCTTGGTCGTCTTCCTCCGACCTTTCAGGCGACGCTGTTGCCTGTATGTGGGCTCGATATAGCAGGCCGCCACCAAACAAATGTGTCCTGCCGCATGTTTCGGCGTAATAATTTCCTTATTGTAATGAATACCGACAGTCAGCATAGCATGAGAGCTCACATGTTAAACTTTCTTGGGGATTCTGGCCATGGGCTCAAGTTCCCCTATGAGCTGCCTGAAAAAGGAGAACTTCAGTTTCTTGATATTAGAACGTGGTTTCACGAGGAACGTTTGTGTTGGCCGTACAAGCCCTGATACACAAAGGGTATCTTGCCGTTCCCCTCAGGCCATTCTAAGATAGTCAAGTCCGGCATTATTTATGCTGCGCTGCGGGGTGCGCTACTGAAAACGTGCACGCCTGCGTTAAAAGAAAGTTTCATGAGCCAGGTTGAGAGGCTGAAATTGGCGGGCTATCCTGATACGGAAATCTTGAGGAGTTGTCAAAAGCTAATGAAGTGGTCAAAGGCGCAAGTGATACGCACAGGCAAACAGAGCGCGTGCGCAATGAAAAGAAACCGGTCGTGGTACTCTACGTGCACAAGTTTTCACATTGCTTGAAAAATGTGGCCAGTGGGTATGGGGTACGCGTGGTGAAGTCCGCTCCCAAGAAGTTGTCCACCATTTGCTCCCGCATGCATAAAAGAAGTTCGGGTTTGGGAAAGACCTGCTCGTACTGTCCGGAGAAGAGAAATATATAGATATGTTAAGTGTACATCGTATGTTGTATATATGTTCGCACTGTCATCCGCGGGGTTTACAGAGGACGAACCGGGTGGTGCATTAACGTCAGATTAGAAGAACACTTAACCTCTTTAACGGCCGCCGGCGGGGTGCACCTGCCAGCTCATTGTAGGGAGTGCGGCTGCCAACATTTGGTAGATAAAGCCACTTCTTTGTTCGGGCATCGAGACAAGTGCACCAGGGAAGTGATGAAGGCTATTTTCATTGAAATGGAGGGACCAGGTGTGTAAGCAAGCCATCTGTGGCCCTTGGTGAAAAAAAAGTTCGGTACCTGGGTTCAGCACTGCCATGTAAAAATGATTGTTCGTTTGTTGGGGACCATTCCGTAGGTTTTTGGCAAAGGGGAAAACATGTTTTTTGTGTTTTTTCGTGGTTTTTACACACGTGTTTATGATTAATATGAATATGCTTGTCGAATACCTTGTTTGGTTTGATGCGCAGACGCATTTGGTTTTCCTCGCGGCCGGGTCAAGTGCTTGATATATGTGCGCGTATCTTTCAAGAAGTTCAGTTAAGAGTTCAACGCGGTGTCGTTTCTTCCTCTGGCCTTTGTGCAAATTTTTGCTCTGTTTTTACTTCCCAAGTGTGAACCACCAAATGGCCCAGGTTTCGCTATTATGGTAAAAGTAATACTGGCAGGTTAACCACATTCAGCTGATTAGTGGAGGTGGTCAGAAAAGAAATTACACATCAATGCAACTTGATGTTTACGCACACATAATTAACACATACCTGTGTTAATCATTGATGGCCCTCATAAGTGCTCATACCTTCTCCTACTTATAGATACACTCACATTTATACTCATACCGACTGACTCTTATTTGAACTCACTCAGTTTTATATTCGACTTTACTCAAGCCCCTTATTACACTTGCACCTTTTAATTGAGTGTTCTTACCCCTGAAATATGAGTGAGTGTACGTGAAGCTGTAACTGTCACATCTTCTATAAGAGACCTAACAACAGAAGGATGGTTTTTCCAGTTCCAGTTAAATAAATTTTCCAGTTAAATGATAATGTTAATATGTTAACGATAATAGTTAAATTAAAATGTTCCAGTTAAATAAATGAGTTTTCATTGAAAAAGAATATTTGTCTATGTTCATGGACGCATCCTACAGAAATGAAATTATTTACCTATAGTTAAGCACAGTGCGAATTACTGGTGTAACCCTTGTAGCAGCCTGTCTGCTCTGGAAACAGACACATTCTGTTTGCCATAAAATGAACAATGTGAAAACTGTTTTCTTTTTGTCATCAGTGTGTGTTATTAAACTTCTGGTATTCTCTGTACTATCAAAACAAAGTTTTCATCCAAAAAAGCCGCCTGGCCTCTGGGCCCTGCAAATCGGAAAGATTCACATCGGAGGAACACTTTTCCTTAAGTAGTAATTGGCAGTAATTCTTCCATTATATATGCATAATAAGAGTTTACACAGTCACCTCAGTAGCTCACTGGCATTCACTACACTTCTGCCTGAAGAACCAGATGAAATCCTCAGAAATGAAAATTTGAACTAGAAAGTGCACATGCTTTATAAACTAGTAGTGGTACAATTGTGTTCTGTATAGGATGCCATTATAACATTTCTGATACTAGTTTTGGTAGAAAACGTTTCCTCCCTTGGTGTGCCATGCATGTGCACAGTACCATTCATATCGAAACTTGGAGACAAACATATTCGTACTTTTGGGTAAAGAGCTTCATTCTCTCTCATTTAGTTGTACAAAAATTGTCCAAGTGCACACATATGTTTACACAATTCAGTCGTATAGGTACTATTTGCGTTTTTACATCTGCTGATAAGAAAGCTATCACCAAGGGTGACGATGCTAAACTTTTGATCCCACTGCTACTATACTTCTACCTTCACATTACATGGCTCAATGTGTGCCTCACTTATTTACGCGTATTTGCATGTGCATGACTTTGCTCAAATCACAGAGGATCAACGCCACATGTGCATCACCAACAGAAGCTCCCCATTGAATATCCCAAATCACATGTCGAGCTGCTTGGATATTAGCTTTCATGCAAGCTGATAACTAAGCAAATTAAAAATACAGATGCATGAAGCAAAGTTGCCCCTCTGCTCTGCTTTACGGCAGGCAGTGAGTCTTCATGCACATGAATAGGGCTTCTGTGAAGTACACACAAAACTAAACTGGAACAAAAAATAAGAAAAAGACAAAAGAAAGGCAGGTGGGTCAATCAGGTTGATTATTTGCCGCGGTGGTCTAGTGGCTAAGGTACTCGGCTGCTGACCCGCAGGTCGCGGGTTCAAATGCCGGCTGCGGCGGCTGCATTTCCGATGGAGGTGGAAATGTTGTAGGCCCGTGTCCTCAGATTTGGGTGCACGTTAAAGAACCCCAGGTGGTCAAAATTTCCGGAGCGCTCCACTACAGCGTCTCTCATAATCATATGGTGGTTTTGGGACGTTAAACCCCACTTATCAATCAATCAATTATTTGCTGCCCTACAGCATAAGGGTAGGAGAGAGTGGTCAGAAAAAGAATTAAGCATGAGAGCACACCAGATATGTATGGACACATAATGGTGCTCATCATCGATGCACAGATGGTTATGTACCGAGGTGTGCTGTTTTGAGCTCTTCTAATGCATTGTTCCAACCCACCGTGAAGATTACGCTTCAATGGTAGTGCTATATAGAACACAAGTTATGGGCCTGTTTTAATGAATAAGAAGACTATATGTGAAACAAATGCTTCAAAGAAAATATTGGCTGCATGGACAAACAGAAGGAATGTAAAGTGCAATGAAGTGAGGACGCATGAGCTTCTCTTGACTCATGAGTTCTGAGTAAATGCTTCAACGGTGCTGCAAACAAATTAGCCAATGCATGTGCCTGTAACATTGGCCATTTTAAACTATATGTATACCTAGAATGCCTACTGCGAGTGTAGATACGTAGTGCTCCTTAACTCTTCCTTTCAATAGGGGAAATTTTAAAACAATGAACACTGTACACTTTCTGCCTCTTGACTTCATGCCCCCCGAATTCTTGGTTCGGCTCGATCACATTCATGCAGCCTTTATTTTGAAGAAATCAAAATTTTCAACCAAAACAATTGATTTTAGAACCGCTTCACGGTGACATTGCCTTCCCTCAACAGCCACAGCTTGCGATGAGTCATGGCAAGTCTCGCGGATGCCTTGGGCCTACCCTTGAAGAAAAAGCTGGTCCGGCTTTGAATCGTTGTGTTTTTTTCCCAAATACATGTTTGGTTGGAGTTTTCTCCCTTCTCCATTCCAACCACGATAAAGGAGACTCAATGTTCACTTTAGTCTTTATATTTCTTGTATTATCAAGTGAATAAAAATGTATTTATTTAAAAAATATTAATAACTGTTGTGCACGAAGCATAGTCCACATATGTACTAGAACGTAATAATGTTTTATTTTGTTTTAGTGCCTATTACAACAAAATAAACAACAATACATAAACAAGGCTGCAAAAAAAATTGCGACCTAGTGAGATTGGAACGTGCGCCACAGAGCCATTCTCGCGTACGTAAACTGGTTGCGTTACCTTGCTAATATATATATATATATATATATATATATATATATATATATATATATATATATATATATATATATATATATATATATATATATATACATATATATATATATATATATATATATATATACTCATATATATATATATATATATATATATATATATATATATATATATATATATATATATATATATATATATATATATGCTTGTACGTTATGTGTTGACATAGTTATGTACGATATGTGATCGTAATAATTAGTGTGTGCATTTGTTTTATGAATGTATCTACGCCCCACGCTTTTCGTATACTTTTTACCTGTAGATTGCCGCTCCCTCGCGGATGAAAACAAGTATTTTTGCGCTTACACACAAGCTTGAGCAGGTGAAGCTTGTTTCCCGGGGCTCTCTTGCGATTGAGTTGGTCAGCACACGAAATTAGAGTGATACGCCATTAATCCCTGCATCTAGCTCTGTTTCACTTGCCCCGCCGCGGTGGTCTAGTGGCTAAGGTACTCGGCTGCTGACCCGCAGGTCGCGGGTTCGATTCCCGGCTGCGGCGGCTGCATTTCCAATGGAGGCGGAAATGTTGTAGGCCCGTGTACTCAGATTTGGGTGCACGTTAAAGAACCCCAGGTGGTCAAAATTTCCGGAGCCCTCCACTACGGCGTCTCTCATATACAAATGGTGGTTTTGGGACGTTAAACCCCACAAATCAATCAATCAGTGTTTCACTTAGTAGCTCTCTCGCTCGATCTCAAATCGAGTGCGGGGCGCGACGCTCATGCGCACGGCGGTGCCTCGCGTAGCGGTCACATCAGCTAATTGCGCCGGCCAGCTTGCTTCGATTTGCGTCGGAGCCATTAACTATCATGCCTTGAAAGATCGCGTACTGCACCATGTCAAAATATTACTTCTTTGTAGTCATCCTTATATTCATTGAGAACTATGATACAACTACTGTAGAGCTCTGCGTCGGCGACATGCACCGAACGGAAAACCACACTACCTCTGTCGTAGAAGCAATTGATGGCTGCCATCTGCTAGAAGAAAAAACAAAATAAAAAGCCTGCAAAAAATCAACTCTGTAAACTGTTTATTTGAACAACCGATTCCTATTTTAACAATATTTTGCCAATAACATAAACATTTTCTAGTTTATGCAGCAACGGGCTTTTTTTTCTCCACAAACAAATATTCAAGTCAAATCTATCCACAGTTAAAGCCACATTTTATTTGCCTTCTTTGTTTGCGTGGGCATGCAGTTTCCATGCGTCTCTCGTGTGTTCGCACTGCTACGTTCATAACAAGATAGAAGGTAAAAGCATAAAATTTACGCAACCGATCGTTGTTCGTGCTTTGTGCAAAGGTTGCGCGCTATTCACGCGGTTTTTCGAGTGCGGATCAAATGTGAGTCATCCAAGAAATCGGCGGATTGTGTGGGCGCTCGAAGGACTTCAAGGTGACGGCTGATGCCTGTGGTCGCTTCCTTCAATACAGTGTGAAAGAAACTAAATGTAAGGGGGACACATTATCATGTAGAATAAGCATTCCACTCAGCGCAAGTCTGTGTTGCCGCAATCGAACGAGGCGTCGTAAAACGGCAGCTTTACGCGCTTTTTCGAGGGTGGATACTGATACGCTTTCACAACGCTGACACCAGCGGAGCCATGGCGCATCAGCGCGGCCTGACTGGAGCGAATTCGCGACAACTGCGAAAACATGCATGTGTGTGGTGATCGATTTTTTCATATGTGCGATGTAGTGGGGAGGACGCACACGGTGCTTGCTGCGTTGTTGATTAAATCAAGCCTGCAGCACCATTTGATGCAAAGCAGCATTTTTTTCACGTTCGCCAGTGATACAATTTGTAACTAGGCTCAATTCACCTAGCCAACCGCCTAACTGGGTATGATAAGCATACGTTCACAGTGGAGCATTATTCTGCCCCTAAACAGTGTCTTGTGCTTGGTAAACGTTGTAATATGTGTGCCTAGTGTGCAGAGAGAGGTGTGTTCGAAATCTGTATGTGTGCCTGCAGGACGCCTTTGCTTGTAACTAATAATGTACCAGCAAGCACCTACATTGTATGTCTGACTTTGAAGAAAACTTGCATGCAAAATGTGAAACTTTGTAATCTGCCAAAGCTGCTTTTTTTTTTAAATGATGTGCTGCCAGCAAGTTCAAAATATGTTTCGCTGCTGTGTGACAGGGGTGCAGTTATCACGTTGTTGTGCAGTTGGTGATGCAAGCATTTATAGTTTCGATGCAATATTATTTCTCATCTAACTCATCTGGTGTTTGGCTGTTTCAGCACAAACAAGACAAAGAGAGAAGGAAGATGGTTGACAGGACCAGTGTCGACTTTTCTTTGCAGTAGAACACCTATGTTGGCCATACCTATATTGTGACAGCCTTTTCGTTGTGCTTTTACACCCAATTTATGCTTTGACACAGTTGTCAGCAATTTCAGGGGGAATACTGATATTATATTTTATAGATCGTAGTGAATGAATGCCTAGTATTGCACAGCACCAAGTAACAAGATACGTCAGTATGATCAATGGGGGACGAGTACGCTCTGTCTTCTGAAAAATGTATTGTGCAAAATGTTGCCAAAATAAGAGACCTCTCCCTGTTTGCAAACAGAGTGATGTCACTTCGAGCACTGCGCCCACCATTCCCTTTCTCGGTGCAGGGGCTGGTTGGCAAGAAAGTTCCGCCAGCGGGTTCTTTCCGCATAGCAGGGCAGCGTGAATCTGAATTCCTCAGACAGAAATTTCGCCGAATAGTTTTTTCTAACGCCAATAAAAGATATGGTCCCTGCCTCTAATGGACGATTATTTTAGGTTAAGGTGCGGTGATTTGTTCGTCGTAGGCGGCAGCCATAAAAAAATGTTCCTCCTCGAAAGCAAACGTTCTGTATGTTGACGGTGACAGATGTTCCGAGAAATATTGGCACGGCATGAATTTAAACACTCTCAACTTTTGTTGCGACATGTGCACTGTAGTTTTAAATGAGGCACAGCATTGGCTGCAGAAAGGTTTTAAGCTGCTGTGCGATAGCTTACGGACAAGATTCTCACTCACGTCCGAAAAGTTTGATTGAAAGTAAAAGATAAAGAAAAAACAAGAAAGCACTTTGTCGTGTGTTAGGCTGAGGTTTACAAATCCTAATGAAAGTGAAGTGGTCGGTGACGTTCCTCGTAGCGCACTGAAATGTATGTGATTTAAACTTTATAGCTTAATTATACCCATAAGCTTTTTTGCAGATACATTGCTGCATCCAACACCTACAACGTATTTGCATACTTACATTGCTCCCTTATGAGCTAACACACGAACCTGTAGTGTGCATCGTCACTTCATGAATATCGAGCGGAAAAGGTACTAAGTATATGAGAAACAAGAATTTCTGCTTAATACATAAAGACTTATGAGGCCTGCGATGAAACAAGTTTTGCCTTTATTGGGTTTGCAAACTCGTCGCGGCAAGGCATACATGCAACTTCAGCAATATTATCTTTCAGCCCAGTAACCATGCAATTTTTTTCTGCACACAGCGCTAACCCTCAGATGTAACCACTCCCACATGATTGCGTCAAGTGTATATTTACCTTGATTAAATCTCGAATCAACTTTCTTCGACAACCAGTCGCTGCCACGAGTGCTAACGTTTTCGCAAACAAGACACGATGTTATTCCCACTGCACACACCACGCACAATATTCTCAGTTGAACCGATATTCTCGATACCTTTCAATGCACACTACATGCCACAAATAACAAAGCATATTTTTGACGACTACTCCGCTGTTCCTCGCACAGGCTGCCACGTGTGTTCACTTTTTCAAAATAAACAGCCAGCGTGGCAAATATTTTACCACACAGTTTACCACACAGCTGGATGTTTGCTGACACGTAATATAGCTAATGTCACCATTGTAACGTGAAGTCTAGGCTTTGAAAAATGAAACTTGGCCCAAACACCGCACGACTGTACCCCACTGAGCTACCAGCGGGAGTGTTTTTTCAGCCGCACCTTTTACGTGAGCCAGCATGCTGTGACGTACCTCGGTAGGGGCCTATCACTGCATACTTCATGTGAATGAGGGTCCTGTTAGAAAAACCAGGCATTGTTGATTTCGTAAGTTGTTCATTTCTAACTGGACCGTCATTTGCACGAGTAGTCTGACTAATACTAATCAGGTGAACTTTTGTGCAATAAACTATACAGTCTGTGCTCGCCCATACTGTTGTTACTGGTGTTTCTCGATGTTACTTTGCACTGTTCATTACTGCTCACCTATAGATACCAGCCCAGCTTGCCACTGCTTTGGACAAAATGCAGCAGGCAAGTGCGATAGTGTTCATAACTCTAAATGCTCAAGCAAAAAATTATCGTTTCATAATCAGTTAGTTGCATTCATATCAGTACAATACAGGTACTCAATAAATAAAAATGAAGCCAAGCTTTTCACCATGTTTTTGAAATAATGCTCACAAGTTTAAATATCAAAATGAATGGTGTTTATAAACAACAATTGTTTTAGCTGTGTTTGCTCTGGAGGAGCTTCAGGCAGCATTGACAGCATGCAAGCGCTCGTCATCTCCTGGACCCAATGAAGTCACTTACATGGCCCTTGCCAACCTAGGACAAACAGCTCGGCGTGCCTTTCTAGCTGCATACAATGACTCATGGAGCAATGGTTTGCTTGCTCTTTCGTGGAAGTGCAGCCGCCTTGCGCCCCTGCTCAAACCAGGCAAATCGCCTCTGGACATGACCTCCTATCGCCCCATCGCGCTTGCCAGCTGTTTTGCAAAGGTAATTGAGAGAATGGTGCTGAGTTGCCTGGAGTGGTAACTGGAACATAACAATGAATACCCGGATGCTTTGACCAGCTTTAGATGTGGACGGTCTTCCATCGACAATGTTGTTGATCTTGTCACATCCGTACAACAGCGGAAAAGCATAAAGAGATTATCCGCGGCACTTTTCTTGGATATTAAGGCTGCATATGACAATGTACTACATGAAACCATTCTGGACGCCTCGGGCAGCATTAAATTGGGAGGCCGCATTTACCAATGAATTTACAGCTATTTGAAGGACATAACCTTTTTCGTTCAGACCGAAGATGGTGCAACAACGCACCATCATACTTATCGCGGCGTACATCAAGGTGGGGTCCTAAGCTCCATACGTTTCAACCTTGCGCTTATCGGCCTCCTTGTCGTCCTGCCACACTCAGTACACCTGTCGATATAGATATACGCGGACGACATCTGCATCTGAGCATCAGGGTTCACGCGTCTACATGTACGAGCCAGGCTTCAGACAGCTGCCACACTGACGTCAAACTACCTTCAAGGAAGAAGACTGAAACTATCATCTAAGAAATGCTCACTGGTTGCGTTTACGCGCAAGACAATGACGCCATACCGCATCAGAATTAATGGCCACACGATCAGCTATCAAAAGACCCACCGTTTCCTGGGAGTAATAATAGATTGTGACTTGTCTTGGAGGCTTCATATTCCTCACATGAAGAAGAAGCTGACCATGATCACCTACGTCCTAAGGTTTCTTGCGGGAAAATCGTGGAGTGCATCGGTACGAGCCATGCTTCAACTGTAAGCTGCAATTTTTCTTGGCTTCATGCGCTACAGCCTACCTGTGCTTGGCAAGGCCCGCATAACAAACGTACGCGTCCTCCAGTCATTACAAGCTCAATCACTGAGAATATGCCTCGGGCTTCCGAGATGCGCATCCTCAGCAGCGACTTTCGCAATCGCACATGCACACCATATCACAAACCAGATTCATGTTGATGCTTTAAGAACGCACATCAGACATGCCACCTGGATTCAATCGCATCACCTTGCCTCCCTTCCAACTTCCACGCCACGCTCTGCGTTCTGCTCTAATATTGCCCCACATCGCACGGTAATTCCCACGAACTGTTTTCATACTAATGCAGGTAGCTTATCTGATAGTGACGCAGCGAATAAGATGAATGATTACTTTGTCACCGGTGCAGAATATAAAAACGATAGCAATATAGCTCCCTGTGTTACATTAAAAGAGTGTGGGCTTATAAACTCCGTGTCACTATCCCCAGTGACATCAGAGAAAGTAATACTATTGATAAACCAGATTAAAAATAACGTAGCCGCTGGCTTTGATGAGATCAAGGCAACTCTGCTTAAATACGTAGCTGGTATTATAGCTCCAATGATTGTTTATATAATAAATAGAATGTTTGAAACAGGTATTTTCTCAGACAGCCTAAAATAGCGAGAGTATGCCCAGTCATCAAGGGTGGTGATGAACGGCTATTCATAAACTACAGGCCAATATCCTTTCTTCCTGTTCTATCTAAGGTATTTGAGAATGCAATAAACGTACGCTTGTACAAATTTTTTGACAAGTACAATGTGATCAGTGAGGCTCAGTATGGTTTTCAAAAAAATAAATCTTGTGAAGCAGCTTTGCTTATATTAAACATCAACTGATCACGAACATCAAACATAAACTGTACTCACTAGGTTTGTTCATAGACTTTAGAAAGGCGTTTGATTTGGTATGTCATGAAGTACTAACGGCTAAACTTAGGAAGTATGGTGTACGTGGTGTGGTTCTTGAGGTAATGAAAAACTATCTAACGAACCGCCATCAATATGTTTGCATAAACAAAAGTGCGTCCACTTACTTAAACAAAGCAAGAGGAGTACCACAAGGGTCAATTTTCGGTCCTCTATTGTTCATAAATTATATAAACGACCTGTGTGATATCTCATGTTCTCCCAAGTTAATAATGTATGCAGATGACACTAACATATTCTTTAGCGGCACATCCATTCTAGATCTTGAACACCGGGTTAATAACTACCTACGAAAGTTGTCCGCGTATCTTATTTCGAATAAACTGCAACTAAATGTTAGTAAAATGAAATACATTGCCTTTGCCCCACCTAATAAGCCACGTAACTATAGTTCAACTGTTTTATTTGAGGGCAAAGAGGTAGAGCAAGTCACCAGCCAGAAGTTCCTGGGTAAATGTTTTTCTGAGGGATTGAGATGGAACACACATATAGAAAAACAAACGGTAGACCTCAGTAAAACCGTTGGATGTTTATATAAGCTCAGCCCAGTCTTACCAAAATGGTTACAAATAGAATTATATTACGCCCTTTTCTACTCTAAAATGGCATACGGTATTTTGGTATGGGGTACTACTACACAAACAAACTATCAAAAATTACTAGTTCTGCAAAAAAGGTTTTTGCGAGCATTCGAGCAATACCATGATATTATCAGGGATTTGAAAAACAAACCACTCTTTAAAAAATACGCATTACTAACAATAACAAAACTGCATTATTTCAAACTTCTGCAGTGGATTAAACAAAACACGCCACAGTGTCTTCAGAACCCGCCTGACAACACTTGTTCTACTATGCGTCAGCAGCGCTGGAAAATCCCAGCAATAAGGACAGGTTATGGTAAGCAACACGTTCAGTATCAAATACCCACAATTTTAAATTGTTTACACCGTCTCATAGATTCAATTCCATACCTTCGAACATCATCTTCAAGTCCATCTTAATGAACCATGATATTGAGTATGCTTATTAAAGTTTCTGTACTTGATTTGTTACATTCTATCTGTCTATTTGAGTTATGTGTTGTAGTTGCTTTTCTTATGCTTTATTTTATATTCTGTATTGAAGTTTCTTTTCAGATGACGCTTTTGTGATAAAGTCATTTTTCAAATGTTTTCCTTGAAATAGTGTGACAAGACCGTGCTAATTTTTGTTGTGTTGTGGTTTATTTATTGTGTTATTCATTTATTTCTGTGTGTTACTTGTTGGTTTGTATATTTATTTCTGAAAACAAATGCGGCAGATTGAGCGGCCTGCGTGCCAAACTGTATTTAGGAGCAGAGGCCCCATGTCAGGCCATATAGCCTTTAGCCTCTGCTCCCGATCCTGTAAGAATTTCAGGACGAAATAAACTTCAACTTCAAGTTCACGCACGCAGAAAGACCATCGTTATCATTGTGGTGTTTACATCCACTGGAAGCTCTGACAATCATTCCCGGAATGCAAAAGAAGAAAACTTTGTCATATTTGGCCCTAAAACAAACAACACTACTGTTTCTGCATAAGAAACACAGTGGACGCATTCACATTTACACGGATGGGTCGGTCACTTCAACAAGTTCAACAGGCGCTGTGCTGATTCCGGAGAAATTCATCACGATAAAGTTCAGGACCTCGCATCTGACATTATCTACGGCAGCAGAACTCGCCGACATTCGTGCCGCTCTGGAGTTCCTAGTTGAAGAACCGCAGCAGACCTGGTCAATTTTCTCCGACTCCAAAGAAGCCCTCCAGGGCATTGCTTCGACGTATCGTCATGGACCAAACGAACAACTAATTGCTGAAATACGACTGCTTCATCACCGGGCGATAGAGAAACAACATGACATAGCGTATCAATGGGTACCAGGCCACTGCAGCACTGATGGAAACGACCGTGCAGATGAAGCAGCCCGATCTGCTCATGATGATGCCCCTTGTGCAGCTATACCATCATCAAGAACAGACGCCGCTGCAAAGCTTCAATCACTTGCACGAGAACTGACACTCGCTCAGTGAAATTCACCGGCATTCACTTACGTCCGTCTTCATAATTTGGATCACACCTACAGCTCCGTCTTTCATCAGAAATAACCAGAACTGAGGAGACACTTTTGTGCCGTCTGTGGATTGGGGTGGCCTTTTCAAATGCTTATTTGTTTCGAATCGAAATTACCAGCAGCCCGACATGTCACAACTGTGGCTGCGCAGAGACTTTCTCCCATCTTCTCTGCGAGTGTCCTCGCTTCAGTGCGCCAAGAAAAGAGCTATTGAAAGTTTTAGATAGACTAGACAATCGCCAATTGTCGGAAGATATGGTATTAGGACACTGGCCGAGACCGTCCTCTGCACGCAAAGCATTGAGAGCGTTGTTGCGCTTTCTGCGGGCAAGTGGTCTTAGAGACAGACTATAAGCAGCGTCGTGGATCGTCTGATGACCTTCTCCCTTTTTTCAACGTCTCTTTTCTCTCATCTTTTATCCTCCTAAACCCCTTTCACAGAACAGGGTAGCCAGCTGGTCTGAAAACTGGCTAGACTCCCTGTCCTTCCTCTTTCAATCCTCCTCCTCCTCCTCATGCTATTTTCTTGAACAGCTGACAACATGCTTACTCGCCACAAATTTGAATGTGTTTGAAATATATTTCAATTCTTCACCGGACTGCCAGTAACAGTTCACATTGGGGGCAACTATATATTAACCATGGATTGATTAATTTTTAAGAACAGAAAAAAAAGAAGTAGCAGGCCGGGATGCTTACTTGATATTGGCATCCCTTTTGCTACCCAGCACAATGTCGTGCAAGCTTGCGATAGAGTGGTGATGCGTCTTGCATGTGTGTCTGTAAACCAAAAACTTCAAGTAGAACTATATTTCTCTTACAAATTGGTTGCGGGACTGTTGTTACTGTAAGGCTGCTTAGCCAGTATGAATGGTGGAATCCCTTGACATGTGTTCAACCATGCTGCATCAGCTGCTTGGTGTTTTCACGGCATCTTTACAGATGTGTTGGGTGAGTAAAGCAAGCAGGTTGCAACACAGGAAAAACAATATTATGGCGGCTTCTCTTGTGTGTGCCTTACATCCCAAATATATTAAATATTTATCTTCCACCTTGTGGCCTGTAATTTTTAAAGAGACGCTTCTTTTTGCTTTATATTTGAGTCTTCATGATTTGACAGCAATGTGCTCGTGTTGGACAGCAAGTGTTCTTGAACAAATAACTGATCTCCGTAATTACAAAACACTCTTCATTCTTGGTCCTTAGCATAAGCTGGCACATATTTATGGCTGATTCAACTGTTTATTTTTTGCTGTGATAATAATGGGCAAGTCGCAAATGCAAGTTCAGATTGGAGTGGTCAGTGGCGTCTGTTGAGGCTGTGGCATGTTGCTTTGCAACCAGAGTTACTTGTGGCCACATATGCAATAAAACCATGCGACGTGCATTATAAATGAGATTACTATGTCACATTTCACTGCATCTTAATATATGTGTAACAAATTCTGATATTTTTAGCTTACCACTATAAAGAGATCCTAAGGCAACACAAGGGTAAAATTTAAACGTGGTGTTGCAGCTGTGTATGACTCTACAGTTGATGCATAGCCGTGATATTGTTTTTATATGCTGTCGCATTAGTAATGCGTGTAGTAATAATAGTAATCCAATGTGTGTAGCAATAGTAATGCTACACACATTGGATGATACAAAAGAGGTCCTCACTTATTTCGCTTTGTTTTGCTATACTTCCTCCATTAGCTGTCTCTTCTTGACGTGAGGCTTCTCCTTACTGTGCAAGGAGGAAGAGCAGTGGGCACACAAACACGTTTCTTAAAAGTGTCGTTGTAAGGTGAGCACTGAGGGGCTGAACACTTCCAAAAGACTCAAAGAGGAACAAAGATTGTTTCTAGCTACTTTTCGGGCACCTATTGCTAGTTTTGCTGCTGCAGTTGTCATTGTTGATCAGGAGACTATTCTGAAGTCGTTGCACACATTTGCTTGAAATGTTAAAAAATAGTTGGAAGTGGTTTGGCACCCTTTATTGCAGTTACACACAGAACTAGGTTTCAATGTGTAAGCAAATTCTGTTCACTATAAATCAATCTTAATGATATATAAAATTCAGGAAATATTCATAGAAAAGCCCAGAAAAAGGCTAAGTGATTGCCCCTTCGACGTAAATAGATACCCTGCTCCTAAAAGTTCAATAGACAGTGCAGTAGTCTCGATGTTACATACACTATGAAATATTCTGGTGGGGTGCTTTTCACGCATGTTATAATGAGAGGGGTTTTTAATATAACTGTTGTCACTTTGGCCTGTATTGCTGAAATTGTAAACATAGCAATAATACATGAATCATTTTTTGCCTTTTGATTTTATGCAAATGATGTGCTTACCCAGTCGGTATAACTCGATTTGGATAAAATTCTAAATGTTCTAAAGAAGTTCTTACTATACAGCAAGTTTATTTTCAAAATATGCAACTATCGATGAAAACCCAGTTGGTGGCATACTTGAATAATGCATCACTATTACCACCCTAACTACACCTGCTACAGGGCATAGTGTGGTAAAAATACTCGTGTTTAACATTACTGGCACCATACACTTTTATGTCTCAAAATGTGTTAGAAAGCCTAGTAAAATTGTGTATACTTTTTTTTTTCATTCCAACTAAATATTCTGGTCGTACTAAAACCAGCTTCCGCTCTTTAAAGGTCCTCACACTATTGTGTGTTCAAAAGAAGTATCAATGCCGTATCCTTCCTGTGTCGGCCTACTCACCACACTGATAATGAGAATTAACCGCCAACATTACCCACAAAATTGTAAGGATGGTATAAAAAGTAATGTCAATTCAATTATCAAAAAACGTGAACCCATTGGTAAATTGTGGCCAAGTTACCTTTTTGTTCACTTTTTTTCACAATTTTGTAACAGTTTTTTTATCACATCCCCTATAGTTTCTTTGGCATCATTGTCTGTTAGTTCTCAATATATAGTGTTCAGCAAAGACAAGGATTCATTATGTTATAGTTCTTTCCTTTACTTATGAATCTGAAACAGTGAATCCACGATTCCGCTGATTCCACCGGTAGAACTGAGTGTCCGTGGCATATGTTCTCTTCTAGAAAACCAAGATGAATCCAAAGCAGTTGGTCCTGATGCCATCTCTCCTCGTATTCTAAAGCGATGTGCACTGCCAATTTCCCTTTACCTCTATATAATTTATTCAAAATCCCTTTCAACGGGAACTCTACCCGAAGATTGGAAAATTTCTCATGTTGTTACGGTTCATAAGGGTGGCTCAAAAAAAGATGTAACAAATTACCGACCTATTTAATTCACGTCAGTGGCATGCGAAATTTTCGAGCACATTTTATCCAAGCACATAATCTTACTGCTAATAATGTATTAATAAATGAGCAGCACGGTTTTCGTAAAGGTATTTCTTGTACGACGCAACTTGTAGAGTTCTTTCACGAGCTGGCTTCCAACGTTGATGAAGGTGGACAAACAGATTGTGTGTTTTTAGATTTTCGAAAGACCTTTGACACCGTATCACACTCCCTTCTCCTGGCTAAATTACAGACTCTAAATTTCGACCCAAATGTGTTCATCTGGATAACCAATTACTTGCTGAACAGGCGTCAACGCGTTGTTTTAAATGGGAAGTGTTCATCCTATGTTAACGTTACATCAGGCGTGCCCCAAGGCTCTGTCCTTGGGCCTCTCTTATTTCTTATTTTTGTAAATGATATTTCTGTGGGTATTTCGTCGCGCATGCGTTTATTTGCCGACGATTGTGTGTTATATCGACAGGTTCAGAACGAAGGTGACTGTGCTTATTTGCAGAACGATTTGGATTGTATTGTACAGTGGTGCCAGAAGTGGCAAATGACGCTAAACCCCAAAAAGTGCGTTCATATGCGTGTTTCCAAAAAAAAAGAAACCAATAGTAACGGCGTACACCATATATACGCATACTGTTATTACCGAACCAACCTGCAAATATCTTGGCGTTGTTTTGTCGCATGACTGCTCATGGAATGCCAATGATGATCACGTTGCTGGCAAAGCGGCAAGGGCTCTAAACTTCATTCAGAGGAACCTATTGGCACCCCGAACATTAAAAAATACAGCCTATCTCACATGTATTAGACCAATTTTGGAATACGCATGTCCTATGTGGGACCCGATGCAGGCGAACTTGACTGATAAGCTTGAAAAAATACAAAACAGAGCGGCGTGGTTTGTTTTAGGGCGGTACGAGCGGAGAGACAGCTGCAGTGCTATGAAAGCTGAATTGGGTTGGGAATTGCTTTCTTTACGCAGGAAAAACTGCGTTTGAAGTTTTTCTTTTCTATTTTTCATGGGCGGACTTGGATTGACCGTCATAACTATTTCAGTGAACCCATCTACATATCTAGTTGACATGGCCACCGACGCAAAGTGAAAGAGTATCGAGAGAGAGCGACCATGTTTTATAATTCCTTTTTTGTGATGATCATTAGAGATTGGAACCGGCTGCAAGACAAGCAAGTGTGCTGTATAAACGAAGAATTGTTTTATTCCAGTCTGTAGCCCCCCTGCTGTAACGCCTTTTTGAGCAAAGCTGGGCACTCACCGAATAAAGAATAAAGAATAAAGAATCCCAGTAATCTTCGCGGTATGTGACTAGTTTTCAATCAGTTGTGCGTGTGTTCTCGTACGTGTATTTAGGTGGCAGGGCACACCATTGCCACCTCATTTCACTTGCAGATTTTATGAGAACTAAGGGGTGCATAATACTGCCAAAAAACTATAGGAATATTGGAAGTAATCGTAATGTAATTGTCAAGAAAGAAAAGAGGAAGGAAAGATAACTTGCATGGCCAGAGACTGAACCTGCAACCTACGAATAAAGCGTGCGGTACTTTTCCAACTTTGCTACCGCAGCAGCCATTGCCCCTTCCGCTTTGCACAGTATATACCTGTACCTAATTATCGGAGAGTCAGTCAGCCCCGCTTGTTGCCATCATGGCTAGTTTGGGACACTTTTTTTTTCTATTGGCATCACGTAGCATGTGATGTTATTACAAGCTGGCAGCCTGCTTGACGCTCCTGCGCTTAATGCAAATACATACATTTGTCTAACCAAGTAATGGACATTTGGACATTTGTCTAGCCAAGTAGTGTCAATTGTCACACTGGTCCTGTTGAAGTTACTGCCAAAATTCACAGAAGCTTCGTCACCTCTGTAACTGTACAGATGTGTCGGAGAAGATTAGCTGCATTTGTTCTCTCTATAACTGATAGCCGCCAACATTCTTAATTGTACAGGAGTTTTGTTGATCACTTATGATTGTGAAGCCCTCCACAGAAAAAAATGCTACACGTGTACTTACAGAAGGCGCCAAGGCCCTACTTGTAGGTCTTTTCGGCTTGTTATCATAAGCACCTGGTTTCGTTAACATAAATAATTTAAACATGTACAGAGAAAAATTAGGGCGGCCGGTCGTTCTGTGGATATTATGTTTCTCGAAATATTCTTAAGCGTGTTGTGCATTAAGTTGTTATTCTGGTTCTTGTGCATAAAATACATTACGCAGTTTAAGGCTACTTCAAGCACCGTATTGTAAAATAAAAAGCCTAGAAACAACCTATTGAAAATTTTTGAAAACAGTTGTCTAATCTGATGCATGATACAATCCTAAGTTTTCGTGGGTATTCATCAATGTAAGTTTGTCTTAGTGTCATCCGAAATGAAGATGCGAGTCGACAGATGAAAGCATCTAGTAGGGTAATCAGGGTGAACAGTGGAAGTGCCTCAGACAGGCTGGCCGATGTTACAATAGGATGGCCTATTTTTGTAGAGGTCACCTTGTCATCCTTGGCGTGTTAGTTTAAATAAGGTTAGTAATGACATCGTCTTTTGGTGAAGGCGTGTGTGCCTGTTGGTAATGTTTGTCTGAAAAGAAAAAACCTATAACGCAGAAGAGTTCAGCCCTCGCTTTCTTTCAAGTTAGGTTGCGATGATACAGAGTGTTCTCCGGTCGGAGGTAGGGGGTAAGGGAAGCAAAAAAAGGTGGCAGAAAAAAAGAAAAAAAGAAGAAAGAAGAAGAAAGAAAAGGAGGATGCAAAGTAAAAGTAGTGCGTTGCAGTGCTCCTACATTGCACCTCCCTTTTCTTCTTTCTTTACTTTTCTCTTTTTTTTCAACTTTTTTACTTTTGCATTGTCCCATCTACTGCATGAATCAACGACAAGTGGCTTTGCTATAGCAAAGATGCCTATATGATGTTGCATTGAACAGTTCAGTGAACTTCACTCAGTTTAATTACAGGCTGATCAGTCTTGCACTATGTGCTTCCTGTCTATCATCACACATGATCAAATGAAAAGTTTGCACTTGGCTAGTACATAGCTTTTGTCATGGACTACTCAAAATGAATGTTGGTTTGCTGCTGTTTATGGTAATAAATTTATCCAACAAGAAAATATCTTACCTTGTGAACTTTGTCAGACCTGCCTTTTTTTTCTTTCCTATGCAGGCATTGTATAAAAGGATGGCAGTTACAGAGAGGTGATAGCTTGAGCTTCGGAAGAATAAATACTGGCAGTGAGGCAATTCCACATCAAACATCCCAGCCATTTGTCATCTGGTTCTTGTTTGTCATCTGGTTCTTGGTCATCTGGTTCTTGTCATCTGGTTCTTGGTCATTGTAGCAGCATCTCGGAAGTTTCGCATTGCATGTCGCAGGCAGGAACTGGAGTTGCGGGAGACGTCAAGGTATATGGTAGTTGCTGCTTGCGGTATGCGCAGATTGCCAGGATTGATGGAACAACAAGTTCATTGGATAATGTGGACTGTGGAAGCTCCGGGATTGAGTGTCGAATAATGGCCGAAAATATCTCGGGCCCAGACACCAAGGCGTGCGGCAAGGTAGCCGTCGTGGAGTCTGGTGGTGCTGAGGTGTCGTGTGCTGTTGATGTCACGGAAATCGTGCATGTGGCAGTCACCTGCAATGAACCTTTGTACGTGGGCACCAATGAAACGCAGCTCTCTGTAGTGAAGGAAGAGGAATTGCAAGCGTCTTCTACCTCGTCGTCGTGGTTTGGTGCACCATTCAATGTTCCTGTGACCGGATCTGAGGTAAGAGTCGTAGCCAGAGTGGTGAGGTCTTTGTCAAAGTATGGCTGCGGACCGTCTGGTACCGCTCGCGTGGGCGGAGGAAAAACCTGGAACTCGCGGCTCCCCGGAAGCGGGCAGTAGGTTTCACCGTAGCATGTGAGCACTGCAGTGCAGAGTTCGTCGAAGGGTCGCGGGCTGGAGGATGACTCGGCTGCTAGATGACGAAGCTCAACCGGGAGAGCGTCTTGCAGGACAACGTGCATCATCGGCTATAGCTTTATGCCATTGACCGCGAGAATGGCATCAAGCTGCATAAACTACGCTCGGGGGTAGACCGGGTGAGATGACGGAACTGAAGGGCACAGTTGCGGAAGCATGGCGGCGGGCCGCTCGGCGAAGGGCGTGTTCTCCGACTCACCTCTTTATTCCACGCCTGAAGTGGAGGCCCGGTGGCAGTCCATGTCCGACACGCTAAGTACGCTAGCTTGTTCTCATCCCCGCGCAGCTCGAGCTTGCATCTGCTGCGCGAGAGGCGCGGCGCAGTGATCAAGAAGTGATGATGGTCAACAGCGATTTCGGCGCCTTGTGCGCTGTTGGAAACGCAGCCGCGTCGTTTATATTTCAGTACTCTGTCGTCGTGATTCCACTTCAATGCATAGCACTATCTCGCCACCATCACTGGCTCGTGCTTTTCGGCGCCCTCGCACGGCTCGACCGGTGGGTACCTTTGTCAGCCGCACATGCTCGAAGCACGTGGTGCACTCGCAAGTGATCCCGCCAAGACATTGTGGGAAGCACGTGTTTATGACTACACAGACCCGGCGCTTCCTTCTTCATCCCTTGCTTTTCTCCTAGAGTCGCCCACCGGAGACCCTCTGCTTACCGATGGTCCATGAACGTTGAAAACCTAGACTTCCCAAATGAACACCTTATGGATTGTCGTTCATGTATATAGCATTTGTCGCTATCTCTCTTTTTTAATATGCCTTCAAATCGCGCAAAGCGTTATGGAGGTAGTTCTGTAGTGTCATCATCACCATCATCATTTCTTGATCACTGCGCCGCGCCTCTCAGATGCTAGCTCGAGTTGCGCGAGGATGAAATCGAGCTTCTGGCCCGGGGGTTTGGATGCTGCAGCTGCCGCCGCTCCACTTCAGAAAATCGCCTTGGATAATAAATTTGCGAGAGAACGACACGACCACGTTTGCCGCCGTCCCATCATCATCTCTCGCTACAGGAGGATACAATGTTGAAAAAACAGGTCACTGACCAATGTCAAACAAAACAATGACGTTTCGGGACCCGTACGGGTCCCTTGTTCACAATGGAATGACGGCTTAGCAACAGGTTCTTATGTAACGTTGAGCGCATGACGCAAAGTCCGGGAGTACACGTGGTTTAGTGTGCCAGATGATCTATTGATTGTGTTACTTGTCGTCTGAATGATTAGTGATTCGAGGTTCAGTCTGGTTGTAAAATTCTTCTCCGTGGCTACGATGCGTGCGTTGTCCCAGCTTATCTCGTGGCCCGTCTTTTTTTTTCAACAATGCCTTTACCTGACCAGACGGCATTCCGTCGAACTCTCGACTAGGAGGATACAATGTACTCTGGGTGTGTAAGCTGACGTGCTGTACACGGGTGGAGCCTGAGTGCTGATGCCTCGTTGGCTCAATGTGTCGTGAATTGTCGTACACCGAGTGCGATGTCGCACGCCGGATTGAATGTTGAATCGCACCATGTGCCCAGCGCGCGAATTGTGTGCATCGTCAGGCAGTGGCACAAGCGCAACTTATCAAAGTGCAAACAACGTTCGCTCTCACAAGCTTTCGAGTGAGCCACAGCGCCGAGCAGTGCTTCGAGCTATCAACCGCGATGGCCCCCGATGGTATGGGCACACGGAGCGGAGGCTCATTGCCGGGGCTTCCAAAAGCGGAGGTTTTTCCACGTGGTCTCCATACGAGTGTTTCCAGGGCGCAGGCTTTCCCGCCGTCGTCACCACCTCCGCTGCCTTGCTCTGATGATGGCCGATCTCGAACTCGCAAGGGTGCTACGGCGTGTGGCTTAAACTCTAAAAGCCGACTTTGCTCAAGTAGATGACGCTGTAGTTCGGGAAGATGGGACGAGGTGATGGCCCCGAACAGTATGATGCTACGAACAACAGGCAGCTAATGCTCAAAAACATCGCCGAATCACCATGTTTTTTTGAACGACAGTGACTTCATTGGCTATCTGATAGTGACTTCATCAGCACTTAAACTGTGCCTTTTGAGGTACTCGGTGAGCACAGACGATCAAATGAGTCGAGCCATATTATTTATAGGAAAGCCAGAATTTTGAAGACACACGTAGTTTAAAAGTTCCAGGAGACTTGGGTTCAAACCTCATTGTATCTTTCGAGTTTTACTAAGTTTCTTTAGCGCGATAGTGGTTTCGAAAATTGGCGAGGTGGACAACTACCACACACGCGACCCTTGTTGTGTTCTCATAATTGGTTTTGCTGTAAAAAGCACGAAACGTGGCATACAAGGTTGCTTGCACCGACAAGCCCACATCGTATGTTGGAGGTCCTAACAATTTTCGCACGAGAATTCGGCGTCACACAAAAAATCATTGAATACGATAGACACAGATATTTGGCAATACATTGTGGAAAAAAGCCTTACAATTTTTCAAAATATTCCCACTAACTTGACGCTCTATAGCATTTAAATAAACTTGCAAACCCACCAGCTTCGTGACTTCAAATATTTGCCTCGCTGACTTGGAGCATTACGTGGACAAGAAGGGCAAACAGCCGCATAAATATCACCCTTGTTGTTCTTGAAAACCGTTATTGAAAAAATTGGCGAACACCACTTGCAGTGCGAATCGTATATATGCAAAGCACGAATGAAGAAGGTTGATATGCCACTTTAAAATAAGCACACCGTCATGAGGCAGACGTAAATTATGCCATAAATGACTTTTATGGCAAGATTACCATGTTTGCGGATGTCATTTGTGTTCATCGTCATTTCACGTTAAGTAATACTAATGCGGTACATTTGAAGCTCCAGAAACTGCCATGAGTGTGCTATGAGCATAGCATATAGCTATGCTTCTCATGACACGCATGTCATGTTTGGGCGTGTTACTTAGTTTTGCCCTATATTCACCTCCCGTAGTACCCAATTAGTTGTGAATCTAGCTGAACAGATGCGAGCACGCTATGAGCGTAGTATGCAGTCATGTTTTACATTTTACGCATGCCATGATTGCCATGTTTGCACGTCTATTTCACCTTCGTCGTCTATTCACGTCATGTTATACCAACGTTGGTATATGGGAAGCTAGTGGAACGGCCATGGGTGCGCTATTAGCGTCGCATGTAATCAATTTCTTAATAAATATATATAAGGAGAGGTTGGTGCCAATGCGTGGCGCCGGCTGCTCCTCTTCCCTTGCATAAAATTTGGCGTCACATATTTTGTAGTAAACACAAGGCTATACGTTGCACAATGCTTACGCAACGAGTCTACGTTTTTCGTTACTGAGTGTCTATAGCACACAGAAATATGTCCCCACTACCTAGGAATGTGTCCGCATTACTCAGGGTTTGTAAATACACAGGACATCACGCCAATTTAGCGTTCACACAAAACCTGAAAGTTCAGTAAAATGCAGAGGTGATCTTGTTTTTAAATACTGAACTGTTTGCGGAAAAGTTTTCTCAAAATAACGTAGTGAAACACAAAAATATTGTTATGAAACAATAAGATTAGCAATAACAATAATACTTTTTCTTTCGTTTAGTACTTTTGAGGTATGTCTGATTCTTCCAGAAAGTGAACGACTGCACGCACTGCAGTGGCTTGTAGCTTTTGTGTTTTTAGCCATGCACCAAATATGTTTGCAATTGATGGAGGTATCTCGTTTAAATACTTTATTTTTGTAAAAGTTTCTTTCGAGGTACGCAATATTTTTCTACATTGTAGAAGAATGGGCTCCACATCTTCTTGAGCTTCTGCACAAGAACAGGTAGTACTACTTGTTTTCCTTATTCTATATAGGAAGGCCTACGTATAGGCCGTACAAAGTCGAAGCGTATGGATGACTTGTTTCTAACGACCAGCTAAACTTTAGTGGAATAATAAATTCTATACTGGGGTCATTGCTGTACAACTAAGAGTATTGCGCACCACTTTCGAACCAGGCTTCTATAGACAGTTGAGAGCTCAGCATATTTATTAGACATTGTGTTTCGCTCATCGATAGAGGTAGCAGTAATATATTTATCTCCTGATGAGTGGTATGTGCCGTGTGATCAGCTATGGCATTTCCAGTGATTTTACAGTGGCTTGACAACCACTGCAACATTATGGTTTGGGTAAATCTTCTGCTATAGCGTTAGTCCTCTGTATATTATACGCGAACTCACTAGCTTTGTTGCCCAAGCTGATTCCTTTTAAGTAAGCTAATGACCATTGTGAGTCACTGAAAAGTACCCATCGAAGTAGACCAGGCTGTAAACATATGAAGCGTAAAGCACAGAGTACTACATAAAGCTCTGCCCTTGTGGATGCTATGAAATGGCTGATCTTACAAGCTTCTTTTCTCTTAGTATGCAAAGAATGGTGACGTAGAGCTTTGATTCAGACATGACCCGTTAGTGTACACGTGAATATAGTCTTTATATTTCGTACAACTATGTGTTAAACATAATTGCTCTATCGAAAGTATAGACATATCATTCTTACAAGTTAATACCAGAATTGAAGTTGTAATATATGAGAGAGAGAGTCACCATTGTGGGTGGGATGAACATGGAGGCCAGTATTCTGTCGTAGGCAGTAAACCCCTGCATTCTATTATAGTGCTATGTCTTTGTGCAGCCTATCTCTCTCCTGAATAGCTTGGTATAGCGGATGATTGGCGTGTTGAGTTTGCAACCAAAGATATTGCCGACAAACTTTTGTAAATCTTAGAGCATGGAAAGTCGGTTGACGACACTCCGCAATTACCAATGCACTGGCAGACGCTCGCGGTACACAAAGACACATGCAAAGGCTTCTGGCCAGTAATCTATGAATCGTGTCCTCTGAGATACAGGATATTCCGTGTAAAACTGGGGCAGAGTGAGCTATTCTTTGTGTAACGATTGCTGAATGTACACGCAATAAAAAGAACATCAACTACGCCATGCCATTCCGATAAGTTTACGGAATATACTGATTAGAAAGTTGACTTTTTTCTTTAAAAATTGTTTTTGTGGAGCCCAAGACAGACGTCTGTCTAAAATGAACCCTGAAAGTTTGTGCTGTTGCACAAGGTAAAAGTCCTGAGAATGTAACTGAAGCTGGAATTACGCAGGCCATTTCCTTGTGAATAGAAGTACAGCAATTTTATCATGAGAAATAATCATGCTTCTGCTCTCAAAAAGTCATTATTGTTGTCAAGCAGTGTGCAAGCTCTTGCTGAGCTGCTTAAATACTCGTGCCTGATGCCCAAATGCGCAGTTTGTCTGCATATAGTGAATATGTCAAACTAAGTAGGTAAGATATGGCATAACTCAGCCATAACGCAATTAAATAAAAATGGGCTTAGTACGCTACCTTGTGGAACTTCTTCACTAACACCATGCTCTTTGTTTTTGTCGTCAGTTGTGTCAATGAAGAATTTCCTGTCTCTTAAGGATTTGGCGATTCATCTTAGTGTTCTGCCAACTATTCCCAACTGAATCAAAGCGTGTACTACATGAGCGTGGCTGGTTTTGTCAAATGCTCAATTGATATGTAGAAATACTGCAACGGCGATTCTTCCACAGCTCCTCTCATGACCGACATAAGTGACAAGGTCTAGATTGGCACCTGTGGTGCAGCGGTGCTTACGGAAGCGTGCCATATTTTCTGGAAGCACATTCCTACAGTGTCAACTTTTATGATAGCGAACACTGTCACGCGTAGTCTGCGCGCTCCAGCGGCTGCAGGCAGCGCGTTCAAGTGGTAGTGAGAGCAACCATAGTCGCTTTTTGCGTCATCTCGCGGCGAGCGAAACAACCATTCCTTGCTGTAATAGAACAGAAAGATTGCAACCCCTTTCCCTAAAGCCAATTGGCGGCTCTCTCATGATCGCCTTGAAGGTGGAGGAGGTTGCAAACTTGACGCTGGTTTCATATTAATAACGAATGGTTGTTTTTCTCGCCGCGAGACGACGCGAAAAGAGGCTGTGGTTTTTTTCGCTCCCGCTTCAACACGCTGCCAGCAGCCGCCGGAGAGCGCATGCCATGCGTTCCCGCTTTCTGTTTAATGAAAGTAGCGACTGTACATTCCATCCACCACTGAAGTCTAGCGTCAATAATCTCTTTCATAAGTTTACTGAGACAGGTAGTCAGGCTGACAGGACGGAAAAAACCCAAGGATAAAGTTCTTTTGCCGGATTTGAGAATTGGGACTACTCTTGGAACTTTTCAAGAGAATGAAAGGCGCTCTGTTGTCCATGCATCATTAAATAACGTTAACGAAGTATTTGTGGCCACAGGACCCAGCTTTTGTAAATGCCACATATGTTATCACACCAAGACCAGCTGCTGTACTCTAGCGGCACACTGCAAGTGCGCCCCGCCGTGGTGGTCTAGTGGCTAAGGTACTCGGCTGCTGACCCGCAAGTTGCAGGTTCGAATCCCGGCTGAGGCAGCTGCATTTACGATGGAGGCAGAAAAGTTGTAGGCCCGTGTGTGAGATTTGGGTGCACGTTAAAGAACCCCAGGTGGTCAAAATTTCCGGAGCCCTCCACTACAGCGTCTCTCATAATTATATAGTGGTTTTGGGACGTGAAACCCCACACATCAATCAATCAAGACTGCAAGTGCGTTATTTAATTCTTCATAAGAGAACGAATAATCTTGGTCATCATGGTCTCTTTAAAAAAGTAATCAATGTTTATTGTCCTCAACCGACTTTATGTATGTAGGCGTGTGCCCGGCTGCACTTTGTCGCGTAGTATGCAGGAAAAATTCATCTACATCGGTCATTCTAGGTACATTCTTACGTAAATCTAAGGCCATAATTGGCTGTTATGCGTTATTGTACCACACAAAGAGCATAAGTTGTTCCATAATCTTTACTCGGATGTAAGTGGCATTAGCGAAGTGTACAATTCTAACCAGTGCTTTGTGCCTAGTCCATTCAGTTGTCAGCTCATGCGGTCATGCGTTTTTTTGACAGTCGCGCTAATCTTCAAGTAGACCCGTGCGGATGTATTTACTTTCAGCTCTGCAGGGAATAGCCACAAGTCTTTCGTATTCAGCGTCTACTATAGCGTGACTTTTGGGAATATTAACGAACTTGTAACACTGGCTTATTTTGTTCTTTATGAGTGATATTAAGCTGTTTGTCAGTATTAGCTGGGTGTGCCATATGATAATGGAATGCATGCCAGCTAGTTATCTTTGCTGAGTGCCTTTATTTAGAAAAGTGTAGTTTTGTATGCTGTATTGGGACAGGTAAATGATCCCTCCACCTTGTTTTATTGTCTGTTCACCTTGAAGCCTCAGAAACCCGCAGGTCGCGGGTTCGATTCCCGGCTGCGGCGGCTGCATTTCCGATGGAGGCGGAAATGTTGTAGGCCCGTGTACTCAGATTTGGGTGCACGTTAAAGAACCCCAGGTGGTCAAAATTTCCGGAGCCCTCCACTACGGCGTCTCTCATAATCAAATGATGGTTTTGGGACGTTAAACCCCACAAATCAATCAAGCCTCAGATCATTTGATCAGAGTGTGGGGTCTGGGCAACTTGAATAATTGAAACCTCGTAAGAATGTCCCTCACCCGTCATTTCACAAGCACAATCAAATATCCCTAATTGTTTTTAGGGCCCTTTCCGCGACGATCGCAGTAGGCACTTCCCCACATGACATTGCGAGCATCGAAAATTCCGCAATATATCACAGCTTTCGTCTACGTCTGAAAAAGTGCTGTCAATGCAGACAACGAGATATTTGTGGAGGGCTGGAGAAAAACGCTGAATCTGAGTATACTTACTCCACCAAATCCAACTTCACATGCTACATATTAAATATTGTGATGATTTAGCATTTAACTGTACTGGTGGGATATCTCTTCTAGATAAAGCCTGACTATTGTCACGGGGTCATGAAGTCGACGAAGAAGCAGAGAGCACGTTGAATATTAAACTATTTATTTTGGCAAACCTGTGCCCGGTAAACGGAAAGTCGGATCACACTAGCAGACTTGCACTGATAGCGGCGAAGGGATCGTCAGCCATCGATGAATTGTCAAGCGGTGAAGCCCGTCGGCATTTTTACACTTGCCGTCGATTGTTCTAGCGTTATCGCTAGCGGTGACGTAGGCTCTAGAATAATGTGTATAGTTCGCGGAGTGGGCGTGCTCTTATCGAAATGATCTGCTACAGTCCTGAAGCTTCTCGAACACTGCAGGCGCGGTTTGCGCTGAGAATACGTAGTGTATTGGGCCGATAACAAAACTTGAGAACAAGAACGTGGCATTGCCCCTCTCTGAAAAAGACATCGTCCCTATGCTTTATTGAAAGATGAAAGTACGACAATAATGCAAGAAGTTACAATGAATAAATTTTGATACAGCAATTATACATGAAAAACACTGTTTCAGTTTATTAACGCGCATGAAACGACTTCAGGCGCGCGACATGGACGAATTCAGGTCGCGATCGGCGTCGTTGAGAGTTCGTGATGCCATCAGGGACAACCTCGTAATCAAGCGGGCCGAGACGTCGAACCACCCTGTACGGCCCGAAGTAATATCGCAGAAGCTTTTCACTCAGTTCACGTCGGCGTATCGGCATTCACACCCAAACACGTTCCCTGGGCTGGTATTTCACGAAGCGTCGTGAAAAAATTGAACGGCGGCTTTCGGTCTTCTGTTGATCCTTGATGCGGAGGTGCGAGAGTTGTCGGGCTTCCTCAGCGCGTTGAAGGTACTCACTCGCATCGAGGTTTTCTTCGTCGATGAGGTTGGGAAAATGGTATCGAGCGTCGTTGCTGGGCTCCTTTCGTGGACAAATTTGTATAGAGATATCTGCGTCCTCACCTGCACCACCGTGTTGTATGCGGAGGTCACGTATGGAAGAATGGCGCCTACGTCTTGTGTTAGACATCGACGTACAATGCCAGCATGTCGGCGATCATCTTGTTTAGCCACTCGGTGAGGCCGTTGGTCTCTGGGTGGTACGCTGTCGTCCAGTGGTTGTTTGTCTGGCTGTATGGCAAGATCGCTTGAGTTAGGTCAGCAGTAAATGCCGTTCCCCTGTCGGTGATGAGGACCTCCGGGGCGCCGTAACGTAGGACGATATTTTCGACGAACTTAGCTACCTCGGATGCACTGCCTTTGGGCAGGGCTTTTGTCTCGGCGTAGCGGCTTAGGTAGTCAGTAGCTACCACGATCCACTTGTATCCGAAAGCCGACGTCGGGAACGGCCCCAGTAGGTCCATACCAATCTGCTGGAATGGTCGGCGAGGTAGTTCAATTGGCTGCAGAAGTCCTGCTGGCCTTGTCGGCGGTGTCTTGCATCGCTTACAGTCTCGGCCTGTCTTCAAATAAAGAGCGACGTCGGTGGTGAGACGTGGCCATTAGTACCTTTTTTGTATCCTCGCAAGCGTGCGGGAAATATCGAGTTGCCCGGCCGCCGGATCATTGCACAGGGTCTGCAGGAGTTTAGGTCGCAGAGCAGAGGGCAGGAGGTACTTGGCTCGAAGCGGTGAAAAGTTTTCTTTTTAGAGAAGACCGTTTCGTAGGAAGAACGACGCAAGTGCGTGCTTGAATACCTTCGGCACTTCGGTGGTCTTGCCTTTGAAGTATTCCATTAGAGCCTTAAGTTCCGCGTCGGCCCGCTGTCATTTAGCGAAGTCATCAGCAGTTATAGTTCTCGAGAAGTGGTCGTCATTCGCGTCGTCGGGCGATGGTTGGTCGACAGGCGCACGAGAGAGACAGTCGGCGTCGGAGTGTTTCCTGCCGGACTTCTAAATGACAAAAATGTCTTATTTTTGAAGTCTCAGGCTCCATCGTGCGAGGCGACCTGAAGTGTCCTTCATGGTAGCTAGCCAACACAAGGCGTGGTGGTCGCTCACAACTTTGAAGGGCCTGCCATAGAGGTAGGGGCGAAATTTCGACGTAGCCCAGGTGATGGCGAGGCACTCCTTTTCTATTGTGGAATAATTGGCTTCTGCTTTAAATAGCGATTGGCGGGCGTAACTAATAACCCTTTCAAGTCCATCAGCCCTCTGCACAAGAACGGCACCGAGACCTACGCTGCTTGCGTCTGTGTGTATTTCTGTCTCGGCAAATTTGTCGAAATGGGCAAGTGACGGAAGCGTCTGGAGGCGATGTTCAAGCTCCTGGAAAGCGTGTTTCTGCGGCGTTTCCCACTTGCATTCCATGTCGACCTTGGTTAGGTTAGTGAGTGGATAGGCGATGCGGGCGAAGCTTTTCACAAACCGCCTATAATAGGCGCATGTGCCCAGAAATCAGCGCACAGCCTTTTTGTCAATGGGTGGTGAAATGTTGGCGATGGCGGCTGTTTTCCGTGGATCGCGGCGAACTCCTCATTTGCTAGTCACGTGCCCCAGGAACAAGAGCTCCTCGTACGCAAATCTGGTGGAGGTTCTGCTTCTTTGATGTTTAGAAAGCCCCCTTCAAGCCACGATTCCAGCCCAAGCGGCTATGAAGACACGAACGCCAACCCTGGACAGCGAAGACAGCGAAGAAGTCGCAGGCAGACCCGGATCACGACATAAACTACAGCAACCATGGCTGTCCCCGTGCAGCCTGCCGCATTCATTCTCCGGCAGCCCAAGCAACCCCCAACGTTCTATGGATCGTCAGGCGAGGACCCGGAAAGCTGGATTGAAATATACGACCAAGTCGCCACCTTGAACAGCTGGGACCTTGAGGAAAAATTACGCCGCGTCTATTTCAACTTAGAAGACGACGGAAAGACATGGTATGAAAACCACGAATCCACACTACGAACCTGAGATTTCTTTCAGGCGACGTTCCTGCGCACGTTCACGAGCGTCGTCCGAAAGGAAAGGGCTGGCACATTGCTGGAGACAAGGGTGCAACTTCCTAATGAAAGCGTAACCTTCTTCGTCGAAGAGATTACCCAACTCTTTCGACACGCATTTTCCAACGTTCCTCGTTCACAGAATAAAAGAAAGAGCTGTTTGCGGGACTTGTCCGGAACCCGCCCAACACTGTCAGCGAACTTTTAGCCGAGGCTACAACTATAGTAAAGGCGCTTGAGATGCGCACAATACAATAAAACCACCGCGCCTCATTGAACTGCTGTGATGCCTTTAGTACCGACGGCTTGCGCGAGACGATTCGAGCGATCGTATGCGGGAGGAGCTCTGGAAGTTGTTGTCTTCAACGCAGCCTCAAGCTAATTCTATCACTGACATTGTCCACGAGAAAGATCGGCAGTCGCTTGGAATCACAGAAGCACCGCAGCCTGAACCGGAAACAATGAGCTACGCCACTGCAGTGTGCCGCAACGCTCCTCCAAGCCCTCATCAGGATACAGCCCCGCCGCAGTTCTTCCGCCAGCCACCGCCGACGCCATACCGCCCACCGGCCGGCCAACGCAACGCTTCAAGGAAGACTGACTTCCCGCACACCCCTGACCACCGCTCACTGTGCTACCGCTGCGGTGATGCTGGACACACTTACCGCCGTTGCCAGTACTGACAGGATGGACTGCGTGGCTTCGCTGTCAATGCAACACGTCCGCAGCCAATAAATTGGCCACGTGACTTCGCTGACTACCAGACAGGAACTCAGTGGACACCACGAAGTACTTCCTGTTCGCCGTCGCCAAGCCGCCGCATGTCACCGAACCACCGGCAGTACTCTGGTTCAACGCGGGGCCGGTCTCCTAGCCCGTATCCGGGACACTAAGGGCAGCAACCGATGGAGGTGCGGGTGCTGTGCGACGAACTACCGAAGATCCTCTGTCATCGACGACGTCACGACGGAGCTGTCCGAACACAATGCCAACCAGGCAAAGCCCTGACGGCGAAACCTCACTTACCGAAGGTGACCTGATGACGCAACATGGAAGCAGCGGAACAAACCGACGCAGCCATGACCCGACGCCACTCCTTACTGTAACGCGAGACGGCGAACTAGCGACCTAGACGTTCTTATCGACGGTAACGGTGTGACTGCTCTCGTCGATACTGGAGTCGACTATTCCGTCATACGTGGGTCATTCACCGCGAAGTTGACGAAAGTTAGAACAGCTTAGGAAGGCCCTGAAAGCCGCACAGCCGGGGGTCATCTCGTAACGCCTGCAGGAATCGGCCCAGCGAGAGTCACCATAAACCCCGTATTTATCCTGCAGACTCCGTAGTCCTACAGCGTTTCTCGAGAGATGTCATCCTTGGCATGCACTTCTTATTCTTCCATGGTGCTGTCATCAACCTAAGAACAAAGTCAATAAGGTTATCCACAGAAGAAGCACTACCACCACACACGCTGTCAGGAAACCATGCCTTGAATGTGCTGGAAGAACAACTCACCATTCCGCCTCGCTCCAGCGTCATAATTCAGTCGGCGCTCCTAAACCGCCTGACTTGGAAGGCCTCGTTGAAAGCAGTCAGCATCTGTTGGTCAACCGCAATATTTGCGTCGCAAGAAGAATTGCAGAGCAGCGGGGAGGCAATGGAACGGTTATGCTCACGAATTTCTGCAATGAATAGAAACACGTGAACAAACAATATACGGTCGCATAATCGAAGAAATCGTGGAAGCCACGAGTGCTTTCGCCCTCGCTGATTATGCGGAACCCTCTCAGAGAAACCAAGCCTCCCATCCCGCTCAGCTTTTGACGTCAATCCCAGCCTTCCGAACCATAGGCAAGAATATCGCAAGACCCTGCTCCTGCCATACGAAGACTGCAGGCACGGTTTGCGCTGAGAATTACGTAGTGTATTGGGGCGATATCAAAACTTCATTGATTTGTGGGGTTTAACATCGCAAAACTATTATTTGATTATGGGAGATGTCGTAGTAGAGGGCTCCGGAAATTTTGACCACCTGGTGTTCTTTAACGTGCACCCAAATCTGAGTACACGGGCCTACAACATTTCCGCCTCCGTCGGACATGCAGCCGCCACCACCGGGATTTGATCCCGCGACCTGCGAGTCAGCAGCCGAGTACCTTAGCCACTAGACCACCGTGGCGGGGCGGCGATATCAAACTTAAGAACAAGAACGTGGCACTATTGTTATTTCTGCTCGACCAGGTCTTAATTCACATGCTACATACTCTGGATAATCCGATGATGTAGCATTGAACTGTACTGATAGCAGATCTCTACTCACACATATATAATCGCTCTACTTGGTCCTTTAGATCTAGAGGACATATACACAACGTAGTCGCTAACTGAAAAGTATTGTCAACCGCGGCCTCTATATTACATAACACTAGAAAGGAGCTCTGAGCTACAAATTTTCTGAAGTCTGCACACTTAGGGCGAATACAATTCGCAATCCACTGGTAGATCATGACATTTTCATAACAATGATTCGTGGCTTGCCTGCTCAGTAACTGCTGCGGCTAACTGTAATACTACCTGATGATTGATTAATGGATGTGTGGGGTTTCACAATCCAAAATCACCATATGATGATGAGAGACGCCATAGTGGAGAGCTCAGAAAATTTAGACCACCTGGGGTTGTTTAACGTGCACCCAAATCTTAGCAAACGGGCCTACAACATTTCCGCCTCTATCGGAAATGCAGCCGCCCCACTTGGGATTTGATCCCGCGACCTACGGGTCAGCAGCCGAGTACCTTAGCCACTACACCACCGCGGCGGAGCTTGTAACACTACCTGTTGCATTGATAAGATGGCTTTGACCTTCGAAAGGTGCTTAGCGTGTGCGATCGCCCCTAATATGGCTTTTAAAGTCGTGAATAACATTGGTATGACAAGATGAGCTATCGGCACAGAGTATTTGTTGGTTGTGTTACACTTACTGCACGTGATGTGCTCGTGCTCTGTCGAATGCTAACCACGTGGTTACTTTTCTGTTGAGGTCCCTCCTGAGACTACTGTTGAGCTTGCTGTTGGCTTGTTGAGGTCTCCAAACTTTTCTCTTGCTTCCGTGTTCCCCTTGCAGCTTGCGCGTACGTCATTAGAAGGTCCTGGCGTTTAGATGCTTGTGGTTGAGAAGGCCGTGCAGGGTACATGTAATTCATGTTTCGGCACAACATGCTGTCGCATGCGACTGCAGTTGATGTTATGTTGATATTGAACAGAAGCTGCCTTGTTCTGTAGGCATACAGAAAACGAAGCAGCTATGGGGCCCTTGAAAAATGACACACTTGGGTTGTGTTATTGATTTGCAGTCGTTGTGACGATGTTCTTCAGCGCATATTTTGTCGCGCTTATTCCTCAGCAGTTTTCGACAAATTTCCAAACTTCTGACATTAATAGTAGCGTCTTGCTGGGCCCAGATATTCATGAACTGGATGGCTTGTAAATTCAAGAAAAACTTTTTCTGGAAGAAGTTTGTAGTATTTGAATTGTAAAATCACACTTATCAGTGGGTGCGATGCTACAGGGTCATCTTTTTGTCGTATGTATGGGTCTGGCGTCTAACCAATGTCACTCTTTCCTCTCTTATATATTCTGTAACTTGTTCTACTGAGTACTCTAGACGTACTTATCTGATGTTTTCTACATTTCGTATGTATGACTCCGGAATGGATGGCTTTTCTAGCAAGCCAGCCAGCTGCGCATGCGACAGCAAGCTTTTGATTGAAGCAAGAGAGCTCACAATGAGTGATAAACTTTCATCTTTGTTTTCTTGAAAAGATTGCGCTTTCTCTTTTGCGGGCGCAAGAATTTCAGAGGGTATAACATTTGGATTTAATGTTACGTCGGCAAAACGTCGGCACTCATTGCAGTCACAGCACTTCCTGCTATCGGGGGTCACAGCTGATTTTGTTCTCAACACTGTAAAAAGCTTTTAAAGGCAGGAAAAACTTAATTTGCAGGAGCACAGAAAGGAAAGAACGTTCTTCTATCACTTCGTCAGCGTAATCTGCTAGCATACAGTCATGTTTCTATGACATGCATGACTAGATTATTAAGTTTGGAGGTAGCATTCACCTTCGTGTTTTTTCACGCCACGTAATACAAAATTTGATATATGTGAAGCTAGCGAAACGGCTGCGAGTGTGCTATGAGCATCGCATGAAGTCGTGTTTTACATGACACGAATGTCACGTTTATCATATTTGCGAGAGTCATTTAGCGTCGTCGTCAATTGAGGTCACGTAAAACCAAACCTAGAGAGCGGAGAGGGCAGCAGAAGAGCATCAAGCTTCAAACAGAAACTTAGAAGTGCACCAAACTAGACGCAAGAAAGGAGACGCAAGGAAGAGCGGCACACTCCACGCAAGACACACTGCTACAGATGCGACAGCTCGCCCAATTCGGCTGAGTGCAAATTCCACAATTGCTCATGCAACTTTTTCAAGAAATTGGGGTACATTGAAAGAGCTTCAATCGTGAAGAAAATTCCACGCGAAAATGCTACGCATTAAATGGAGCCGAAACGTTCAAGCATGCAAGCGTCTGGAGACAAGTCAACATGGGGCCTTAATACAGTAAAAAGCCCACAAGTTTGTCCGAAGTTCAATAAATCGCTACGTATTAATGACCAACTTTTGGAGTTCAATGTTTACTCTGGGGCAGCGTATTTGCTAATCAGCAAAAAAAATTACGACCGAAGTTGGCCTACAAATACCACTGCCTCTTGCCCAATCAGAAGTAAATTTGCACACATGGTCAAAAGAGCACTTGAGCCTCGTTGGAACTGCTCAAGTTGAAGTGCAGCACAATACTAAAAATTAAATTCTCTCATTGCATGTTGTGGAAGGTAGTGGATGCAACCTTCTGGGCCATAATTGGTTCAGCACTCTGAAAGTCCGGTCGCAAGGCGTGAACCAAACAGATGATCCAACGCACACAGAGTCTGCAGTGCTGCACCGCCTAATAGAAAAGCACACTTGTGTTTTAATCAAGACGTCATAAGGTACGAGGGACCACTAGCTCACATAGAGCTAGACCAAAACGTCCCGCCACGCTTTTGCAAGGCGCGACCGGTTTCTCTTACGCTCAGACCAGCTGTGAAGGGAGAATTAGACCTCTTGAGGCAGCAAGACATTCTGCAACCAGTGCAACACTCGGATTCAGCCGAAGGCTGGCTGACGCTATGTTAGCCTCCTTTTCTTGTGTATAAAGCTTCCGTCAACTCACGAACTAATTGATTGTTAGATCGCAAAGTTTTTCGCAGAAGAAAAAGAGGAGAACAATGCGTCAGCCAGCTTTCGGTTTTGCTGCACGATAAAGAGTTTGCTGTTCTAGATTACGTTTCTTGATAATATTTCTGCTTTTAATTTGTGTTCTCGGGTCGCCATGGGTGTACTTTTTGCCTGCACACGCATGCATTGTTTTTGATTGCCTGCTTATGTATTATTCAATTTCCAATAAATTGTTTAGTTGGGAGAAAGCGCTTGTCCTGTCTTCCTTTCTGTTTGTTCATGCGCTTGAACGACAGTTATACCAAGAGTGGGGAGGAATGTGTCGTGTTCGTGAGTTTCGGGTTCATTGTTGTGCTCGAGTTTCGGTTTAAGCCCCACGAGATTCCACCACTAGCGGGCCGAGCGGCAGCGCATCCGATGAGGGCACGCTGCCGTTTGCTCCGTGAACAGAACCACTGTGTTAATGTATCCGCAGTGTGCTTGACCCGCTCCGGTGGTCTAGTGGCTAAGGTACTCGGCTGCTGACCCGCAGGTCGCGGGTTCGATTCCCGGCTGCGGCGGCTGCATTTCCGATGGAGGCGGAAGTGTTGTAGGCCCGTGTACTCAGATTTGGGTGCACGTTAAAGAACCCCAGGTGGTCAAAATTTCCGGAGTTCTTCACTACGGCGTCTCACATATTCATTAGGTGGTTTTGGGACCTTAAACCCCACATATCAATCATTAGTGTGCTTTAAATAAATGAACCGAACAGACGTATGTAGTACCTTATGTTCGCGATGCAGTCATGTCATACTACAGCAGTTTTGTGATATATCATGTCAACTAAATCACCGCACTTGCATCAAGACATTGAAATGCAAATCGTGGCATTATTGACACTCACTTCGCGATTTTGATGTTGTGACTGGTCGCTTATCTCTTCGTATGATCTTGCTATGCCATAGATGATATTGATCTCACTAGCAAAATGGTCAAGAGACCTTAAAGCCACAGGCGACAAGATAGAGAGATAGAAATGGTCAGTCACCAAAGTTTGCTAAGAAATGCTTCGTATTTTAGAAAACTGACAAGCCTGTGCCTGACGCGCAGCACTCAAAGCCAAAGCTGAAAGAGCAGCCTGTGAGCACTTTTTTACAGCCGAAGCTGCAATGAGATCTCAAGGGTCGCGTTTGCCGCAGTTGTCCACCGCCGCTACCGCCGGTGTCCGTAACTACTATCGTACAGCCAAATGCACAAAGCACCACCATATCCACAAAGCCAGTTATCTTATAGGAGCCCTCTCAGAGGCACACAGGGCCTTTCTTGGCGAGACCATTTCCGCAAGAAGGCTCGTTAACAAGACGTCAGCAGATGTGAACGTCGAAGGCAGCGTATTCGTTGAAATTCCGCCACCATCATTGCACAGTATTGGCCCCCTCGATTATTAACCATCCGGCCCTTTAGGCCATACAAGCCGCTGTCATGAGTCCAATAAATAACTCTCTTAAGTGGCAGACGTGGAGCTATGAAGCGTTCTTCAACGAGTTGGACGCTAGGTAGATTGGGGGCTATTGTGATCCGGTGCGTAACACTCATCAAAGCAACTTCCACGGGCTGCCGTTATTACAAAGTGACGAGAGCCAAGTGGACGTAGTCGTGAGGACGCGAGCGCGTGGTGCATTGAAACCCAAGTCCTTGGGTAGCGGCACGCTATCTATTTGGCATTGTTGAAATGACTGAAGAGTCGACCGCAGCGGCAACCAGACAAGTGTACACAAACAACGCTGGTGTATACGCCGGCGGTCACCGGACAGGTTGGGAGCTCAAGGTGTCAATTTAAAAAAAAAAACGCGAGGCCTGCGTAGAAGGCGCAGCACAGTTACAGCGAAAGCTGGAAGAGTGGTTTATAAGAACCTTTTCAAAACTTATTGAGTAAGTGCTGCAAGCACTCTTGCTTTTACCCACTACGGCAATATAAAATAAATTTTTGCGTAGTACGCCGGCACTCGCTATGCTATTTTTCGTCATTCTTTTGAAAGGCATGGTATCCACAAAAACACTTGCAAAACATTTTGTGCCAATTTTTCATGGATTGGCTGACGATGATCACGAAATATGCTTGAAGTGGGTATGCGCCACAGCGTAGGTGATCAAGAACAAGCTTTTGTTGTGGGTCGAAGCGTCGGACAACCCCTTCATTACGTTAATCGCATTGTGAGATGACTGGTTGTTCTTTCGCTGTTTTAAAACGCTTCATATTTTGTTATAACGCGATGGCTTCGCCGAAATAAAGCCTATCTAAAGCAAGTTTGCGAACAAGTCCCAAGCAGCAGCGTAGCTCAGTGGCAGAATACTGGGCTGTCACGCAGCGGACCCGGGTTGAAGCCCCACTGTGTCATTTGTGCTAGGTTTTTTTTACATATTTCGTGCAATGCGATTGCGTACACCAGCGACAGCGGCATCAGCGGCGGACAACTACGGCCCGAGTTTTGATCTCAGAACAGCTCTCACTGTAAAACACGAAGTATCGAATGGATTGCAAACGTGGTTCACTCACGTGCCAGCCCAGTACTCTACCACAAAATCGCATTAGTTCTTTGAAATTCTGCCGAAAACTGGCTTTAGGTAAGCTCGATATCAGGCAAGGAATACCTTTAATTATGATTAAATAAAAGGAATTCAAAAGGGCAAGAAACAATCAGGCGTCGAAATTACAAATAAAATTATAAGTAGGTCATAGAAATGTTCCAACCCATTACAAATGCTTCAGGCATAATTCTTTATCTTCGTCAGTCACAGTGTGAAAAAAGTAAGAAAATTTCTTGCAAGTACTAGTGGGTATTATGTTTCTCCGTAGATTGACGAAGGAGGGCTTATTAAATGCCTGCTTACTACAAAATGTATGATCATTTATGGCATAGTGGGTACCCCAAAAGTGTTCTGGTAGCAGCTACGCAAAGTGTGTTTAAAAGACTCCGAAAGGCTGCTTTTCTAGCTTTCACTGGGGCTGTGCTGCGTGTTGCGCGCAGTCCTGGTGGGTTTTACTACACATTTTATGTAACTGCTACAAGCACGCTTGCAGGGTACCCACTAGCCTATATAAAGAATGTCCATCGTAGGAATGGGTGATTCTACTATCCACCATTTTGGTGATTGATTGATTGATTTGTGGGGTTTAACGTCCCAAAACCACCATATGATTATGAGAGACGCCGTAGTGAAGGACTCCGGAAATTTTTACCACCTGGGGTTCTTTAACGTGCGCCCAAATCTGAGCATACGGGCCTACGACATTTCCGCCTCCATCGGAAATGCAGCCGCCGCAGCCGACCATTTTGGTGGATTATGTCGTTAAAAATGTTGGTGGCACATGGTGTATAGTGGAGCGGATGGTGGATGGTGCGCTCCAGCCGGCAATGCTGGAGCGCGAAGCAGCGTTAGAACCACCATGACGAGCTGCCACTAAAGATTTAATAAAATAATTATTAAAAATCGTTGTAGAAAGCACCCGTAAAAAAGGTGCCACAGTGCAGAATCATATCGGCCACCTTCGAATTTCGAACTGGGCACACTAATCACTGCGTCACGCTGACATATTGCGACATTGGTGTTAAAGTGGTTGTCAACTCACGAAGTGGCTGTTCAACTTCAGTTCTGTTTGTCGCTTACTGTTTATGTGTCGCTTACGCTTACTGTTCTGTTTGTCCTTATGCACAGGATCGGCCCCTGCTACTGTAATTTGCACATTTGATAAACACAACCACTGCTGCCTGTAACGCTTGCCACTGCGATAATGACAACACCGCTGTTTTTGTTACACTTTACAACCGCAAGATGAAAAAAACATCTCAGTGGACTGAGAAGCAGGAAGAGTTTATCGGTGGTTACTGCCAAGTTTATTATCCGTTTCTCGCTCTTTCTAAAGGGCGATATCTGTTCAGCCTTTATGGCGCTTCTATGCTGATTAGATAGATACGCCCACACTATTGAATGTGATGTTTTTCGCGCAACGCACAGCGCAATCGTGCCAGTGCACTGCTGTTGCTCTGTCGTTAGGAACAACTACATAACGGCTTGGCCTAAACGAATGCAGTGCGCCAGAAACAATAGGCAATCATATTGGTTCAGTAGGCATACCAATTGACGTGTCTATGTTCTCGCATAAGAGCCAGTGAAGTGCTGGCGAGTGCGACCGACGTCTGTCGGTGAGGGGAGGCGTACCTTTGGTGGAAGTGCTGCCAGTGCGTCGCATCGATGTTTGTCGCTTCTTGCGCGGACACCTTACACATTGAAAAAGGCTTGGTTTAGATTCACTAATGCCACAGCTGTGCTGTATTGCCATCATTACTCGTTAAAATCATGTATTCTGACACCCAGAAGCGCCGATAACACTTGTACAGGCTTGGTCGGTATGACTAACCTATGGTAGAAATCATATTGGTAGAACAGAAGGAGGAAAGGTAAATTCGCTGGAACTCATCTCGACGCGTGTTGAAAGTGGAAGTCTATGCATAATCGCACGCACTTGGTTAACCTAAAGGTACGGCTCAAACAATAGAGTGTGCAAGAATAACCAGAGTTCCGTTACCAGCGTGGCCATGTCAAGTGACCTCTGTGTTCTGTTTTAAAATTGAAAAGGGCAATGGCGAACTGTAGCCCATTTATTTGTCGACAACTGCGCGCCAATGTAACACATTCATTGTCATGTTCACAGTGACACCTCTAGTCTTCTAAGCATCACGACAAGGAAGCACATCACGGATGTCAATAAAATGTAAGTACGTGTGCGAAATGTAAACATATTCCCGGCCGCATATTCTATGCTCCACGAAGATTGAAGCGTTGTTGACACCACAGGAATAAAAAAAACAAACGTACTACAAAACGTTATGAGTAGCGTTGGTTTCTATTGACCGTAAACTTGCGCTTTCAAGAATGGAACACTACAAATAAGTGATTTCACATACTGTCATGTGCTTTTCATCACGCCACCATCATCCACCAAGCTTCCATTATGCCAACGTCATCCACCTTGCTCAGCAAGCCTCCCACCAAACAAGTTTTGCCTCCCCACCACGAGCCGGCACTTTCCACTGTCACCACCATTGGCTCGCCACCACCACTACCGTCTGCCACCATGTTTTCCACTCTATCCGTCATCAGCCGGCATTTTCCACCGTCACCACCGTTGGCTTGCCACCACCACCACCACCATCTGCCATCAATTTTTTCACTCTCGCCATCATCAGTCATTATGCCTACTACAGTTTACACCATATCCACTAGTATTTCTACCACATTAACCAACGATTCCAGCATCCGCCATCCCAGGATTCTCAATAGGGCACGCTATAAATCACAACAATTTTTGTCAAGTAGGGCTGGTTGTTCTTTACAGTCCAAGCTCAACCCACTGCGGGAGATCAGCATTCACTACACCATCCTTTCTCATTCTTTGCAAAAGCTGGTATACGTTAAACCATCGCAAAAAAGTATTGTGCAAAATTTTGATGCTGTAGCTGACGACGACGATGACATATACCTGAAGCTTTTGTTATAGCTTAGAGCATTTGACGACACACTCATTACGCAATTCGCACTGTATGATGCCTCGTTCTTTCTTTGCTTATCTAAAACGATTTATTACTCCTAATAACGCCACTCCTTCCCCAAAATGAACCCTAGTCTAAACTCAGTTCACAACGGAGTTTAAAGCACCATCGTTGCTCAGCGGTACAGTATGGCACTGGCAGACGAGGGACCCACGTAAATTCTTACGGAGTCCTTGGTGTTTTTCATTCTCTAAGTTTTTATTTATTTTTTCGTGTGATTGCGGTTGCGAACATGGACAAGTACGGCGCGAAAGCGTCTTTTGTCACAGTTTTTGCTGTGAAACACGCAAAAACGTCCGGCTTTAAAACCTACTGAATAAGTCCGCAAAACTACTGGGTCAGTCTGAAGAAAGACAGGAGTGTTTGTTCATGTCCTGTAACAAGTTAAATTGTCTTGATATAAGTGAAATATGTAGCCGAGAGATTTTTCGCAGGTTGCACAATCAATCAGGCTGGTGAGCCTTCGGTGCGCTGAGGTACAGTGCGTCATGTCCCTGCACCGCCACTTTTTGCTCACGATATATTTTGTGCAGGAGCAGCAGTACACGAAATGGCTCACCAAAGTATTTTTTTCTCGACGAGGAACAGAAGCCGATGTAGCACTGATTGGACGTGGCCACATCAAATAGTCCGTGACGAGAGCGGTACCACAGCTCCTCGGTGTCACAGTCGCACATTTTACAATATTATGCGTCAAGTAGTGAAATAGAAAGTTGGGTGAGTTGATTGGGATTCATGGTGAAGTTTGTATAGCGCAACATCAGAAACACCAACACAGGAAAAGAGCAAAAAAGAAAGCACCGTGTTTTCTTTCTCCTTTACTCCTTCCGTGTGTTGTGTTTCTGGTGTTGAGTTGTAAACAAGTTCACGAGGCGTCACGTAGCATTGACCATTGTGGGAGTTGGTGTGGATGCATAGATTAAACCATGTTGTGGAAAAGGTGGCACTTCGAAATGATTCTCACCGGCATTTTTTTTGTCTCGCTGCTGCTCTCGTTGACGAGAGTTGCAATATGGGCTTGGTATTGATGTTATATGTTGCATGCAGGTGAAATCCGAAAACAGGAAATATGCAGATAGACAGGACAGATCGCTTCAAAATGCTCTTATAGGAGTTTCACCGTGAGCCATCACAATACAGATCACTCCAACGAAATGTGTGCCCCCGTGGAAGTTTGGTTTGACTCGTGTTTATACTTGTGGAAACCGTGGCTGGTTATTGTAGTATTTTTCTTTTCGGGACAAAGATGCTAAGGCTCAGATCCATTCCACGTTTCCTTTGCCGGGTACAGTCAGTTATCATTGTGAAGGAGCCTCAATATAACATTCTCAGCATACAGGACATTGCGCATGGACTAGGTTTCATACGTTAAATAAGTTTGTCTAGTGTAGAAAAATTACCAATCACTTATATTCTACTAGAGTCTGGCCCTTCGTTTTCAGATGGCTAATAAAAACAAGAAGGCAACTGTTGCGATGTGGGTGTGAGCCAGACATGGTGGGCAATAACCAAGTTTTTGACATTACTTGTCCAACAATATTTTACATCAGCCAAAACGCACATACATCAACCATAGCAAATTTCAAACCTGCCTTCGTTCTGCCATTTCCAAGCTTGGAAATGCCAGTACTAAGGAGAGTGCATCTACGATTGGTTCAATGCTGGAGGGATCTAGAAAAAATTCTGAATTTTCTATTCCATTCAATAAACGATCCTCCTCTCGTTGGTGGAATGATGAGTGTACGCGCGATTATAGAAGACGAAAAGCCGCTTGGAAAAAAACTTCTTCTTAATCAGAGCCCAACAAACTGGAAAGACTATCAATTCCTTGCTGGCGTATTTAAGCGTACAGTTAACTGCGCGAAAGAAGAATACGACAGTAGACATTTTGATTATCTTTCTAAATCTGGAAATAAGCGTGCTTTGTTCGCTTATCTTCGGACAAGAAAAGTACTGCCAGCACCTTTAACGTTGCAGTCATGTGTCTTGACGCTGGAAGAAATGAACACCTCTCTAGAAGACATAGCGCAAGGTTTAGAACGCCGCTTCACTGCTAATTTTTTAGCTATTCAGTCCGTTCTGGTAAACTTGCATGAATTTCCAGAAGTTTCTTTAGCTGAATTGAGTCAGACAGTATTATGCTTACCGAGGACGGCTCCCGGACCAGATGGGATTACGAACTCTATGTTGAAAAGTTTACTCCAGGAATCGCCTAATATTTTGCTAGAACAAGTGAATTATTCGTTAGGGAACGCATGGATACCTCCAGAATGGAAACTTTCCAAAATTGCATTGTTGCTAAAAAATGAAAATGATGCATACACGTTGGATAACATAAGGCCAATCGCACTGACATCAAACTTTGTGAAATTGGTTGAGAGAATCATCAATATACGAAATAATGAAATTATTACCATGAGGTCAATTATAAGTCCTTGTCAAATTGGGTTCAGGGCTGGTTGTTCAATTTGGGATGCCCACGTTGATTTAAAGAGTCGGCTTCAATTAGCTCGGCCGCATAAAAAATATGCAGCCTTAGTTACCTTAGACATCGCTAAAGCATATGATACCGTGGAGCACTCTATTTTGATAGATCGATTAGAATACCTTGATTTTCCATCATACATAGCAGCGTGGGTTCACAATTTTCTTGCAGACAGAAAATTTTATTGTTTTAAAGATGGGTTTTCATCATCTACTCATACCCAAACGAGAGGAGTACCGCAAGGCTCGGTGCTTTCCCCGGTGCTATTTAATTTACTAATGACCACCATTCCACGTAAACAGGATATAACAACTTATGTTTATGCAGACGATATCGCATTTTTTGCAATGGCAGCTAACATTCGGACCTTATATGAATGGCTGCAGACTTACCTTAATATATTGGAGAGCTGGCTCGATGGCAACAGCTTTTTACTTAATCCGAGAAAATTCTCTCCTTGTTTTCCCGCTACAATACCCTGTGAACATCTCTCTGTCTTACCACCATAAGGACATACCACAGCTGGAATCTGTTAAATACCTTGGAGTAATTTATCACACGTCGCTTAACTGGCGACCTCATATCGAATATATCGCCGGAAAAGGAGTGCGGGCCATTGGCATATTACGTAGGCTAAGCAACTACCGCATAGGTATGAGAAGAGACACATTGCTAATGATATATCGCATGTACGTTGGTCCCATTTTGGAATTTGGATGTGTACTTTTCTCTGGAGTTTCAGCTTACAAGTTGCGGCCTCGAATTCTTCTGGAAAAAGAAGCTTTGCGCTTATGCCTTGGCCTTCCCAAAACAGTTGCCAACAATGTGTTGTATCTCGAATCGAGGGTCCCTCCGCTTTCTTGTAGAATTCGCCTTCTGACTGTTATGACATTCTTAAGAATTTATGAATCACCATTACGACATTCAGAAACAGCCTTTATTTCCACCCCGGAATCATTTTTTTCTGCTAGATGGCCGCGAATTCACACGCCACAAATTATATTTGTGCAAAATTTACTGGAGCCTCTAAACGTACGTATAAGCGACATCATGCCGAGTCGTGATAATTTAGCCCCGGTGGAAATTCAATTCGACGACATTTTTCCTAATAATGCCGAATTACTTCCCCATAATATTTTGGATGGTTTACTACAACATCACCTGCGCCGTATTACAACGAACGTTATTATTGCTAAACACGCATCGCAATACGACGAAAAGTCAGGGGTTGGTATATTCAGCGCAATTTTAAATTGTATTTATTCCCTTCGACTACCCGATTTCATACCCGTTTTTCTGGCTGAGTTTCTGGCAGTGGTGCTCGCCTTACGCTAGTTAGATACAGCAATTACATCAGCTGTCATAATAACAGATTCCCTATCTCTCTGTGCGGCACTTTCTGTTGGTGCTGATAATCAAGTAACAAAGGCGTTCCATGCTCTAGTACCTGTGCATTTGAGAAAAGTACGATTAGTTTGGGTGCCTGGACATAAAAGTTTGTTTCTAAATGAAATAGCCGATTCCTTAGCTAAGTCGTCAATCAGCGAACCAATTCTACCACTCTGTCCACCATCCGCTTAAGTGACTGCTGCTCGATTCCGCAGACGTACGCTTATGCAAGTCTTTAAAGGTTCAGCACTAACCAACTCTACAGAATATCGCCATTTATTATATCCCTGGCGAAGAGACTTTTGCCGCACTCGAAAACAAGAAGTAGCTATCACAAGGCTGCGTTGCCGGGTACCAAATCTAAATTTCTATAAACACAGGTCTGCTCAGGCACCTTCGCCACTGTGTGCATTCTGGGATGAACTGGAAACAATAGACCATTTCTTTTTGACCTGCAGGCGGTTTAACACATTACGAAAAACCCTATTAGAAATACCTTTACGTGGTATTGGTATGGACTTATCTCTGCCTGTCATTTTGTCTTTTGGAGCTTCCATTTCTGGTTTCTCTAATGCGACAGTATACACGGCCGTCCGGGACTATATTGATCAAACTAATAGGTTGACTAATTAACCAGTTTCATTATCCTAACAGGTTCACATAATAATATACGTATAAAATCATATTATGGCTCTATTCTAAGAATTCATTTGTTTATGTAAATGTTTACATGCATTACATTAAGCAACTCACTTTCCTAGCCTATCGGTAATCTTTCTGTTAAACCTCCATCATTCAAAATCTGAACAGTAAATTTTGAAACCACTCGTTTCTTGGCCAATCCCCCACAGTGGGTTTGCGCCACTTACAATAGGAGAACAACAACAACAACAACAACTGAGACAACGGTGAGGCCCATTTTCTTTTCTGTCCTTACATCGGTTTGTGCGATTAATTCCACGTCCTTAGCCATTTCAATTTAAACTTACGCGAGGCAATTGTCTGGGCCACATTATCGCAATAGAGAGCCCACTGACATGTACTCGTCAATAACAAATTGGGACAAATGATTTGCTTCTTGGAAAACGGGGGTTGAAAACTTCTGCCAGTTGATTGTGAATTTGGGCGTGATTGATAGCGGTGACGCAAAGGGATTTTTGCTCATCAGAAGGTAAATGTGGGCAAGATGGTATCGCAAACACTAAGCATGGTGTCAGAAAACTTGGGTATGTGTCATTCTGTCATTAAGAGCATGACTAAACAAGGGTCGTTATTATTGTCAATGCCACTGAGGCATAAAGCAGTTGTGTCGTCGGCTATGAATCCGCTGGGCACTTTTGTAGCGCTAAGAGAGGTCCGCTGGAATCAACTGCGAAATGATGTTTTCCACAGGCAACATGGCGCACAAATTTAGAAAGAATGTGTATTGTTTTGTCAGAAGTGATCACCTGCTTGATTGTTTCCAACGGTTTGAATACGTTTCTTCACTAGACCACCGTTATGTTGATGGCCAATGATGCTGGATGCAAAGATTCGAGAAAAAAATTGCAGATGACTTCTATGGTGGAAACCGATGATATGCGAAGGACTAATGAAGAAGGCAGATATGTCGCTTTAGTCGGGCAACGCTATGAGGGGAACGTAAATTATGCCGTACATCACCTCCATGTCATGATTATCATGTTTGCGCCTGGCATATGTGCTCGTCGTTCATTCAAGTTCATGTGATACCGAAGTTGCTTTATATGAAGCCAGCGAAATGGCCACGAGCACGCTTTGAGTGTATGTTTTACCTAAAATGCATGTCCAGATACCTATGTGTGGATGTGTTATACACCTTTGTCATCTATTCACGTCACGTTATATTACTTTGATATATCTGGAGCTGGTGAAATTGCCACAAGCGTGCTGTGAGCGAAGCTTATAGTCATGTTTCACATTAAACGTATAACTTGATTATCATGTTTGAAAGCCCTATTTACCTTTGTCGTCTATTTGCGTCACGTGATACCAAATTGGGTATATGTGAAGCTAGCGAAGCGACAGCACGCGCACTATTAGCGTAGCATGTAATCACAATTTTCATGACACGCATGTCATGATTATTATGTTTCGGCGTGTCGTTTAAGTTTTATGTCTGTTCGCGGCCTGTAATACCAAGTTGGATATATGTGAAGCTAGCGAAACAGCCACGAGCTCATCGCGAGTGTGGCATGTAGTCATGTTCTTAGACGACAAGCACGGTATGATTATCATGTTGGCTGATACACCTTCGTCACCTATTCACATCCCGTATTACCAAACTTGGTATAAGTGAAGCTACTGAAACTATAGGGAGCGCCCCGCCGCGATGATCTAGTGTCTAAGGTACTCAGCTGCTAACCCGCAGGTCACGGGATCAATTGTCGACTGCGGCGGCTGCATTTCCGATGGAGGCGGAAATGTATGCGCATGTGCTCAGATTTGGGTGCATGTTAAAGAACCACAGGTGGTCTAAATTTCTGGAGCCCTGCACAATGGCGTCTCTCATAATCATATGTGGTTTCGAACGTTAAACACTACATACCAATCAATCATCAAACGACCGTGAATGGACCTTTAGCGTGGCGTGTACTCATGACGTGCATGACATGGATGTTTTGATTTCCACGTTAGGGACTGTTACTATGTTTGCATTTAACTTATGTCATACCATACCAGTTTTCCAGTATGTCATGTGAACAAAACCATTGCAAGAGTAGCAACACCATGAAATATAAATCATGACATTCACGTCATAGGTGTTAGGATTTCCATTTTATGACGAGTCAGGTATGACCGGCCTACAGTCACGTAATGGAACAGTTATTTTGATACACATATCAATATCGAGACAGCCAGGAGAGCTAAAAGTCGTAGGTGGCTAGATAGATAGTTAGATAGATTTATTTATTTATTTATTTGTTACAAGTACCTACATCGCCCATTGGGGATTGTTGTAGGGGGGTTACAGTAGAGAATAGAATACAAATCAGCAAAATTAAAGGCAAATAAGTCGTGCCTTACAGTATACAGGAGAAATGAACACTTGTAGTACAGCATTAGAACAAAAGTACAAAACACAGGATTATACAATGAAAACAGTAATTATACTTATAAAAATCAACAACCAAGAGAAGTACAAAGCCAATGTTAAATATATGGGTTATTTCAGCAGCTCAAAATGCTGTTTCAATGGCTGTTAGGAAATTAGAGTCAGAGAATATTGGTATTTTTAGCGCATTCCAGTCACTAACAGAGTTTGGAAAGAAAGAGTATTTAAAGACATTCAATCGACAGGTATATTCTCTAATTTTATATAAGTGATCTTTCCCTTTGGACATATAACTAGGCGTCTTTAAATACCGCTTTTTATTTAGCCCAGTCTTACCGTGATATATATTATAGAGAAATTTAAGTCTTTGAACTTTCCGTCGTCCACAAAGGGGTTCCCATCCCATGGCATGAAGAATTCCAGAAGACCTTATTCTAAAATCGTAGTTTCCTATAACAAACCTAGCAGCCTTTTTTGAACCCTCCCCAACTTTTCTTTTAGTACATTCGTGAAAGAATCCCAAGCAACACAAGCATACTCTAAAATTGGGCGCACGTTTGTAATATGCAGGGTTTCCTTGAGTGTTTGCGGCGCGTCGCTGAAATTTCTTTAAAAAAAAAATGAATTAAGTGCGAAGCCTTGGCTGTTATTAGATCTACGTGACTGGTCTAATCTGGTGCTGCCGTGAATGTTACGCCGAGATACCTAACTTGATCTACCTTTTGTACTGCGCAGGAATTTAAGTATTAGGACCTGGATACAACCTTCTTTGGTTATTAAATTGCACATGAAAACATTTAGTCGGGTTCAAACTCATGTGACACTGAGTACACCAAGACACAATCTTATCGAGGTCAGACTGAAGTACTGTGGTGTCATCAAAACACTTGACTGGGCAATACAAAACACAATCATCAGCATAAAGCCTCACTGTTGATTTCAAAACCTGTGGAAAATCATTGATAAAAATCAAAAACAGAAGCGGCCCCAGGACCGACCCCTGTGGCACCCCGGACAGTACATCAGCTGTTGATGAAGACACACCATTTATCACAATACATTGCTTGCGGCCGCTGAGATAATCATTAATCCAGTCTATAAGGGTTTTAGGAATACCAAGAAACCACAACTTATGAAGCAAAAGACCGTGGGGGACGACATCAAAAGCTTTTTTGAAGTCCAAAAAAACAGCCTCCAATTGAATGCCCTGGTCGAATGATGAAGCGATGTCATGTACGAATTCGGTTAGCTGTGTAACACACAAAAGGCCTGCGCGAAAGCCATGTTGAGACGGAGTGAGAAAATTATTATCTTGGAGGTGTTTTATAAGGCAAGAATAGATTATGTGTTCCAGTGTCTTGCAACAAACGGGGGTTAGCGATGCCGGTCTATAGTTAGATACATTATCACGGACGCCGGATTTGTGCAAAGGCGTAATATTGGCTAACTTCCACTCTCGTGGCGATTTTTTATACCTTATCGATACTTCATACAAAGCAGCTAGAAGTGGAGCTATATGATCAGCACATCGTTTTAGTACGTGGTTTGAAATACCGTTGGGACCATGCGCAGACTGGGGATTCAGCCTATTCAACTGTTTTCTTATACCTGATTCAGTTATTATGATATCATTCAGAGCGGGTAACGATCTGAGTGTCGTAACGGGAGATATCGGGCTTGGCGGAGAAAAAAACGGATTGAAAATACGCATTGAAGCATTCTGCTCTACTCATATCATCTCTAAGTAGTTCGTCATTGTGCATGATAAAGGGAATTACACTGATGTCTTTTTTCTTACTTTTAACGTAACGCCAGACTTCCTTTGGATTTGTTTTGATTTTGCTATTAAGGGACGATAAATATTCACGCTTCGCCAGCTTTATCTGTGTCTTCAGGCAAGAGCCTAATGCTTTAACTTTACTAAATAAATCAGCACTGCGCGTGCGACAATAATTCCTGTACACCCGAGCCTTACGCCTAATGGACGCGCGTATATCTTTAGTAATCCAAGGTTTATCACCAAGACGATTGACAGTTACAATTTTCGATGGGACATAAATGTTTACCAGAGACAACAGTTTTTCTTTAAACAACCCCGACAATATTTCATTGTCATTGGACTGACAGCATTGGATATACATCGAAAGGTATGCATCCAGTTCAAAATTGATGGCATCAAACCTGCCTCTATCATATGCGAAAACTTTCGTGAACGAGGTCTACTTATTTCTATCTTTTTCCACTCTATGGTAGCCGCAACGACATCGTGGTCACTTATGCCTGGAATTAGAACAACCGACTTCATTAAATTGTTACGATTCATAAAAAGAAGGTCCAGGACACTATCACTTGCCGAACCCAGTCGTGTTGGAAACTGAACAAACTGGAAAAGGTCATAAACTCTGGTAAGCTTGAAAAAGGCAGAATGAAGTGTTGACCGACTATTTTCAACTGGACGAAAATTGCACCATTCGACATTGGGCATGTTAAAATCACCCGCCAGCATAATTGGTTCGGAGGAAAGAGCCGAAATGGTTTTAGACAAACTAAATAAAGGTAACACATTAGAGTTACCAGGAGGCCGATAAAAGGACCCTAAAACTAAACCGTTCCCTTGCGAAAACGTTATTCTACACCAAACCGATTCGGAGTTGTTATCTGCGCCCTGTGTTGGTACGGTTGGTATGCCGTCTCGAATCAGAATGAACACACTCCCACCGTGCGTATTCCGGTCTTTGCGGTAGGCTGTGTAACCTGTTGAAAAAACTTCATTATCTGAAATATGTTCATCTAGCCAAGATTCAGTTCCAAAAACAACATCGGGTTGTGAAATTCGAATCAGGGTATCAAACTCGTAAACCTTATTCTTCAAACTTCGACAATTGACAACAATCACTGATAAGGTCTCGGGAAGTCACTTTTTGCGCGGCGCTATAGGGCCCCCCAACCGCTATTGAGCGCATTCGTTCACTGAGTCACTTGCACAGTCGTACACGAAAGATGTACTTCCGATTTTCGCCTCCATTCTGCCCCTGTTGTATTTGACCATAACCTTCGCGTCAGTTTGCTTTCCGTAATCCAGTAACTTTTGCCTTTGCTGGTGAGCGATTTTAGAATAATCCTCACCAATAGAAAAGTTCGTTCCCTTTAGTTTTGAGGCAGCAGATATAACTCTTTGTTTGTCTTAGAAAAACGCAAATTTCACAATACCTGGCCGAGGTTTCTCGCCCCCTACCTTGCCAATTCGGTGGGCACGCTCTTGCAGAGGGGGACACTGTTACACGCAGCATTTCTGCGCACAAATCGATCACTTTCTTTTCGGATTCATCCCACGTTTCCTTATTCCCATCAGGCAGACCAAAAAACAAAAGATTGTTTCTACGCGACCGGTTTTCTATTTCGTCCTGATTGAATAAAGCGTTTCTCATGCTGTCAACAAGCTGGCTGTGTTGAGTGGATAGCTCTGCCTTTTCCTCGCTTGATGATGCAGTAGGCAAGTCTCCTGCCAACCTATCGATTTTGCATTCAAGGGTTTGAAGTTTATCCTTCAGTTCTTGCTGCCCGGTCTCTAATTTCTCGAGTTGTTTCATAAGCTTGTCCTGTGCCTCGGATATCTGCGGTAAACAACGAAGAGCCCTTCCAAGCTCTTGCTCCAGTTCCTTGCTTATATGCCCTGGGTTTTCCTCCACATCACCTGACAAAAGCAGCCTTGCCTTCACCGCAGCCAGAGCAATAAACTCATCAATGCTAAGCACAGCACAAACCAAGATTCGCACAAAGGTCCCGGGGGGCTCCGGTATCGACTTTCGAACAGTAGCACCAATCTTATAACGATAAAATTCATCAACCTGCAAAACGAGCAGCCGTAAGTGTGCGGTTCGCATGTCGGCACCGGAAACCGAAGGGCCCAGTTGCAGCAGCAGCCTAAGTAGCTTTTCGTCGTATGACGAGCACCCCTGGTGGTGGTCGACGCCTCCGTCAGTCACATGTGGCAACCGTGACGCATCGAGATGCAGCCGCAGGCACGTGTCGATGACAGCAGCTGGACAAGTTTTCACGCCTATCCCAGCGCTGCTGAAAAGAGCCTCTCTACACAGCGCAGCCGCGCCGAGCAACTGTTGATGCGTCGTCCACCACAGGAACTCGTTGAAGGCCCCATCGATGCTGGCAGCTGAACACATTTCCTTGCTATCGCTGTTGTGTCCATGTGGCCATGACTCAAAACCGGCACCGAACACCACTACCACAGCCTGCAAAAAGAGCAGCCGTAAGTGTGCGGTTTGCATGTCGGCACCGGAACCCCAAGAAACACAAGCATAGATAGATAGATAGATAGATGATAGATAGATAGATAGATAGATAGATAGATAGATAGATAGATAGATAGATAGATAGATAGATAGGTTTCTATGCTAAGAGTCGCTAAAGATCGATAAGAAGTGCTTCGCATAAAAAAAACTGTCTTGTATACTTTGAACCCAATCTGTCAGTTTTAACTCCTGTCATTCGTTCTGAGCAGTGCACAAGCGAAATTTCAATGCTATAGATGCTTCTTTATTTGTAGCCTCAAATCGTTCATTGCTTATGCTAACTTGATTTAGTCGCAGTGCTTTCAACTCACGTTTCAAGCCATTCAGAGAATTAACCTCCTGCTTATAAACTTAGCCACTAGATCACTAGAACTTAGCCACTAGATAACTGTCACACTGTCAAGATGTAATTTTGGAACAGCATTTGACACAACCAATATACTGCTCAGCAACAAGGCTCCTGCAGTGGCTGACTTTTTGTGTCGCAGCCCATCACAAATTTTTAGTTTTCTCGTTCTTTGCCGGTATTATTGCCAGTTTTAAATATTTCAAAACTATTAGCGAGCCATTAAGTGACCTTGTCAAGAAGGAACCTCATGTCGTTGTAGGTATAGCACGCACCACCCCGAATAAGTCGTTAAGGTGTGCCCCTTAGTTGGGACTTAAGACCCAACTTGCTGAAGACTCCACCAACTCTGCTTTAATTTAGTCTTATGTGTCCACTAGGACGCAAAAGGTCAAGCCGTAGGCGCTGTTTTGGTGCAACAGCAGCACTCACATGATCGCTTGACAGGTGACGGCGGTCGTCTGCCTTCGAGAGCAGAGCAGTACTGTCTCATCCAGATTGTGTGGAGCTTTTCCCTGAGCCTTAGCAAATTTCGGACGCTACCTACACGAATAGAATTTATCAACTGTGACAACAGTGCCTACTAGCTCTCATCTCTGAAAAAAAACAAGTAGGCTGCCTGTTTGTGCAGCTTTGGACTGCTATATAGCTTTTCTTTCTTCGCATGCAAGTCTTGCCACTAGCATCTCGATGCGGACTGCTTGCTTTTCACCTGGCGGATTAAACCAAATCGGACTCCAGTGACACTATTGCACATGTTTCACCTTCAGACCAGGTCGCCATCTATTTAACGGAAGACGGATCGTACCTTCGCAGTATGTAACCTGACAGCTGCTTATTGATTGATATGTGGGCGTCAAGTCCCAAAACCCCCATATGATAACAAAAGACGTTGTAGTGAAGGGCTCCGGAAATTTCAACCTCCCAGGTTTCTTTAACGTGCACCAAAATCTTAGCACATGGGCCTACAACATTTCCGCCTCCACCGCGATTGCAGCCACCACAGCCGGGGTTTGATCCCGCGACTTGCGGGTCAGCAGCCAAGTACCTCAGCCACTAGACCACTATGGTGGGGTGACAGCTGCTTGTAGTTTCTCACAGATGCTGAGAAAAAACAGCTGCACCAATTGACAACATGCTTTTGTGAACCTCGTCAATAAGCGCCATGCTGTCGCTGAAAAACGTAGCCAGGCCCCGCTCCCACGCCCGGAACCCCAGTTCTCTGGGAACCAGCGTTCCGCGGCGGGGAGCGAAAAAAGAAGTATAAGACAGTCCACGAGCCAATGTCCCTACAATCGATTCCTCCGGGCCGGCTTGTTTAGCGAGATGGCGAAGCAGACCAACCACACATGTCGTGTCTACGCGATTGAAGTATTCACTTTTTGGCTGCTCTTTCTGGGAAAGGCGGAAATAGCAACCCAGACACCAAATTGTTCCTGGAAGAAACCCTCTCCTCAGAGCATTGCGTCAAGAGGTGCAACAACTATTCGGCGGACCATGTGTTACTGACTGATGCCCTGTGGGCGGTGTCTTGTGTTTGTTATTGGCGTTCCAATCAAGGAGGAGGACCCCGACAGCGTTTATAACCACGCCTAAAGTGCTGCACGTTGCTCTAAAGCATGTTTTTTAACGGTTCAACCACCAGGCTCGTGGTTTGGAAACTTCTCACCTGTATATGCTGTAAACAGGTGAAAATAGTGCCGTAAACCTGATTGTTTCGCTAATCCTCGTATTGTCAGCGTTCGTTTCCTCCAGCCGAAGTTGTGCCATGCTACTACAAAAGACCGGGTAGACCCCTCTCCGCAACAACTGGTGATCAGCGGTGGGATACAAAGCTACAAGTGACAACAACACTTGCTACACGGGAAGCAGCTATCTCGAGGGATAGATCATGTCTTGGTGATTGCTTGGCTTTTCCTTTGAGTGAACCAGGTTCCAAAAGAGGGTTAAATTTGAGAACTGGTAGTTAACTTTGCCGAAAGACTCAGTTTCGCCATTTCGGGAAGTTATTTTTGGAAGTAGCGAGCACTCAGCACGATCAAGGACTTACAGGAGCTGCGGAAGCAAGAACTTTTGCTGTTCTATGAGGAATTGGGGAATAATACAAAGGGTTTTGCTTGAAAACCCAATGATCATTCAAGTGACTGATGATTTGAAGGCTGATGATGAAGAGCTCTGTGAAGCCTGGGACCTCATCAGTCAACAAAAGAGACAGGAGGAAGAGAAGAAAGTGAGGTGTGAGCGCGAAACAGATGAGCGTCGCTTAGAATGCGAGCGTGAAACAAAACGGCGGGAATCTGCGAAAAAAAAGGTCGCTCAGAACAAGAGAGTGAAACAAAACGCAGTAATCTAAAAGAGAGCAATGTCGCATGAACCGGGAGTGTAAGGCAAGAAGACAGGCGCCTGAAATCGAGATGCGTGAACTAGAACTTCAGTTGGGAAAGAGGTCAGGCAGTAGTCTCTAGGACGTGATAGCTCTTCCAAACTGGGAGGCAGAGTTCAAGATGTCTAAGTACATCCAGCGATACGTGGTATCAGGAAATATGTGTCTGTACCTGGCAAATTTCGATCGGATGTACGAAACTTTGTCGTTTAAGCAAGATGATGGCTAAATATTAAGGGTGGTCCCTAAGCGCATCGGTTTCTTCGGTGACGCTGGTGCAGCTTACGTTGCTTTGTGATGACGCCGCTTTGCTCCAACATGACTCTCTTCCTGAGGCGCCACTTGTTCATTACGTGACGTCGGCACGCTGCTTTATAAGGAATCAACCCCAGGCTTTCAGTTTTTGTGAGCACAGCAGACCATCAACAAGCATGTGGATTCATAAGCCTTTCCTTTGCTTTATGCAGGTCAGTGACTACTTGTGTACAATTTAAAGTGATTATCGTGATTTTGTGGTTTCGCCGTGCTCCCAACAATGCATCGCTATTGTCAAAAATTTGTTTTATGTGTGCTTGCTCACGCTGTGCGGGGATGTTGAGTTGAATCTTGCCCCCCCCCCCCGCGGCAGTAACTGCTCTGTTGAAACCATGCTCAAGAAATTATTATCATGGCAATGTAATCTAAGGAAATAACGGCGCTTAGGGAACAAGATAGCACGGAAAGACTGGTGGCTGATCTCGGAGTCAGGTTTTCTGAGATAGAATACAAAGTTTCTCGTGTTGATGACCTCCAACGAACTGTTAAATCTGTGGAAGCAAAACTGACTGACTTCGATGATAGGAGCAGGCGATCAAATATGATGGTATTCGGTATCTCTGAAGACCCGAATGAAACGGAATCAGTCCTTAAAAATGTTCTCGGTGAAACGTTCGCTGCAAACATTGGCATTCATTGTAAATCCATCGGTAGAATACATCGACTTGGGAGGCCGGGCAAACAAAGACCAGTCATAGTATATTTTCAGGACTCTAACGAAAAGCGGCTTGTACAGAAGAATGCTTATAAGTTGAAATCTCCAGTATATCAATCCAGAATAATTATTCCCGAAATACACTGATAAAGAGAAGACACCTACGGAACAGCGCAAGGGCTGAGAAAGAGCAGGGGGAAAACGTTACCCTAGTTAATGACAAACTTCGGGTGGGCAAGAAGCTTTTCCTTTGGGATGAACAGAAAAACACGAGAATACAAACTCAAGTTGACCACGGCACTACGAGGAATGACTGACGCGCACCCTTAGCACCTAAAGAAGTGCGTGACCTAAACATTAATGCTCGAAGCATTGTTAACAAGTCTGAGAATCTTGAATCACTTATGTTGAGTTACAGTCCTCACGTAGTTGTTTTAACTGAAATGTGGCTGCATGACAATATTGATGACACAGTTGTTTACCCTTCATCTTATCAGACCTTTCTTTACGATAGGTCTTCGACGGGGGGGGGGGGGGGTGGAGTTCCGTTTTGGTTAAAGAAAACATATCTGCTGATCTCTTACGTCAAGCGAATAACTTGGAAACTGTATAATTGAAAGCTACTTTCTTGGGGTAAATCATTTTTGTTGTTTTCGGTGTACCGAGCATCTAACTCACCTGCCCGATTTCTTTCTGACCTTTGCGCACATATAGCATCCTTTAAAAGTACCAATGTGATGCTTATAGGGGATTTTATCTCCCAGGCATTGATTGAGAGAACTCGTCTTTCTTTGTTGAATACAACTTGCACGTGAACTACCTACGCAACATCATGCTTTATCATAACTTGCAGCAAGTTGTCAAAGAACTGACACGAATTCACGATACGTCAGCAACGATTCTCGACCTTATTTTTGTAAGTCGTTCAATTGAAAAATTTTCTGTCTCTGTTGAACCTGGCATTTCGGACCACAAACTCGTGTATTTCACGTGCTTACTAAAACCATGTGACGTCATTAAAAATAACAAAATCACAATAAACGTTATTTTAAAGCCAATGATGAAAGTGTTTTAGATTATCTTGAAATATGTCAAGACAATTTCCAAGGCCATGATAATACTGCACTTTGGAACCGCTTTAAAGAAATTATCAATCATTGCCTCTACAATTGCATCCCGAGCAAACTTAAACGTACATATGGGGCTACTCCCTGAATGACAGAGATATCTTGCAACTTAAAAGAACGGGTAAGCGCTTAAGACGGCGGTGTGCTTCACGTGAAGTTTTTCAACAAATGCAAGATAAGTTAAATCCGCCCCGCCGCGGTGGTCTAGTGGCTAAGGTACTCGGCTGCTGACCCGCAGGGCGCGGGTTCGAATCCCGGCTGCGGCAGCTTCATTTCCGATGGAGGCGGAAATGTTGTAGGCCCGTGTACTCAGATTTGGGTTCACGTAAAGTACCCCAGGTGGTCTAAATTTCCGGAGCCCTCCACTACGGCGTCTCTCATAATCATATAGTGGTTTTGCGACGTTAAACCCGACATATCAATCATATCAAGATAAGTTAAATCTAAAGGTGAGCCATGCTAAGCGTTGGTACTTCCAGCACACGCTACCAGAGTTTATTCGCTCCGTGCCACAAAAATTTGGGGCTTTCTAAAAAAGAACCAGGAAATCAGCCACAATGTACAAGAGCGAATCATCATTACCGAAAGGCACAACATTGCGCAATATTTTAATGACTATTTCTACGGTGTTTTTTTGAGGCTTGATGCTGCTACTTTTCAAAACCGTAGACCATACTTCCCTGCTCCCGATGTTGTATCAATGCCAGGTGTCGTTTCTATGCTACTTAACCTTAAAGCAAAATTTTCCTCAGGTCCAGTTGATACACCTAATGTTTTTCTGAAAAGATATGCAGCAGCGTTAGCACCTTTCATAGCTCGTATATTTCAAATGTCCCTGTTTTCATATACACTGCCTAATGATTGCCTTTTGGCACGTGTTGTACCCGTACTAAAAAAAGGTGACCCCACACTAGTAAGAAATAATCGCCCTATATCACTAACCTCGCCGCGTTGCAAACTACTTGAACATATTATAGCTAAGGAAATTAATAGGTATTTAGAGGGTAACTGCATACTGTCGTCCTGTCAACAAGGCTTTCGCAAAGGTTTCTATTCTATCACACAGTTAACAACAGTTGTTCATGATTTTGCCAGTGTTCTTGATGGGTCAGGCCAGGTTGATGTAATATTATTAGATTTCAAGAAAGCGTTCCATCTTGTATTATATAGCACGCTTATTACTAAACTAGAATCGTATAATGTTCCTGCTTATTTAGTTAATTGGATGGCTGCCTATCTGACCAACCGCAGTCAGGTCGTTTCTCTTAATGACCACTCATCTGAGAAGCTACCAGTCTCATCTGGTGTGCCTCAGGGCAGTGTCCTTGGCCCCTTATTATTCTTGATATTCATTAATGACATAACCAACAAAATCCATTCCCCTATTCAAATTAAATTCTTTGCGGATGATTGTGTACTTTATTATAAAATTAAAAGCCGTGAAGATCAAGTATCGCTCAACATTATTCTTCAAAGTATTCTTTCTTGGAGGGATTGGTCGAGCAAGCATGCAGTTAAATTTCAGTAAAACAGTGTATATGTCAATCACTAGGAAGAAATCTAAAAAACTTTCTTTTGGTACAAGCTGGGTTCCGAAATGTTTGCATAAGTGAAGAAGTACAAGTACCTGGGAATCACAATAATAGCCCTAATTGGAATATGCACATTACGAACATATGCAACTCTTCAATTTCTCAGACATAAACTAAAGGATGCACCCTCTAGTACAAAGCAAACGGCTTATACATCACTAATGTGGCCTAAACTCGAATACGCCAGCATTGTCTGGGATGCATATACAAAAATTAGTATCGATAGATTGGAAATGATTTAGTGTAAAGCTGTCAGGTTCATTTATTCTAAATATCGTAATAGTGACTCTCCCTCTAGAATAATGATGCAGAATAGTTTTCAAACACTACTGCTGCACAGAAAAAGACAGACTAAAATCCCTGTTTGCTCTGAAAAATAAACTCTTTGCCATAAACCCAAGTGCGTATTTATTGTCGCTTACTGCTCAAACAACACGGCATGGTCATACTGACTCTCTAACACCCTATCGGACACGCACTAATGTTTTCAAATATTCCTTCTTCCCAAGAACTATCACTTACTGGAACAACCTACCATTTTCCCCCTTACATAACGACGATTTCTTAGAACATAGTACTATTTGAACTTTTGACCATAAGGTACCAATTTTTATAGCTTCATTATCGGTTGTCCTTATGTTCCTTGGTCCTTAGATTAAAAAGCCAATGTCACTTGCCTTATCTCTTGCCTCTTTGTGTATATATGTCTGACGTGCTTTTACCACGTGGTCTTATTTCAGTGTGTGAAAACTTTTGTTTGATGTTTCCACATTTGTTGCTTCAATTTGACGTATCACGTTTAAAGCAATTATGTAGTTTTTGCCTTATTTTTCTGCGGCAGTTTCTTTTCTACACATGACAGTGTTATTTTTTTGCTGAGTATGCGATTTCTCGGCCTTCATTTGCTTGGTTTGTGTCCTTTTGCCCTTCCTGCTTGGGCCTTTGTTTGGGCCTGCAGTATAATATAAATAAATAAAAAAATACCTGGTTCAAAAGGCTACTCACGGTTCCGCCCTGCGAGGTGGCGGAGGTTGTTGCGCGACTTAGCAAGGAGGACTCAGACAACTATGAGAAGGTCAAGGCTTGCCTTCTAAGAAAATTTAGACTTTGCGCAGAGGCCTTTTGACAGAGACCTAGGGGCGCTAAAAAAGTCTAAGAGTGAGAGCAATCCCGACTTTATGTACAAAATGAAAGCAAATTTGCAGAATGGCTTAAGAACACCAAGTCATACAGTGACAGGAACGCTCTAGTTGAGAGGATTCTATTAGAACAGTTTAACAAGTTTTGAACTGTGTCCCAGAGCAGGAAAAAAACTGGTTACTGGACCAGGGTGACATGGGTTCTGCGACGAAAGCTGTCGAACTCGTGGAGGAATACACGTCACGCCGACATTATAGCAATAACCTGGGTGCAGATGGAGCTTTCAATGCCAAGCCCAATTCTAGTAAAGGATACGGAAAACATTTTCCATCTCTACATGAAAAAGGGGAAATAAGTGTTTCTTCTGACAAATTTCAAATGAAGGGTGATAGTGAACCGAGAGAGAAAGGGCAAAACGCGAGAAAAGCGAAAAAATGTTTTTGAAATTAAAAAACGGTTCACTTGATTAAAATGCAATGAGACTGGTTACACAGCCTTGAACTACTGAAAAGAAAAGATGGCGTTTTCATTTGTCTGTGACTGTGAAGTAAACATGAGGTTACTGAGGTTTTACATGCATGACCTGGCGGTGAATAAAAAGCCATGCAAAGTGCTGCGTGACTCGGCAGCTACAATGGATGTTGCCAAGCCGTCATATTTGTCACCATCCGACTACACAGGAGAATGCTCCTAGATGCGCCAGGTAGTAGAAGAGCAGAGGGTATGCTTGCCTGTCGCAACTGTTGTAATTGAGGGCCCCATTGGTAATCTAACAAAAGAGGCTGCAGTTTTAGAGAAACTCCCTGAATTTTATCTGTACTTGTTCTCAAAGAAGTTGAATATGTTATTGCGGGAGATGGGCATTATCTTAGGTGGCAGGGTAGTTCAGGCAATAGCCCGTTCAAAGGCGCAAAAATTAGCAACTCTGCTAACCTCGTAGCAAAATACCACTGAAAAAGCGAAAGACGTAACAATGGTGCAAGCAGAGGAAGGCATTTCAGGCAACCGTGGCAGCAAGGCACCATAGCTTGGTCAGCCAGAGGAAAAATCTCGCGATGATGAGCTTGAGAGAGCGTTATTGCCACCAGCATCAAACAGCTTTACTTCTGAGTGTGAACAGAGATAACTTAGGTACTGAGCAGTGATGATACCACCATTCAGGAGATAAAAGCGCCAAAGAACGAGTAAACCAGCCAGGAAAAACATTTCTCTCCATCTGAGAAATTGCGTGTTGTATTGCTCATACAGGGATAAGCGTGGCTATAGGGGAATGAGACCAACTAGTCGTTCCCCAGAAATTTCGCACAGACGTGCTGCGACTTTCACAGGGCAGTTCGTGGTCGTGTCATCTTGGACACAGGAAAACTAAGCTGAGCCTATTACTGGCCTTGCTGTTTCAAGAACTTGGAATATTTTGTGCGGTCGTGCAACACAGGCCAGCGAGTTCAAAAGGCGCAGCATAAGTGGAAAGCACCTATGGTGTTAGTGCCAATCATTACGGAGTCGTTTCAATGTTTAGTGATCGATATTGTTGGGCTGCTCCCTGTGACAAAGACAGGATGTAGTTACATTCTAACTATGTTATGCCCAGCTACTAAATTTCCTGAGGTGGTGGCACTGCTTGAGGTAACGTCACAGAGTGTTGTGAATTCCCTGTTGTCGCTCTTTTCGTGAGTAGGATTTCCTTCAGAGATACAGAGTGATCAGGGCAGCGTATTCACTAGTGTTATCGCGACCTCTTTTCTTGAGCGATGTGGCATCAAAATAGTGTACAACTTTGTTCTTCACCCTCAGAGCATCAGCATAGATAGATGGCATTCCGCCCTGAAGCGCGTCCTTCGAGAATTGTGTTATGAGAACAAGCAAGACTGCGGCGCATGCCTCTCAGCGGCACTTTTTGCTTTGCGGACAGTACCCCCTGAATCCACTGGTTTTAGCGCCGCCGAGCTGGTGTATGGTAGGTCATTTCACCCACTTTGAAAATAAAGCGCGAAGAGTTAAAAGGTCATGCAGAAGACCCTATCGTGGGAGAGTTCATTCTGTGTCTACTGGAGCGGCTATATAACGCTAAACAATTGTGGAGGTCAGCAAGAAATAGGCTCAAGCCCGATCAAAAGTTTACTAGAATAGAACAGCTCGTCAACGAACCTTTATTATATGTGACCGGGTCATATTGTTAAAAGTGTAAAGGCAGAACAGGCTCGAAGTACACTGGGAAGGGCCTGCGGAAGTAATTGCAAAACTGTCTATGACCAACTACGCGGTCAAACTTCCTGGTAGACGTAAAGAGGTGCGCATTTATCATTGCAATAATGAAGCCTTATGTGCAAAAAGAGGCTGTGGTGAATATTGCCCTGAATCTTTCTGAAGAGATGGAGGGTAACTTTGCTTGTCTAAGTGGAGGCAAAGGCAGCGCTAAAGAACTCCTTAGTAAAACTAAGCAAAGAGCGGAACTAAAAGAATCCCTGCTCTCTGATCTCACTGAGCTGATAGGAGAGTTTGACGATTGCGTTGTCGATAAGCCGGATTGGGCTGATTTGACTGAGCACGACATTGAGTTGACTTCCGAAGAACCCGTGAAGTCAAATTGTTACCGTTTATCTCCATGACAGAAGGATATTCTCGACAAAGAAGTAAAGCGCATGCTGGATTGAGGAGTAAGTGAAACCTCAGAGAGCAAATACGCTTCTCCAATGATCTTGGTAGAAGCTCTGGGCAAAGACCCGAGACCTGTAGTTGACTATCGAAAGTTAAATTGCCTCACATAGAATCAGGTGTATCTGATTCCGAACATTGAAGAGAGATTGGAACAGGTCAGTCGAGCAGCCTATGTAACTAGGTTAGACCTCACTCGAGGTTACTGGCTAGTGCCGCTCACTAAGCAAGCCAGCCGATACGTGGGTTTCATTACTACGGCGGGCAGCTATCAACCCACTATAATGAACTTCGGTCTCAAAAATGCTCCGTTTTGTTTTTCGCGCCTTAAGAAACAAGATTTGAAGGTTTAAGGGGCTTTGAGGCATTTGCTGTAACTTACTTGGATGATATCACTGTATTCTCTGATGCCTGGGCAGATCATTTGATGCATTTAGGAGAGGTGCTCGGCCAGTTGCGTCAAGCAGAGCTTACCATAATTGGTGAGAAGTGTTGTTTTGCGAGACAATTATTGACTATTTAGGCCACAACGTAGGACAAGGTTTCAGGAAACTCTGCGAGCTAAAGAGTTCAGCAGTAGGTGACTATCTTCGACTGATAACAAAGAGTGGCGTCAGGGCCTTTCTAGGACTCATAGGCTAATACAATCATTACATCCGAGATTAGTCAACGTTGGCAAGCCCTTTTACTGATGTTCTCCGCGGGACAGAGCCGACGAAAGTGGCCTTGGATGAAAAGAAAAAAACGGCCTTCTTAAACCTGAAGGCAGAATCGATCAACCATCCGGTCTTCAAAGCTCCTGATTACGACCGAAAATTCACAATCCAATGTGATGCTAGCGATGGAGTTCTACAATCTGTTCTATGTCAGAAAGATGGTGATGGTAAAGAACATCCCGTGCTCTGCTTAAGCCGGAAATAGAGCTCTCGTGAGATGGCGCACGGCGCTTCAGAAAAGGAGTGCGCTTGCATTGTGTGGGTCATTCATAAGTTGCAGTGTTACTTCGGAGGTGCTAAATTTACAGTAGTAACAGACCGTTGTCCTCTTACCTGGCTGAAATCCGCGACACCGACGAACAGTCACTTTTCAGATGGAGCTTGATTTTTCAGCAATATCATTTGAACAATAAATATAAGAGGGGCAAAAATGAATTGAAACACAGACGCGCTCAGCCACTCTATCTAAGCTATTCACAGGTGCGCTTGACACTGTATCGAAATTGATATTTGAGGTACTTTTCGCGCAACGTGGATTTTGAATGTGTAAAGTAGCACGTCTGGTTTCTCAGCAGAAGTGAGTACTGAAAGTTTACAGAGTGAGCTTTTGTTTGAAGCTAGTAAAGAAATTTGGTTTGCCATCTCTCTTTTGGGTTGGTTTATTCGAAGGAAGCCGAGTGCTTGTGCATGTGATCGATATTCAGAAATGCTTTCGAAGTTTTTGGCAATTACTGAGACAATGCGACAAGCGAAGGCAAGTTCCTGGAATTCTACGGACCCTTTCATCGTCCCTTCGAGCAGCATCGGTGACTGCTGCCCCCCGTGACTATTCTGGCGAGAGGGAAGCTGTTGTGACCCTCGTCAGTACGTGCCACGCTATTGCTAAGAAACGTAGCCTGGCCGTGCTGCCAAGCCCGGCACCCCCGTTCTCTAGGAACCAGCATCCGGTGGCGGGCAGCGCCAAAAGGAGGAGAAGACAGTTGGTGAGCCAAAGTCCCTAGAAGCCTTACCTCCGGGCTGGTTTTTTCAGCGAGACGGCGAAGCAGACTGACCACATAGGTCGTGTCTACGCGATTGAAGCATTCCCTCCTTTACTGCCCTTCCTGGGAAAGGCGGAAAAAGCAACCCAACCACAAAATTGTTCCGGAAGGGCATCCAATTTCCCCTCACCTCAGAGCATTGGGTCAAGAGGTGCAATAACTATTTCGTGGATCGTGTGTTACTGACTGATGCCTTGTGGGCCGTGTCTTGTGTGTGTGATTGGCGTTCCAATCAAGGAGTAGGAGCCCGGCAGCGTTTATAATGACGCTGCAAAGAGCTGGACGTTGCTCTGAACCATGTTTTTTAGCGGTTCAACCACTACGCTCGTGGTTTGTGAAACTCTTAACTTCAATGTGCTGTAAATAAGTGTACATAGTGCCATAAACCTGTTTGTTTTTCGTATCCTCATCTTGGCAGCGATCATTTCCTACACCCGAAGCTTTGCCACGCTACCGCAGAAGACCGGGTAGACCCCGGTCCTCAACAGTACCAAGTGCAAGCCAGCTCAGCATCTGTCGCACGGATAACCGCACCATCCGCCGGTTTCACTCACCTGGCATGCCCCTTTCTATGCGCCAGTATGCCACATCGTGCTCACTCCGTCGACGCTAAAAGGAGTCCCACCTTCTTGTTACGGTCTTCTTCACCCCTTCAGTAACCCGCCTTTTTTTGCATTGGGTCATCATGCCTGTCCTTTCCCACGTAGGAAAATGTGTAGATCGGTTGAGATCAGGACCTGTACATGCCATCACGCACCGAAACGACGAGCTGTGCAACCGACGTTAATTCGTTAAGGTTGCTCCTAATTAACATCTTAAAAACAGATGGCTGCACATTTGCTGTATCATGGTCGCCAAAGTTATTTTTTTGTTTGCAATCCGTGTGAACATCAGGACAGCGTATCATGCCCATACATGTAATGCAGGTGAACATAATACCTTAAACGTACGTTCACAGATATGTTTATTTACTCATACGTTTCCTCTGATCAACGCGATTTGTACAGAAGCCTTCATTCGTTGCGTTTGCTTGCAATTCATGGCGCTCTAAATTGAGGGCTATTTTCTGAACCGTATTTTCTGTTATGCCGTGATCGAGCCGTATTTACAGGCATCCTGCGGTATCAAATACGCTAGCTGCCACTGAATATTGCCGCTCCAATATAGTGCAACGAAGACGGTGGCATTCTGACAGTTTTGCAGAACGAGACGTTAACTGAAGAAAAAGACGTGTTTTTGTTTATTTATTTATTTTATATATTTATTTATTTAGGTACCCTAAGGGCCCAAATGGGCATTACATAGGGGGGGAATGTGTTGAAAGCCGACACAACGTACAATATTGTAAAAAGAAAGAATCAACACAACAAAAGTGACATTACAATATCATAAAAGCAGCAAAAGTACACAATTGCAAAGTACAGCGTGAAACATATAAAAAAGTGTAAAAGTGACAGAAAATCTGGTATTTGGAAGGCAGGAACACAAATTTACAGCCTATAAAAGATGAGCATGATGAAGACAAGTTACAGGGTATTTTGAATAGCTAGAAAAGCGGGGAGTGCGGTTTGAAAAGAAGAGGTGTCTGTTTGGTCCACTAGGCTACTAGGTAAAGAATTCCATTTATTGATTGCCAGAACAAGGGGTGAGTTCTGATATTAGTTTGTTCGGGCGAAAATTGGGCCAACTTTGTGAGCGTGGTCAGCGCGTGCGGACGTATAGGGTGCCGGGAGTATAAATTTGCGAGCGAATGGTGTTGGATGATGGTACAGGGTGTGAAAAAAAGTTAATCTTGACAACTGCCTGCGTTGGGTGAGAGGGGGGAGATTAAGTTCGTCCTTCAAGGCAGATACATTCTGGTATCTTGAGTACGATGACAGAATGAAGCGCGCGGCCTTGTTCTGTACGGATTCAAGCATGTTAGTCAGACACATCTGATGTGGATGCCAGATGATTTGCGCGTATTCTAGTGAAGAGCGGATAAGAGCATTATACGCGTGAAGTCGTGTCTCTGAATTAGCCAAATAAAGGTGACGCTTGAGCAGGCCGAGCTTTTTACACGCCTTCGATGTGATTTTTTCTATATGGGGGGTCCAGCTTAAATTGGAGGTGATTGTAACTCCCAGATATTTGAAAGATGAAACTGTTTTTATTTTGGCATTATCTATTAGGTAATTATAAGTTTCGGATCTTGTCGTAGAAGAAAATTGCACATGCTTAGTTTTTTCTACGTTTATTTTCATCAGCCATTTTTCGCACCATTCAGTTAGAGTAAATAAATCATGCTGGAGTGTAGAAACATCATCGGAAGTTACTATTTCTCTATATATCACACAGTCGTCGGCAATGAGACGAATTGACGAGGAAATGTTACATGCGAGGTCGTTTATATAAATCAGAAACAGTAAAGGGCCAAGTACTGACCCCTGGGGTACTCCTGATGAGACACCCACTGGGTTAGAAACGTGGTCATTTAATTTTACAGATTGCAAACGGTCTGTTAAAAAACTACGAATTCAGTGGGTTGTTTTGTCATCCAGATTAAGGTTACAAATTTTAGCCATTAGATGCTGATGTGGAACCCGATCGAACGCATTCCACAAATCGACAAAAATGACATCGGTACAAAGCAACCTGTGCTGCGAAACGTGGAGGTCAATGACCAGCTCAAAAAGTTGTGTCTGACATGAGAAATGTTTTCTAAATACGTGTTGACTGCTAATGAAGAAGTTATTCTGATTAAGGTGGGTTACAACATGCGTGAAAAGAATATGTTCCAGCAACTTGCAGCTGATTGAAGCGAGTGAAATAGGCCTATAGTTAAGGAGAACAGACCGGTCGCCAGATTTGAAAAATGGTAGGGTATGGGCAAATTTCCAATCGTCCGGCAAGCAACCTGAATCTAGGGATTGCTGAATTAAGAACGAAAGCAGGTAAGCTGAGTAAGGAGAAGTTATTTTCAAGAGCTTCGCTGTTATACCGTCAGGCCCGGGGCTAGTCTTGGAAGCTAGGTGGTCGATAGCGCATGCCACGCCATGGGCTGTAATTACAATGGGCGTAAAACTGGAATCTATGTTTGGTTGCGAGGGATCAAAAGAGTCATTTAAAGGTAGCTCGGTAGTGAAAACTTTGGCAAAGGTTTTGTTAAAATGTTCGGCACATTCTTGCAAGGATAACTTAACCCCGGTTGCATTGGTTAGGACGAGTACCGTGTTTTTGTTCTTGGGGTTTATAATACTCCAGAGTTTGCTTGGGTCGGTTTTCATAATACTTGGGAGCGTAATATTAAAATACTTATGTTTTGCCTCCCGTATTGTTTGTTCAGTTAAAGTAGAAATCTGTTTGTAGTTCTGCCAGTCATCAGGATCGTTGGTTCGAGTTGACTTTCTGTAGGCCCTTTTTTTCCTGTTTAAAAGCCGTTTGACGTCACGGGTAAACCATGGGTCGTTCGTCCTAGAGCTTATTACCGTTTTTGGAATACAAGATGCCTGAATTTCTTTGAGCTTGTCGCAAAATAGACACCAGTTTTCATTCATTGTACGATCCTGCAACCCAGTTTCAAGATTAACAGTTAAGGTTTCCAGCATATCGTTCATTTTTTGTAAGTCAGCGTGTCCGTAGTTGAAGATTTGTTTTTCTGTTTTAGTTTTGATAGCGCGTGCCACTGATAGTGTGCAGTGTATGGCCTTATGGTCACTTATTTCATTCATTTCATTTATTTATACTGTTAGCCCAGAAGTGGGCCGTTACAGGGTGGAAGTACAAACAATTATTCGCGAAAAAGAAGTACCGTACAGGTCTCGAGATAAATTCTCGGTATTATTGTGAGCAGCAACTCGAAGTTATACATAACAAAAAATGGAACACACATGCAATGCAATACATACGCGCAGAACAGCACATGACGCATTTGAGGCGGCACTTTTGCACCGCGCTAAAGATTTGAAAGACAACTACTGCAGTCTCATGCAACCAACAAAAAGTACAGACGCACATCACTGTTATTCAGGAAATAAACGTTTGAGATTCTGTTCAAATGATGTAAGCGAGGAACAGCCAATTATAGACTCTGGCAGCATATTCCAATCTTCAATAGCACGTGGAAAAAAACTAAACTTAAAGCAATCGTTACGTGGGACTAGGGGTGGTATGTACATATTATGGCGATGTCTGGAGTGTTCTTGTGTGTTGACCTGGAAGTAATCTGAATAGTTTAGTTTAAAATGATTATGAATTAACTGGTAGAGGAATTTCAGACGCTCAATCCTCGTCCTAAGTTCAGGACTATTCAGTCCGGCTTTTTTACAAAGTTCAGTAGGTGAATGATGTCGGCGATATTTATTAAAAATAAATCTCGCACCAAGTCGCTGTATTTTTGCTATTTTATTGCAGTTTGTCTTTGTGTAAGGGTCCCAGACAATTTTAGAATATTCGATAATAGGTCTGACAAGGGTTTTGTAAGCAAGACACTTTATATCAGATGGGGCGGTATAAAGGTTACGTCTAAGGCTATACAGTGCCTTGGTAGCCCTGGAGCATACATTATCAATATGAGTGTTCCACCGGAGGTCGGGCGTGAACCATAACCCAAGATATTTATAGTTTTGTACACGCTTAAGGAAAGCATTGCCAATCTGGTAGTTGTAATCTAGAGGTGCTTTCTTTCTAGTTATAGTCATAAAGACTGTTTTTTTTGTGTTCAAACTCATTTGCCATTCTTCGCACCAATCCTTTATTCTTTGAAGATTGTTGTTTAGATTAACTTGGTCATGTTCAGTCTCGATTCTGCTATAAACAACACAGTCATCGGCAAACAACCTTATCGGGACCGTAACCCGGTTTGGTAGGTCATTTATATATAACAAAAATAAAAGGGGACCCAGCACGCTCCCCTGGGGAACTCCGGAATTAACTGCAACAGCTCTAGACTGTTCATTTTTTATTTGAACAAACTGCTGACGGCAGCTGAGATAGGATGAAAACCATTTTGTCAAGTGATTATTTTGAAACAATTTGTCAATTTTAAACAGGAGCTTTGAGTGCGACACTTTATCAAATGCCTTTGCGAAATCCAAATATACCACATCAGTTTGACCACGCAAATTGATTGTTTTTGAAAGATCATGAACAAATTCGATTAACTGTGTAGTTGTAGATAAGCCTCGGTGGAAGCCATGCTGCTTTGAAAATAATAGATTGTGCGTATCAAGATAGGACATCAGGTGTTTGTTAACAATGTGCTCGAGTATCTTTGAACATGTACTGATAAGCGAAATAGGACGGTAGTTGCGCTCGTCCCGTGGGGAGCCACTTTTGTGAACAGGGGTAATTTTAGCCTGCTTCCACGCTAGTGGGAAAGAGCCACTGCGCAGGGACGACTGAAATATTTTTGTAAGGAAGCGAGCCGCCCATTCAGCGTATCTGTACAGAAATTCGTTTGGTATACCATCAGGGCCGGGGGTTTTTCTTGTATTTATATTAAGTAAAAGATTTAGGACACCCTCTTCGCTAATTACCACATCATCGATCGGCCGCTGCAATGATGACGTAGAAAACTCGGGCAAAATGCCATTATCATGAGTAAACACAGAAGCAAAAAAAGAATTGAAATCATCAACACGTTGTTGAGTAATTTCAGGTGGCCTCGGGGAGCTTGCTGGGGGAGTTATAAAGCGCCAAAACCTTGAGGGGGCTTCCTTCAAGTATTTCGTCAATGTCACATTGAAAAACCGATTCCTGGACTGCTTGATCAGACGTTTCAGTTCTTGTCTCATTGAAGAAATGCAAGCTGTTGCTTCAGGGGTACAATTTTTTGCACAAGATTTTTGTTTCCGTTTTAGTTTTCTTTTTGTGTGAATGATTTCTCTGGTAATCCAGGGATTGGTTTTACAAATGCGTTTTCTAATCCTGGGTACATAGCTATCTATGCACTTCCCTACAACAATTGAAAAGAAATGCCATAGCCTATCAGTGCTGCAGTCAGTGTTGTAAAGGACCTGAAATTCATCAAAGGACCTTTCAAGATAGTCCAAAATAGACACATCATCAGCCGCCATAAAATTCAATACAGTGCTAAGTGTGGGTTTACCCAAGGTGTCTGGGGACAATGCTAGGTGCGTTACTACCATTCTGTGGTCGGACAGGCCTTCTACAACTTCACAATGGCTGAGTAACGGCAACAGCTTTGGGGACACAAAAACCAAATCAAGGATAGATGACCTTGTAGTCCCTATCCGAGTAAATTCAGTGACACTTTGCGTTAGCCCGTAGCAGAATGCCAACTCCAGTAGTTGCTCAGCACCTGCGACCTGTTCCGATCCAGGAGACTGGGATAGCCAATTAATATCCGGAAGATTGAAGTCCCCTAATAATAATACGTTATCTTGGAGGCTAAAATTAGAATCCATAAAATTTCTTAGCTTTGCGATTATATCCAGAGAGGAATTCGGCGCTCTATAAATCCCTCCAATATACACAGTTCGCTCGCCGAACCCACACCTAATCCACAACATTTCTATGTCACAATTATCATCCAACACTGAAAACCTATTGTTGTCTTTAATAAGAAACGCAACACCACCACCTCTTCCTTGCCGGTCTTTTCTAACAATTATGTAACCTGTGGGTGTTACTTCGAAATCTGCTACATCCGTATGTAACCAAGTCTCTGTTACGAGCATTATATCCGGTTCATGCTCCAGGATTGTGGCTTCAACTGCATCAGCTTTATTCAGCAAACTTCTGGCGTTTACATTAATAATCTTAGCAGATGCTGTTGGTCTCGATTTGCGTCAGTCAGAGCTGGTGAGACCTGGGCTAGCATACCTGAATCGCTCGTTGGTAGCCTCATTCCAGCCATAGAGAACGTTGTTTACTTTCAGTTTATCGATGATTAGTTTAACCTTTGCTCCCTTTGCTCTTTCATCCGCTGATGAAATCCATAGTTGTTTTCTGATTTCAACTACTCGTTTAGAGTAATCTTCGCTGATACTGAATTGTGTCCCCTTGAGCTTGCGGCAGTTTTTCAGTATTTTGGTTTTGTCCCTGAAGTCTCCTACTTTCAAGATGACCGGACGGCTTCTTTCAGGTATTTTCTTTCCTAGACGGTGAATTCTCTCAATGGATCTACACTTTGAGCCAAGTAACTTGTCAAAGATATCGTCATTCACCTTACTTAAGAGTACTGCCTCATCCTCAGATTCTTCTTCTTCCACTCCGCGTACAATAAGGTTGTTGCGTCTAGAACGATTATCTAAGTCATCGATCTGCCTGGCAAGAGCCGTCAATTCACTGTCATGGCGACCAACACTTGTTTCTATCATAGTAAGCCGGTTCTGTGTTTCACCCAACCCTTCAAGTTGTTTTTCAATAGTCTGGAGCCTAACATGCATGTCGGAAATGCTGGCATCCGTAGATGTCTGCTTGGCCTGAATTTCATTAACTTTTGCTAGTAGTTTACTCTGGTTACTTAATATTTCCTCCAGCATTTTTTTCAACCTTGGGCCCAGGATTTTCCTCTACGTCACCGGACAACTTCAGTAACAGGACAACTGAAACACAGTCATTTAAGCAACCAAGAACAGTGTGTGGACTCGGCAGCACAATCAGGCAGGTACAGTTACTACGAAAACCATACTTTCGATCACCAACCTGCACAAGTAGAGGCACGTAAGGCGACATCGTCACGGCGGTGCTGCCGTGTCCACTGAAGGTCGAGTCCATGGCCCTTGTTTTTGTATGCTCCGGGCAGCTTGCTATCGGGGAGGCAGAGGACGTCATCGAGCTCCACGGGGGTGCGCAGTCGACGAAGTCCACGTGGCACAGCATCGTTGACACCACTGGCGATGATCTAGTTGCGCAGTAGTTGAGTTCCTTCGAGGGCTGGTGCGCATTCTTTATCGGGGTGCATTGGTAGTGTTGTCCAGCGATAACATGGGCCGCTGCTGCGTCCGCGAAGAACCACGCCAAAACCTGCACAAGTAGAGGCACGTAAGGCGACATCGTCACGGCGGTGCTGCCGTGTCCACTGAAGGTCGAGTCCATGGCCCTTGCTTTTATATGCTCCGGGCAGCTTGCTATCGGGGAGGCGGAGGACGTCATCGTGCTCCACGGGGGTGCGCAGTCGACAAAGTCCACGTGGCACAGCATCGTTGACACCACTGGCGATGATCTAGTTGCGCAGTAGTTGAGTTCCTTCGAGGGCTGGTGCGCATTCTTTATCGGGGTCCATTGGTAGTGTTGTCCAGCGATAACATGGGCCGCTGCTGCGTCCGCGAAGAACCACGCCAAAACCTGCACAAGTAGAGGCACGTAAGGCGACATCGTCACGGCGGTACTGCCGGGTTCCACTGCCGTTATTTCACTGTACTGCCGTTATTTCATCAATGACCTGTGTGTTAGTAATTTCGGGTTGATTTGTGAGAATGAGGTCAAGCAAATGTGCGCTCCGCGTTGGTTCGCATACTATTTGCGTAAGTTGGTGGTAATCAATACATTGAATGAAGCTAAGGCATTCGAGGCGATTATTTTGCGCAGTGACGGAGTTTGTTGGCCAGTCGATACCCGAGTAGTTAAAATCACCACCTATAACTAACAATATACTTGGAAATTCGTGCAAGATGGTGCCAATTGTATTGTTTAAACTGTCGACGAAATCTGCGGAACCATCGGGGGGACGGTAACAAGCGCCTAAGACACAAGGTGTATGGCCAATGTGAACGCTGACCCAGATAATTTCTAATGGTGAATCGATGTCTATTTGTGATGGGCGATACTCTTCTTTAACTGCGATCATTACGCCGCCCCCGCGAGAGCCGCACCTGTCCTTGCGAAAAATTTCGAAATTTGAAGGAAGGGTAAGATGTTTATTTGATATTTCGTCAGAAAGCCATGTTTCTGTGCCGATAAGGATATCGGCTGAACATGTGTGCATAATAGCTTTAAGGGTGTCGAGCTTTGGAAATATACTGCGGAAGTTTGCTAGGAGTAAGAAAACTGGGCCTATTGTTTGGAAGCTACGTGAGCGACTAACAGTGTGTCACCTAGAGGAGGGCTGATTTTTTGCAGAAACCTGGACTACTTGGTTTATGGATGAATCATATCGGTAAATGCCGCGTTCTGTGTGAAGCTTGTTGAAGCGCACATAGTATTTTTCTCCGTCAGTTCTATTTGCCTTTCCGAATTCACGCAGTTTCATTCTAGCGAACTGAACCTTCTGGGAAAAATCTTCCTCAAGCCATACTTTGGGTGATTCGAGGTTTTTCAGTTCATGTCCAAGGCTTGGAGCCTCTATTTTTGATTTGAAGTTCAGAAATTTTACAATGAGTGGCCTATGAAAGTTAGGTCGACTGCGACCAACGCGGTGAGCCCGTTCAATGTCGCCAACGTCATGCCGGAGATGCTTAGAAAAAAATTCCCTTACAATACGTTCCGATTCCACGTATTCCTCATGTTCGACTTCATCAAGACCCTTAATTATAAAATTGTTTCTTCGCATGCGGTTATTCATGTCATCCACGAGATCTACGAGCTCTTCATTGGCCTTGTTAATGTGAACTTTCACTTCTTTAATGGAATCAGCGGCGGCATCGATGTTAACCTTACAATCAGACACATTTTTCATACTTCGTTCGATAGCGTGAACACGAGTGTCGATGCTTGTGAAATGCTGTTTGATTTCTGCCAGAGCCGTTTTGGTTTCTTCATGACACTCCTTGACAAGTGCCAGCACATCATCGATTTTGGGCCCTGGATTTGCTTCGACATCTCCAGCTGATAGCAGCAGGAGCGCAAGGCACATAGACAGTAGCAGTGAAGAAGGTTTAGGGCAAAGTACCCGGGTTAAACCAAACGCTTCAAAGAAACAATCGACACGACGGCACCCGTGTGCTCGGCTGGGAAAGAAGGTACCGATGCGTGCACGGTACGTACAAACGTCGACACCCATGGCATAAATGTAACAACACACGTGGTGGGATTTACGGCCTCATAAAGTTGTGGTAGCTGCAATTACGGTGAGTGTGAACAAAAGTTTTCTACCTATGACAGAAGAAGGCACGTGTTAACAGTATGCCACTCGTGGCCGCAAATCCCGGAGGTGAGCAGTTTCCCAGCGTTTAAGTATGGTCCCGGTGGCGCTGTTGCTTGTGACGTCACAGAAGGGCATTTCTTCTTTCCGTCATGCTGGTCGGGGCCAGATAGTAGTGGATTGTTGACAGCTTGGTTGATGAGTAACGGCCAGGTGGCTTGGGGCTGGTTGCGCGAGGCAAGCCTCGCTTTCCTATGACAGAAGAAGGCACGTGTTAACAGTATGCCACTCGTGGCCGCAAATGCTTTTGTTTCGACTGCTTCATGAGCGCTTTGTTCTTGGAATAAACGTCTCGGTGTTGTGTTTACGGTGAACCACGACACTGGTGAATGTGGTAGACTGCATGCCTGCCGATGCCCTACACTTAATCTTGGAGCCTTGTTTTTCAAGTCCTGAGATGCCGTCAGCTTTTACGACTCCTGTCCACTGGTGCAGACGGTGGTACCTAGGACTTTCTTTTGAGGTGACCTCATTGAACAAACAATTTACCAGGCATTTCATACGTCTGCCAATGGCTAACGCCAGCCATCCACCGGCTGTACATGGCAGCTCCCCTCGTAATCCGGCCCTGGTAACGCTTCAGCCCCTTGTAACAGCGCGCTTCAGTGGTGTGCCCTACAAGAAGACGTTCAAAATTGACTTAACCATTACAAACGCGCTGTCGTACATATTCAGCAGGATGCTCAACACAAGCTCAACCACACGTACTTCCCTCTCAATGACAAAACTCAGACGTAGTTCGAAAATCAAAAATAAAGCCGTATATGAACATAGCATGAGTTTCGGCAGCAGCTTATTGACACTTTTGTCATCTTCTAACGTCGCTAACGTGCTTAGTGGTTGCTAGAAATAAGAGTTCAGAAACCTCACGAACCTCTCACAATTTTTGACGAGCACATGACACAAGTGTGTCGTATGGCTGAACCCAACAAGTCCGAGGAAATGAAGTTAGTCTACCTTATGGGCGGCAGAAACAACTGTTCGCTCGGCGTAAAACATCGAGACGGCACACCGTGTGTCCAGTACCACCCCATTAAAAGCCACTTCAATAACTCTACTCAGTCAGGGCTAGCCCCATGGCACACTATTCCACCCGTCTCGGCCATGGTACGATGACCACCGCGGCAACGCTGACTACTTTGTTCACCATGATGACACTGTTCCTAAAGGACCTCTAACGACGTGTTTCCTGTATAGCGAGTCGCTGCTCGATCACAAGCCCGAATCTGGCCACTGGTAATGCTCTATCTCCATTCCTTGCACAGACATCGTCACCGAATCTACGTAGTTTTGCTGGCCTTCGTGGGGGAGGTCAGCAGCCCCCACAGGAGTACATAAAAGCGGCGACCGCTCGCAGCAAAACTGCAGTGTAACCAGAAGGCGATAAAAAAGTGTGGACCATCTCCTTGAAAGAAACCCGATGGGATGCGAAGAGGCAGCGGTGCGCACGGCATTGACCCAGCGATACTCGGGTGTCGAAGCACGTGCTGAAGACCTGTCTTAAGCGAAACTCGGTGTAGCGTTAACTTGAATAAACCTTTTTTTCAACGCAAAGACATGGGAGGTGGGGCGCGTTGAAGACGCTTGCGCTCGGCTTTGATGGCTCGCGTCTCATCTGTATTGCGGAAGGCGATTGATGCCCTTGACTCGAACGTCGCCGGTGCCGCTGGTCTTCCACTTCCGACGCTTGCGTTTGTCTTCCCTGGCTCGCGCCTCGTCGGTGTTCACTTCGCCATTCGCGCGCGCGATCGGCTTCGATAGCGCTCGCAACGGTGGTGACAGCTGGAATAGGTACGCGCACACTAGCGGGAAGCAGGCCACGACCACGTCCCGCCGGTCGGCGCGATCGCATGGCAAGCAACAGTACGCTGTCCACATTGTCGACGCCGCGAGCGCACCCACAGGCTCGCGGCTTCTCGTCGACAGATGGAGAGATGTGGCGGGGGTTAGATGATGCCGGCTAAGGTCCCTAGATGAAACAACTTTCCATAGTTAGCGTCACTCATTGTTCTCAAGCCGTGCTCCTCGCTCTTTCGCTTACCCCTCTTTTCCTCTGCCGTTCACGCCTGTAATTGGTGCATTCCTTGCACGTGATCTTGCAAATGGCTGGTGGTGTTTTTTATTATTATGCATAGGGTTCGAAAGGAATACACATGCGCATATGGCTCAAGCTGGACTCAGGCCGTGACGATAGACGAAATCGTAGCCAGGACAATAACTAAAGAGAAGGAGCATTTCAGTTAGAACCAAGTCAGCCAAAATTGTTTCGCAGTGCTTGTACAATGATAGCCAAGTTTTTCAACAATGCTGGGTTGCCGTAAAACAACAGAGAACAGTATCGCTCTCTTTACCTAACCTTGTGCTATAGCAAATGAAGCACGCCATTAGGTGTAGCTGTAAAGCGATTTACGTGAACGTTTTCGTGCAACTCCGTCGACGTACGTCGACGCGGATCGACGAGTGAGTGAGTGAAAGCTTTATTGACATTGTCCGGTGGTATTCAGTGGGGCGGTACTACAAGCAACGCGGCCTAGGTAAATAAAAGCCTCGATTTCTTGGACACGGGTGGCTTCCTGGACGTGCCGGATTGCCCACAGTTGATCGGCGAGGTAGCGGCTGAGCAGAGCCGCCTCCCATCGCACCCTATGGTTCGAGACTGCCATGTCTACCCTGTTCATAGGGAAATGCTGCACGCTGGCGGTTCTCTCCCACATGTTCTGCAGCGTCGCTCTTGCTTCACGTGCTCTACAGTCGTCGTATGTGTAAATGTCTGGGTAACAGAGGCGCACGATCACTGTTATCGGGTACGTGTGAGTTTGTAATAGTGTCCAGCATCCTCCTGCTTCTTGTTTAGTTTTTGTTTGGTGGAGGATATTTGCATCGGTTCAGTCTGTGTGTTAGGTGATGCCTCTGAAAATTGTCATGCGATCGTCCCTCGTCCACTCCTGCACTGTTTTCGATGTCTGCGAGACATCGAGGCTAACGGAAGGCGCCACAGCTAGGTTTGCAAAGCCTTGAGCCATTGCGTGGGCAGTCGCCTTACCCGCCAGTGGAGGCTCTGTGTGGGTGGGGGTCTATACGAGTAAACTGTTTTTTTGTGGCAAATATGCCTTCACAATTGTTGAGAACGTTTGCTGCTTCGTGGGAGATCCGGTCACTGAGGTAGTTGTGTAGGGCCACCTGAGAGTCGCCTATAGCACTTCGGCATCCACCGTAGCAATCGCGATGGCTATCGCCGCTTCTTCGGCCACCTCTGTTTCTTCCGTGCGTATCGTAGCGCTTCCTATGGAGTTTCCTGCGTAATTCGTGATCGCTACAGCGAATCTGCGTTGCCGCTCGTAACGGGCCGCGTCTATGTAAACGGAGTCTTTACTGTTGCCGAATTTATTTTTCAAATCTTGCGCGCGTCTGTTGCACCTACCGATGTGATAAGTGGGTGCATAATCTTGGACAATGGCAGAACGACGATGCGCTCGCAGATGTGTCTTGGTATTCCGATCTTCTCACCACGTTGCGTATGGTAGTTTCTGCCCCGTCTCTCAAGGGTTGTCGACCGGTTCTGATTCTCGCAAAACGTTCATATACACTGGGCGATGTTGTGTGCATCGATTGGTTCATCTAGTGTATTGTGCAACAATCGCTCGAGAATTTTTTCCGTGATAGTGTTTATTAGTAAGCCTATTACGCTTTTGTATGCCTTGCGTAGGAGAGGGTCTTGCTTGGTTCGTTCGGTCACTGCCAGTTAAGTTAGGAGGCGACATACGTTATTTGACTCATTACGAAAACATCTACCAGACGGATGGTATAGCTTTCTTTCATTCCACTATGGTGATTTGTTGTTCGTTGCAGTAGCCACAGCATTTCATTGACAGCACCATCTACTCTACGTAGGATTTCCCTGTTGTACCCGCCGGCTGACAGGGACAAGCCCAGTACTCTAATGTTGTTACCTAGTGGGATGATGGCGCCGTTCAATGTCACTACTTTAACATTTCCGTCTGCACGGTGGCTGGAAGAATCAGCGTTCTGGGCTTTACGCCCCTGCATGTAGATCTGTACCGAAGGAGCTCCGATTTAGCCGCGGCACACTCGAAGCACGGGTCGCAAAGGTATTCCTGTACCATGTCGACCGCCTCCTCCAACGTTTGCTCGATATGTCTCTCATTCCCATCGGCAACCAAGAGGGTGATATCCCCGGCGTGTAAGCTGTGATGGAGGCCTTCTATCTCAGCTAATTTTTGCGGTAACCCGACAAGGACGAGGTTAAAAGCATAGGCGAAACTACGGAGCCCTGTGTCGTGCCCGTGTGACCCAATATATCTTGCGATTCTAGTACAGCGATCTTTAAGCAGGCCCAGTGACCTGTCTGTAGTGGTACGTTCTCGCAAATCTCGTCCGTAGTGGTACGTTCTTTTGCCTAGTTCCAGAGCTCGTTTGCTTTCAAGTATTCTGGCGTGTTTCACGTCGTCGAATGCTTTTGTGAGGTCGAGCCCGAGAAGTCTTCCTGTAGATCGCGTGGTATTGTGTACGATATCATGTTTGAGTTGAAGCATAACGTCCTGCGTAGAAAGATTACGACGAAACCCCATCATCGTGTGCAGTAGCATGTCTTGGTCCTCGATGTAGTTGGTAAGACAAGCGTGAACCACGTGCTCCTTAATCTTACTAACGCAGGAAGTCAGAGATATTAGTTGAAGATTGTCAATCTCTACCCATTTGCCGGTTCGGGGATCATAATTATGCGCGTAGTTTTCCGCGAGCTTGTCAAAGAGCCCGCGCTCCAGCACTCATTTACGTAAGCTGTCAATTGATCTATCGAGTCATCGTCCAAGTTTCCCAGTGTTTTGTTTGTTATCCCGTCCGGGCCTCGTGCCGATTTCGTGTTGAGATTGTGCAGTACTACCCTCATCTCTGTCACACTGAAGTCCTTGTCTAGCTCCGCGTTACTCTCACTTTCCCATCCGTATGCCCGGTGCCCGATGAGGCCTGAGGACGTTAAGTAACGGCTGCACACGTCGTCCCGAAAATCCACGGATGTTGCTTCATATTCGTGCAGTAACTTGTGTAGCTTGTAGCGTAGCGCTAGTGTCGTCCAGCCGGCTAGGAAAAAAGATGATGAGCTCGGGGGGCTCATGGCGCGAGGTGCATAGAACGTTTAATGCTTCTAGCTGGCTTGACGCCATGGCCACTGCTCTACTTCAGCAGCTTGCTTTCTCCAGCACATCTCGTCTGCTCATTTAACCTGCGAAGACGGCACGTCTACGTTGGACGCCGTACGTCGCCACAAGCTTATTGGCGTGCGCTGTGGTGGTCTTCTCCGGATCCAAAAAATAGCGGAGAAGATGCCAAGTTTTAGCCAAGCCCAGCTGGTTCTCCATTCCGTTGCACTTCTCCCATTGCGCTCTGCATACTTATAACGCAGGCTCTTCTGTATCTCTGCTTAGCCATGCAATGTGTCAGCGTAGCGTTCTATTGTGGCGTTGACGCTTCCAGTTGTCTTGGAGGCTCCATTTGGCTTCCCACGTGTGTAGGAGTTTGCTGTGAATTACTTTCAGCTCTGCTTCCAATGAAACCTTCCACGTCGCATTTTTTATATCGCCCCTGAGCGTCGTGCTCCAGCTCTCGATATACTCAATAGCCACGCTGCCATGTTTCTGCTCTTTCCTGGCTTTCCGAAACGCCTCCCAATCCACTAGCCGGTGATGCTTGCCCTCGGCAGCGTACCAATGGAGGTGGTGGTGAGGTTTAGCATGGACCAGGATCTGAACGACTGAGTGATAACTACTTGTGTCCTCTTGCGCATTTTGCCATTGCGAGCAAGCGATGTTCTTAATAAACGTGAGGTCGGGTGAAGTATCCGCTGTCATGCCACAATCACGGTTCTCGTTCAAGATCGCTTGTTAGCACGAGAACCAGTGCAGTTCCGGCAAACTCTCCCGCCTCCCAGCGCCACCTTTCACGCGTATGTTGGCGATTCACCGTGCAGTTCCGGGCAAAGCGTCGCCTTCTCGGCCGAGCCACCATGCCGTTCCGGGAAAAGCTTCACCTTCTCCGTCAGGAACCGGGAACAGGTCTTGTAGAAAATACCAAAACTTTATTTAAGGCCGTGTCGGCCCCATGCTAAAGCTATTTTCTCCAGCCGACGTTGTCGTGCTGGCCGGCACTGTACGAACATTTACTATAACCTGCTATAGTACACGTATCTTCCTGTTGCGCTTTTTAAAACTGATTACCTCACTATTCCACCTCGGGGCGAAAGATTCTGCGAAGTCCGTTTGACTGCTTGCCGCTTTCGGCTACCACTACCATCGCAACAAACAGGAAATCCTAACAGTGGTGCCAGCGATGAGATGTGATTGAATCCGTCTTCATAACAGTGGTTGTCCGCTTCGGGATACGCTACCCTACGTTTGAGACGCCGGATCGGACCCCTGGAAGCTCGGGCATGACCGCCTTGATATCAGCGTTTGGATACGCTAGATTACGCTACCCCTGTCCTCAACGTATCACCGTTGATAAACTCGCCACCCCAATCTGAACGGCTAAGAGTTGGGGTGAATTACTGCAGGCGCGAGGACGCCCACGGCACTATTCGACGGCCGCCACGAGTTGGACCATCGTTGGTAACTTTGGTTGGGTGAGTGCTCGGCGTTTACTCTTCATTTCGCCAGACCTCTCTAGCACAGGCAGATGTTAGGGAAGTGTTTTGTTTTGTTGGTTATCAATATATTATTCACGTACTTTAAACCAAGACATTAGCTTTAGAGTACGGTGAATATCAGAAGAAGAGGATCACCATAGACGAGATCGCGGTGGAGTAGTACCTTGTGCAGGACCTCTTTTAAATTTGTGGAGTCATGATTTCCGCAGGGTCCGCTACAACAAGGGCAGTTATTCTCGAGGTGATGCGGGCAGAGATTGTGGGAATCAACATATTCGCACAGCACAAGACTACAAGTACTTACGACGTAACTACAAAAGAAGAGACAAGGACAGAAAGAGCTACGAGTAGTTACGTCGTAACTACTCGTAGCCTTGCCCTGTGCAAATATGTAGATTTCCAATCACCAAGTAGCCCGAGCATCTGTCTTATCAGAGAATGGGACAGCCGAGAAAGCTGAGAAACTTTCAGAGCTCATTTGTGAGAAAAAGCAGAAGGCCAAAGAGCGAGAGGCTAGAAGTGACGAACAGTGGCAGGCCGAGGAGAGTCGAAAACTGAGAGAACATTCTCTCAAAATGAGAGAGTTTAATCGTAAAACTTAAGTGCTTAGGTGGCAGCAAGCGAAACATCAGGTCCACAACTTTGAGATTGGCGAGAATATCGCAGGTTTTTTTTTGTTAATTTTTAAAATGTCTGTGGTAAGGTTCGTGTTAACCGCGATCTTCGGGTGGAGAAGCTCGCCACGTTGTTGGCACACAAGATTGAGCACATTTTGCTTTGCTTACCCTTTGAGGAAGGAGGTGACTTTAGTCACGCTAAACATGCTTTGATAACATACTTTTTATTTCAAGTCCTGCTGACTGGGAACGTCGGTGGGATAGAGACAGCGCTTAAGCACCTCGTAAGGCGCTATAGGTAGACGCCGGCCGAAAAGAACGAGAGGATCAGGTGTATCGTAATGCACTGGAGGACGACGCATGCTGTAAAGCGATAGAGGCCCGTCGCGTAGCGCTTCAGGATGAGGCTCGCCGAAAAGCGTTAGAGGAAAATGAGAGGCGGAAACCATCAGACGTTGAAGCACGTCTTAGTGAGCATGATGCCGACTACGAAGGTCTAGGGACAAGGGCTATCTTGGAAAGTGAGAGACCCTTACAAACTGAAGAGAAACTTTCGGGCGAAATGATAAGCTTCAAAGTCATCGGGACTCCCGTTCTGTCACAGGCAGAGAAAGGTAGCAACGGGCATGATAAAAAGCTAGGTATCCAATCTTGAGATTTTTCTTCACAAAGTGAAGGCAGCGTACTTGAGAGTATGAACGGCAGTGCTATGAGCACGGCGATGAGTACCATTAGGAAGAGTCACCATCGAAAATAAAAGGCGAAGCCGAACAACGTCCAGCGAGCGAAAGTCGCTGAACGCCATGGCTCTCGAGATGCCATTAATAATATCAGTGCTGAGATCAGGACAAACCTGAATTAGAGAAGGTTGAAGTTCAGGCCGATGCTGAGATTTAGATCAAACGTGAAGCACGTCACAAAGAAAATAACTTCAAGGAAATACTGATGCCAAGATCTTGGCTTGATCTCATCTCCTTCAGAACAGATACCTAACACAACGCACAAATATAAGTTGTTTCAGCCACATGGAGTTATGGCAGATCCTGTGGAGGGCAGAACAGTTGTGGGAAAGTGTATCGAAGCTTGCAGCATTCCTAGCCATTCTAAGAGAAAAAGGCGCCGGCGTAAACATAACGCGGTAAAGACGACTGGCGCCAAGCGCGCTAAAACCGCTGTTAAGTGCCGTGATGTTATTAGTTGAGACGCCATGTCCAGGACAAGGCTTAGGATCACGAGAGGGTCCTCAGAGCAAATTTCGAAGCTCAGACCATCATTGAGACGCAGATTAGGCGGGAATTGCATCAAGAAAAATCGAATTTCAGGAAACTTCTGACGCCGGGATCGTCGCCTGGTCCCACCTTTTTCACTGGCGTGTAGAGGCAACCATGAAGGGAAGCGTAGCTTACGCCTGAGCAGGCTGTTGTTCCCCGCCGTTGCGAAATGGTCGCGGGTTGAACGGGCGGGGTAAAGGACGCAGGGCAGATGCCCGCTTGTTCGAGTTAAGCGGCTGTACGTCAAAAGTTGCTTCTACCGATTTTGGCAAACAGCTCTGTTAGTTGTGCCTTTGTGAAGACGGGATCACTCAAAAGCTATGAAGTGCGCGACTCCTCGGAGTTCGTCTGAGAGGAGCCCCGTCTAGCCATCCCTAAGGATGAATATTGCAATCAGCTTTGAAAATTATTTTTGTAGTTTTATCGTCTGACGTAGAGCAAGGAATGCGTTCGCATGTTTCCAAGTTTTACTTTCCTTCTCATCAAAGGAGCTGACATTGATATGTTTGAATCATTTTGTTTTCATATTATTTCGACACGTTACAGTTAATGTGTTTTATTTCAGCCGAGAAGGCTGATTAAAAGCCCCTGTTTAAGGTACCTTTTTTGCGTTTGGCATCACGTGTTTTTTCAGTGTAGGTAAACTTTTCACTTTGTTTCGTATAAAGCACGCCAGTTTGATTTTCCGGCTTTTTTTCTTTTATTTGTTTTCAAGCTTGCTTTTTCTTGTGATGATCATTGGCTGCGTGCATTAGGTGAGAGTATGTCGAAGGACTAACTTCGTTATGTTTAACTGTCTGACGCTTGCAAGCGACGCCAATGTAATTCAGAAGTGCTTGGTATTCTAAATTGTTGTTTCGGGGCCAAATTGAGTTAACCTTAGCAGCTTCGATGTTCCACAATCTGCCTGAGTCACAATCGAGAATCACTCACGAAAGAAAATTCTGGTTATTTAGCAGTGTCATGCACTGTAATGGAGTGTCGGCATTGTGTATTCCTCCTGATATACGTTGCTTGTGATGCTAATTTTGAGCTAAGCTTAATCTTAAGGAAATATTTTTGTTTCTTCTGGTCTGGCGATTTGATCAGCATTGGTAGGGTGCTAGATTTGGCCAGAGTGGTTGAGCTTTGTGCTCAACTCTGTCGTTCCCGTGATCTCCTGCAAGGATGTGAAAGTCACCACGGGGTTAAGACAGCAGAACTTCAGCAATTTTCAATGGTCAACCAGCATACCTCCTTCCGAGCCACGCTTGACTGCCCAAAACTCCAGACGCATTGTCTGGCGGTGGGGGTGCTGTTATACCACAATCATGGTCCTTGTTCGAGAGCGTTGTTCGCACGAGAACCAGTGTAGTACCGGGGAACTCGCTCCACTCTATGCGCCACCTTCCACGCAGACAGCGGCGTGCCACCATGCAGTTCAGGGCAAAGCGTCGCCTCCTCGGCCAAGCTACTATGCCGTTTCGTGGAAAGCTTCACCTTTTCCGCCAGGCGTTGCGGAACTGGTCTTGTAGAAGAGGCGAAAACGTTATTAAAGGCCGCGCCCGCCCCATGTTTAAGGAATTTTGCCCCAGCTGACGTTGTCATGCTGGCAGGCTCTGTACGAACCTGCTATAATAAATGCTCCTTCCTGTCGCTGTTTTCAAAGCTGGTTGCCTTCTCATTCCGCCTCTGGGCGAAGGCTTCAGCGAAGTCCGTTCAACTGCTCGCCGCTCGCGGCTACCGCTACTATCGCAACAAACAGGAAATCCTAACAGTGGTGGCAGCAGTGGGATGCGATCCAACCTGACTTCATAACACCGCACATACGCTGTTGGCCCTGCGCGTTGGCGGAGAAAAGTCTGTTATAAGCTCGAGCCCCTCATTCTGCACATCGTCCAAAAGGCGGTAACGTTTTGGCGATTCGTACCTGTACCCCCAATCCGCGTGGGGCGCATTCAAGTCACCCACGATTACCAAGAACCCATCGATAGCTGCTTCGCTCGCCTTTCGCAGTAACGTGCTACAATGATGTTTGGCTTTGGGCCTGCTATATACGTTCCGTATAAGCATGCTAGAGCCACAGCTTTCCATGAGCTCTATGAGTACGTATGGCATGCTGGCGTTTGTAAGCTCGCATTGCGCCATGGTGAGGTTGCGTCGCACTAGCGTTACAGCGACTGGCGGTGCTCGCGCGTTCACAGCCTTATCTATACCTCTCTACCCCGCCAGCTTGACCGGGTCGTTTGTTTCCTGCAAAAGTATTACATTCAGTTGTTCCCTGATTCCTAGAAATTGTTGGAGTTGCGCTAGTTCCCGCCTGATCCCTCTGCAAATCCACTGCCAGATCGTGAGCATGTTTCGTGTGTTATGCTACAATGAGCGATCTGTTTGTGAGGTTTCGTGTGGATCCATGGGGACTGTACGTGTTTTTGTTTGCCGTACAAGTCATCCTGCGCCTTGTAGTCAGGTGACAGCCTAAAGTAAGGTTTCTTGGTATTCCACACGGTGCGACCCACTCTCCCTTTAAAGATGCATTTCGATATTGAACAATGATGCTTGCAGAGTCATGAGCATCTTTGTTCGCCGAGATATCGCAACGGTCAGCTGTTCGGCTTGCGTGGTTTGTTGAGCCATTGCGCTGTTAAGTTGCGCGGTTTGCGGCACTTGTTGGGCCATTATCGCGTTTATCTTGTCGTCGAGTCTGTCGATTCGCTCGTACATTTTCTACTGGTGTTATTTATTTATTTATTTATTAGAATACCCTCAGGGCCCGTAGGGCATTACAGAGGGGGTGGGTACAACATTTATAACACACAAGAAAAAAGAGACAAAATAAAGAAACAAGTGTCAGATGCGCAAATCAGGAAGGCAACATAAGTCAACTAAAAATGTATAAGTAAGAAATCAAGCACATACAAGACAAAGATAGATAATGGAAACTGCGTATAGTTACAAGCATTGCTGAGAAATTGCAGTCTTGAATAACAAAGGGTCTGTTATTGTTACAACGGAAGAGGAAGATTTTATTAGCTCAGCCTGCTCCGGGTCTAGCCTTTTACCTTTAGAGGGTGCTGGTGCACATCTCTCGCGTCCATAGCTTCTCGCGCGCTCTTGATGGTAATAGCAGCCGCGTTGGCGAAGGCGGGTTTAGGAAAAAGGAAAGGCAAAGAAACTGTGGGGGCCTCTTTCTTTAACGTGGCAATTTAATTTCTTAACTCATCATTTTCCAGGCGTAGTTTTTTTATTAATGACTCAAAATCATCTAGTCCTTTTTGTATTGAGCTTTCTGGTTGGTTGTTGGTACTGTTAGCAGAACTTTCGCCTCGATCTACGTCGCGGTTTATTATAATGGCAGCTTCAATTCGCGTTTGCGGTGTGTGAGGCGCGCGGCCAGAGGCGACGTCCGCCAACCTGACGTCATATAGGTCGAATACTGTTCCAATTTTGGCTACATCAGTGTAGGTGGCTTGGGTCATCGACTTGCTGCCAGTACTCGCTGAACGGTGTCTGGAGACGCTGCGGGAGTGTGCCCTAAAACGAGTACCGGAGCGAGTGTGGCTCCGCGCGCAGCTCTCTCTCGAGGCAGATCGCCTGTTGCCGCTGCGTTGTCTTGATGCGTGGCGTCGTTGAGAGCCCTCTCTTCCGTCGTTGACGTTGCTGCTGCTGCACTAGGTGGCCTCCGCCTCCTCAAGCAATATGCGTTCCCACTGACGTCGCTTGACAAGGCAGGGTGTTTTAGCTTCGCTTTCAACTTGCAGTATCCGATGAGGTGATCCTTTCCCCGCAGCAGGCACCTGGCTCACGATCGTTGAGTGGGTTGCCGCATCCGCACCCATGGCACTTTTCGTCGTTCGGGTTGTGGCACACGTCGACTTTCTGTCGCAGATGACCACACTGGTAGCAAATGTCGAATTTTTTTTTACTGAGTGCCCCTTAGCACCATTCATCATAGTTCATGTAACGGGGCACGTAGTATTAGTCGAAAATGGTGATAACATTCGTCTTGTTCCCCATGCTCTTTGAATGCAGGACGTTTGGGTTACGGTGGTTCACGAGACTTCTCACCACATCCGCTGGCTTTTCATCAAGTGATATGGCCTTGATGAGGCCCTTGAATGTGTTCTCCGGCTCCGCTGTTTAGACATTGGCTCAAAGTTGCGGTCACCGATGCGTAGCTTGCGAATGTGGCCGTACCATAGAGTAAGATAGTAAACATAAAGAGTGGTCAATGGCTGCCTGTCGCGGTCTAAGGCCGTAGGGTTCGTGCCGTCTGTTAGGTGGCTCACACAAAAAACTGAGCGTGTACCTATCGACCACGACGTTGCTATAAGATAACTTACGCTGTAAAAAAGTAATATTTTGAAATAATTAGTGGGTACATTACTTCTCCAGTAATTAAAAAAAAGGTGGTCGCCTTGTCTACGGTGAATCCGCACGCATCACTGCAATGCCTGACTTTACCTGGACTACTTGTTTCCCCTACATCACCAAGACGTCATTCTCTCTCACCAGATACAGCAGTACCCAGACTTACGCATTCAGGAAAAAAAGGTAAGTAAATAAAGTAACTTATATTTCAGTAGAATCCCAAAGTTGGTACCTAGGCCACAATATACACATTGAACAGCTTTTTTTTCAAGCGCTTTGGTGTGTGCTCGAGTAAGCGTTCCAGCGTGTTTAATAAAATAATACGCGCTGGACGTAGAATAACTTCATCTGTTTCATACTGTCCGACTGCAATCGCATTGCCAGTATAACCTCAAAGAAATGCCACCTAGGCCACTCTTCACTTTTACCCCGTCGTGAATTATCCCACCTTGCGCCAATTGATAGATTATTGTATCATCCCACCCTTCAAGACTAACTAATTCTCAATCCTCTGTACACATTCTGTCGTATTGACCGCCATCATAAGGTCATCATGGCAATACACAACTTCATGTGTTTTATCGATGATTCATACCTCGTACATCAGAAGATTGGAAACGCCTACCTAAGGACATAGAAACTATTACTAATAACCATCTTTTCCGTTCAAGCATTACCTAATTTTGTTAATTAGAAAGTGTCTTCGCATTATACAAGTCCCAGCGCTTTGATCAAGTATTCATACCTCGTACATCAGAAGATTGGAACCACCTAACCAAGGACATAGGAAATATTACTAAGACCCAACTTTTCCGTCAAGCATTAATTAATTTTGTGCAATTAGAAAGTGTAAAATAAATTATGCTATGCATTGCTACGTGATATGTCCACGAATTAATAATATATTGAAGTCAACGTTCTTACAAAGCTAACTTTTTATTAGTGAAACGGCATGTTCTACAAGCAGCAGTTGACTCAGAGAACGAGAGATTTATTTAACTCAAGGTTTAGCTGAATGCAAGCCTGCGATCACAGAGCGTCTTCTTCTTTTTCCACTCGCACTGCGTGTCTAGCGCCATCGTTACATTCACCCCTAGGCAACAAGGGAGCCATTCCGGCGACCTAAAGAGAGGTCTACAAAAACGTTTAATGATGCCGCTTGAGCCGAAAGACGTGTACGATTTCTTGTCCATGACAATGCCGACATTTGTCCGGTGATTTGTTCACAGGCTCTACGAGGTAACTGCTAGAGGATGTAAAAGTGTGTTGAAGTATGGTCCCTAGCCCGCAGCACTAGCATCTGTATGAAGCTCTGTTGGGGCAGGCAGATTGAGGAGCTGTCGGAGTTCCCAAACTCCGTCAAGCGGGCGATAATGGAGGCGAAATTGCGGACGTAGCGCTGGAAGTAGCGCCGAAGTGATGAAGCTTCGCAGCTCTTTGATGGTGGTTGGATTTGTGAACGCCGTGACTGCATTATGCTTTGTAGAGAAAGATGTCGTCCTTAGAAACTACATGGCCGATGATTATAAGTTTGCGAGCTTCGAAGGGGCAATTTTTTCAAGTTAAATTGTAGTCCCGCGTGGAAAGGCACGCAACAACTTGCTTGAGGCAAGTAAGGTGGGTCGCAAAGTCACTTGAAAATACCACAATACTCTTTAAATAACAGAGGTTCACTCGGATACAAAATTACCCGAAGAAGGAGTAACGGAGACCAATAGGCGAGCGTGATGAACGAATAGACCGTTGAGGAGCAACCACAGAGTGAAGCGTGCCGCGGGAAACCACTTACTCTCCAAACACGTTCAGAAGAGATGAACCGCCCGGGGATCGCAGGCAGTGTGAAAAGCGTCGCCAAGGTGACCAGGCGTCCTTCTCCTCTGCTGGCTTTGTCTTTCCCCGTATTTCACCGGCGACGGTTTGCGTTGGGTCGCGCTCGGTGTTGCGCTCGACCACGGCCGCCTGGATTTGATTATCTAAGAATTACGACGTGGTGCTTGTGTGTACGCTTGGATGAGCGTGGGCTGCTGTTTTTGCGTTTCGCTGCACCCATGAAGTCTGGGGCAAATTTCGACACGTCATCACGCCACGCTGTATATCTCTGGCTTCAAGATAGTCATGACCAACACATAATAGCAACAGTGGTAAGGGCAATATGGCGGACGAGAAGAGATTAGGCCTATCGGATATATACTTCAGGCCGACTAAGGGAAGAAAACAGCGCTGGTTTCTAAGGCAACTAGGTTATCATTCTTTGTTCTACTCTACTCGTCGCAAGTGCGATACGGATCGCGCTTACCGGCAACGGGATCGGGTCGTGCTGTATATCGCACGCATGAAATGCATCGCGAAGGTCAGCTTTGGCGTCTGCAGTTCGCCTGTGCTTTGCGACCGCTGGCCTCCCGTACGCTCGCTCATTGAGAGCTCGCCTGTCTTCACCGCCGCGATGAGCTTCGGGTTGACAATATTGGGCTGAGACCTCATCCTTGTATTGGGAGTCGTCGAAAACACGTTGCGGGTTCTCGTAAAGAGCTTGGTTGTTGTATGTCGCGTGCTGTAAGTGCACCAGCACGGGCTGGCGGGGCTTCGCTAGCGTCGGAACTAACTGAAAATTGGTCGCCATTACAGTTGGCTTTCACGTCAGTCGGTCGCAAGCAGCTCGGCGCCGACCGTTGGCCGCGGCGGCGGACTCACGTTTGCGTGCTGCACTCGCTCGAGTTTATGGAAAAGGGCCGCATGATAACCTCTCAGTCTATTCTTTCCTGTGTTAGCTTTTTCGCCTCGCGCTACATAAACTTCTTTCAAATGTTTCACCAACAAGCCCACATTGCCACTCTTGCTGCATTACCGTTTACTTCTTTGGCGCAAGCATCAATACAGCTCGGCGCTGTTCGTGGTGGCGGCCAAGCATACGCTTGCTCTCCTGTTTGAAATTCGCTGGCGGCCGACACTCCGCGTGCAGCGTCGTGTTTGGTCTCGCGTTCGCTTGCTCGAGCAGAACGACGTCGCACGCTTAGGACTCGCCGACTTGTTAATGGCACGGTGGTTCGCGGAGTTTTGGCTGCGGCCGCCTCTCCCAAGCTGCTGTGCTACGGGGATCGAAATGAGTCTTTGGCGATGTGTGACATCACGGTGAAATTATTAGCCTGTCATGTCTCACGTAAGTTTTCATTTCACCTTGCACGTGTTTCTCATATGCATTTGCATTCATCCTCTGTCACTTCTGACTCACTATTTTACGTACTGATTGTGCAGCCGCGGGCCCACGCCGTGCTGAAGACTGTGTGCGCTGGTGTCTGCGATGTCTGTCAGCCATCTCTTTCGTAAGAGCAGCTTCAGAAGGACTGCACAATATGTGAAGGTAAAGTTGTTTGTGTGTGATATTTTAACGCTTGTTTTTCTATTAACCTGCACGTACTTGTCATATGCGTGCATCTTCATCTTCTGTCACGTGTGTCTAACCATTTTTACTATATTATTTATTGTACGTGCAGCCGTAGGAACACAACAGGCAAAAGGCTGCGTGCACTGGCGTCTGCAATGCCTGTCATCTATCGCTTCCGTTGGAGGAGTTCAACAAGGAGTGAACAAGATGTGACAGCGAGACTGAACTTGTACACTTCAACATGAATTCACTTTGCAGAATCAAGAAACTTCATGTGTATGTAGAAAAATAGAAGATTTCGATGTCTCACTTTTGTCTTTTGTTGCTGCCGTGACTGCGAAAGCAGTTACACAAAGGTGGCTAACTACATTTTCACGTGTTTTTGCGCAATTTGTTGCTCACTTCGCAGTAGAACAGGCGAAAAAAGTATTGGGCCTGGCGGAAAATAAACAAAAGACATAGTTGGAACTGAAGACAAAAAGTTCACCCGATCGGAGTGTTTGAGTGGATCAACCGTTCGTCCGGCAATGTGCAGGTGTGAGGACTAAAAGTTGCTCGGCAAGGTGTAAGTGTGGGAATTAACAGTCGCTCTATAGGGTGCTAATTTGAGGAATAAGTGTTAGTCCTCTGAGATAAATTGTGGGACTAACGGTTACTCACTAAGGTGTAAATGTGAGGAATAAATGTTAGTCTCTTGAGCTCGTCTGTGGGGACTAACAGTTAGACCCGGTGCCGTTAGTCCTTAAAACAACTAATGGTTGTAGAAGCCCCATTAGTCCCCAAGAGGACGAACCAGAAACCCTTTTAACACCCTTTTGCATTATATTGTACGTCTTTCACTTCAGACCTGTCAGAGTGGTGTCTATCATTAGTTCTAAAGTGGCAGGCGCGTTGCAGAGGCCGCACAGAGCACGAACATAAATCACGCGAAAAAATACCTCTACTCTTTAGGCAGTCCAAAACATCATCAATGCAAAGTAGAGGTTACACACTCGTTCATATTTTCAAAACAAATCACGCACGTTGCCTGTTGGTGTTCCACGATGCTTCCGAAGAATGACTTCCGCGCGACTACAAAGCTAGGATTCCTGTGCAAGTGCGCCACGTGCACCACGTCACTGGCGTTTTGTTGTAGTATGAATTATTGTTCGCACCTCAGCACTGCTTCACAACCAAGACAAGTGCATATTGTAAGGGCGTCGACACGACTGCACAGGACCGGTACCAAGACGAGCTGTCTTCGAGTGTCAACAGCTGCCATACTCGCTGGATGACGATGTTGTACAATTCTGTTTTTCGTCACGCACAAAGAACTTTCCACCTGTCACAGTAGCGGATGTTTTTGTGTATTCGGTGGAAGGAGTTTCTTAAGGGACAATTCAAAAGCCACAAACTGAACGATGCCTACAATTCTTTTTTTTGTGGGAAAGCCCAAATAGGCGCGATGTCTTTCAAGTCAGACAGGCATGGAGTTGCCGTCGTCCTGTTAAATGCATCTGTGAAGGCCAGCCAGCAGCTCTCAAAAACATACAGCCATGGTTCATCATCAAATAGACCAGCACTGTTGTCAGCGCTCGCTGCATTACACCGCTTGGTAAGTACAGTATACTGTTTACTCTACAGCGCGGCTTACATTACCGCATTTTCCATAACGATGATCGACCGCAAAAGCCAAGCGTTTCTAAAACAAGATGGGGTGTCATTATCGGCTACGGTGAGTGTCTTTCAGTGGCAGTGATATCGCAAAAAGAAAAAAAAACATGCTGACATTCAGGTGCGTGTTATTCAAGATCAAAAGGTGATCAAAATATTCATCAGTGCCAATCATTTGACTGCTTTATTATCTCGCAATTTCGGCACCTAAACCCCAGCATTTATTGTATCGTCGTTTCAGTATATAAAACCAGAGTATTTATTTATTTATTTATTTAGGAGCAATACCCTCAAAGCCAACGGCATTATAGAGGGCAGTGGGTACGTTTTCGCCTGTAGATCAAAACAGCATTGAGAGGAAGGGACAGTCGCTATGGGCCCATCCTACAGACGTAATCTTTAAGCAAAGAATCCTGTGAGCTGAGGTCGTAGATGGCAGAGGCGTTGCCAGAAATCTTTTTCGAAGGGGAAGCCACCTTGATTAGAATGGGTCCCAGCTAGGCAAGTAGATGTGGTAGATCGTTATTTTCTGGGCCTCATATACCATAGGAAAATATTGGGAGGGCAGAGGCACGGGCCTGGTGTGCCACCCCCTGGCTACGCTACTGGTGGATGGAAACCAGTGTGGTCGAGTACACACATAGAGAAGGAGAGCCGGGGAGGAGGGTGGGAGCGGCACAGGCTACTGTTAGGTTACCTTGGCGAGAGAAGTAGCACTAACTGGATCGGCACATGTATTATGTAAGAAAGGTCTCGTCCAACGTGCTAGCCGAACACACAGAAGCAACTGACAATGAAATAGACTGGAATAAGGTGAAATAACCAAATTAAAGGGAAGGAGTTGAATTTCGGGCTATATGTAGACTCTGACAATTCGGACAACAACGGGGCACATTCTTGAGTGTAATGACAATGAAAGCCACTACCCCCAGATATACAAACCTACATCCTATTTTGAAATATACATAATTAGACTGTTTGCACATTCATCTTTAGTTGTGAGCGTGGCTCGATCCCGTGTGGAAACTTAAGTGTTTCGCTTTTATGCGAGCATTCATGGTCAGTGCTCATGTTAACTCCATAGTTGAATAACAACCGCTACACAAAAAGAGAGAGGTGACAGTGACACTACAAGCCGCCGTGAGAGTACGCTCACGTATGTAGCGCACTGTGGCATGCCGCCGGTAACTTTTGCTGTCTTTCCGGATTGTGTAGTCTGCCGAAGTCCGCACGCATGAAGCCAGAGCAAAACAACGCTCTTCGAAAATGAAGAGACTGCAAAGTCAAGGTAAAATCACACATGCAACGGCCAGCTCTCCCTTGCCAGTGCGAGGCGAGATCACGAGACCCAACCCTGCACATCACAGTGATTGCAGCACTATCGCCTCCGGTGGTGGACCTCATGCCCAACATGTTAGAGAAACTGCATGACCGACCCTCGGTACACTGGACGGTGCAGCAAGCAATAGAGGAAGACAAGAGTGGTCGATGCAGGGTGAATCAGTGGTCGAAAAGACAGTGACAAGAGACTTTTCAAAAACAGTCAACCATGGACTCTTGGCTCTCTTACCCATATGTAAGTAGTGTAAATAAACATCTTGTATATTATAGAAACCAAAAGTCAGTGAATTGCTGAGTCAAACCCTTTTATAACATACTCTGTCCTGTCATGCAAGTTTTGGTTCATGTCAAACATTAGTTGGCAAACAATTAGAGCTCACTTAAACTTACTTATACATACTTCGCGCCGGGGGCTTATTCTGACCCATCAAATTTTTTTTAAACCAGGCTCGCTTGGCCTTAAGCTCGCTAAATTATTACTCACCCTTACTCACTCAAGCACATGACCTAATTTGAGTATGAGCTAGTCTCGACTAAGTCAACTCATAAGTGAGTTGCTGACCCAAGGTGTCAAGTTGGGGAGACGATCACAGAGCGCCCAAACTTAACAGGCCAGATTAAATCGATTGATCAGATAGATACTATACATACAAACTGACAAACAGATATGGTTAGGGTGATTTTAGTTCGCTGAAAAAATGCTCTGCTCTAAAGAGCAGGTGACTACCAGGAGCTCAGCCCTTTAAGGAAGCATCACTTTCAGACTTCAGCTTTTCTGGTTTCTATGAGTAGGAACCACTTATGAGACATTTTGAAACTTGCCACTTTGTATTAGCACTGGTGTCCAAGTGACAGCCGACACACTGCTCTAAACAAGTCATTGAATGCAATCCACAGGTCAACAGCACGAGAAAAAAGGAACTCCTTGTTATCATGGCAGGACGACAATATTTACTAGGCTAAAAAAAGAAATAATTGGAAAACTGATGTGTTTTGATACACCCAACAGCGTTGTACAGACCTTGTGTAGGATCTCCTGCCATCTAGCAGACACCGAGCGCATTTCTGCAATGTTGAAGGCTGGGCGTGCTCCACCTGTGCAGGCACGGAATGTCCATATTACCGTGTGGTGGCAGATAGGGGCGGCAGTGCCAACAAATTTTTGTGTACCGTGTTGCTCAGACTGAGGAAACTGGGACGCTTGAAAAATATTTGCAGGGAATCAACTTCTATGTTATTAGACTTCCTCGTGGCTGACGCGAAGGGCCAGATCTGTTGCTTAATTTGCTGCTTACATTTATCTATTTATTTTAGTTTCCTCAAGGGTCCCTAAGAAAAGGAAAATTACACGAGGGGTGGGCATACAAGAAATGGGGAAAGGCAATGTTGGATATGCAACAAAACAAAAAAAAAACAAATTTTAAGACATAGCTGAAGCACAGGAACAAACAAAACAAAACAAAAGAGAAGAGAGGGGGGTAACAGGTACGATTTTTTGTGGACTCTGAATAAAAAACATTTTGCAGTGGCAAAAGATACCATTTATAAGGTACAAAACATTGCAAAGTATACAAAATATACACATACGTCATACTAGGAAGATGACACTAGAAACCATACACAAGAATTAGCATGGTAAGTCACCCGGAAAAAATTGTTACGGTTCAGTGATGGTTGGTAGGGAATTTTAAAGGCTTCGGCATCCTGAATGCTAACAACAGTATCCGGTAGGGCGTTCGATTTCTTAGCTGCCCGAATGAAGAAATTTTCGGCAAATGTGGTAGTTTTGGGACGAGGGTAATGTACATGCATAGTGTTGCAACAACTAGCAGAGAAATAGGGGCATTGGGTGACGTAAATGCTGGATGGGGATGCGTGATAAAATTTTTGAAATAATACGAGCCGTGCAGTTTTTCGGCGTTGACTAAAAGGGATGAATGAGGCCCGTTTCTTTAGGTCTGTTACACTGGTGAACATGAGTAATCGAAAAAGGCGAATCTGGCAGCACGGTTTAAAATGAGATAATGCTGGTGTGTGTCCCAAATTGCTGCGGCATACTCCAATTTAGGGCGTATTATTGTGGTGAAAGCAAATATTTTTAAATGGCTGGCAGCAAACTTCAGGGTTCTTCGGTTATAACCTAATGATCTACTAGCTGTTGAAATGACGCGATTAATGTGGAGGGTCCATGATAGGTCACTTGAGATATGTATTTTAAATTATTTATACGAGATAGCCGGTTGTAGAAAACTGTTATGTAGAGCGTAGTTGTACTTTAATAGATTAGTACGTCTGTGAAAAGACACTAATCTACATTTAAAGATGTTTAAACTCATCTGCCACTTGTGGCACCAATTTCGAACGGTTGTTGGGTCTGCTTGTAAAGCTATTTGATCTTCATGACCAGCGATTGTTGCGTAAATAACGCAATCGTCGGCAAATAAACTGATGTTGTTATTAATACAGTATGGAAAGTCGTTGATGTAAATCAGGAAAAGCAACGGGCCAAGTACTGTTCCTTGGGGAACACCAGAGAGGACGAGAGAGATTTGAGACCTAGCGGTATTTATGACGACGAACTGTTTTCTATCTGTTAGAAAGTTGTTAATCCAGGACAAGGCGAATGGTTCGAGATTGAGCAAAGAATGTTTGGTCATAAGGCGGTGGTGAAGGACTTTATCAAACGTCTTTTCAAAGTCAAGAAATATGGCGTCAGTTTTGATGTTCCGGTGAAGATTTGTGTGCAAGTGATGAATGAAGACAGCGAGTTGCGTTTCACATGCCAGGCCTTTTCGAAAACAATGTTGGGAAGGGCGAATGAAGTTGTGCTGTTCGAGGTGATTAATGATGTTGGTAAATAAAATGTGCTCCATAATTTTAGATGGAACACTTCTAAGCGATATGGGCCGGTAGTTATATAGGGATGCGTTGTTGCCTGCTAAATTCAATTCAAGTACAATTAAATGCCTGTTTATGTTCTTCGTTCTATCCAGATGTGGGACAGCATAGGCATTCATCACAGCACGTTCTTTCATGCCATGCCGGAATGAAACAGTTTTTGCACGGTGTGAATGCAGACACAGACAAACTGGCCTTGTGCACGAGCTTCAAAGCTGCATCACGGCTACTCATGCTTGCCTCTGCTGCTGTTTACAGCATTACTTTGTCGATTACATTCCTATAACAATTACATATTAGCCACGTAGCTTCTGCATGTCATCGATTCTCTTCTAAATGACCCGTTGTGCTCGATTATGTTGCTTATTGTTACTTGTTTATGGTGGAGTTTAATAAGGTAACATTTCTTGGTGTGGTTTGCACACGTATTGCTTCACTATGTTTGCTTTCCAAGCATTCCATGTGCTCTTTCAGAGGGGGCGGCCAATTTCATAAGGGCAAACCGAATGCTGTGACCCTCCCACTGTCACTTTTTTATACCCGAAAAAGAGCAAATATGTAATTCCAAATAGTTATCCTCCTTCATAAAAAATATTGTATTCACCTGTGTGTACCGTAAAATGTTAATAGATGTCTCAAGTATGTCAACACTGTTCAAAAATGAAAAAATGCTGTTCTGGAAAATCTGTTATCATTTTTTTAACTGTGGGTGCGCTCCCACTGTTTAGACACAAAGGTGATTTCGCGAATGTTCAGTAAGCGATACGCAACTGCCCTGCTGCAAACGGCGTGAAATTGTAAGGTGCAAATAAGCCCCGAAAGTGATGAAGTGAACCGAAATATTTCACACGTACCGTGCTGTTTAAGAGCACATACCCCCCAAAAGAGTATTCAATGTATTACCAGCTAATCAGCACCTACTTTATGGATATGCTTTTCATTTTTTTCGCGCACAGAACACTAAAAGTTTAAAAACTTTGACTTGTGTGTTATTGCTATACATAGCGTACGTTGATGACAACAGCAGCAAAGCAATATTTCTTTAAAATATAAAGAAATAGTAAAAAGTTTCATTGCAAGTTAGATGTACGATAAATCAGAGAGGCTATTTTGCAAGTATTCTATCTAGAACAGGGCAGACATCAAACAAAAGAATGAAACGGCGCCAAACTAGATTGCTCAAGGCTATTCTCATGGTCGAGACATGAGAATTGCCATGGAAGGTGCATAGAACAGGTGGAGGCCACACTAGTTCAATAAAATGGAGACAAAATTGCATCCGACCAACATGGATTCGATTGAAATGAAGTGAGCCCAAAGAATAGAATTTCCTGTTTTGCATCTCACTTACCATAATTCTGCTGCGCAAATCACAACACAATGCAATTGCAAAGCAACCTAGCATATACTCAAGACACAAATAAATGGCTGAAGTCACCCCAGTCTGCAATCTCAAGCTTTGAAAAAGAACACGTGAGAATATTGGTGATGTGCTATATTCATTTTATATTTTTACATGTGTTGAAAACATTCTAGAATTCTCTTAGCTTGCCTACAAGCTTTTTGATCCCTCTTGTTCTTTCATTCAATCTCCTCCAATTCAAAATAAAACGCTTAGAAATTAACCACCACGTCGACATAGGCCGTTTGCAGCAATGGTGTAACAGAGCTTCCTTAGCCCCAGCTGTGTCTTGCTATAGCCTCCTCTCTGTCACCCTGCACCTCATGAATATCAAATAACTAAAGCATTCCTTATCTCAAAATACGGCGACCACTCCGGTTAATTTAAAAGGCCCCTAAACAACATCCTATAATTTTTTTTCAAACGTTTGGAGTAAACGCGAGAATCATATGCAAAATGCTGCATGATCAGTGATTCTCCACGTGGCAGCGCAATAAGCCGCCAGTGCTTTACAAATTTCAAGAAACAATCCCACCTTGCCTTTCGGGCTGGCTCGTGAAATCAAGAAGTTGAATCTAACGTGCAGAATAAGTATGCTGCAATTGGTCAAGCAAGCACCTATGACTTCCTGTTAGCCTGCAAGAAGCTGTTCATGCCAATCGTCGTTTGTCGAGATGCCCCCATGCATGCACGTGCTTGTAAATTAGGTACTGTGGTCCGTAGGACAGGGTTCATACCGACTTTATTCGTATAAGCACCGGCTGGAGCAGCGACAGCGATTCGCCAACAAGCACACAACTGACAGAGGGCGGAGTCACGGCAACCATAACAAGATTGTGTTTGGAGGAATATGTCTTCGATGATGTATGCCGCGCAAGACTGGGAGAGGTGCTCGGCAAGAGGGCAAAGCGACTTCGGGAGAGGTACCAACGAAGGACGGTGAAAAAAAAGAATGAAAGGAGTCATTACTGTGCTAAGATAATCAATCGCATTTAGCTCCACTATTACAGCACCGTTTCAAAAATTTTAACGGCTTTATTGTTGCTGTGCACTTGCGCACAACTTCTTCACCACAACTGAATTTGCACCTCTGGGGGGTTAAATAGTGCATCTGGTTTCTGGCTGCATGCAGTATAGCACATAGTGCGTGCCAGCACTGTTCAGGTATTCAAATAATCCTTGGTGTATAGCTGTGAGATCGGTGGCCTCGAATTCAAGTGGGAAATGTTTAGACCAGCAATGCTATTTCCACTGATACACACTGTCAAACGTAGGACTCTGATGCAGCATGGCATAATCTAAGTTGATTTTAATAGGATGGCGCAAGAAACTTAGTTTGGCACTTTCGTACGCAGAAGCAGCATCACACGGAGAAGAATGGGGGGCGCTCACATTATAAAAACCACACGAAGCTAACAGACAAGGCAAACAGAGGAATTCAGGTGAATTATTACTTGAAATTTCATATTTTGTTTCTGACTCGCCACGAGTGAATTTTCAAAACGAACGGAAAAGTATTGTTGGGCTTGCAAAGCAAGAAAATCGAAAAAGTAATTCAGACCTCCTTTTGTTGTCTGCCAAGTTACCGCGTTAGTAGCAACATAATAACCGCTACAACTTCTTTTGCTGCGAAGTAACTGACATAAATTTTGAAGCTACTTTTATTCACTCGTATTGATGTCACGAAGCTTTTAAACGTCACTGCTCAATAGATCTAATGTAGCTAGCACGTTACACAAGCCTTGTTCAGCGTACTTACCTGCTACACAGAGAACTGCCTCTAGTTGCAAAGGGCCACGCTCCACATAATGGCCACGCTGTACCCACGGCAGACTGCAGAAGTTGGCCTTGTTTTAGGGGCATCGTAAAGATGCGGTTATGCCAAATGGTGCGACATGTCCTACGTGTATGCACCATTTAGCGCACAGTGCCAATCTACTGCACAATTTTGACACCCAGGCACATAAAATTAACATTGGTGACAGGCGGGTGCTTTTCTAGAAGATACCCGAGACATAGGCAGACGACATAGCTCCCGCCATGTAGCGGTAAGCTTACACAAATTGCAAAATATAAGATCACCTGTAATCTTCTATGTACCCTCGAATCGAAAGAAAAAAGATCGATCACTCGGGTCGCACGTACGCGACTTGCCGCAACAGTTCGTCCTACTTACTCGCCGAATACTCGCAGACAACGGCGAGCGGTCGATTAAGGTGCACGAGAAAAGTATGAACAAGAGGGCACTCGTACAGAAGAACAGTAACTTATACTCACAAATGTAATCTGACTCGTCGCTGGCATTGCTGAGGCAGCTGGAATTTTCTTTTCTCTGCCCGAAACCCGGATGACAGAATCAGTGTGGCCAGGTCTTGGTAAGGAAGCGTCGACGAAATCGAACAAAATCACCCAAAATAAGGCCAGGAACGGAGCCTTCCTTCATGTGGCCAGGGAAGCATTTATTCAACACAAAACTAAAAATGATTTCAAGCCTTCTTAACAAAAGTGATATTGAGCACTCAGAAAGACAGCGATGGTGTAGTCAACCAGCAAATGTCAAAATCTACTGTCGCTCAGCTTGGCGAGCTGGTAACACGACCAAGGTCGTGGTTGGCGCAAGACTATGAAACGAAATTTTTTTAATGAAGTAGCATGCAATGAATAGCTTTTATACAGCACCAGCTGTCTGTATAACTAACAAAACAAGCGTACTACTTTTTACGACTGTGCTAAGTTTGCGTTGCGTGTCACACGGACACCTATCATAGCGGAGGGAATAAGACGGTTGCTATCTGCACATCGCAATTTCCGACTCTCAGGCCGTTATTTAGCTAACGTCTTCACCAAACGTTTGCGTGATTCTGCGCCAAACACAACCTGAGAAGTCTGATCACGATCAAAAGACACCGTTACAAAGCGTCAGAAAGAAAAATTAGGCGATCCTCGCAAAATATGCTTGAATAGGACTGAGAGATTAAAAAGCTTGAATAGCACTGATAGATCAAGTTGGTATGAATTCATGATATTAGAACAGTACAACAAAGGAGATTAAAAACAATTGAGCCACAGGAACACACGTGCCGATTTGTGGCTGAAGTTTATTCAAAATTACAAAACAGATATATACTACATCCACATGGCAACACACAAAATAGACCAGCAATACCAAGAAACACGTCGTACACAAAAGTGAAGGATTTATTTAACCTGCAGTGTAATTGAAAAAAAGCTGATGCACGATTGTTTCTCATTTTGACTGTACCTCCTCAGTTGGTTCCTTTGTTTTAAAAACATCATCACAGGACAACTCAGGAAGCCTGTGCTTGCGCACGTTACTCAACAATCTTTTTTTCTTCTTTGTCGCACCAATCTAAAGCCAGAAAGCTTACTGGATCTCAAGATTAGTTATAGTAGTTCTTCGCCTACTTGTTTATGTGAAAATTCAATAGTATGAGCTCTTTTCGACTCCACTGTTGCCATAATTGTTGTGTATCTTCTGCCTGAGTAGTTCTTTTTTGAGTCAACTCTAGCACACTTAAATAATACTACTAATCACATTCCCGGCAGCTTTAGTGCAATGAATTGAGTTTGTCGCTGACAGTAAGTCAGTGCAGCAAATTTCCTTGCAGTTCACTGAATCAAACACACGTTCAAGGCAAATCAAGTAAGAGGACAGCAAGTGATGCCATTTTTCCTATTGAAATGATGTTTGAAGCAAGGCACAGCTTTAGATTTTACAAAAGGCCATATAAATTGAGGAATATGTGAGCTTTATCAATATAAATATCATAATATTCATAATAATGAACATGAGAGCCGAGTCTGACAGGGGCTATACAAGAAACCACGTTGATTGTCATTCTCTGATCAGCTTTCAAGCCTCAGTTTAGCTTAAGCAAGCCTGGCTTTATCTACTCATTGCATGTAGAAAAATATTAGAAACACGGTACAAATGTTTCGCTATAATATACAGAGTGTCATTAAAGAAACAATTGGGTTTTCTTTTAATTCTAACACAGTTCAAATTTACAATAATTAAGACATCACAAAGTTTACATGCCTCTCTTACTGATATTTATGTCTTTCATGCATTTCGTTAGGCATAACAACTACACTAATATGTCAACGTGAATATAACAAATGGCTCAGACGTGAAAAGTGGTCAAAGATGACCATGCAGGCCATTGCTCATTTATTTGAAGAGCACTATCTGCATGCAGCTCCTCCACTGCCCTCTGTCTCCTTTTATTTGAACACACTCCAAGCCACGATGAAGGTAGTGAGCTTATTAGAGAGAAATTTGGTGAGACAGTTTCTATAAACCTGAAAGCAAGAGTATTTTAATCACGTGAGGATTAGTTGTGTGTGTATATGCACCTGTTTCACATCATGGCAATGGGCAACAGGTCATCGAAACATCTTTATCGTGTTAGTGAGGTCGAGATTTCGGTTGGGAGCGTTGAGTGTTACCAGTGTTCAAGATATCTTGCGGCATCCACTTTAGCATAAGTTCACGGTTGGTGGTTGACGTGTTCATTGTGTCGCACTGTAGTCTGCCTTCATGTCTCGTACACTTGCAGTCAGCACTTTTGAGGGTATGTTCAAGAGTTGTAATGATGCCATTGTTGGGAATCTAGGTCCAAGTATCTTCCATCAGTGCATAAAAGCCGGATTTGAGTAATGGCTTTTTTCTCCATCAGTGTGTATTCCTTTTTATGTTCTTGTGCAACAAAGGCATTGAACGTAGGTTTTCATGACTTTTCAGTGCTGTGCATGAATTGCTGGCATGCCTGCAAGGTTTTTCTTTTTGTTGCGGTGTTGTCTCAGTCAGGGCCACACAGCCTCCTGTTGCTTTATAATATTTCTCTTTGTAGGTTTGTTCTTTGCATGCTTCTTCAGCACTTTGTACAATAATGAAAGCAGGTACTAGAAGGTGTGAACTGTGGTGCTTTTATTTGGTGTTCCACATACTTTTCGATAGATTCATTCGCACACAAAGCAAGAAGTCAAAGTATGGTGGAAACGTTTGCTTTGAGTTTTCCATTGTTCTTATTGTATTTTAGCCAGGGTTGGTGCCAGGATTCTTCTATACCGGGGGTGCACAAACGATAAGCGAGGTTCTTCAGGAGGAGCAAAGAGGTGAGAAACTTGGCCATTGTGTTACGACTATCTTTCCTCTTGGGAACATAGTCGTAACACATAGTCGTAACACAACACAGGGTTCAGGCAAAAATTGGGGGGGGGGGGGGAGCTCCATTCTAGCCTCTCTGTGCCTACCCTTGCACCACCCCCGATCCCAGCCTGTGTCACTTGACTGCTGACGACATCTTGTGACAGCTCTCCCTCGTGCACTCATTGCTTGTCAGTTACTTACTCGCCTTATCAGTTGAAGGCTGTTCATGTGGTGAATACGAACCTCCGTCGGTTCTTGTTTTGTCATTTTCTGATGGCGTATCCTCAGTATCTTTTCTCAGTGTACCCTTATTTTACTTGGCTGGAAGATCAGCAAAATTACAACTTTGAACTCTTAGCATGTTTTTATGGACTGTAAAAGTAATCAGCACTCTTTTTTCCGGCATTCCGTTTCGGATGGTTGGCACTTCAGTACTTCTCCTCTCAGCTGGTGAGTGTTTTGTAAGTAGGACTTTGTCGCTGCAGCCTCCTGGTACTGAAAGCAGTGCTCACTCAGCCAGCCTTATTGGCACAGCAGAGAACAATAAATATGTGAACTAATCACTGCTGGTGTGCGTTTTCTTGGTGGCGGCTGGTGTATCTTTGCAGTGGTGATGTCCTGAGCATGTATAACTAGCTCGGCAGGCAAAGCCTCTTCTTTTTTTAGCTGTAAATTACGTGCGAAGAGAACTATTAACACTTGCTAAGATTATAGCCCCTTTAGGTGTGAATTTTGATCCACTGTCAACAAATGTGGCCAATTCAGATAGCACAATCACAAGGCACTCAATTTTACATTCCAAGGAAGAAAATGATGTGTTCTTTTGTGTGAGCTTGAGCAAGCCCTTAAAATTTCTAATAATATGAATACTTCATCATTCTGCTGTATGTTATATTCAGTTTTGATATAAAAAGAACGAAATCATAAGCTCCTGATGTGTGTGCATTTAGTTTATTGCATTATTTTGTGAGAAGAAAAGCAACACTTGACATTGGTTTTAGAACATTATTTGAACGACCCATCAAAGATAATGGTTTCTTCACTAAAGCTATCAGCTACGATTGTGCGCAGCAGACTTAGGTCAAGTCGCGACGTACTGACTAGAGAGAAGGTTCAGTTCATCTAACGAACTATGTATTTTACTCTATTCTGCCTCAAGTTGACACAGCTAGCATTCACGAATTGCATACACAAATGTCCCCACTGATGCTAAAGGGTTATATTTGTTTCTCTTGGAAAAATGTTTCCATTTCAAAACATAAGATAGCATAAACCTTGACAAAATGCTTGAACATGGGCCATGGGATTATAAGCTGTGCTATAGGCGGAACTTTGTGTGGTGGAGGAATAGAGGAATGATGTCCTTGGTCTTCAGTGCAGGCAAGTCAAGTGTGTGTTATTTCGTTCTCGGTGTTCCTTTGCTGAAAATTTCTAGGGTGGGCCATTTGCCCAGTGTCCGCTTCCTCGGCTACACCACTGCATTAACTATGAAGCTCACATCTTACACTTTTGCGCCTTCAGTGGCTCATCAAATAAACTGCCTCTCATGTGGACGAGACCATTTTAGCCGTTGATAATATAAAATAAGCAAATTATCTTCATCTGCATGTCAAACTAGAAGTGAAATGGTCGTTTTAGTTTCAAAAGCCATGAGGAAACATGTTCATATACCACATGAATATGAAAACCAATGAGAACTTCATGTGCGTAGAGCAGTATAGGTCACAAAGATATAAAACATGGGAAGAGTGATATGCACCAGCTACTTTAGCCAACTGAGCCGTTCCTTGCTTTCAGTTCTGTTTGACTCTCCCACTGATTAGAGGACGTCCTGAAGACACATACACCACAAAATTGCACTCAGACTATGTGAAAGTTAAGACAAATGAACTAGTTATTTGCTGATGACAACAATCCTGTTTGCACTTCTGCACTGAGTCTGGAGAACGGAAACTACAGGAATATGACTGAGCTAGATTAAGAAACACTGTGAGAAAGAACTTGCAAGATCTCACATGCCAAATATACAAAAAATGCACAGCTGCAGACAACACAGGCAACCGTCTTTAGTATTACAAACAGTCACTCACTCGTAGCTTAAAATTTATTCATAAAATGGCATTTCAGTTGTGAGGAGCAGTCCTGACACCAGCTTTCAAATAATCCTCCTCATGTTCTAGAGATTACAGCAATTTTTGACACATTTTTTGAATTGTACCGTGTACGAATCGAAAGACACCCGCCTTGCCTTAGCCACACCACTAAACGGAAATTTATTAAAGGACAGCGAGTGTGAAACAAAACTCTCTACTTTACAGGAACAAGCTTGCCAGATTTGTGCAGATCACTTCTTTCCACAGACTTAAACAAAAAGCAGGAAGGAGGGGGATGGAGAGGGGTCTGTGGTTCTGTATTCGATCAAAACGAAAAGACGCCATAAGCTTGCGTGTGTCTTGCTTATAAATGATTTAGCCTACGTGTTATGTGTTCTATTCATCAGCACATATGAACTCAAGGAAACGTTTTTTCGCGCGTCGTACTGCGGGTTGAATTAAGTATAGGTGCTGCCTTAGCTAGCTGATGTTTTGCCTACAGTAGGGTAATGTATATATATATATATATATAATAAGGGAAAGAATTTTATACCTAAGGGCTCGTTTTTCCGTGTTTTCTTGCTCACGGCTGGTTCTTTTTTCATCCACTTTTCTTTTTTCTTATTTACATTCCATTGGTTCTAATAACTTCCCCTGTACATTCTTTGGCATTACTGTCTGTTATATCTCATATATATATATATATATATATATATATATATATATATATATATATATATATATATATATATAATAAACGTTCCAATACAAAACTAACTCGAGACAACCCACGAAGACAAGGTGCCCGACGCCCACGCATTCCACCATACTTTACCAACCGCTCACTGCAATGTTGTAGGTAATTCGTGTGGTCATTGTGATACAAGATGCAAGCGTCGGTGCGTGTGTCAGATTACGGCAAATGCGTGTGTTGTACGATTCATTCACCGTATCGCAACTGATAACTTCAGTTCCCATATGTCAAGTACTTGTGTGCCGTTAACTGGTACAGCGCTGTGAACGCGAAAAAACGAAATCGGTCGTGCCGATAGCATAGCAGGACACACGATACGATACGCTTTGCGTCCGATATCCGCGAAATCGAAAGCGCTTGGCGTGTCAACGCCGGCGTGATGTGACGAAACGAACGCCGGCGCACGCGCGCGCCTGGTCACGTCGGAGTGGGTCACGTACGGCAGTGGCTTCCGCGGTTGCTTCAGCGCACAGATCTGCACGACTTTCATCTTGAAAAGCGCCGCATCGGACGTCTGACCGACGACAAACTCGATAAATGTTTATCAGTAAAATAGTCTACCTTGCGCAACTTTAATCAACAATCATGCATATCAACTAGCTGTGCATGATTTATTGACAAAAATATATTACTCATGCGCCCAGCCTATTACTCTCTCGAACTTGAAAAATCGACACGTGAGTGGGACCAGAACAGCGCCAAAAGCAGCAGACGCAGAAAACAACTTATTCCGGTCGAATGTTATGCAAACGAAGTTGACTTTTTAGCCGATGCCGGCAATAACGTTCGAACGACGAGCCAATAATGCCAGCCTAATTGCATGGCTCCGCCCTTAATGGCTGCTGGTTGTACAACTCGGTTCTATGTGGCCGTTCTAATACGCTGGCACAGCGAATAATGGCAGGAAGTTCTTTATGCTGGTCCCACATCACCGTTCTGTTCGCCTGTCACTGCCACTATAGACGGAATGTTGGCAATGCTGGTCTAATATTGCCGTTCTATTAGGCTCACACAGCCATTGTTGGCGGTACGTTGTCAATGCTGGTCCAACATCGCTGTTATATTCGGCTGGCTCAGCCATTATTGACGGTATGCTGTCGATTCTGGGCCATTCTCGAGCCATGAACTGCTGATCCATCCCCAACATTTGGCAAACGTTCTGTGCTGCCTAGGTAGGAACTGACACTACTATGTACTTAAATTTTCATGGTGCACTTATACTTACCACTGTACTATCACGGTAGTTGAAAGCAACTGGTAATTTTTGTAGCATTACATTGGAACACAGAAGTCACAATTTGTAAGCCATTTATTTGTGCTTCTTTTAAAGTTTTGGCAAGCTTTGAAGCCCCGTATAAGTGGATGAAATCTATAAAACTATTCTATTTGTAATATGCAATACCTATCAACATTGCAGTCAGTTGGACCTTCTGCTCATGAAAGTCAAATCTTCGCGCACAGAAAGATTCTCACATTTTTACAGTAATTGTGTGGCTCATTGCATTGTGCAATGCGATTCACTGGTGAACTTTATATAAAATACTGTCATTGGAACGAGGAAGTCATGTAAAATTGTATCTCACGCATATATACCGATATGTGTTTGCCGTGTACCAGACATACACACGAGCTTGGTACCGTGATTTTTTCAAATCTAGTTTGGTATTTATTGGTGTGTAAAGGCTAAGAACAATACATTGCACACTTTAGGTGCTCCTATAATCAAGTACCCAGTTTGCGCAGTATTTCGTTGATTTTTAACTATTTTGTTACTGTTTTTATCTCTTCGGCAAGTATATTACGATTGATTATGTAGTACCTTGTACATATAAACTGCCTTGAAAAGGCTTGGGGTTAGTATAAGTAACTATGCATTTTGAAATAAAGTATACAGACTACTGCGTGGCTTCGGTTTCTGTGCCTTTTGTCGATCATCAATTCCACAATGTTTCCATACTGTGTGTTCCCAGTAAATATTAGGAATGTCTTCTGTGCTTTGATGATCTGGAAATCACCTGGGCAGGCTAGCTATGTGTTGAGACATGGAGATTAGATTTGTGCAAAAGAATATGGCATACCAGAGAGGGATATATATAGGTCTGCAAACTTACTGGTGAGCCAACTAACTCATATTCAGATCACGCAACAAATCTGAGTCAGAGTAAGTTTCGGTGAGTAACGTTTAGGGGAAAAGTGCAAGATTCCAGTTCAAAAAAAAATTGGGAGATGAGTTTGAGTCTCTCATAAGCGCAAAATTTATTTCTTGAGTGAGCATGCATGAGCTTCACTTTTTTCTACTTATGGTCCTATCTACTCAACGTCATTAGTATCAGTCTTATGTCAGCTTATGTTCATGCTTGTGTCTGCCCTCATGATACCGTGCAGGACAGTTTATTTATTTATTTATTTATTTATTCATTTTACCTGCAGCGCCAACAAAGCATTACAGCAGGGGGTATATGCAAATACATGAATACGATTCATCATATGGGGGAAAAATAAAAGAAAGAAAAAGAAAGAAAAGGAAAAAGAGAACTGACATGAGAATAAGTGGTACAAATCTGCACAATAGCGCGTCAAATGTACAAGCAGTGCCACAATGAAAAATTTACATGTGCGACAAAAATGTGTGAAACAAAGCATTAGATGTACAATTAAATATATTACCTGGTAGTTTATTTCAGGCCCCAATGGAATGGGGAGAGAAAGAACCCTTGTACACATCAGTACGGCAATCAATTTCACGAATTTTCCATTCATGGTCGCTTCGCTTAGATACAAAGTGCGGGGTTAGTAAGAAAATTTCAGGATCAAGACCAGTCTTATTGAAATAAATACGATATAGTAGTTCAAGTTTGTGATGCAACCGACGTTTACTTAGTGTTTCCCAGCCCAACTCTGATTTAAGTAAAGTAGTGCTAGTGCGAAAACTATAATTTTTAGTTACAAATCGGGCGGCGCGGTTCTGGACGCGTTCTAGCAGTGTACATAAATTTTCAAATTGTGGGTCCCACACGGCGCAGGCGTACTCCGTATTGGATCTTACGTTGGTGAAATATAAACGTTCTTTAACTTTTAGAGGAGCATCACTGAAGTTGCGTTTTAGAAAGTTGAGCATGCGGAAGCAGAAAAGGACACGTGTTCAATCTGACGTTTCCAGGTTAGGTTAGATGAAAAATAGACGCCTAGGTATTTATAATCTGGCACTGTATCGAGATGCGTACTTCCCAGAGTGTATTTTGATAAAACAGGGCTGCGACTGCGTGTGAAGGAAACGTGCTTACATTTCGCAATATTCAAAGTCATTTTCCATTTTGCACGCCACGTTTTGGATATGGTCGAGATCGCTTTGAAGATAGTCCATGTCAAGTGGGTTTTTGATACTGCGATAAACAACGCAGTCGTCTGCGTAAAGGCGTACTTTGCAGGACAAATTACTTACAATATTATTAATATATACAAGGAAAAGCAGGGGCCCTAAAACAGACCCCTATGGAACACCAGAACTAACATTCACAGCACCTGATTTACAGCCGTTTATCAGGACACATTGGGTACCATTATGCAAATAACCTGTTATCCACTGGACAACATCATGATGTAGGCCAAGAAAAGACAACTTATAGAGCAGCAACGAGTGGGTTTTCAGCGACTCCACCTAAATACATGTTGATACTCCACCTAAATACATGTTGATGAGAGACATAGGTTACGGTAGTGGGCTTTTCGCCTTACCCTACAATCACTTTCACTGGACTATATTTTTATAGGAATATCTAGTGTGAGTTGCTTTTCGATAAAAATATCCTTACTGTATTGGTACGGATAACTCATAATAAAAGCTACGAGGTTAAAATGGACTAAGGAGGGCGTCAATTATGGTAAGTACTAGCAGTGAACGATTACTACCAATTTCAACAGTGTTTGTATTGTTGCTTCTAAAAGAGTTGAGGTGCCAAGAAGTGATAGTAATTTGGAGTGCAGTTATTTTATTTTTAATACCACTCCCTAAAATTGTTTGCCTTTGATATTGAGGTGGTGGTATTATAGTCATACGTAAACAGTGTGGCATACGGCTAAGTCACAACGGTATTCACAAAAGCACTGAGTAGATATCTGTTGTTGTACATGCTGCATGTAAACAGTGAAGGGTGAATGAACATGCAGGTACTTTAAAAGCAATTCTGGTCTGAAATTGAAGTAAGTTTTTAAATAAAGTGAGTTGTTATGATAAGCTCTATTACGCGGGTTGTCTTTTACCAAGGTTGCGAAATTCGACAAAGCTTTGGAAACAATGTATGTATGCCACATTATATTGAAATATTACAGAAAGAAGCTTGACATTATGCCTTCCATATTACGGTGGTGCATCAATAAGCTGCCTGGGCCAAGATGACTTTGGTATTTCATTGTCACGGACCCAGCGTACTCTCCAGGGCAACAAAAACTTCTAAATGAAACCAAATTTTGTTATACGTGTTTCCTGGTTTCAGTGTTGTGAGTGTCGACAATAAATGCCAAGGAAACTAGAAATCATTGATAGAATGATTAGAAAATATAAATATAGGTTAACGTACTCATGAGTCAACTCACTGAAAGTGATTAAGCCGCAAGTCTGAAAGTGACCGGCCGAGTAATATATGTTTTGGTGAGTTTTAGTACAACTCAGTCTGGTTGCGGAAAACTTTAAGGAGTGCCGGTGAGCCGAGTTGGAGTTAAACCGAGTTTGAGTACACTCGGTTGAAGAAAAATTTTAGTCCAAGCTTCATGAAGAAATTGGCCCCATATCTGCATGTTAATATGCAAATGTCAATTAAAGACGATAGTCTTGCCTGTGGAGACAGTGAACAAAACATTTATTTGATGTTCTGGGCAAAAAAATAGGCGAATGGTATTCTGGAGGTGCTGCAGAGTGCCTCGAGTGTGCAGCGGAGGTGAACGAGTGCATCAAGTAACGTCACGCGTGAGACGTGAGTGCTATCTGGCAGTTCTGGAAAACGAGACGCACGGCTCTGAGACAGGCGTGCGCCCCATCTCAAAGCGTTGTTAAGCGACGCACTTTCGATGGTGATCAAACTTTTTTGTTCAGATTAGTTTCATTGCGCAGGCTACGAATTAGAGCACAGTCGAGGGCACTTATCCGGACCGGCCCTTTGGGCTCGTTCGACAGGAGCCTTGTGGCCTCGGCATTCAGCACTACATTATCGCTTGACTAGCAACAACACTCCACTTTCACATTCTTCAAAAATAAGCGGAAGCTTCAAAAATTGTGGCACAACTTCGCAAAAGACGACATGGCATAATTTCTTCGAAAAAGTGCAATAGGTGACAAGAAAGCTCACGTTGGGCGAAACACGCCGAAGAAGTCTGCGATCTGTTTGTAGGCACCCAGTTATTCCTTCGCACGGCCAGAATTCAAGCGTTACGTTTTCTCTCTTTCTTTTCGGAAACCAAATTTTTTTCTATCTAACCTAACCTTCTTTCTATCAATTATCTTTCTATCTGTTTCGACCTAAGCCAGACTTGTCACAATCGAATGAAGAGCGAAAACGTAGTGGTAGGTTTATGATCTCTTGGCGCTTAGTTAATGCGAGCTCGGTGTCAATGGTATCTGAAAAGACGTCCAGAACATCATTAGGCACGTTGTTGAGGGTGACAGTACTTACAGGGAGCGAAATTGTAGGATTCAGTGGAGTAGCTGGAAGAATGCACTCGTCCAATTTGTAGGTTCCCAGGCATTCTCTGCGTAATAGGGAATATGATCTGTCTGAGGAATTGCACAGATAAATGGCAGCGTGAGCGTTGCGGAAAGTGATGACGGCAAACAGAAGCATCAATTAGCACGCAGAAGTAACCGTTGGCATAAACAACACAGGCGATTTTGGAAGAGAGGCACATGACAGCGGGGCAACAACAGCTGATAAAGGCGCAATGTCCACGTCAGAAGCAGCAAACACTCTACACGAAGCATCATAATCAGAGTCAAAACACGGCACAGATAACGTGGGTTTCAAACAAGCACTGTCAACCAAAGCAGAATTTGAATAAAAAAGGTCTTTCCAAGGATGATGTCCTGCGAATAACAAAATAAGACTACCAATTCGATAACGTACATCGCACCTTGAATGAAGATCCGTGCAGAGCACAAAGCTGAAAGCTGAACACAATGAAACGTAGCCGTCTGCAAAGTTTTGTCAGTGAGTTGAGTGATCACTATTTTGAAATTTTGTCAGAGTTTTTCGCTCATTACAGATATGGTAGCTCTAGTGTCAACAAGTGCGTGTACGTTAATGCCATCAATATAGAGTTCAATTTCTTTTGTGGGACAGAAGTTAGTTTTTAAAATTTTCGCAGACAACGTAGTTCTTACCTCCAGAACTGCGCGTTGGCTTTTGCGACGGAATATTCTAGAAATTGGTTGGCTACGAAGAGAAGGCGAACGGCTTGCCCCGTATGGTCGGCGGCCAGGACGTACGTACGTCTGGAGGTGAATCGGCAGGAACGGGATGTAGCGGTTGAGGAGGCATATGTGTGAGGCCCCTGCAATGTCACGAGAAGGAAAGCTGCAAAAGCGGCAGTGACAAACAATGTAGCCTGGAATGCCAAACGAAAAACACCTTGGCCGATTATCCGGAGCGCATCATTGGCTAACGGTAGAAGAACTGTTCACTGAATAAAAAACCGTAAATGGCCAGGAAGGGGGCGGCGTCATATAATTGTTCCGTGTTGTTTTGATACAGCCGGAGCTTCGGGCGGGCAGGTGGCGTCGACGAATGAACGTTGCGTGTATCTTTTTAGATAGCCGGAGACGATGGAGCACATGGCCGAGCAAAAGCGGCAGCATACGTTTGTGGTGTGGTAACAGATGATGGTGGAGCCTGAGCTGGCGGCAACGCTTCGGCAACTTGCGTTCAAATAACTTGGCGAACTGAAGCTGACAAGGGCGCCATCGGCTAGGTTGTTCTTGTGATTAAAAAGCTGCCGGGTGAACTCCTCGCGAATTAAACGTTTTATGAATGGCATCAAAGCGGTGAGGTCGGTTGTGTCATGATGACAGTCCAGGCATGAGAGGTCCGCGGTTTTTCTTGAGCACTGCGACGTGTAAACGTGCGCTGCCTATACCGCCTAATGTAGCTCTGACAAAGCTGAACCACCTTTGTGACCATACGGGGAGTTTTCGCAGCAAGCATATTGAATTCGTCGTCATCGATTCCTTTTATGATGCGCTCAATTTCACTGCTTCATCCAGATTCAAGTTTACGTGCTTTCAGAGAAAGAGCCCATCTTCGATGTAGCTTGTGAAAGTCTCATTTTTTCTTTCTCTGTGCTTTGCCCAGCAAGCGCTGTTCAGCAAGAATCCTGCGAACAGCAGGAAGGCCAAAAATTTCCGAGAGCGTTTTTGCCGATTCCTGTTAGGTACTGAAATCACTTTGAATATTCCTGTACCACAGTTTCGCTAGATCGGTCAGCAAAAGGTGACATTTTTGAGCTTGTGGGTTACGGTACACTTATTGTAAGCGCTCACCATTTCGTACTCGGCAGTCCAATTGTCGACATCTTGGTCGTCTGTGCCACCAAATATGGGGAGGTCACGCTGGCGGGGAGTGCCAGGGCAGAAGACAGGGATTTGGAGTGGACTCAGACGACCCAGGATCAGTCATCACAGAAGGTCGTTCGAGTGCCCGGCTGCGAAGTTCCAAGAGTTCCAGAGTGAAGACCAGATGTACCCGGTACTTCCTTCACTTTTAATGAGGTGTTAAAAAAGCAGGAGTTGACTCGGTGAATGAAAGATTTATTTAGTGCAAGAGCTAAGTGGATGCATCCCTGTGATGACAGAGCATCTTCCTCTTTTTCATTCAGTCGAGCTCTATGTCCACTGTCCTAGTTACAAAAGTTTTTGTTGGCTAACCTATTTTCATGCTATTTTTGTTTCTTGTCTACTTATAACCACTCCCTTATTTAATACCCTATAAGCTTCAAGATAAGTAAAAGAAAAAAGAAGGGAAAAAATTAAACACTCATATACGCAGCATAGGTCTACAAACGATTCGCTCAGGCACTACCAACACGCCATATCAACACATCATTCAAACCTTAACTAGACAGAAAAAGCTTCAAATTGTTTTTAACTATCTCTGAATCGAAAAGTACTTATTGGTAAGGAGCTACAGTCAGCAATGATTCTCAGGAAAACACTTTTTCAAAAAAGTAGTACGAGCAAAAACAGGCCTCATTGAATATTTATTGTTATGTCTTTAATTAAAAAAAATAGACATTTAACACAGTCGGGCAGACTTGTTATATACCCGCAGGGCGCGGGTTCGAATTTCGGCTAGGCGGCTGCAATTCCGATGGAGGCGGAAATCTTGTAGGCCCGTGTGCTCAGATTTGGGTGCACGTTAAAGAACCCCAGGTGGTCTAAATTTTCTGAGCCCTCCACTACGGTGTCTCTCATCATCATATAGTGGTTTTGGGACGTTAAACCCCACATATCAATCAAATCAATCAGACTTGGCATAACTTTACCGGAAATAGTTTTGTATAAAATATAAGGAGTTTAATTGTAAAAGGATTAAATTTCGTGCAATATTTTATTGTTTGGATGCCTTTAGGTTGCATGATTTGCGTTTGCAAATCATGTCTTTTATGTTTGCAAAAATGGAGCTGAAAGCCTTCTATTGCACGTTTTCAAGCAAGAAAACTTCTTTTTTTACACTGAATGTCCCAAACAACCGAGGCGTATTCAAGCTTTGATATAATGCAGGCGCTGTATGCCAATAATTTGATATCATTCGTGAAGAATTTAAGTCTCCTTTTAAGAAATCACAGATTTTTAAGTGCAGCCATACATAGGTATGCTTTTAGAGTGATCTGAATATGTGTAATATGAAGGTGTTTCATTCAAAGTGACTCCTAGATCATTGAATTTCCTACATCTTTGAGTGAATGCTTGCGACGACAGTAAGTGTAAAGGTGGGAAAGACGCTTTTTGTTGTCCTGAAAAAAACTGCTTTGTCACAATTAAGTTTCATGCCCCAGTATCGCCACAATTCACCTATAATTCTAAGAGATTGCTGAATAAGGTGTGGTCATTCACACCACATATTTCTGTGAAAACAACACAATCGTCTACGAATAATTCAATAAATATGTTTTTATGAGCACTATCAACTGGATCATTGCAAGTTACACATAATAAGGGTTCTAATACAGTACCTTTTGGCACACGAGGAGAAAAACGTAGAGAAGAGGCACAACCCCTGACTTCAACGAATGCACTTCGGTTGAATCCACCATACGTATGAATCCACCCAGCAATTCCCGAAGGAAGGCCAATATTCTTAAGCCTAAACAAATGTTTTATATGACGCACATTTGCAAAGGTCTTACTAAAATTAAGAAAAAAACAAATACGTCGGCCCGGGCATACCTCGAAGCCGTGTAAATTCATGCGCTATGGACCCACTTTGAGTTACCTAGACATATATTTTTTCTGAAACCATGTTGATTGCGCGACAAAATACTATTTTCTGTTAAAAATCTGTTAACATAATTGGCAACAACAGGCTTCAGCATTTTAAAGCAGCTACTATTGATAGAAACAGGACGCTAGTTTGACAAAGAATGTCCATCACCTTTTTTAAAAAAGCGGCACAATACCAGCTCTACGCCAACCGGCCTGTATCTCACCACATTTGAGTGATGCATTAAAAATAGCACTAAGGAAGTCAGTGATTTGTTATGCATTGCGACGTAGGAAGGAATTGCTAATGTCGTCAGGCCCTGACAGTTTCTTATGATTACCATTAAGTAACATTGGCAGAACACCCTCACGAACTGTGAGAAAACCATCTGGGATTACAGGTATCGGTTCGCGCTATGAGGCCATCATTTGGGATTAGAGGTATCGGGTCACCCAGTCCATATAACTGTAATTCGGAAGTGACAGCTTGAAAGTATTTACTTAAATGACCAGCAATTAGTGCCAGAACAGTTATCAAAACATTGTCAACAAGTACTTTAGAAACTTCTTCATTACAATGCTTGAGGTAGCACCAAGATATATCAGTATACAACTCGATACCCTTCGGTAGTGTGTCATTAAAAAAGATGGTCAACATTGCGAACACTCTTTAGCAATTTCTCTTTGAGTTCGGAAAAATGCTGCGTACTAGCCTTGTGTTTTTCCGCAACCTTTTTATTTTTTTATCTGTATAATATCCCGGCATATCTGTGGTTTATGTGAACGCTTCTGTATTATCTTGAGCGGTAGAATGTTTTTGTACAGAAGTTCACAATAACACGGAACCGTTGCCAGGCACTATCAACATCTCTAATAGATTATTCCAATATCATCCGATCGATTGAAATCTCCTAGTATATTTTCAACTGACGTTGGCCTATTGTTGGCGTATTACCTTATCTACTAGAATAAATTGATCTTATCATCGGTCACACAATCTTCCCGTTGACCAATTTCAGCCCACAGCACCGGCACTTTACAAAGAGCAGAGCTTTCGTATATTTTTATGAGATGGCAGATGTTCAGGACTGCTTCTCAGCACTGTAGAAAACGCCTACAGAAGATTCAGGTGACCTAGCAGCTATTCTTTAGGCCAGTCTTACTTTAACTAGATGGATGCTGTTCATTCAACCAGTTAGAAAAAGAAAACTTTCTTATGTTGGCCTATTGCCTTTCCTACTTCGATCAAATCAATTTTCCCATACCAAACAAAAATATAAATTCATGGTTCATCTCTCTGTCTCTTAAAGAAGAGCAACCTCAGCAACCTCATTTTCCCACAATTTCTGTCTTTTATTCCTACTTTTCTACCAATAATATTGTAACCATCTCGTACTTGCTACTATCGCCGACATGTTCGCCTTTGCGTGGTTGTCCTTGAAACCCAAAGCCTCATGTAGGCTTGTGCTCACACGTAGGGTGGATATCGCCACATTCAATCAGAACATGTTCCACCTTTTCTTTAGCTGCCGCGGAGCATGTGCATTGTTCCTAATCTTTATTGAATGTTGCTTTATGACTATACAAATTCTAAGGCAACCCGACCTCGCTTTCAGTAATAAAGCACTTGAACTATTCTAAATGCTCACCCTCCTCGAATTGTTTTTGTCCTTTCGGTAGTTGCTGAGAGCCGCCTTCCTTACCATTACTGTTCTGCAATAAATGATCTGCACCTTTCTGACTTTGCGCTTATTGCTCTATGATACCATCACCCACACTTTCAGCCGTATATTTATTTACTGGTGGGCCTCCTAGTTCTTTTTCTTCGCTTTTTGTCCGAGTCCTCTGTATACAAATACCTGGACACATTCCCTGTCTAACTATTTTTCTTCATTTTTCTAAGACTCTATTCAAATCTCATTTTTCTCTGAGCTTCCCTTACTTAAAAGCCTGTCCATCCCGTATCCCTCTTTACAACTTCATTTGTTGTCTTTCCGTGAGTGCCTTACGTGAGGCTTCCCAGAATTATTTTATATATAATCATTCGTATTGCATCTCTGACTTCAAGCTCACCACTGAGTTTCCGAATGTAAGCCCCGAAACCATTACGCCTTTCCACAAACTTCGAAGCCGTTCGTACTTTTTGTGTCCCCATGGTGCTCTGTGCTTCATTTCTGCGGCCTTCCTCTTTCCCTTCACTGCCCTTGAATTTTCTGTACCTCTATATATCAATCTCTCTCATTTACGCATACTTAGAGGTACTTCTAATCACTCACCAGTATTTCTTGGCCCTGTAGTGAGACCACCTCTTCGTCGTGATCATTGAATACCATTAGTTCACATTTTGTTGCACTAAATTCTAGTCCTAGAGCCAGGCTTTTCTTTGCACATATATCTGCCAGCCACTGTATATCGTCTTGACTGTCCGCAATAGGACAACATTGTCCACATGAAGTGACCAAGCGAGAACGCCCTCTATCACTTAGTTTTACACATGTTTTGCGTCAACCTCGAAATTTGTCCGGAAACTCCTGACGTAGCACTCAATCATCACTGAAGGCACAGCGAGATGAATCCACTTAAATTCGTGCCACGTGGATTCGAAAGAGCCACAAGTAATAGAGCAGCAGGTAGACAAACTGGTTGAGACGACCTGATTCAACTGTCAAAAAGTTCCTAGAAGTCACCTGCTCTAGTCAAGAAGTACGGCAGCCCACGTTTCTGCGTGGACGATGGATAAATCAGGTGACAAAGAAATACGTTTCCAGCATCCCCGCATGACGATTTTCTCTACAGGCTTCGTTACACACATGAATTCACTTTCAATCACTGTAACAGTGGATATTCGCAAGTTTAGGTCTACACCAGCAATCGTGGAAAAAGCGCTTTTTTGGCGCCAGATTGGAAGTTGTACTTCAAAGTCTTATTATTTTGTTGTGTTCTGCACGTGCTACTCTTCAGTATCTCAAGGGTATTGTGCTTTCAAGTAGTAAGTGGAAGACCTGCCTAGTATACAAAGACAACGTCATTGTGTTTTCGGTAACGTTTGACGAACACCTTGAATGGTTGCAGGTCATTTTTTAGGCCATACGGGCCGCAGTCCTGATCCTAAAACCGGATAAGTCTCACTTTTGCTTTGAGGAACTAGTTACTCGGCCATGTTGTCAGTTCCTCAGAAGTTCATTCAGACCCTGAAAAGTTACTACCATCATATAGGTTAGGTTAGGTTAGGTAAAACCACACCATCATCATCAGGTACACAAATCACAACTGCACCATCAGGTAAAAGAGCCTTCGAGTGTTTTCTGGGCTTGTGTGCGTATTATCAGCGGTTTAACCTAAAATAGGCACGCAGCGGCGAACAGGCAGTTGCTTTCAATGATTTACAGCAACGTCAAAACGCGACCCATGTTCTTGCACATTTCGATAGGACTGCCCCTACAACGCTTAATACTGAGGTCGGCATCTTTGGCGGCGGAGCTGTGCTTCAGCAGCTCCAGAAGGATCAGGAAAGGGTGATTGACTACGCTAGCAGACCTCTGCTACGTACAAAAGTATATTATTGAATAACTAAATATATTGCGTCACCATGGTGCGGCCAGTAATAAAATTTCGCTTATACTTCTACGGCTGCTAAATGAAGGTTATCAGTGACCATAAATCGCTGTGTTAGCTTACAAGTAGTCTTAAAGATACTTTCGGATTACTAGTAGCACGCTGGGCCTTACACTACAGGAGTTTGACATAAACAATTGTTTACAAGTGAGCGAAACGACACACGGACGCCGACTGCCAGTCTCCATCACCAATAGAGTCGGCTGCTATTATTAATGAAAAAACAGTATTTCTCGCAATCCTCAACACATCAACCATCGCAGATCCACAAAATGACGATCCTGAGCTAAGTGGCCTGAATACCAGGCTGTGAACGCGCCCAAACTTTTCGCGAGAGGATTATTGTCATAGTTGTTGTGCAACATTGTCTCCTAAAAAGTGAACTTCTTGTCAGACAGTTCAAGTGAGTGGGCATGGAAGCATCAGACAGAGTGGGCATGGAAGCATCGGCAGAGGCATGTACTCATTCGTGCTTTCCTATGTTTTTCAGCTTCTTTTTGAGTGCCTGAGTTCAGCCGAGGCCGGAGCATCGCTACCGCTGAGCGTACAATCCAGCGTCACGTCCCTGATGGCTGCCAACAGCGCCTACCTGGATAGAAGCCAGCGCACGATGCTCTGCAGTTTATCCCATTGAAGCTGGCCATTCGAAAGAAAGAATTTTTGACTTGCCGCAGCAAAATAGACATCGACCGTGACATCAGCGACATGACTGCCTCCTTTAAAACTGTGTCACATGCATACCTCCAGCAGTGGGCATGGACGCATCGGCAGAGGCATGTACTCATTCGTGCTTCCCGTTGTTTTTTAGCTTCTTGTTGAGTGCCTGAGTACAGCCGAAGCCAGAGCATCACTGCCGCTCAGCGTACAATCCAGCGTGACTTCCCCGGTGGCTGCCAACAGCACCTACCTAGATAGAAGCCAGCGCACGATGCTCTGCAGTTTATCTCATCGGAGCTTGCCATTCGAAAGAAAGGGTTTTTCACGTGCCGCAGCAAGATCTACATCGACCGTGACAACAGCGACATCACTGCCTCCTTTCAAACTGTGTCACATGCATATGTCCAGCAGTTGGCATAAAAGCATCGGCAGATGCATGTACTTATTCGTGCTTCCCTATGTTTTTTACGTGAGCTATTTTAACACACTACCATGTAGGAGCTTTCCATCTGACAACTTTTGTATTGTAGTGCCTCCATGCCCAGAAGCCCTCTTAGTGTCTTTTTGTGAACTGCTGTTGTTAATATGTGGTTTTATCAAAGAGAACCCGGGGCCCGAAGATGATCAGCATACCGAAATACATAAAATGATGAAAGATATGCATGAACGCTCGATTCGCATTGAAACCATGCAATAAGCCATGTCAGGAGACATCCAGGAGCTCAAGCAACAACATATTTCGCTTACTAAAGAAATTTCCAATATATCGGCACGTTTGGAAATAGTCGAAAGTCGGACATCTAGTATAGATAACGTCCAGTGCGAAATAACATCAACAAATCAATTTACAAAGCAAGTGCAAAATTGATTGATTTATGGGGTTTAACGTCCCAAAACCACCTTATGATTATGAGAGACGCCGTAGTCGAGGGCTCCGGAAATTTCGACCACTTGGGGTTCTTTAACGTGCACCCAAATCTGAGCACACGGGCCTACAACAATTCTGCCTCCATCAGAAATGCAGCCGCCGCAGCTGGGATTTGAACCCACGACCTGCGGGTCAGCAGCCGAGTACCTTAGCCGCTAGACCACCGCGGCGGGGCAAAGCCAGTGCAAAAGGACATTCTTGGGCTACGTGCGCGTCTCGATGAGGCCGAGGATCGTTCTCGGAGGGAAAATCTATTTCTTTTTGGTATTGCAGACAACGCCTCTGAAACTACGCAGCAGACTGAGGGAACAGTCTTGCGCTCATTTCAATAGTCCTTGGGCCTAACCTTGTCTGGTGATAACATTTTGCGCGCACATAGAATTGGCCGTTCATCCACTAATAAAGTTTGTCCTATTATATTCAAGTTTTCTATCTACAAAGTGAAAGAAATAATTTTTTGAAAACGTCACAAGCTCAAGGGAACCAAAGTGATTATGCGAGAAGATTTTTCTGTCAATACTCGCCGTGCTAGAGTGAAGCTGACCAACTTCACCAAAGAGCTTCATTGTCCTTTTCACCTGCGTTCAACAAACATTTTGCTAACGAAAAACGCTACAGCTATGATTACATCACTGATAATGTGCAGGAAATCAGACCATGCAGATCCGTAACTAATACCGCTGGTGTCTCAAACTTTTCTTCGCGGCAACTTAGTTCGGGTTGTCAATTATTTGCTTCCTAGGGGATCTAGGAAAAAGCAGAGGGCGAGGGCATTTGCGATTACCCCAAAATTTTGGTCACGCTTTCTACCAACGTTCGCAGCCTCCTGTCCAAGAAGGATGAAGTTTGTGCAGCAAAAATGATTATGACGCCGCTATTATTGCGTTAACTGAAACATGACTTTCTGACAAAATGTGGAACGAAGAATTGCTGTGCTGTGAAAAAAATTCAAAATATATCGTTGTGACAGACGTGATAGATGTGGTAGTGGTGTTGTTCTTGCAGTCAATGAGAGAATTGAAAGCTACGCTGTTGCAATGGACTCTGTATTAGAGGCAACTTGGTGTGTTCTCAGCGTGGCTTTTAAAAAAGTTGTCATTGGCGTATTTTACCGCCCAGCCTTTGGTTGTTCAAGTTTTTCCGACGACTTGCATGATTGTCTGAGTCACCTAAAAGTTTTGTTTCTCCGCGAAGCTGTAATTCTACTCGACGATTTCAATTTCGCTGATTTTGTGTGGTCTAAGTCGTACTCATATTCGTTGTCTATATCAGCTGAAGTACAGAATTGCATTCGCATCTGTTCTGATTTTGGCCTTACGCAACTTGTTAATTTTCCAACTCGCATTACGAATACTACATCACCCATTCTCGACCTTATTTTGACATCAGAACGAGATATCGTATCTTTTGTTGCCAATGTTCCTGGTATTAGTAATCACAAAACTGTTCAAGCGCATATCTTACTACCATTCTCACGCATGCGTAAACAGCTTAAAACAATACGCGATTACAAAAAGGCTGATTTGGACTCAATAAACATTGATTTGGGCACTTTTTTGGATGAGTTCTTGCCCAACTACACCGAAAGACCGGTGCAGAGCAACTGGAACCTATTCAATGCTAAAGTATCCGAGCTAACTGCTAAATATACCCCCACCAAAAAAACTTTCTGTAATATTGGTGTTCCATGGTACAACAGATCCGTTAACCGTCTTTCTAACTGTAAGAAAATGTTTTATCGTGCAGCTACCAAATCTCCGTCTGATCAACGTTGGTCAACTTACAAATCTGCTGCTGCAACCTATTTTTTCACTAAAACTTGAAGTTTTCTTTTTTCAGTGAAACTCAACCAACTATGCTGAAAAATAACCTCAAACTCTTTTGGAATTTCGTGCGTGGCAGCGAGAATTGCGCTATAGCCTTGCTGACGGCTGATTGGCATCCCGTGCCCAACGTTTAGAGCGCATCTCTACTAAACGACACATTCAAAAAAGCTTTCTCACACCAGGTGACCATCAACAACCAAATCACTTTGCCTTCACCCCATTACCTACCTATGAACGCCATCTTCGTTAACTCCAAAGGTATTCGCGCGGTCATTAAAAACCCTAAAACCTCATCATCATGTGGAGTTGATGGAATCAATACTAAATTCCTGAAAAACACCGTTGAATACTGCTCTATTGTCTTGTCATGCATTTTTCACAGTCTTTGCAGCACTCTACCCTTCCGGAAGACTGGCTGGTTGGTAAGATAGTGCCAGTTCACAAATCAGGAGTGACACACAATCCATTAAATTTCCGTCCAATATCGCTCACATCTGTCCCGTGCAAAATACTTGAGCATATCGATTTGACTCACCTTATTACTTTTTCGAGTCTAACCAACTTTTCACGACCTGCCAGCATGGCTTCCGTAAAAACTATTCCTGTCACACGCAGCTCTTAGTCTTTACTAACGACCTGCATGTCCTACTCGACTCTGGATTTAAAATTGACTGTATATTTTTGATTATTCGAAGGCGCTTGACAAGGTTAGTCATGAGTTACTACTTCTTAAGCTGAAACATTTAAATCTAGTACCTAACGTGCTTAACTGGATTCGAGCCTTTCTTTCTCACCGAACACAATTTGTTTTGGCTAATATTGTTTGCTACGCCGTCAAACCGGTGCTCTCGGGCGTTTCTCAAGGCTAAGTGTTGGACCCTTGCTGTTTTTCAATTTTCATGAATGACTTGCCAGCTAACGTCTCATCAAAGGTATGCCTATTTGCTAATGGTTGCGACTTTATCGAAAAATAAGTAACGAAGACGATGTTACCTCGCTTCAGGCGGATCTAAATAACATATTTACCTGGTGCCAATTATGGATAATAGAACTGAACATTTCTAAATGAAAGCATTGTGTGTGTGGCGCACTTAACTTGTTTGTCCACAGTATCATCTTAACAATACCTACCTCGAGGCTGTTTCATCTCACAAATATCTAGGTGATCATATTTCAAATAACCTGACATGGAACCATCATCTGAAGTACATCATTGCCAAAGCTAACCGTAAACTCGGGTATTTTCGCAGAAACTTCTACATGGCACCTTCATTCCTTAAGAAGCTTCCTTACAGTACCTACAATCGTCCATAACTTGAATACGCATCATCCAACTGGGATCCTGGTGGCACTACATTAACACATGAGTTGGAAGCAGTCAAGAATCGTTCAGTTCGCTTTATCTTGTCCAATTATACCCGCACGGCCAGTGTCACACTAATGAAATCTCAGCTCAACCTTCCTGAACTTGCCATTCGGTGTAAAATAGCGCGGCTAAGTCTCTTTCTTAAGCTTTACTAATAACAATAGCTTTCGCGAACATTTATTTAAACCCCCCTCATTCATATCACCCAGAATCGATCATCCACAAAAAGTTTATGTTCCTCAATGCAGAACCACGACCCGTTTGCACGCTTTCATTCCGAGAACAACATCTCAATGGAATCGGCTCCCACGATCAGCTACCGCAATCACCGACACATCACGTTTTTAGGTTTTTTTTAAATCTGTTTTGCGCTACTTGATTTCTGCGTTGTATTATATATGTATATATATGGATGTATGTATGTGTATGTGTATATGTGTGTCATGTCCTTTTTGTTTTATTTTAGAGTGTTTGTTGTTTTTTGTTTAGTGCTTGAACATGTACTACCTGCATTATCGCTCCTGCTACGTTGTCTTTGTTCACGTAGTATATATAATGTAATTTTGTATTATTCTGACAATTATTGAAATTTTGTTCTTGTATATATTTATCATGTGTTGTTTCCCATTTTTACATGTAACATGCCAGTTATTATAAGGCACCAATTACGAGCATGTCGGATGTAGCGCAATCAATGCGGCTGATGTAGAGCGCGTAGCCAGTTCCCGAGCCGTCAACTAGCGAAGCCGATCGGTTCCGCGAAGACGAACGCGGAAGACCCCGAGCATGGGAAAGAAAAGAGCCTCCTTCGTTCTCACGGTCAAAGTAATCGCCGTTGGGGACTAGAAGGAGAAGGCTTACTCGGAAAAGCGTCTAGCAAGAGGCAGGTCAGGCGCCACCGTCTGAATTTAAGCCATTGTTGGCATGCACGCATGTCATTGAGAATGACGCAGGGACGCGACCACTTGGCTGACCGAGACATAGTGGCGGAAGAGAAACGACCATAATCTCCCCCGCTGTTGTTAGGATGTCGGGGCGCCTCGCTGTCGAATGCACACCTGGTAAGCGCACGGAGCCCCATGGTGTAGCCACCATTTTTAAGGAGGCTTCTAGGAAGCAACAATTAATGAGAGAACTGACGGGGCTCGAGCGTGAGAACGGCTGCCGACGGAAGTCGGCTGACAGAGGCAGCACGGCCTGGCATGGGAGAGAGTGTCACACGCGCTGAACCTATCTCTTTGCGTGTTTTATTTGGTAACGTGGTTTTAACCAATGTAGTACCTGTTATGAAGGTGTTTCTGCGATTGGTTGTGATGATGCGAGTCCCAACATGTGATTGGTGTTTGTGAAGACTCTTTGTTCAACCGAGAGTTGAAAAGAGGATGTTTGAATTTGAAAGAAAGTGGATGTTCAGGCTTGGACTCCGGCAGTAGCCTGAGGCCGCAATAAAGCGTCTCTTCACCGGACTGGCTCCTCCTTCGCGCTGCCACCGTGCACTCGAGTCATTGAGGGGACCCATTCCGAACCTCAAACATCTTCCCTCCGAAACTAGTGTTGAAGCTAGTCCAGGAGGAGGAAACTAACTGGCGCAGTCGACGTGGAGTGGAGAGCCCGCAGTGAGGAAGATGCTAAAGTCCGGGAAGCTGACAAGACGCACGTTGCTTTAGGTCTTGCTGGTGCGCTGCGAGAAGCAGCATTGACAGTCGCTACGAGCCTGCCGGTCAACATTGGAGCCTGGAGCTCGGCTGCACATCAGTGAACAAAAGCAGAGCCAAATGACGTCGTTGAGCGACGGGCTTACCAAAGAGGCACTCCAGGGTGCTGCTTCAGTAGCAGAGCAGCAGGGCAGTCGATGTGACAGACTGAGTCAGCGACAGAGGTGATCGGGCGGAGACCTACTGCATTAGAATTGGTCATCGTAGCTAGTGTTGGCGACGAGGCGGACGTAGTTACAAGTGTCAAGTGCATCGGGCGACGCATCACTGCATGGTGAGACCTGCTTTGTGCTCTCTCGGGGCCCCCAAGTTTGTTTTTATTGAATGCACTTGCGTTGAGGCACTCTCTGGGAGATGGCGGACTCAGATAGAGATGTGATAGAAGGGGACGCCGTTAGTGAATCGGATCGCACCAGAGAACTGAAGCTTGAAATCGAAGTGTTAAAGCTCAAGCTAGAGCTTGAGAAAGTGAAGTCGTCGCGTGCCTTGTCACAGGAGTCGGAAAACCAGAACCAGAATTCTAGTATCGCACGGTACGCGAAAGAGCTGAAGGCAGTCTTGGCACCCATCCCCACTAATGAGCCTATGATTCGCGCTTGGTTCAAACATGTGGACACCCTCTTCGCGGCATTGGGCATACCTGAGGAAATTCAGGGCACACTTCTGTTGCCATTTTCAAGCGACAAGATGCGCACGTTCGTCACCAATCAGGCTGAAGCTGGGGTAATGCCGTACGCAGATGTAAAATTAAGATTGCTGAGGGAGCTGCGTATGACTCCGAGCGAGTACCGCCGTATGTTTGTGGATACCAAAAGAGAGGCTGGCGAGTCTTGGAGCCAAGTGACGGCGCGCCTAGAGACTATGTTTGCGTACTACGTGAAAAGTAGAGAGGTGGAGACATTTGATGGTCTTCAGGAGTTGCTTATAGCGGACAGGCTAAAGCAGTTAATACCAGATGATCTCCGCTCACTGGTCATTCAGCAGGAAGTGAAGGGCTGGTTGAGACCCAGGGATATTGTGGAAGTAGCCGCCAATTTCGAAGAAAGCCTCAGCAGTGGCAGACAGGGCTGCTATTGCAATGCAGAGCCCAGGAATTTGAATTAACGGCCGCAAGCCAAACTATTTGCTAGTGCTAATTTCAGCTCTAATTCTGGAGCGTCCTTTTTCTGCGGAAAACGGGGCCACTTTCAAAAGGATTGCGAGTTTTCCCGTGGTGCTGCTGCCAATACAGCCGAAGTTTTATGCGTGGCTTCCCAGAGGAAGCGATCATTTGAGAGCCGAGCCAAACCGTCGCGGCAGTCTGCGGTCGTGAAAAACTCGCTGATGCGGGATCCGCAGATCCAGATTTTTGTGGGAAACAAGCCCTGTTTCGCACGCGTTGACTCAGGTGTGAATATCACTGTGGTACGGGCTAAATAAGTGTCCACTGAAATTGCGGATCAGAGTAGTGGCACAATAAAGCTAACAGACGCTTTTGGGCATGGTGTGACCGCACGCCTGCTGCATGTGCCTCTCAGTCTCCTAACCTCGTCAGGGTGCGCTGTTCAGCCGGTGAAATTGCGATGCGCAGTAACAGATCAGTTAAATACGAGTGTGCCCATCTTACTTACACCAGCAGATTACGACTGTTTTCGTCGTCATCGGCAAAAGTCACTGAATGAACAAAAGGAGAGTAATGCGAGAAATATCAGCTGTTTAAGACAGGGCATTAGTCAGGAGCAGTATGCACCGATGAGGGAGCCAGAGCATGTGCCTCGAGGTTTTAGCCCTAGCACTAACGCCGTGCAGTGCACAGTGGAGAAACAGGATGGCCGAGCAAGGAAGCCGCAAACGATTAAGTCCGCTTCACTTGTAGAGCAGGCGCAGTTGAACAGTTGCAATTCTGCTGCGAAACTTAATGTGGACAGCGAGCGGCTTGGTCCATTTTGTGAAAATTATCGCGATGGCAACAGAAACACGATTAGTCACTTGCCGATACGTGGCATCAGGTGAAAAAGGGTTCGCATGTAATGGTTACTGATCGGAAGCAGTTAGACGGGAAGCAGTCACAGCAGTCAGTAGGGCCAGAGTCGCGCCCAGAAAAAGTGTCGGCGCACGAAAGCTCTTGGGGTGGTAACTTCCCAGAAAAGAAAACGAGAAAGTGCGTTAAAAAGCGACTGGCATTAAGGTTGAGCGGTCTAATGAAAGGGTTCTATGTCTGGCGTATTCTCCGTTCAAAAAAAAAAGGTTGTCAGGACGGGACCATCGCGTGTGCGACTCAAATGTGAAATGGAGCCGTAAGCTCTCTGGAGGATTTGAAAACTGAATTTGTTCATGGTAGGTTTGTTTTGGGTTGCTAGTTAGGCTTGAGACAATTTTGTTGTGTAATCACCGTGTACAGAAGTTATTTTAGTAACTAGTTTTGTGTTTTCTGTTTTCAGTGTTTAGGTATGGCGTGTTACCGATGGGTGGTGACATAGTGAAAGGCTTTTAGTGAAAAGTCGGCTATTTATCGGTAACATGGGTTTGAGGGTGTTGAACACGCTGCCGTGCAACGGAGAAGCCCAGGTAGCGTTTGATTGAGCTGAAGGGCTTGGCATTGTTTTCTAAGTTGGCGGCAACCAACCCCAGCAAAGCCTTTTGTTTCGCCACGTACGCATTGAAAAGGGCAATTAGAGGTTGCCTCTCTCAAACGATAGGTGAATGCGCATGATCAGTCACGATCTTCAGGGAGAGGCTCAACCAGTCAAAACAGCAGGCGTCCACAGTTGAACAAAAGGCGAATGAAAAAAAAATGTTTAGTAATTAGGGCGCTTTGACCGAGGCTGCTGATGCTCTTTCGTGTCTCGGATGATCATTGCAATCAGTAGTTGTGACTGTTTAGGGGCAATAGGATGTTTTTTCTATTTCATATGGTTGAGTTTTTGTTGTTTTATTGATGATATGTAGCCACTGAAGTAGTTACGGTGAATAGAATTACGGTTCAGTAGTTTGCGTCACACATTTAGGTGTTATGCGTAATGTTAGTGGGTAGAACACACTAATAGTTCCGGTGTGATGTGTGGAAATGTTTTGTTTGTTGTACCAGACATTTTTTGTTGTGTTGTTGTTGTAGAGATGCGAGCATGCATCTAAGTAGTAGAACTGCTTCTAGGCGTAGTTTTCGTGTGTTCTGTAAGAATAAGTTTATAGATAAAATAGGGTAGCGTTTGGGAAGTAAGTTCATTATCAATTTTTTTGTCTTGGTGCGATCCATTCAGACTGAGATATACTTATAGCGCTAGGTCCGTCGCTCTCTTTGAGTGTGTTATGTGGTGCCTGGAGGGTGCATGGAGTGGGTCTCCCGTGTTGGGACAATGACCGTGTGGTGTTGTGCGTTTAAACGACAATATGCCGCCGGACTATGCACGGTGCGTGTGCCCTGTGACAAGCTAATGCGAACTGACTGGCGCTGTGGACTTACAATTCTGAATGTGTTATTCAGTATTGCGCATTAGGAGAGTGTTTTCTATCGGCGGACCATTTGAGAGCATTATGTATATGTGTTGCGGTCTCTATTTCGCAGAAGGACGCGAAAGTTCTCCTGTTAGATGGAAATAATAATCGGTTCACGCATGGGCGTGCACCGAGGGTAAGTTTATTTTGAGCAAATTTTTTTGTTTGTTTTTGTCTCGCGTTACTGCACATCGAGTATCAAGTAACACTCTTGAGGGAGGAGGAGTTAGTATAAGGCACCAATTACGAGCATGTTGGGTGCAGCGCAATTAACGCGGCTGTTGTAGAGCGCGTAGACAGTTCCCGACCCGTCAACTAGCGATGCCCATCAGTTCCGCGAAGACGAACGCGGAAGACCCCGAGCATAAGAAAGAAAGGAGCCTCCTTCGTTCTCACGATCAAAGTAATCGCCGTTCGGGACTAGAAGGAAAAGGGTTACTCGGAAAAGCGTCTAGCAAGAGGCAAGTCAGGCGCCAACGTCTGACATGCATGCACGCATGTCATTGAGAATGACGCGGGGACGCGACCACTTGGCTGACCGAGACATAGTGGCGGCAGAGAAACGACTATAATCTCCCCCGCTGTTGTTAGGATGTCGGGGCGCCTCGCTGTCGCATACACGGAGCCCAACGGTGTACCCACCGCTCTTAAGGAGGCTTCTAGGAAGCAACAATTAATGAGAGAACTGACGGGGCTTGAGCGTGAGAACGGATGCCGACGGAAGTCGGCCGATGGAGGCAGCACGGCCTGGCTTGGGAGAGAGTGTCACACGCGCAGAACCTATCTCTTTGCGTTATTTATTTGGTAACGTGGTTTTAACCAATGTAGTACCTGTTATGAAGATGTTTCTGCGATTGGTTATGATGATGCGAGTCCCAACATGTGATTGGTGTTTGTAAAGACTCTTTGTTCAACCGAGAGTTGAAAATAGGATGTTTTGAATTTGAAAGAGAGCGCATGTTCGGGCTTGGACTCGGGCAGTAGCCTGAGGCTGCTATAAAGCGTCTCTTCACAGGACTACGGCTCTTTTTTCGCGCTGCCACCGTACACTCGAGTCATCGAGGGGACCCATTCCGAACCTCAAACATCTTCCCTCCTTAGCTAGTGTTGAAGCTAGTCGAGGAGAAGGAAATTAACTATGCCCCTTCCCTCTGTAATGTGAAAACCCTGAGGGTATAATAAATAAATAAATTAATAAATGAACTACCTGTTTGTCGACAGTCATCCATCCACTAACGAATGGACTCATCGGGTGGCTGAACAAACCTATGGAAGAAATGATTTCAATGTACGTGGACATAGAGCTTAAAAAATTGGATGCCCCGCCACGGTTCTCTAGTGGCTAAGGTACTCGGTTGCTGACGCGCAGGTCGCGGGTTCGAATCCCGGCTGCGGCCGCTGCATTTCCGATTGAGCCGGTAATGTTTTAGGCTCGTGTGCTCAGACTTGGGTGCACGTTAAAGAACTCAAGGTGGTAGAAATTTCCAGAGCCCTCCATTACGCCGTCTCTCATAATCATATGGTGGTATTGGGACGTTAAACCCTATGAATCAATCAATCAATCAAACAATAAAAAAATGGACGACAATCTACTTTATATATTGTTCGCTTGTAACACTGCTAAGAAAGAAACAATGCGGATGACCGCGTTCATCCTTGTTCATGGAATAGAAGTAATGATGTAGTTGGACGCAATGCTGCCACACGAATGTGATGAAATTTAGCGACTGCTGATGCATTCACTGAACGTGTTATGAAAGCCAAGCAACCGACATTTGTGTGTATACACTAATAGTAAGATCAAGACTCAGGTTGCTAAGTTCAACGTCTTACACTGGGAACGTACCAAACCGGGGACAGGTTATGGATGTGGACACCTTTAAGAAGACGAGAAATATCAGAAAAGCTGCTCAAAAAATACTTCGAACCTTGCCGGCGTTTGCGCTGACAAAGTGACGTCACCTATAAGGTCGTTCGAGATAGACTCTACTGTTAGAGGCGTCGCCTTCAGCAACAGGGTCTTGTGCACAATAAAGCATACGTAAACAAGTGACTGTGCGAGGAAGTGTCGCTTGTTTAAAGTGACCTCATGGTGGAATGAAGGCTTTGGATACAATGTCAGGCCTATGCTCTTTCAGAGGGAGGCGAATGCCGCACCCTGACTGTGTGCCCTAGCAGTATCGTGGAACGAGATATGGGGAAGTTTTGCTGAAGCGAAAAACACCAAACACAAAGAATGAGCGTTAGTATTAGTGTTGCGTTCTCTGAACTGACCAGGTTCAGATTCTTAACCTTGCCCAAACTCTTCGTATGAACGCTGGTTCTGGCTTAAAGCGTTCATTGATAACGCACGCAAGAGATCCCGAACGTAGAGCAAAATGGTGTTGTAGCGAGAGACGTCAACTTTGAATCTTTGTAATTGTAAGCCTGCATTGGTAAACTATTTCACTCCCAAATACTGGTCGTACTTGATGGATATTTGAGTAAAGAAGAGTTGACGTTGGGGTGATGCATGTAATCCCGATGGTTTAGGTGATCACGACGACACGTCGAAGGAATGGACTGCTCACTTCCTGGCAATCTTCAGTTTATTTATACACTGACACTCATTTGCAAACAAAGGCCGACGCAGCCACTTAACCAAGCACACAGTGAGCACTGGGCTGTATTAACGTCGGCGTTACTTGCCAAGCACATCGTACATCCTACACATCTACGCCAACTTCTCGATGTGGTATCAACTTTGCATCAGAGTTGGCACTAAGCACGACCTCTGTTCTCGCTTCCCGATCTCGTTTTGGAGCACCAAGCTCTCCTCCTCTCCATTTCTCTTTCCTAAATACCCCTTGTCTCATCTGAGATAATAATACTTTATTCTGGCATGTGTACAACACACAAGAGTTGAAGCTTGGACTAGTTGGTGCGTAGTCATATTTGCAAGGTGTTTCAGCGCGCGAAAAAAGGAAAAAAGGACAGGGTAGACAGAAAGAGCGCTGACTTCCAACTAACTTTATTTCGCAGAGTGGCAAGAATTTATACGTCTAAAAAGGAAGATTACAGAGCATGAAGGTAAAAAACCAAGCCCAATCTACACATCAGTAACAGCACGTGTGACAGGTCCTCTAATGCCTCTAAGCCCAGCCAGGTAATCACGTTCAGCCTGGGATAAAGCAACCGATGAAGTGCTTACGCATTTATCTCCTAGCACGTGTATGTTTTCGGCTTCGATAATTTCTCGGGTAAGTTGGTCCCTGTGCCTTGCCAATATAGAGCACTGATCAAAGAGGGGGGTGCACCTACGATCTCGGCAATGAATGCCAAGATGCCCTTGTACCACATTGTGCACATTGTTTCGGTGTTCTCGCAGGCGGTCGTTTATGCACCTGCCGGCTTGGCCGACATAGACGCACCCACACGTCAGTGGAATCAAGTATACGACTCCCACTGCGCATGGGACGTAGCATGTCCTGTGCGCGACAGAGCACGCTGCAAAAGTTGCGCGAGGTGTATTCACCCGTTTGCAAAGCTTCTGCAATTTTTCCGGTGCTGAAAAAGCAACAAGAACGTTGGCGTCTCGAGCAATCTTTTTAAGCCTGTGTGAGACGTCGTGCACGTACGGTAGTACGACAGGCCAGCTCTTTCTCGCGCTGTTGCGCTTATCTGGTTTGTTGCCTCGCTTCACGACAGTGACCAGCTTTTCCGCCACTGAAATGAGAACGTCTGCGGGGTAACCGGCTTTGCTGAGGCGCTCCACTTGTAGAGCAAAGCTGCGGTGTACCATGTGGGGGCAAGACTTCTTTAAGGCGTTGGCAAGGCAGAGGTTAGCAATGCCCTGCTTGACCAATTTAGAGTGAGCTGAGCCGAAAGACAGAAGTGGCTTGCCGCTTCTTGGTTCATACATCCAGCAAACATGTCGGGGTTCTAGCAAAAGCTTCAGGTCTAGAAATTTCAGGTTGTTATCAGTGAGTGATTCATACGTAAAAACTAATGGTTTCAGGCACTCTCGGAAAACAGTCAACACGTCAGAGGAAATGGTCTGAAAACTTTGACTGTCACATTTCAACAACACTAAATAATCATCAACAAAACGGCAGACTTTAAAAACTACAGAGTCATCAAGTTTGTTTGACAAGACACGATCCTGATGTGCTAGAAATATGTCACTGAGAATGGGTGCCAAGCATGAACCAATACATACTCCACTTTTTTGTAAGTAGTTTTTGTCATCCCATGATACAAAAGTGGCCTTCAAATAGAAGCTGAGTAACTCTAATAAGCTGCTGTTATGAATTCCAGTGCGCGTTTGGAACGATGATGATCCGAAGTTGTCTATGGATTCCTCTACGCATTTTAGTAGTTGATCGTGTGGCAAAGAGTAATACAAGTCCTTAATATCCACAGACATTGCCTGGAGTCCTGTGTTAGTTCGCCCAATAATGTCAATAACAGCGTCAGAGTTTTTGACCAAAAAATGGTCAAACCCCGCACACGTTCTCGTTTCAGTGGCGGAAAAGCTGGTCACTGTCGTGAAGCGAGGCAACAAACCAGATAAGTGCAACAGCGTCAGAAAGAGCCGGCCTGTCGTACTACCGTACGTGCACGACGTCTCACACAGGCTTAAAAAGATTGCTCGAGACGCCAACGTTCTTGTTGTTTTTTCAGCACCGGAAAAATTGCAGAAGCTTTGCAAACGGGTGAATACACCTCGCGCAACTTCTGCAGCGTGCTCTGTCGCGCACAGGACATGCTACGTCCCATGCGCAGTGGGAGTCGTATACTTGATTCCACTGACGTGTGGGTGCGTCTATGTCGGCCAAGCCGGCAGGTGCATAAACGACCGCCTGCGAGAACACCGAAACAATGTGCACAATGTGGTACAAGGGCATCTTGGCATTCATTGCCGAGATTGTGGGTGCACCCCCCTCTTTGATCAGTGCTCAATATTGGCAAGGCACAGGGACCAACTTACCCGAGAAATTATCGAAGCCGAAAAAATACACGTGCTAGGAGATAAATGCGTAAGCACTTCATCGGTTGCTTTATCCCAGGCTGAACGTGATTACCTAGCTGGGCTTAGAGGCATTAGAGGACCTGTCACACGTGCTGTTACTGATGTGTAGATTGGGCTTGGTTTTTTACCTTCATACTTTGTAATCTTCCTTTTTAGACGTATAAATTCTTGCCACTTTGCGAAATAAAGTTAGTTGGAAGTCAGCGCTCTTTCTGTCTACCCTGTCCTTTTTTCCTTTATTCGCGCGCTGAAACACCTTGCAAATATGTGTACAACAGTTACATGCCACCGACGTGAGGCAAAAGGGAACAGGCGAAACTGTTTTCTGACTAGGCCTACATCCCGGCTCTTGAACAAAAAAAAAGGAGTGAGACATATACTCGTGTAAACAGTTTCGTGAAGAAAAAACAAAAAAAAACTAAAAAAAACTAAAAACAAAAACAAAAACAAGGACAGTGGTGAGGAAAGCGAAAAACATCCAGTACAGCACAATTCATCAGCGTCACTGTAGAGAAGTCGGTGAATTTCAAGCAATATCGCTATAGAAGTACGAAAACCTAAAAACACCATTTCATGTTGATATGTCCATCAGAATACAGTTGTGAATAGATTTATGGAATGAAGAGGTGCAATAGTATCCATCATAATTCAGAATTCAAGTGGAGCTAACAATGTGCGTAGCTTAACAATTAAAATGCAGTGAAGTACAACCTGGTGAACAAAACTATGCATCGCAAGTGGCAAAACATATTGCATCAAGCACTTCATCCTAGATTGAAGAGTAATATTACTTTCTTTTTAAAATGATGTACAGATCTGCTTATCTGTGATAATTCTACTACAGAAGGAAAACTGTTACATATATCTACTATTTGATGGTCAAGTGTTTGGGTACCATAATTTGTTCTAGATCGTGCTGAAACAAGTGACGTCCTTCGTAACTTATATTCAATGTGACGAGTGAGGTACATATTGCTGAATGAAGAAAATCTTGTTTTATACGATTTAAATAAGAACCATCACTTTAAGTTTGTAGCATGTAGTGAAACACAATACACGAAAAACAGAAAATAAATTGCTATGTCTATGTCTATCTGGCCTTTTAGTTGTTAGCTGCAATGCTTTTTGTTGCATGGTAATTAATTTTTGTGCATTGGTCCTATTACATGTGCCCCAAACTAAGTTGCAGTATGTGAGGTGCGAATGAACGAGAGAAAAGTGTAGCTGCTTTGCCACCGAATGTGGAAGAAGATGGTTAATACGGCCTATAACACCAATGGATGGAGCCATTTTTAGTTTTACATGACTCACGTGATCAGATCAGCTCAAGTCATTGCGGAAGTGTACACCCAGAAACTTGCAGCTACTGGTAAATGTTATTTCTGAATTACCAAAATAGATTTTTGGGTTGTGGTGTATTGCTTTGTTTTTAGCACGGAATAAAAAGAAATTAGCTTTTTTCACGTTTAACCTCAGCTGATTTACCCTCAGCCATTCCCCTAATTCTTCAAGCCAACTATTCGCTCTCTGCTCAAGTTCTTTTAGGTTGAGACCAGAAAAGAAGATGTTAGTGTCATCGGCATATAGGATTATGTTCGAAGATGAAGGAATGTTTACAATATCATTTATGTACAAAGTAAATAGAAGGGGTCCTAATATTGATCCCTGAGGTACTCTATATTTTGTTGTTTCGTTGTTAGAGCGAGTGTCGTTATATAGCTTTGTGTATTGTTGACGTGCAGTCAGGTAGCTTTTCATAGGGCTTCTTGCAATGCCACGAATTCCATAAATTTCTAGATGGCCTCGTGAAACGAACCCCTTTTGGATGCTCCACCAATGCAGCAAGCAAACCTCCTTTTCTCGAAGACGTGTCAGCGCCTCGGCGTTCCTACACTGCTATTCTCATCCTCCAAGAAATCAACTGAAGAACTCGGTCATTTTGTCAACGTGCAGCTTAAAAATGTTTTCGTGCGACAAGCCAGGATAAACAGCCGGTCAGCTGTAAGTACTTAGTACACACGATTCTCCCGTCTATCCACACACATTGTGAACAGCTCGCCGCCTTATTATCTTGTCGGGAGGGGTGTTGCAACATGTACCACTTATTTCTCAGTCTGGCTCACCGTGAAAACGCTCCCGCCGTGCGGGTGATTCACCAGCACAAGGTGCGGTGAACAAAAGCTTATGGGGTGTGGCAACAAAAGTGCGTGCAGAGGCGCATGACTTTGTCCGCGTTTGCACAGCCTCTTTTCATTACCTGAACTTCTCGTCGGGTGCCGTTTACCGACTGGTCATCCTTCGCGTGCCCCGAACCTAATTGGAGCCTTCCCCGCTTGTGTGTTGCTGATAAAAGAGCTATGATTTTGAGATACGCAATTGACTCCATCAACTTGCATTATGACTGGCGGAGGGGGAGAGCACTGGTAACGCCTGTGTGTGGGCAAGTGCTGGTGTAGCTTGAAGAGGGCAAGTGCCCCTTTTGCACCCCCCTTATCGATGACCATGCTGGCCACCATATACAGTCTCTCTAAGTGATTATAAAAAGATGAAGAGAAAAGTGCTACCCGTAATTATCTATCCTTACGATGACACCTCAAAAGGTCGGCACAGAGATTGGGTACTAAAAATGAAGGGGATAGATACCACGCTAAGCAAAGTTGTGGTGCCTATTGAGATTTGTACGGCATCACATATCAATACAGTTCAAGACTGATTTCACATTACCTGCATTATCAAACCACTTTGGCAAAGCTCGCAACCCTTGCGATGACGTGATGACGCGAAGTCACATGAGGTTTAAGGACGTAAAAGTGCTTGGTGATGTCTGACTACATATGTTTTGTTGTCATCACATGATGAATTTTGAAATCACTTGACGCCGCCAACGCAGGATGCAAACAGCCAAGTTCAATGGTTGATTAGGTGTCTCACCAAACTATGGTGAGGCGTCAAAATTTGGATGTGGCGTCTCATAAAATAATATTTATAGGTACTTTCACCTTAAAATAAAAAATTACCATGGGTGGCTTTCGTGTCCCGTGGTGGAGGCGTCAATGAGTGTGATGCGAGAATTATCACGTGAAGGTGTTAAAATAGGACGTCATCGGGACATCACAGATGAACATAATGTGTAAGGCCATCATGCAAGTCTCATGATCACGTAATGACACGACGACGTCACTCTGCACTTCTCCTGTGATCGGCCCACTAATCAGAGAGCCCGAGTGAAACGAGATGAAGTGCTCAACGTTCGGAATGCCTCCAGTTTCAGAGCTAATGCAAAACCACCTTACGGGCAAAAAGCCTTCAGAGGGGAGCGGAAAGGACCGATAACTAAACTGAAGAAAAGAAGACGGCTTTCGCCTACGACTCATCTTGGGTGAATGCATAAGAAACACTGTGACTTTTTATGCACTCTTACGTAGTGTTTATTTTGCTGTTTACTTCATGGTTACGTGCAATCAGATCTGGTTGTTGTTCCCCTTAAATATAGAAGCCTCGCCTGTTTGTGTTCAATCGACCCTTTTCTTTCTTCTTGTTTTTGTGTCCCTGTGTCAGGGGAAAAGGTGCTAGTTGTATGGTAGACCAAAAAAGTGCTTAACAGCGCAAACGACAGGGGGAGATAGAAAAGATGAGATCAGCGCTCTGTTCTCGTCTCCTTGTGATGCGATGGTAATGCGACTGGTGCGCGTTATTGTGAATGCTTGAAAAGTGCGCGAAATAAAAAGATGACCGAGTGCACGGGCCAGGTCACCTGAGCAACAACGACGACGTCGAGGAATGGCCTGCGTGAGAGCGCGGAGCGCAAGTCCCCCAGTCATAAAACAAACAAGGGCCAACGGCTGGTCACAAAGAAGTTTTAAAGGGCTGATCGGGAAGAGACAAGTGTGCCCCAGAGCAAGCCAATCCTGAAGGGCAAGATAGTTAGCAGTTCGAGGCGAACGAGGCAATAGGAAGGCCGAAGCTGGGAGCTCAAGACAAGCAGCCGGGTAGTGGACCTGAGCTTTCTGGACTTCACCTCGTTGGGCCTCCGGACAGCTCCTTGCAGGTTATCGAGCTGCCACAATGTTTGAGACCAAGGCCCGCCGATTCCAGTGTGGGTGCAGCAACGGCAGTTGGGTCACAGGCCTGAGCCTTGCAATCAGCCGCCTCATCGGACGAATTCGGGCCGCCACAGACATCACCGAGTGAGCCCCGTTGCATCGTCAGCGCCAGCGAGCATCGGTACACGCCGTCGCCACCATTCCAGCAGCAACGTCTTGGTGAGATCGAACTGGCTGTTTTCCCTGTTCCACCGAATCACAACGTCGGAACTGTATCATGTAGCTGTGACTTTCAGCCTACATTTTCGGTACGTTGCGTTTGTTTTCCGTCTAATGCCAGCTTTTAGCCAGACAGTCAATCTTGTAGTTTGTGTTCAGTTTTTGCTTTAGTTTTGCAGTAAATGTTTAGCTGTTGTTTGTGGAACGAACGGCTTCGTCCTTGTTAGTAGAAATCTCCGAGGCTAAGCACAGGAGAAACAAATCGGCAACAAGAACCTGCGTCACAAACTGGCGTCCGCAACAGGACGAAGCCGTTTGTTTGACACCTTCATTTATCGACGCGGTTTAAATCATGTCGATTACGCGAGAGCTAATGGCCTGGGCGGATCGCATGAGGATTGATAGGGTGGATTCTGAAGCTTGGTACGAGGAGAAGGAGGCGCGAGCGCGAGAGCAACGGGCTGCGGAACGAGAATCTTGAAAGGAACAGTTGGAACGGGAGACGCAGGCCAAGAAGGAGCAGCTTCAGCTCGAGATGCGCGAGAAAGAAAAACAGCTCGAACTGGAGGCACGAGCAAAGAAGGATAAGCTTGAATTAAAGAACCATAATCTGCAACAGCGTCCTAGACTTGCCGAAGCTGAGAGAAACCGTGTAGAGACAACAGCTGTTGACTCAGCACCAGGCTCAGCGCAAGGAAGGAGTTTCAAGCAGCCTGATTCCTCATAATTTGATACCGGGATTTAAAGAAAGCCGAGACGACTTGGTCGTTAACTTAAAAAGGTTTTTTGAGATTCACTATCACATGTCTCGTAATTGGGGAGACGATCGCCGGGATAATTCCAAGGGCCGAAGTATTGGCCCCTGAACCGCACCACGAAAGCGTGGTTAATTTCGAAGTAGTCCTATTTTGCGCACCAGCGGACGCCGGCTGTGGTCCAAAGAACAAGTCAGGGCTCTTAGAACAAACGTCTGAATGATACTTTTCAGAGAATCACTCACTCAAAGTCAAGCGTTGTTGTCGTTCCGCTGCCCCCGAAGTTTCTCTTCCAGGAAACCTCGCGTCTTCAATTGGCCGCTCTCCAAGCACCAAACTTCTTCTCCGGTAACACGTCGGCTTCCCACAGGCAGCTGTTGCCACGCGTCTTCGCTCGCTGGCGGTAGACACACACTCTTGCCTGTAGCACGAGTCTTCACCCCTCAGGTGGAAATCCTCTTCTTCTACTCTTTGTGACGGAAAACACAAGGCTTCACCGACAAGGCGGAACACCGTACGCACTCTGGCGCAATATTCCTTCTTCTCCTGCTTTGTCACTGAGGACAAAACCTTCGCCGACTACACGGCCGAACACCCTACGCACTCTGGCGCATAGTTTCTTCTTCTCCTGCTTTGTCACTAAGGACAAAACCTTCACCGACAGACACGGCGGAATACCCTACGCACACTGGCGTGAAATTCCTTCTCCTCTGTCACTAAGGACAAAAGGCTTTGCCGAAAGACGCGGCGGAAACACCCTACACACACTGGCGCTAACTTCCTTCTTCTTCTGATCTCTCATCTCTGCTGCTCGGTTAAATGCCTTCCGCGCGAGATTCCAGAAAATTCTCATCGTTTCGTCGGCACGATACGCTGCAAAGGCTGGGGAAAGCACGAGACGGTTCGAGGGCCGTCCGTGATAGATGACGCAACCCTGCTCATCCATGCCCCTTTCCATCGAGAACTTTTCCGGGCTTGCTCGACTGCCGATGTGAGGAGGTTCGTCGGCTAACCTAGGCTTCCGAAGGAAGAGAGACGCGCGCCCGGGGAATCTTTAGATGCTTGTTTTCTTTTTTATCGTTGACCTCGAGGCGTCTCTCCGGCGTTTTGTGGCGGGAATTTGGCGGCGCGCCCTTTTTTGAGCGCTCGTTTTGTGATACTGCCCCCACTTTAAGAATATTATCTCATAATATTCAAATCCACACAAACGAGTGCGAACAGTCCCCACACTCTCGAAGACTGTAACATAGTCCATCGCTCATGATACGTCACATTCACAATAGATCACTCAATACAATTGTACATTGCACTTAAATCTCGCAACACATAGAATATAGCCACAGGTACATGAATACAACCCTCCATCACATACTTCAAGCAATACAAATTTACAAAGGTCTGTCATTACAGCAATTGTACAATACTATACATCACATCAACGCAACAAAAATTTTGACTCGCTCGACATACAGTTGTGACACAGGATAACAACCATATTAACTCAACATACTGCACTCAGCACTGTCAAACACATTTCGATTCGACCTCAACACCTATCCCGTGTACTTTGAGCGGCGCTTGCGCCCTTTCTTCCGCTGCTTGCTCGATCTCTTCTTGTTTTTCCTCGTTCTATTCCGGCGAGCCCTTACCAACGATGGTATCTGAGGTGGCGTCTCAGCCATCGTTGTCACTTCCGACAATGTTAATGGGTCATAACGCTCAACCGATCCTGTCCGGTTATTCACCCGCTTGTTCATGTCACGACATTTGGCCTGGCTGGCCGACTCCGTCCTCTTTCCACTGTCGGTCGGTTGAGGTCGTGCCGACGTTAGTAAAGCTGCCCAGCATGTAGACTCATTCAACACGATCATCTCCTCATTCACTGTCTCTTGCACCCGGGCTTCCCCCTGGGCTCGAGTGAACTCCTTTACGGTATTTTGCTCCGCTGTATCTCGCGGTCGCGGTGTCGGCGGGGGCTCCATCTTCGGGTCTTCCCCCAAACGTTCTGGATCATTCGGCCCTCGCGCCCCGTCGATGTTTCCGATGACGACGTCGTACAGGGGGGTCGTCATGCATAGAGCAGTAACCTTCCCACTAAAGTACGGAATTTCAACCTCAATCTCTGCTTCGGGAAGCACCCGAACCATACTGTCAAATAGACAGACCGGTTTCGTTTTGCCTGTTAACTCACTTTCCCGTACCAAATTTCTCCGCACGACAACTGTGGAGCTATCAGTGTCTCTTAACACCGTAAGCTTTTTGCCCGCAACTTTTCCAGGCAGCGTTGGCATTCCCTTTGTAACACCGGTTGGCTGTTTTGTCTTAACAGCACCCACAATAGGAAGTTTCTCCCCGTTTTCCAACTCTACGAATCCGTCGGAGACGGCATCACCATCGGATTTTGGTGCTGCTAGCACACGAGATACCTTGTGAGTTTGACTCGCTCCGTTACGACATGCGTCTGCTTTTTGCCCAGTCTGACCACACTTGAAACATTTTACGACTGTAGGGTTCGTAAAGATCGTTTGACAGCTGTTCGCGCGACGACCCACTCGGTTACACAGAAAACATCGCAGAACACTCTCCGGTGGACGCTTCTTTTGTTCGGGGGCCGATTTCTTCGAATCTTCGGGACACTCCTTCTTGACTTTGGCCGAATTTGTGCCACCTTGCGCTTCCAAGAATTGGTCGGCCAATTCAAGCATGCCTTCAAGTGACTCAACCTTCCTCTCTTTCAAGTACAGCGACAGGCTTGGGTGGCAACTGGTAAGAAATTGCTCTCTAATTAGGAGCTGTCTAAGCTCAACATACTCATGTGCTGTGCCTGAAAGTTCGATCCACCTGTCGAAATAATGGCTAAGTCGGGCGGCGTACTGCGAAGTCGTCTCACCATCAGCTGGCTTTCCTGTCCGAAATCTTTCCCGGAAACCTTCCACAGTGAATCTAAATCGCTTCAGTAAAGCAGTTTTCACCTTTGCATAGTTGGTCGGCGTCAGCCTACCATACACACTGAGCGCTTCACCACTCAAGCAGGTACTCAAAGCAGTTGCCCATTGATGTTCCGGTCAATTCTGGCTCCTCGCAATCGTCTCAAATCTGTGAAGGTACGCGTCAAGGTCGTCCTTCCTTTCATCAAACGCTACGAGCAGCTTGCTTGGGTCCAAGCGGAAGCCGTGGTCCTCCCGTTCGCTGCTTTCAACTCTAACTTGGACCAGAGTTTCACTTCGCTGTTGCAAACAGAGCCGCTCGAGTTCCATCTCGTGCGGTCGCTGCCGTTCCCTTTCAGCCATTTCCGCTTCTCTTTCTTCTTTCAGCTGTCGCTCCTTTGCCTCTCTTTCTTCTTTCAGCTGTCGCTCCTTTGCTTCTTTTTCATCTTTCACCTGTCGCTCCTTTGCTTCCCTTTCTTTTTTCGCCCTTTCTGCTGCCAACTTTTCTCTCTCCAGCTCTAACTTCAATTGCTGCTCTCTTTCTTCCTTCACTCTCTCAGCTGCCAACCTCTCTCTCTCCACCGCCTCTTTCTCCTTCTGGCCTACCCACTTCCGTAGTTCGGCGCCAGAAAGACCCATCTTCTCACCAAGAGCTACTAACTTTTCGAGATCCATTGTGTCTCGCAAATGAATTCTTGCCACGTGTAAAAAGTATCTCCCTAAATCAGTCTATCGGAACACTCTCCTGCACTCGTTACGAGAACACTGAGCAACACACAAAATCGTTTCCATAGCACTATAAACAACTCAAGGCTCTTTCTCACTACTCTGGACACACTATCCACCAAAAAAATCCTGTCGTGGACGCCAGATTAGTTGTCACAGGTCCCGTTAATTAGGCAGGTGATCGCCGGGCTAATTCCAAGGGCTGAAGTATCGGCCCCTTGAACCGCACCACGAAAGCGTGAACAATTAAAAATTGGTCCTATTTGGCGTGCCAGCGTACGTCGGGTGGGGTCCAAAGAACAATTCTGAGTTTTTGGAACAAAAGTCTGAATGATACTCTTCCGAGAATCACTCACTCAAAGTCCCGCGTTGTTGTCGTTCCGCTGCCCCCGAAGTTTCTCTTCCAGGAAACCTCGCGTCTTCAATTGGCCGCTCTCCAAGCACCAAACTTCTTCGCCGGTAACACGTCGGCTTCCCCCACGCAGCTGTTGCCACGCGTCTTCGCTCGCTGGCGGTAGACACACACTCTTGCAGGTAGCACGAGTCTTCACCCCTCAGGTGGAAATCCTCTTCTTCTCCTCCTTTGTCACGGAAGACAAGAGGCTTCGCTGACAAGGCGGAACAACCTACGCACTTTGGCGCAATATTCCTTCTTCTCCTGCTTTGTCACTGAGGACAAAACGTTCACCGTCTACACGGCGGAACACCCTACGTACTCTGGCGCATACTTTCTTCTTCTCTTGCTTTGTCACTAAGGACGAAACCTTCGCGGACAGAGACGGCGGAATACCCTACACACACTGGCGTAAAATTTCTTCTCTTCTGGCACTGAGGACAAAAGGCTTCACCAAGAGACGCGGCGGAAACAACCTAAATACACTGACGCTAACTTCCTTCTTCTCCTGATCTCCCATCTCTGCTGCTTGGTTAAATACCTTCTGCACGAGATTCCAGAAAATTCGCATCGTTTCGTCGGCGCAATGCGCTGCAAAGGCTGGGGAAAGCGCGAGACGGTTCGAGGGCCGTCCGCGATAGATCACACAAGCGTTCATCACCACGCCCCTTTCCTTCGAGAACTTTCCAGGGCTTGCTCGGCCGCCGATGTGAGGAGGTTCGTCGGCGAACCTACGCTTCCGAGGGAACAGAGAGGCGCGCCCGGGGAGTCTTTGGATGCTTGTTTTCTTCTTTATCGTTGACTTCGAGCCGTCTCTCCGGTGCTTCGTCGCGAGAATTTTGCGGCGCGCCCTTTTTTGAGCGCTCGTTTTGTGACAGTCGCCATTGGTCAAGTATGGCCAACGAACAAATGGGGCACGGCTTTAATTTTATGTTTGAGCGGAGAATCCTTAAAGGTGTTCGGAAGACTTTCACCCGAGGATTCACTAGATTACGATAAAGCCAAGTTGGCGTTGCTCCAGCGTTTCCTTTTTACGGCAGAATGCTATCGGGAAAAGTTCCGACAAAGCAATGCACAGGACGGCGAAACAGGCAAGCAGTACGCAACTAGGCTGCTGAGTTTTTTCGATTGTTGGGTCGAAATGTCGAAGACCGAAAAGTAATATTTGGCTCTTCGTAACTTGATAGTTACCGAACAGTTCTTAAGCAAATGTCATCACCGTTTGGCACTTTTTTTGCGGAAAAAGAGCTTCAGCAATCTGGAGGACATGGCCGAGGCCTCAGATAACTTTTTAGAAGCTCAGAGGAAACCCAAACTGTTAGTTTTCCGAGAAAAAGTGGAGTCTAAAAGCAACACGGAAAAAAGTAGTAGTTACTCGGAGAGAGAAAGCAGTACGCTGCTTTGTATTTGGCAAAATGAGTCACAGGGCGTTGGTGTGCCCATCAAGGCCAAAACAACCTTTCTGCGGACATTGCCAAAAGACAGGGCATGATTCCAAAACTTGCACGAAGAGGAACGGCTCAGCCAACAAGACGTCACGCTTTATGTCGCCAGAAGAGCACCTAACGGAAGTGGAGCTTATTTCACCAGATAAACAAGAGGACATGGCTGGCACCATAAATACTCACCTGACATTTGCCACACACAAAATGCCCGTTTTACAGGGTAGAAGGTTTGGCCGAACCGTCTCAGTGTTGCGAGATATGGGTAGCAATACCCTGGTGGTGCGTCGTTCTTTGGTATCTGATGAAGCTGTCATAGGGACTACCGCTACGGTATTCTTAGCCGATGGCAGTAGCATCACAATTCCTGAGGTGGAGGTGGAAATTCATTCATCCTCTTTTTCTGGTACATCTATTCTCAGATGCATAACAAACCCACTCTACGACATTATCATCGGAAATGTACCAGGTTTACGGGAAGTGCATGACCCGAATAACAAGTAGAAGGAAATGATTCTGGTAAAGACCTACCCCAACTATATCGCAAGTGGAAAATAGCAGGCAAAGAAGATAGTTTCGTGAAGTCTTCTGTGATTGGTATAAAAATCCGAGAGCAATGGCCAATCTCATCTAAAATCGATGTACCCACCTTGAGGACGACCCGAAAGGATCTTGTTGCCGCTCAAAAAGAGGACAAGACCCTAGATTCTTGCAGGAGTAAAGTAGGTCAAGGGCTACAGCGAAGATCAGAGACCTACGCGTTCGAGATAGAAATGGGGCGGCTGTACCGCTATAATCGGCTACCATCTGGTAAGGTGATCCAACAAGTAGTAGTGCCCCAAAGATTGCGCAGCCAAGTGCTTACTTTGGCGCATGAAACGCTAATGTCCGAACATCAAGGAATAAAAAGAACGACTGAGCGTGTCCTACAATCATTTTACTGGCCAAGAGTTCAAGAGGCAGTCAGGAGATTCGTGCGCTCTTGTGACGCATGCCAATGAACCTACCCCAAGAGCAAATTTGGCAAGGCACAACTAGGTCGAGTGCCTTTGATAGACACCCCATTTTAAAGAGTGGCAGTGGATATTATCGGACCCTTGAAAGCATTATCTCGCATGGGTAACCACTACACACTTACACTAGTGGACTTCGCTGCTAGATACTCAGATGCAATAGCCCTGCCGTCCATCGATTCGGCCACAGTAGCCGAGGCACTGGTAAAGATTTTCTCTCGAATCGGGTTCCCGCGTGAGGTACTGTGTTATCAAGCATCGTGCTCCACATCGGAGATAATGAATGAGGTCAATGACTTGTTGGCGATCAAGCATCTCAGCTCCACGCCCTATTATTCCATGTGTAATCGTTTAGTGGAGAGATTTATTGGCACACTAAAGCAATTGTTACGTAAACTATGCCAAGAGGAACCCAAGTCATGGGACCGGCTATTAGCCCCCCTCCTGTTTGCGTACCGTGAAGTCACGCAAGCCAGCTTGGGATTTTTGCCTTTTAACTGATCTACGGTAGAAATGTTCGAGGACATCTCAGTCTACCTAAAGAATTATGGACCGGAGAAAATCAAAGCGAAGAAGTTGAGACAACATATGGATATGTCCTGGATCTCAGAGATCGACTGGAGAAAACATTACAGTTGGCGCAAGAGAACCTGTCACGAGCTAAAACAACTCAGAAGAAATATTATGACCGGGGAAGTTGGATGCGTCAGCTAAAGGTCGGAGACAGTGCCCTCATACTACTACCCACGTCGGAAAACAAGCTTCTGATGCATCGTAAGGGACCTTTCAAGGTCAAAGGAAAGAAGGGCTACTTTGACTACTGGCTCGATATAGGACATACGACCAAGCTGTTTCATATAAATATGTTAAAACGCTACAAAAAGCATCCTCTAGAAATATCACCCCAGTAAGCTTGTTTCATTGTAGTGGAAAAGGAGGAGACAGCCCCGCATGTTCCCACCTTTAGAGCTACTGAGGGCTTTGGTACTGAAGCAATCAAGCTTGGTCCTAACCTTAGGAATAGTCAAAAGATGGATATTGACGAGCTCTTAGCCACCCACAAAGACGTCTTTTCCAAAGTCCCCGGGAAGACAAACTTGTTAGAGTGTCGTCTTAAACTGACAACGTCCAAGCCTATCAACACTCCACAATATCCGTTACCTTTCGCAATAAAAGAGATAGTTGAGAAAGAAGTGGGAGAAATGCTGCGACTCGGAGTGATTATAAGGTCCGACTCACGTTACAACTCGCCATTGGTGCTGGTGAAGAAGCCCGATAAGAATCACCGGACTTGCATCGACTTCCGTCGCATCAATGATCTGTTGGTCTCCGACCCAGGACCAATTCAGGGAACAGATATATTGTTTACAGAGATCGGCACTTGAATCTTCTCCAAATTTGACCTTACGAAAGGCTACTGGCAGGTGTCCTTGGACAAAGAGTCACAGCTAAAAACAGCATTCTCTACCCAATCTGGACACTACCATTTCCTCTATATGTCATTCGGTATCAAAACAGCGTCCGCAGTGTTTGTCCGGATATTGAGAAGTCTCCTTCAGGGCATGCCGAACGTCGTTCATTATATCGATGATGTTACCGTCGCTACGACAACCTGGGAGGAACACATGCAGACTTTGAATGACGTGATGAATAGAATTCGAGAGGCTGGACTCACAATTAAAATCCAGAATTCGAAGATTGGAATGACGTCGATTGTGTTTCTGGGTCATCGACTAGAAGATGGAAAAATTCAGCCAGTAGAGGACGCGACTACAAAGATCGCCAAAGCCTCATTGCCCATTACGAAGAAACAACTACGTTCGTTTCTTGGCTTGGCAGGATACTATCGTGATCTAATCCCCCGCTACACTGAGAAGGCACTACCTCTTACAGAAATGACAAAGAAAAGGGAAAGTAACAAGACCAATCAGAATGTTGAAGACAAACAGCATTCGAAACACTAAAACAAGCCCTGGCGTCTAGACCCAATTGAAAGTCTCCAGATCTCAAACGTGGACTGTACTCCGCAGTGACGCCGCCGATTCTTGCGTCAGTGCAGTCCTTATGCAAGAACACGATGGTGTTTTACACCCGGTAAAATATGCCAGTCGTCAGCTACTACCTCGAGAGCACAACTACTCAACGATCGAGCGGGAGTGCCTTGCATTGGTTTGGGCAGTGGAAAAGTTCCACATATTCTTATATGGGAAATCCTTCACGGTTCAAACAGATTACCAACCGTTGCAGTATTTATCTTGGACAAAACACCTCAACAGCCGAGTTCTGCAGTGGAGTTTGGTACTGCAGGAATACAGCTTTCATGTAGAACATATAAAGGGATCCGATAATTTTGGAGCCGACTATATGAGTAGGTTGCAATGAAAATGTTCTGTGTGTTACTATTACAAGATGATGCTTGTGCGGTGGGCTGTTACTGGAGTAAATGACTCTTTTTGTACAGTTCTTAGTTGGTGCCAAGAACTTTTCTTATTATTGTTGGTTGAATGCTACATGCTGTGGACTCGGTGTTTCGAAGTGAGACATGTCAAGGAAAAAGCAGTGTGGTGCCATAGGTGTGTTGTGATAGCTTGTGTGGTGCACATCGAATGACTGTTTTTCAACATGAAAAACTTCTTCAAAAAGGGGCCATTGTGATGCGATGGTGATGCGACTGGTGCGCGTTATTGTGAATGCTTGAAAAGTGCGCGAAATCAAAAGATGACCAAGTGCACGTGCCCGGTCACCTGAACAACAACGACGACGTAGAGGACCGGTCCGCGTGAGAGCGCGGAGTGGAATTATCCAAGTCATAAAACAAACAAGGGTCAATGGCTCGTCACCACGAAGTTTTAAAGGGCCAATCGAGAGAAGTATGCCCCAGAGCAAGCCAATCCCAAAGGGCAAGAGAGCTAGCAGTTCGAGGCGAACGAGGCAAGAAGAAGGCCGCAGCTGGGAGCTGAAGACAGTCAGCCGGGTGGCGGACCTGAGGCTTCTAGACTTCACCCGGTCTGGACTCCGGACAGCGCCTTCCAGGGATTGCGAGCTGCCACAACGTTTGTGACCAGGGCCCACAGATTCCGGTGCGATTGCAGCAACGGCAGTTGGGTCACGGGCCTTAGCCTTGCAACCAGCCACCTCAGTGGACAAATTCGGGCTGCCACAGGCATCACCGAGCGAGCCCCGTTCCATCGTCGCCGCCAGTGAACATCGGTACACGCCGCCGCCACCATTCCAGCAGCAACCTTTTGATGAGGTTGAACTTGCTGTCTTCCCTGCTCCGCCGAATCACCGCGTCAGAACTGTATCATGTAGCTGTGACTTTCAGCCGACATTTTCGGTACTTAGACGTTTGTTTTCCGTCTGAATCCAGATTTTAGCGAGATACTCATTCTTGTAGTTTGTGTTGAGTTTTCGCTTTAGTTCTGCAGTAAATGTTTAGGTGTTGTTTGTGGAATTAACGGCTTTGTCCTTATTAGTAGAAATCTCCGAGGCTAAGCACAGGAGAAACAAATGAGCAACAAGAACCTGCGTCACACTTCTCAATCCCCTCCTGTCGTTTGCGCAGTTAAGCACTTTCTTCGTCTACCATGCAGCACCAACCAGCGCATTGAAGCACTTTGCTATTTTTTGTTTGTAGGGGTTTCGGGACTGATCGGCACAAAATCACACCGGGAAGACGCGGGGATAGTCCAGGAACCTTGTTTATTTCTCTAAGCCTCGACCGCAACTGCCCGCTGCTAGCGGCTGCCGCATGTTCCGAGCACACCCGCGATAGTAATTCTCTTCTTCTACCAGTGCTCTCACACTGTCCTCTCTGTTTTGGTGAAAGTGGAGAGAAGAAGGCGCTGCGGTAGCAACTAGCCCTGGCCACAGTGGGGCCGCACGTGGTGCACGCAACCACATGCCGGGGCCGTCCATCAACACCTCGCGACATCCCACGAGCTGCCAGACGTCGTAGCCACTTATTCGCTCAGGCCTAACGCCTCCGCCGAAGACGGAGGCACACCAGTCTCACTCATGTTAGTGACTAAGGTCTTCGGTGGCAACACGAAGGGAAGCCGATGCTACAGATGCTGATATAGTCCCACCGAGCTATCGGGCCTAAAGTAATTAAAGTAGACCTTCTGGTGCTGAAATTGATGCCCGGTGCCTAGGTCATAGCAAGCATCTCGCTGCATCATGTTTTGCCGTCGTAGCCACCCAGACCTTTCACGCCTTGGTTGAGGCCCATCCTCCACATAGTAGTAGTCAAATGCTGGCGAGCTCGGCAGCCGTGGAAGCATGACGTCCACGCAGAAGCTCTGATTGCTAATGCCTCTGGCGCTCACACCTCCAACCTCGCTGATGTGGATGCGAGATCACGTTTCTTCACCTTTCTCTAAGTAGTTTCGAACCTCGAGGACAGCCCCTTTGCTCTCCTGGACACACACACCAGTTCAATTACTCGCTTTGGCGGCAGGTTCCTTCTTGAACAATCCCACCTTTTTGTCGCACTCACCAAAGACTGCTGCATCACTTCCTGCTCTAGCCTGGTTTCTTTATCTGTTTGCTGCTACCTTGCTTCAAAGTGCTCCATGAGCCGCTTGCTCTCCATCTCAGTTGAGTCTAGCTTCACAAGTCTATCTTTCATAATCTCTAGTTCATCCTCGCTCCACATCAGGCTGTGCGTAAGGGCTGTCTCAGAATGCGACACAAGACTGAGCTGCGTTTCTAGTTTGGAACCGTTGACGAGAAAGTCTCCAGGCCGGCTTTCAGCTCCTGGATCGCTCCTGGTTCTTGTTGAGTACCCCAGTTCGTTCCTGCCCTTGAAAAACTTTGCGCCCATGGTACAACTAGGCCTGGGTTATCTGCGCACAGAGGTCGGCTGATTGCATTGGTAGTTCGTCCAGCTGATATTCATGGAGTGCACGCAGCCACTAAAGCTGCTTTTCATGACTGCGCCGCATGTTTGCCAGCTCAGTGTCCCTCTTCAGCAACTGCGTGTTGAACTGGGCGTACTGATGCTGCTGCTCCCTCTGGTGCTGCTCAGCATCTGCGAGCAGCTTCTCCCATTGCAAACCTCCTCTTTGAGGCCAAACCTTTGGCGGTCCTTCTCGTCAATGATGGTGGTTGCCCTAGAATTGTAAACGTCGTGCATGTCTTGAGCTTGTCAAGTTCATGAGTCAAGCATCCCAACTCACACTTCAGCGTCCGAGCTGGCTGATGCGAGCAGCGTGCTGCAAAGCAACTTTGCTGAGACAACCCACCTTAGCTGCAAAGACAACCTTGTTCCTCTCGAGGTCACGAGCGTGAGCTTTCTCTCCTCCCTTGTCGTATTTCGTGACCGTCTCCACACATTCAATTTTGCCGTCCGCGCCACAGCCTGCTTCCTCCCAGCCTGCAGCACCGTCTCTTTCTGCGCAATAGTCGCCCTCTATGTGCTGCTCAACTTCTGCCTCCAGATGAATGCGCCGCATGTTCTGGTGTCTTCTTTTTTCTTTTCTTCCTGTTCCTTTTATTGTCAACGTCCTCTGTAGCGCTATGAGCACCTCCTTCTCCGATCGCAGCGCTGTCCTGTCACGTGGGGTCTTTACACACGGCGTCAACCTCCACGCTGGTGATATCCCATACATCCTGGCGACACCAATAAGCGTCTGCCGCGCGCCCCGCCACGGTGGTCTAGTGGCTAAGGTACTCGGTTGCTGACCCGCAGATCGCGGGATCAAATCTCGGCTGTGGCGGCTGCATTTCCGATGGAGGCGGAATTGTTGTAGGCCCGTGTACTCAGATTTGGGTGCACGGTAAAGAACCCCAGGTTGTCAAAATTTCCGGAGCCCTCTACTACGGCGTCTCTCATAATCAAATAGTGGTTTTGGGACGTTAAACCCCACAATCAATCAAGCGTCTGCCGCACCTCCATAAAGCTCACCTCCCCCACCCACGGCAATAGGTACTCGGTGTAGACGGCTTGGCCATTTGCTGAACAAAGCAAGTAAGCTTCTCGAGGAACAGAAAGGAGTGGCCAAACACGTGTATCTGCCAACGAGGGTGGCATCACCCAGCCGCGGTGGTCTAGTGGCTAAGTTATTCAGCTGCTGACCCACAGGTCGCGGGATCGACTCTTGGCTTCAGCGGCTGCATTTTGTATGGAGGCAAAAATGCTAATGCCTGTGTGCTCAGATTTGGGTGCACGTTAAAGAACCCCAGGATATCGAAATTTCTGGAACCCTCCACTACAGCGTCTCTCAGATTGATATGGTGGTTTCGGGACAGTAAACCCCACATATTAATATCGGGGGTTGCATCACCGCATAACATGCCAAACTTCAATGGTCTCTGGAGCAGTTGGGTGCGCCAGATAAAATAGTGCGTGAATGGCTTTATTTGCAGAAACCCTCCTCTGCATGTTGTATTCGGGTGTCAAGCTCATGCCAGATACTGTAGCCGTAGGTGACTGGCAGGAACTCTTCCCGGAATGCAACGGCACACTGATTCCGAAGTTGAAGGGAGGTTGAAGACGCCGCCATCGTTCGTCGGCCCCATGCAAAGGAAGTGGGAGGACCCGCCGAAGCACGTAAGTCTCCGAGAAGCCGCTGACAGTCAAGAACATGAGAAGGTCAATAAAACCGAGAATTGATTACCTAGAGTCTTGGCCGGAAAAGGTGGACGCGGTCAGCAGCGTCGTCATGGCCATGGTCACGGACTGCCAGGACCAATGAAGCGCAAGGAAGGAACCGAAAAAGCCTAGTAAACTTTCCAAATAAATGGGCTTTTTTGCAGCTATGCGAGCATTTTCCCGGGTAATTAATATATCCATGATACTTAGTCTTAGCTGGCTCTATCTTGATCTGGGTGTGCTTCTTTGGTGAGTGCAGGCTGAAACCGTGTTGTTACGCCCGATATTCTCATTACTATGCGTTCGTACGTCCGTGCAATGTGAGAAACGAGGTCAGTAGGCGCTTTCACGAGCAGACGACACTCCGCCGGCGCTCCAGCTTCTCATAAGCTTTGCAGCCGCCATAGGTGGCGCACGCAATTTGTGGAAAAATCCATTGCTTTTTATGCGTGGGTATTTTTAGCGAAGTATTAATGACGTCTATTAGGTAGAAGCTTGTCTATTCCAAACGGCAAGAGCGTCTGAAGGCACAGTGGCACGTTCCAGGCTAAAAGGCATCGACAGTACTTTGACAGTACATTGGTGTAGCCATGCATGGAACACTCCTGTCCCCCCTCCCGTCCTCCATAAGATTAAATCTTTTAAAACTGGAGGTAAAACGTCCGCCATCTGCAAAAAAAAACAAAAAAACTGCACAGTTGTTTAGCCATAATCACCACGTGCACAGGCCATCAGGTCCCATAAAACGAACGTTGAAGTGATGTATTTTTAGCAGGCACGTTTTATTTAATTACTGTAGCAAATGTTCATCTTCGTCTGTCCTTGAAAGTGCGTCATGGAAATCAGGAAGAGGACACCTACCGTACAGAAAAAATGCAGAAGAAGGACATTTTGGTGGCCTTGACGCAGCCTTGCTCACCCTGACGGGAACCTTGTTGACTAAATTGTGAACAAAGCTTTCCTCAGGGGAACCGAAACGCATTCTCCAGTTCTTTCTCTCTCTCCATCTGTTTTTAGTTGATCTCCTTCTTTTAAATTATGTAACTTCCTCAGCAGACGTGCTTCAGTCAAAGCCTTGACTTTGTAGGCAGTGAGAAAACAACATTTATAAAATATTTTCAGCCACGGTGTTCTTCCAAGGACTGCAAGTTAGGTACAGATATATTGTCGTAACGTGAAGACAGGAGTAGTATTTAACAGGTTAAGAAAGTAGCAGCAGGTCAGTATTTTTATTTACTGTGCGCCAGAGCGTTACTCTTCTTTCTTGTTATTGCTTGCTGCATAAAAGCGTGCTGATGCACGCATGCGATGCCGTCTTTGTCTTCCTAGCAGCACGCACGTAGCAATATTGTCACAGTGCAGAAACAGCAGCAGTTGAATACAAGAAACTCACTTTAATTGTTCCAGAACACTGGCAAACTGATCGGAAGAGAACCTCGTCTTCTCTCTCTGCGCGTGTTCTTCGTTGTTCTCTTGGTGCTGCATATTCAATGTGGCATTTGCCCCCCTCCAGAGAGCAGCGTCCCGATGCTCTTCTACAAAAGATGGTGTAGTAGATGTATGGTGTAAATCAGTTCGAAAAGTAGGGCTTCATTCGCACAACGTGCACGATTTCTGGTTTTCGCTGGCGAGTTGTCGAGGGGCGGTCAGGAACGACCACGTAATTAACTTCGCTCAGGCGTTATAAAACTGTGTATGAGCAAAAATACTTCTTCAGCAATTTTTCAGACAGTCCCCGGCGGCGGATAGGACTCCATACCCAGACATACCCGGCCCGATAGACGACATGTCGGTGTCGCAGATTATAACGTTGGGCGTCGTAATTTTGCTGCTGGGTGATTCGGATGCGCGCAAGCTGCCTCGCTTCTTCTGCTCGTTGGTTAAAAGATACAGCGTCCAAATCGATGTCACTGCAGTCGTGCAGTAATATGGCGTCAAGCATCGTCGTCACTTCGCGGTCATGAAGGAGACTGAATGGCGTTCTTCGTGTAGTTTCTCACTGCGCTGTATTATAGGCGAACGAGATGTACGGTAGAATGTCGTCGCAGTTCTTGTGATCCACGTCGACGTACATAATCAACATGTCGACAATAGTCTTGTTGATGCGTTCTCTAAGCCATTGGTTTATGGATGATAGGAAGTGGTTTTCCGATGGGCTGTTCCACTGAGCTCAAGCACTGTCTTCAGGAGCGCGGCCGTGAAAGCGGCACCTCGATCTGTTATTATTGTTGTCGGAGCACCGTGTCTTAGGACGATATTTTCTACGAAGAATTGTGCGGTTTCAACGGCAGTGCCACTTGACAAAGCCTTTGTTTCCGCGTAGCGCGTAAGATAATCAGGGGCGACTATTACCCATTTGTTGCCAGCATGGAAAGTCGGATATGGTCCAAGGAGACCCATTCCAACTTGGGAAAAAGGTACCGTGGGCACTTGAATTGGTTGTAATAGTCCAGCTGGTTTTAACAGTGGCGATTTTCGTCATTGGCAATTGAGGCACGTGCGCACGTAATGCTTCACAATAGCTGGACGTCTTGGCCAGTAGTACTTCTGTTGAATTCTGGCCAATGTGCGTGTGTATCCGAGATGACCAGACGTTGGCTCATCGTGGCAAGCACAAAGTATCTCCTCACGGAGTGACGTCAGAACGACAAGTAGGTGGGTGCTTCTTCTGGGAAAAAGTTCTTTTTATAGAGAACACCACTACGTAAGCAGAATGACGGCAGGCTCCTTGCAAATCTTCTAGGAACGGTTGTCGTCCGGCCATTCAAAAATTCAATAAGGGGAAGCAACTTACTGTCTTCTTTCTGCTTGCACGAAATCGTAGTGGTGTCGACGACTCCTACAAACGCCATGCTGTCATCTTCTGTGTCATCGCCGCGCTTTATCGGTGACCTTGATAAGCAATCGGCGTCGGCGTGCTGTCGTCCGGACTTATACAAGACCATCATATCAAACTCTTGAAGGCGTAAGCTCCACCGTGCGAGCCGACCAGACGGGTCTTTCAAGTTGGTCAGCCAGCAGAGGGAATGACGGTCGCTGACTACGTGGAAGGAACGACCATAGAGGTGCGGACGAAACTTCATAACCGCCCATACGACAGCAAGGCACTCTTTTCCCGTTGTGGAGTAGTTGGACTCGGCGCTGGAAAGCGCCCTACTAGCATATGCGATCACACGCTCGGCTGAGTCTTCCCACTGGACGAGTACAGCGCCTAAACCCACGTTGCTGGCATCTGTGTGGACCATGGTAGGAGCATCCTCATCAAAGTGAGTAAGCACAGTTTGAGTCTGCAGGTGTTGTTGGAGATCGTCAAATGCCACCTGTTGATCGTCCCCCTATGTGAACGAAACGTCTTCTCTTGTGAGTCGTGTTAACGGCGAGGCTATGTGGGAGAAGTTGGCAATAAACCTTCGATAGTATGCGCATAGGCCAAGAAAACGCCTGTCTGCTTTCTTGTCTTTTGGCAACGGAAATTTTCTGACGGCCGCAATCTTATCGGGTTCAGGTCGAACACCTTCATGGCTCACCATATGGCCTAAAACTTGGAGCTCCTTGAAAGCGAAATGACACTTCTCGGGTTTCAGTGTCAGGCTGCACACCTAATAGCCGTGAATACCGATAGCAGCCTGCTCAGGTGTTCCTCAAATGTTTTAGAAAAAAACAATGACGTCGTCCAGATAGACCAGACATGTCTGCCACTTAAGGCCAGACAGAACGGTATCTATCAGTCTCTGAAATGTTGCGGGGGCTGAGCACAATCCGAATGGCAAGACTTTAAATTCATAAAGTCTGTCAGGTGTTACGAAAGCCGTTTTTTCTCTATCTCGCTCGTCGACCTCAATTTGCCAATACCCACTTTTGAGGTCCATTGACGAAAAGTAGCGTGCATACCTCAGCCTCTCGAGAAAATAATCGATGCGCGGTAATGGGTATACGTCTTTTTTTGTCACACGGTTCAGCTAGCGGTAGTCGGCACAAAATTGCAAGCTTCCGTCTTTCTTTTTAACCAGCACTACCAGCGATGCCGAAGGACTTCTTGACGGCTGGATGACGTCATCATCGAGCATTTTCTTCACTTCTTCCTGGATTGCTTCACGCTCTTTCGGTGCTACGTGGTATGGGTTCTGTCGTATTGGTCTTGCCGTCTCCTCCGTTATTATTCGATGCTTTGTCAGTGGTGTTTGACTGACCCTTGAGGTCGATGAAAAACAGTCTTTGAACTAGTGAAGAAGATCTACTAGACCCTGTCTCTGCTCTGGTGACAAATCCGTGCTTACGTCAATTGGTGGTGGGGCTGACGTGACTTGCGGCTCGTCCTGTTGTACCACACAGCACTCGCGGATTTCGGTGATCTCGTCGAAGTAGGTAACTGTAGTGCCTTGTGTAATGTGTCGTCGCTCGTTGGTAAAATTCGTCAACAGAACCTCTGATTCACCGCACACAACATTGACGACACTTCTGGCAATTGCAACACCGCGAGAGAGTAGAAGCGTCAATACTTGTTCAGTGATTCCTTCTCCAGTATTCTGCTCACTGCACGTGACTGAAACAAGGCGGCACGATAACGGAGGTACGGTGACATCGTCAATGACTCGCGGGGATTTTCGGTGTAGCGGTGCGCTTTGATCAGCTGAAAAGGTCAGTACACCGTACGGAATATTGATGATGGCACCATATTCACGGGAGAAATCTCTCCCCGAGATTGCCTGTTTGCAACACTCAGAAAGAATAACAAAAGTTGCGACGAAGGATGCATTCCCTTTCTTCATTCTTGCGGTGCACTTTCCGATAGGTGTGAGTAGCTGCACTCCAGCTCCTCCAATCTGCGCTCCTGCCCATTCCATTCTAACCTTCTTGAGCGTGTCTGCCAGACTCTCACTCATTATTGAGAAGTCGGCGCCAGTGTCGACCAATCCCATGACGTCATGTCCGTCAATCGTAATTGCAACTTCGGCAGTAACAACCCCATCTTTCGTCGATTCATTGAAAATGTGTCTCTCTTCGCTCGGCAGTATTGGGGGATTTTCAACACTTCGACGATTCGCAACCTTCCCCCTTGAGGTCACTGCTTTTAGTTTCCCTGGCATGTCCTAGGAGATATCTCTCTTGGCATGTCAGTGGTGCTCCGTCTAGAGAATGGAGGATAACGCTCAGGAGAGGGTGAGCGTGACCGAAACCCAGGAGGAACGTCCCGCGGGGTCATGACACTCGTGTCGACCTCAGGTGTTCCGTTGAAATGGCTCCAAGGAACAGTGGAAGGAAACCCTTGGTACCTGCGGCGTGATACGGGCAATACCGGACGATGTGGCCTGCTTCCCCACAGTGAAAGCACAGGGGCTTATGATCAGGGGTACGCCAGATGTCAGTTTTGCGAAGTGGTGGCCACCTCGGCGTCGAAGTTTCTCTGTAGTACCAAGACGCTGTCGGCGGATGTTGCTGGTGGTACTGATGTGGTGTCGGCACGTTCGCTGGCTGTCGGCGGACTACGTCTGCATAGCTTGCCCTGGGAGTGCTCGTGTTCGGCTCAGGAAGCGAGTGCGCTTGCCTGATCTCGTGGCGTACAATTTCTGCTACTGAGGCAATCGTGCAGTGATTCGGTTTGGCGGCGAGCTTTTTGACCTCTTTTTGTACGATTTTTCGTATTAGTTGGCGCAAAGAACATTTGTCGGGTGTTGTTGCTGTGGTCGTGGCTGCCACGCTGATCGGTGCACTGTGGGTTGGGCGGTCATATTGGCGATAACGTAGATGCAGTGCGCGTTCGATAGATGTCGCCTCCTTGGAGAATTTATCCACACTTGTAGGCGGGTTTCGTACGAGACCAGCGAAGAGCTGCTCCTTAACGCCCCGCATGAGGTGGCTAACCTTTTTGGCTTTGGGCATATTAGGATCTGCTCAACGAAATAGCCGCACCATGTCCGGAACAAACATCGTAACGGATTCATTTGGTTTCTAAATCCGTGACTCGAGGAGACGCTGTTCGATTTCTCGTCTTTCAGTGCTCGCGAACGTGTCAAGAAACTTCTGCCGGAACTCGTCCCAAGACGACCACACGCGATTCGTGAACCATGTTCGGGCTCCGTCTTGAAGCGGAAAATAAACGTAGCCCAATTTCTGTGTGGTGTTCCACCCGTTAACATTCGCTGTGTGCTCGAATTCCTCGAGCCAGTCATGTGCATCCTCATATGCGTTTCCGTGGAAGTCAGGCGGAAGTCGAGGGTTCAAAACAGTCACCTGTGTCGTGCTTGAGCTGGACATGTTGGGGCCAGTGCTTCCAGGTGCCGTCATGCTTTCTGGCACAGTCACGCTTTCCGGCAATGGACTAAACTCCGGGCTGAGGCCTAACAGCCACCGGCTGCTGCGGTGAACGGGGGTGTCGATGCGCGGGAGTCTTTCTGGACTAGATGCGGGGCTGTTGTCAGGCGTCCCGAACATGTACCCAGCGCCTCCATCAGTGTCACAATGCAGAAACAGCAGCAGTCGAATACAGGAAACTCACTTTAATTGTACCAGAACACTGGCAAACTGATCGGAAGAAAACCTCCTTTTCTTCTCTCTCTGCGCGTGTTCTTAGTTGTTCTCTTGGTGCTGCATATTCAATGTGGAAATATGTTCTCATCAAATAGTGTGACGGCCGATGCTCTCAATGTTGCAATGTCTTTACCGAAATGAAAGTGCTGATAAAATATCGCGTCCGTGACCGTGAATGTGTAGTCCCTAAAGACCCATAGAGCTAATCAAAACGCGTCAGCTTAGTTTTTCACCAGTATTCACTACGTTAGGTCGGTGAAGGTGCGCTAAATATCTCCTGAATATTACAAATGCACGTTCTCACTAGTAGCTCGTGCTGGCCGCACTGCCCGGTCGCAATGTTCACTGTGTGAAGAAGAAGATGTGCCTGCACAATTCAGATGCACTGTTAAAGAGCGAGTATAACGCAACAGATCACTGCCACAAAAAAAAGGTAAAAAAATTACCGGAGCTATCACCGGAGCTAGCGTTAAACCACATCAATCCGGTCTGAGAGCGCACCGGCACCATGAAGTCTCGGCGCCATGAAGTCTCGTCGCCTAGACAACTTTCGCTCCCCGGGATAGCTGCGCACGCGGGAAAGGCTCCGGCATCGTCTTTCATGTCACTGCGTTGTTACGAAGCGCGCCTCCGACGACGTTACGAAGGGCGCCACGAATCACACCGCTGCCACCACTGTTACGAAAGACAGCGACGCCAACACGGTCCCGAAGGCGCCTCTGCTCCGATCTCCACCGACACGGTCATCTGCCGTTTGGTAGCGTAGGTTTCTCAGCTCGCGACTGCTTCTGTGCAGAGCTGAAAGACGAGCGGACGAGACGATGGTGAGTTAAACAAGGTTTATGGACAGCATATATACAGAGGCATTAGAAATTCGGCACTGGGGCCGACAGTTCAGCGACTCGAAAAGCCGAGCTCTCTTTTCTGACACATGTCTACTGCTCGCGATGTGCCGCAGGGCTTTTTTATATGCACTGGGAGGATTCTTTGAGTAACCAAATGTCCAACCAGAAGCGCCGCTGGCCGTGAGGTCAGAATCCTCCAATGGGGTCACCACTGGGCCGCGTCATTCTTGTCGAATGTATGTGTGTGCGTGTGTATGTGTGTGTGTGTGTGCCGGCCGCGTCCTACGTTGTCGGTTTTGGTCCAGTCTACCTACAAATTTACACACTGGTGTTATTCAGCTCACTCAAGATCACGACACTTTATTTTATCAGCTGCATGTAAGCAGGTATACGTGCTGTGGGTGACACCAGTCTCGTCTTTCTTCCCTGTCAGCCGTAGAGAAGGTTCATACATGCTTCTCCCTGAGAACAGTTGAGGCTTGGGCCAGTTGGTGATGCATATTGGATGGAATGAAGTGCTATGAACTGCTCTCCTCAACGCAAAAGACCTCCTCCTGTGTTTCTGCTTTTGTTGCCCCGTTAATTGCGCTTCATTTGATCAAGTATACTTATTCATATAACTGTCATTGTTTCAAGGTGGTTCGAGTGTTACACCTCATTCGCGTGGGTATAGCTTCATCCAACACCCATAGTTTAGGGGTGTTCATAAGCACCTATAAAGTAGGGTGTAACGTTTCTTTACATCCTACGTTTTCAGAGTGTTTCTAAACACCTTATTGTTAGGGTGTTCCTAGACACCCTAAAACGGTGTTGCCCATGACCCAAAAAATACACTCCTATGGGTGTAAAATTTTTTACAGTGATAGCAGTGAACCATTGCGATTCTATATTCCTCACTGTTTTTATCATCGCTTGTGGACACTGATAACCACGGAGACGACACTGGGGTTGGCAAAGATAGGCCTAAGCACGTGCGCACCGAGCAAACAATAAGTCATCAAAAACTCGCGTATACATTTAGGGTAACCACGTGATCAGCTGGGGCAGGTCTGTGGGAGGTGACTGCTTGGCAGCGCTGAAAATTGGTGGGTTTTGCATCCGTTTTGTACCGGGTTCGGTACTGCTCCTAATCACTGATAATATATATACTATTTCGTCCCTGTGGTGCATTGTTAGAACCGAATCATTACTAGGGGATCGAGAACTACGCGTTGACGCAAAAGGTGCGACATGGGTTAAGTTAATGTTGCTGCTTCTCTAAAGAAAGCCTTAGTGTTTGCACAAAAACAGTATTGCGTACGTTTACGCAAAGTTTTTTTTTTACTTAGGGCAGCACACAACAGTAACGGCATTTAGTGAGGAACGATGTCTCGGGTTATGAGAAAGCGTGGTAGATGGACTAATCTTTCATCAAATGCACAGCCATGCCTTGCTTTTGTTTAGCATTTCTCCTAATGATTTAGATCGTGAATATCTTGGTAAGCGTCAGGTGCTACAGTCTGTGCATTGCTGTGAATTTCTATGCACCCTCTGCTGTTTGGCTGTTGGTACCTTGAACACGGTGGCTGTAAAAACACACTATTATTTTAGGTACAATAAAATGCTCTAGAGAAAAAAATGATCGAATAATAAAGTTTCGTATGCTTCAGCTTCGTGTGATTTCTACCTACGCTAAGCAAAGAACGTAACAAGAATTTAACATCACTATTGGGATGCGCTCATGCTAAGTTGTTCGATTGTACTAACTTCAATGCAACTTATTCCAGGAACTTCAACAGCGTCTCACATTGCGTGACTGAGGCCATGAAGGTAAGCATCTTTGTTCAATGTACATTAAAATTCGCATCGCATTCTGAACGATAATTGAAGGATACGTGATGTGACAAGGCACTTAGGGAAACGATGGCGTAACCGTAAGAAAGTGGGTGGTGACCCTCCTCCGCTTCCAGCTAATCTGCTTTGGGGGTGAACTTTGTCGAACCAACAGCCTCCCGAGTGTGAACTAATACCCACAACAAATGTTTTAAAGTGCAGTTATGGCTTTTGTTTGGTTGCAGTCATATTGACAGGGCAAAAAACGTCCGAGATGTTCGATAAGCACGCCGATGCCTCCGACCACAATGCTCGTCAGGAAGTGAAACTGTGTGTGAGTGTTCTCACTCGTAACCTGCAGTTTCCGCCGTGTGATACTAGTCAGTTTGTGCGCTTCGAAATCTCCGTGATCATGCCATTCTCCCACATCTACTAGCATGTAGATACAGGTAGGGCAACGTTGCTGTGTCGAATCGACGTAGTGTACGACGCCGGTCACGTTGTTGACCATGCTCAGCCGATGCCGCCAATTGAGATTGCATCCCTGTCGTGGTTCTGGTCCGGCAAATACGTGTAATTTTGAACCCGCTACACGACGTCCACGTACCGAACGAGCACTGTGATTTGATAAAGTACTGTTTTGTTCCTTGCTGCGCTTCTTCCGCCAGTCAAAAGGACATTACGTTTCACAACAATCTTAAAGAGAATGGTACTCCTGCCCTTCTCGATGGTATACTTTTTCTGCAGGGCAGCGATAGCGACAGTGAACACGAATATATACACAAGAATCGCGAATTTCTGCCACCCCAGAATACGCAAACAACACAAGATATAATCACTACAGAGCACCTGCTCAAATTCCTGCTTTGGCAGTCAAGCGACCGTTCATGGCATCTACTAAAAATTCAAAGTACATCAAGTGACGAAATTTGAGATAACCGCTCTTATATTGCAGTTACGGGTGTCGGCATGGTGCAAGCTCGTGTTTTGTTGCAGTATACTGCGATATACATCTACTATCCTTCTGCTTTAGGAAATGTCTTGAAGCGTATGGTGCTGGTGGGACTCAGGCAGAGGCGAAGTTCTGCCTTGGCTGATGCAAATGACTGCAGTTTCTCTCAGTAATGTTTGTTGAGTGAGAGCGTTATGATAAAGTAGGTCATATTAACACAACACAGGGCTTTAGCTAGAGTGTCAAAACAAAACGGTCATCACAGATTTTGTATATGGCGCACAGGGCCACAAATATTATGCGAAAACCTTTAGTGATAGTGTAGTAAACAGCGCCAACCGGTTTTCCTGAGGAATTTCTGGTAATTGGTGTGCTATGCATGCGCTTGTGTTCATTAGTAAACGCACCAAGCAAAAAACAACTTGTATAGTCTCAGATGTCCTGCAGCGCTCAACTGCACCCACGAAGCGCACTTACCTGGGGCGATTCGGAGGCTGTATCGTTGACTCCTTGTCTAGGGGCATCCGCGGGATGTTTTCTGACGGCACCTCACATGGTGTAGATAACCTACGCCTCAAGCTTCCGCGCAATAAAATGCTAAGTTTTAACGATAGGTATAGCGCGGGATCAGCGCGATGGTAAAGCGACAAGAAGAAGACGAGCACTACCTTGTCCCTTTCTTATCATTTTGTTCTCTCGCAATAACGATCGTCATGTTATATCAACTAGCCCAAACCGCTACGCTAAAGACTGGCGATGTGCTGAAACACGGTTGCAAGCTTACCGAAAAGTAAAGCGTAGGGTGGGTAAGCCGCTGTCAGCGAAGTGCTTGCTGCACATGGTCGATAAAGGCGTTCTGGTCACTTTCCCTCTCTGAGTTTGACTATCCACTTCTTTCTCGTCTTCGGGCCCTTAGTATAGTTGTCAACGCTAACGCCCTATTCACGGGTGCGTGATCAAGAAACAGAGCGCTGCGATAATGAAACAAACGGTAAAAGTGGACACCCACTGTTGTTAGAACAGTGTCTTTGCCGAGCTCTACAACGATGGTAGGTTCTATACGGCTCCGCGCGTCGACAGCGCGTGAATACTCGAACTGACTTCATACAAGTGCTGTTCGCAGCGCCGCAATCAGTCGCACACCTGGCCAACAAACGAACAAACAAAGTAGAGTTGAATCTCCCAGAAAAAAACTTTTTGGCGAGGGTACGTTATATACGCAACGTACACTAGTCGCCACAAGCTTTATTACTAAGTGCAAGATTTTGTGCCCACAGATTATACCACGTGACCAAAATATTAATTCAAGGTTTAAATACAAACTTATCAAGCAAACATCTGGCCAAAAAGCCGAGTAACTATCGCAATAAAATGTTGGGGACAAGCACTGTCCTAATTTGGAGAGTATTTGCTTAAAAATGGGTCGGTACACTATTAAAATACTGGAGTGATGTTCTCTCCATTTAGGGAAAAACGGCGATATCCCCAATGTTCATCTTTAAATAGAGAAACGTTGCTCCCTCATCCAAGGAGAAACATGTTTCTCCTTATGAAAACCAACATGGCTGCCTCCCGGCGAAGCGAGTAGGCTTAGCAAATGCAACGATTCTCGACTGATAAGGAGTACACGGCACTGAAAGTTACAAAAAACGGTTCCGCTGATCTTGATATTGAACGAAATGATTATAAAAGCAAGCAGACAAACCTGCGGCAATGAACACATCGCGAAAGAGAACGATGGAGCAAGCGCGTTTCATTCGGTCAGTGAAGCGACGTTCACTCCGAAAGACACGGATACTGCAGAGCCCTCACATGAAGAGTGCATGCTAGGCTTGCTGTATTTATCTCTCGCAGATTCACATAGTGTAGCGACGTTATTCATGCATTTACGGGTCCGCAGGTCACGAGATGTGCCTCCAAACCGTAGACTCGATCGCAGCAAAACCATTCTGACTCAGTAGCACAGCCTTGATAGATGTTCAACGTTATATAAGTAGCTGGAGGTGTGAGAGCGTCTTAGCCATGAAGTAGCTGGTAGCTGGCGACATCTAGAGGAACTAAACAATACTAAAAAAAAGCTGTCTGCCACGACGTGCGTAGTCATACCCACAATCACGGCTCCCTTGCGGATTGTTTACGCCTCAGCCCATTCAGGATTACTTACTGACACCGCAAGCCTAATATGTGCTGATGGAATACATATAGCTACACTTGCACACATGGACACATACTACACATATACTACGCAACAAGTACGCTAACAAGTTCACAACAAGAGCACAATCAACCATTCACAGCAACGGGCCACACCTCAAGGTGTTCACTCACACCCTTCTATGAAAGCGCACCAGCTTATATAGCAATGAATTTTGACTAACCATTGTGGCACAAGTTACAAGTAGTTTTTCTTACACTTTTTTCACGTTTTGTGTCAATACCAGAACATGCGCACACGTAAATATATTGTATCTGATGCCTAGGCAAACGTAAGTTTATCAATGGTTGCATAATAATGAACGGAATAATTACTAGTGCTTATCAGGTTTTCATGAAGGCGAATACCCCCAAACCGAGCATAGAATGCCCACGGCATTCCGAACTCTGCGCCTTTTCTCGACCACTGACACAGTCACTTTTTTTCTTTAAGCCTCTGAGATAGCAAACACTTGCCGCGCGTTAGCCATTTCGGAGGTCACGTTTTTTTTTCTTCTTGTTACTTGGAGAGGGCGCAGAAAGCCGACCAAACTTTGTCTCCGCCGTAGTAGGTGTTCTGTGGTCACGTCGACCTCGTTTAGTTGTTTCGTGTTTACATTTGCTTATATTCTTTTTACGTGCTTACCACAAGTGTGACTGTTAACCATGGATACAGTACTCTACTAGCCTTTCAATGACAATGTTTTTGATGTGTTGACGACCGTCCTAGAAGTGTATACGTACGTTACAACGCGGGTCTTGCGAGAGAAATAAGCGATGACCTCGCATCCGACGGTATTATTTTGTGAGCTATGACAGTGGCTGTTGGTGTCGCGGCAGCTCTAATACTTCAGTTCAGGAACTTTCACTGCAATGCGCAAATTTACTATAACTTTATAGAATGTTGTGCCTACATACTTTTCTGCTTCAGATGCCTCTCGCGATTTGCCTCGCGTGTCAACTTGCAATCATAGTGCGTGCAACAATTTTGTTGTTAGCACTGTGGCTGTGGTGGTTATTACTCGTGAATTCAGAACACTCTTTTCACAAAGGTGAGTGAGCATTAGTCCTTACTTGCTTTGCACGGCTGTTACTAGAAGTGCATTTTGTGTTGAGTTTCTCACGACAAAGGAGAATCATGGACGAGAAAGGCATACTGCACGCGTGCACAGTTCCTTCCTACTTAGTGCTGGCATGGGCAATTACAAACGATTGCGATTGAGAAATTCATTTGACCTACAGAAGTCACTGGTTCACTTTGCACAAAAGTTTAGTTATGATGATGTTTAAAACGTTTCTGAAGGTTGTAACCTGGTCTGGCGAATAAACACTTGGTGAAACTTCGCAGCGTGCTTCCCTTTGTGCTTTCACCTGCCGTGGTAGCATAGTCTCTTATTGGGTGACGTGTGACTATGCTGGAGGACGCAGGTTCGACTTCCGGCCACGGCGGCCGTATTCGAATGGGGGTAGACTGCCAAGGACATTCATATGGCAGTAATGGCACGTATAACTCTATCAATTGTATATAATCGTGCTTTCACGCATGGACTGTAGAGTGGTATCAGGTTTTCTAGAATGTTGAAAAATTAAGTGTGATGTTTTTTACGCGCCTCGTTGAATTCATAAGTACTGTTGGCGCCGTGCGATACTAAAAATGCGTGGGCTTACCAAGTAGGTCGACACCGCAAAAGTTGATTATTTTTGTACACTCTAAGGTAATCGATAAAGCAAGACTGCTTGGGAAGCAGAGCTCCTTGTATTCTTGACAAATTGGTAGTATGAAACAACACGAGACACACATGGAGGTGTGCGGAGCATCATGCGTGTGCCTGACAATAAAAAAAGAGAGGCCTTTAGTCTACACTAACAAAACAAACAAAAACGTCACTCCTGCATTGCTTACATGAATCTTAGGTAAAAGCAATCGCTCGCGACTGGCCGCGTCCGGCTAGCCTTGGCGTGCGCATGGGCATGCGCAAGACGCCCATTATTGAGGAGAAACTTGAACGCTGAAGGAGGAACGTTGCTCCTTTAGTCCTTGCCGCGAGAGGGCGCGACGGGTAAAGCACCCGAAAGGGAGGAAGTCACTGCGCCGGAGGAACGGAGCCCGTTTCTCCATTCTCGCTGCCTTTTTTTAGAGTGTATCAATAATCGTGACACATTTGGGTTTACAGATGTGTTTTATTTGCAAGTTTCAAAAAATGTGTCACTTATGACGTTCTAATTGGCATAGTAATATGGTCCCTATTTGTTTATATGGACTCTAAAGTAGGCGCGGCAAAACGGCTGCGGCCAGGCCGCTAACGAAGAAGTTTGTTTTCGCTGTGCAGGTTTTCCTGCTAGCGATCGCTGGCGTACCAACTTAGTGCAACGTGTGCCTTGTACCCCATGCGACAAACTCAAGCTCAGACACACGGCCGCAATCAAGATCAACATTCACGCCAGGCCTTTTGGACATCCCTCTTCAAGATCTGCGCATGTTCATGACATCATGTGCCACGGACAGTATAAAAGTACTACCACAGAGCTACTTCACCAGTGGGCACGGCCAAACGGCTGTGACCATGCCGCTAACCAAGAAGTTTGTTCTTGCTGTGCAGGTTTTCCTGCTAGCGATAACCGGCATACGAACTTCTTGCAACGTGTGCCTTGGACCCAGGGCGACCAACGCAAGCGCAGACACACGGCCGCAATCAAGATCAACATTCACGCCAGGCATGTTGGACACCCCTCTTCAGGATCTGCGCATGTCCGTGACGTCATGCGCCACGGACAGTATAAAAGCACTACCACAGAACTACTTCACCAGTAAGCACGGCGAAACGGCTGCTACCATGCCGCTAACCAAAAAGTTTGTTCTCGCTGTGCAGGTTAGTTGTTCATTCTCTACAATTAGGAGTGGAGAGGAGTTGTTTTTATTGGTTTTGCTTATTAATGTTACGTAGCTCTTGGAATTGTGACTTGTGGCGATGTTGAAAGCAACTCGGGTCACTCTACAGCTGATATTTTACAGAATGTACTGAAGGGTCAGGCCGATAGTCACGCCGAGGTTACTGAAATGAAAAATAATTTCAGCGAGTGTGTACATATCATTCGTGATCTTGACTCACGTTTAGAATCACCAGAGAAGCTTATGAAAAAACCAAAGGAAAGCTTGCCGCTAATGACAGCGCTTCAATCATCGTCATTATGCCTTCAATATTATTGGCCTTGCAAAGCAGAAAACTTGTTGATCTTGAAGATTGCCGTCGAAGGTCAAACATAACCGTTCAGGGCATTTTGGAAAATAGCGGGGAAAACGAGGCATCATTAAGAAAAAGTGTTGTTGGAGACTTTTTTGAGAAAAAACTTGGAGTTAAATGCGAGTCTATAGACCGTATTTACCGTTTTGGCCGCTGCGCTGGCCTACGCCCAGTAATAGCTTCTTTTCAAGACTTTAATGAAAAGCAGGCTGTCATTCAAGATACACACAAACCTAAAGGGACAAACATTTTTATTAAAAATGACTACAGTCATGAAGCACTGCGCGTGCGCAAGCTTCTTTGGGATAGCGCCAAAGTTGACCGAGTGAATAAGAAGCGCTTATCTCTTTTGCATGATAAGTTGGAAATTGATGACACCATCTTTGTATGGGCTGATGCCAGAAATCAGCGTGTAGCACTTCCAAAGCAGCGCGACGCCGCTCGTTGACGTAAAACGCGTACAGAGACAAAACACATAAGGATACGAAATTTTAATGCTCAGAGCCCTGTAAATAAAACTGACGAACTTCAACTGTTACTTCTTGAACATGATCCACGCATAACAGTAATCACGGAAACCTGGTTAATCGACCACGTTTGTGATTCTGTTTTAATACCGCCAAACTATAGCATTTTTCATTGTGAACGGCCAAGTAGGAGCGGCGGCGTAGCCATTGTTCTACGGCATTCATTGACACGTGTTGTTATAAACCAAATTGATGGTCATGAAAGTTTGTTCCTCAGAGTAAACTGCTGGAACCATATCTTTATCGTGTGTGCTGTGTATAGGCCCCCGTCGGCTTCCCCTGAATACATTTACAAACTGTGTGATTCTATCGCTGCGTTTTCGAAAAACAGGGTGATACTCGCCGGTGATGTTATTATTCCTTGCATTGATTGGCGTGACTCCGTTTCCTTTTTCGATGCGGACATAAACCCTCTTGTGTATATTATGATTATGTGTGATCTAAAACAAACTGTTACCGCGTACACCAGAGAAGCGGGAAGTGGCCATGTAGTAATAGATTTATTTTTATTAGTAATGCTATTTGTACATGCTCTGTGAATGTGGTCGATGGTGCGTTGGACCACAAGGAGGTGTACTTCTTCTTTCCGCTTGATGATGCGAAGTCACACGAAAAACAAGGAAAAAAAGGTAATAAAAGATTTTGCTAAAGCCGATGACCTTGCAATACTTGACTGTTTGTGGGAATTTCGTGATAACGTGCCGGGCTGCGTCACAACTCTGGGATGCTCTGAAAGAAACTATTCATTATTGCATTGAAAAATTTGTCCCCTCCAAATATGTTCGTACAAAAAAATAACCCATGGATGACAAGAGAAATCCTTCATTTACAGCGTAGGCTAAAACAAGCCAAAAAACATAAAAAACCAGTTAGTGAGATATCTCAATTAAAAGTCAGCCTTGCTTTCGAACTCTCCGACGTGAAAATTAGGTATTTCACTCATTATTTACTTGAATTTTCGACAAAAAGCTCTGAAACATTCTGGCGATATTTAGAGCAAACGGATGCTACGCCCAGTCAAATAACAGTTGATGGTTCCATTGTGAGTGATGCGTAGGTTATCTCTGACCAGTTTAACAGATACTTCTGCTCCGTATTTTCTGCTCCCCAACATGAATTACCACATGACATCCTTCTTCCAGTAAAGTCTCCCGAGTTCATAACTTATGAGGGTATATTTTCTTTGCTGCTTAAGCTGAAAACTAAATCTTCAGCTGGTCCACACAATATCCCTAACACAATCTTGTGCAATTATGCCGAACCCATTGCGCATATTTTAATAAACGTTTTTCACCTCTCCTTTGAAAATTTCTTCATTCCTGATGACTGGCGCATGGCGCGTGTAGTACCAGTGTTTAAGAAAGGGGATCGTCTAAACATTGCAAACTATAGGCCTATTGTCTTAACGTGTACGTTATGTAAGCTATTAGAACACATAGTTGCACATTACATCACAACATTTCTTGAAGAAACCGCCTGCTGTCGCCATTGCAGCACGGATTCAGAAAAAAATTATTGACCACAACGCAGCTAGTCAAAACAATTTGAAATTACGTCGTCGCTTGATACGGGGAATCAAATTGATGCTACTTTTTTTACGTTTCAGTAAACCCTTCGATCTTGTCACGCATAGCAATCTCATTTCTAAATTACATGTTCTAGGTCTACCTGTTAACCTCATTGACTGGATCCATTCTTACCTTCACAATTGCAAGCAGTATGTTATAGTAAAAGACAGCATGTCTGGTATTCTACCAGTATCATCCGAAGTTCCTCAAAGAAGTGTTTTGGGACCTATTCTCTTTCTAGTGTATATAAATGACATTGTTAAATCCACAGACACATCACAAGTCCACATAAAGCTTTTTGCAGATAACTGCATACTTTTTAAAACGATTACTGCTCCGAATGACCAGATATGCCTTTATAAGACCAAAGTTAGATTATGCTAGTGTCGTTTGGGACCTACATATAAAGAAAGATGTTAAGAAGCTTGAGATGGTGCAGCGAAAAGCGGTTCGCTCTATATATAATGCCTGCCACAGAAATGACTCGCCAACAACGATCATGGCTAATAATGATATCGCGACTTCACAATACCGAAGAGCTGTTGCCCGGCTGAAATTTCTACACTCACTTAATTTCCGTAAATTTAACATTAGTCCAGAAACCTATATCAAAAATCGAATCTCAAGGCAAACTCTACATACGCACAGTTACACTTTTGAACCTTACTTCGCACGTACTAATGTTTTCATGTACTCGTTCTTTCCTTGCACGATCAATGATTGGAACGCATTACCTTTTGAAGCATTCAGTGATCACGAAAATCCTGACTTCAATAACTATGTATCTTTCCATCTTAAACTGCACAACTCAAGATCTCAGAATGACTCACGTTGTATCTGATCTGCATTCTCTTGTTGCAATTTTCAATTTCTTGCTGCCATTTAACTTTGTTCAAATGTTATCCTTTGTTTTACTGCCCAAACATGTTTTTATTCCTTGAACTTTCATTTTCTTAAAGTTAGATTGTGAATCACTCTTTATTATGCCCCCCCCCCCCCTGCTTAGTCATTCGACCGCAGTATTCTCTGAATAAATAAAAATGAATAAAGATCTAAAAGATTTCATAGTGCGACGTGTGCTGAACGTTAGAAACTTCGAAGTTTCAGCTAGAGAAAAAATCGGCCCTGTATCTGCATGTTTCACTTCAAATGTCATCTAAAGACGATAGTCTTGCACCTGAAAGGAGTGACTAAAACGTTTATTTCGTGTTATGGGCGAGAAAAGCAGTGACTGGGATTTTGGAGGCGCTGCGTAATAGGAGTGCCATCAGGCAGTAATCCTGGATAATAAAAGACTGGCATCCGATATAGCAAGCCTGCGGCGCGTGCGCTCAATCTCGGAGGTCACAATTTGTAGATTGCAAAGCGACGAGTGGCTGCCATCACCGTATCGTCTGGACGAAGCGCTGAAAGTGAATAGCGTTACAATGTCAGTGCAGCGTAAATAACAGTTAATTCTTTAGGATTACTTATGCATAAAGAAACATGCCACAGATATTGACGCGTTGAGGTTTTGCCCAGATACACGCAGCATTTATTTTTAGTCAAGCATACGCACAAGTAAGAACGCCAAAACCAGACCAATATTGGTGCACATTGCCAATGTGGTCAAATTTTAGCCACTCAGGGTGACATGCAGACACGTCGACCGACTGACAAACCAAAATTTTTGTGTCAAAGTATAGGGAACCAACAACCGTCGGGCGGTCCCACCGGTGCGCTGACATCCGCCCCACCAACGGAGATGTTACCAATCACACAGGCGCTCTTCCGCGCGTGGGCGGCCTTCGAGCCTTTTTTATGCTGGAGCTTGCGATCGTCTCCGACGTCCCGTCTACTCACAAAGTGACGGATCCCATCAAGGTTGAACCATGCAGCTACATACCTGTGTTTGCTCAGGAACTTTTAGATGCGGAAGCATCTTATACACTCGCCTTGTAGTGCGCCGTCCGCACCGCTTCTCGAACATTCGACAGCTGACGCGCGCGCATGCGCCGTCGCGCCGTCGCCCACCATCTGTGCCACGCGCGCTTCTCCTTCGAGAACATTCGACAGCTGACAGCGCATGCGCCGTCGCGCCGTCGCCATGTGTGCCGCGCGCGCGCTTCTCCTTCGAGAACATTCAACAGCTGACAGTGCATGCGCCGTAGCGCTGTATATATACTCAAGGTCGGCGCTCGCTCGCTCAGTTGCCGCTCGTCGGTTGGTTTGTACGGCGCGTCGACGTCCAAGGTCGCGGTGAAATGAATTCCAACGAATCCACAAACACAATGATCGACGTCCCTTCGACCAGCGCCGTCCTTTCGCATACGTGTGTACGTGTTCACTCATTTAACACCCCCTCCTACAACCATGTTAACCAATTTAGCCATCGACCCAAGTAAGTCGCAATTTAACACCCCATTTCACAACCACGTTAACCAATTTAGCCATCGACCCAAGTAAGTCGCACTTTAACACCCCGTTAACCAATTATATGCTCCGCATCCTCCTCAGTGTTCCCCCGAGGGAAGCTGCGGGCAATTTTTTTCAGTCTCCAGCACCTTCACACAGAGCACAAGCTACGCGCGATGTCACGAATTGTGCATTGCCGCTTCAAGCCTGTCGAAGGCTTCGACGACTCGAGACTGCAATCACTGCAAAACGCCTGTCAGAGTAAAGCAGGCACGCAAACGATATTTGCCTCAAAATAAGTTAACACGACAATGTTGCTAAAACATGCTTTGTTGCATCTGTGGTAGAAACAGGCTTAAGAAATGCATTAATTGACCGTTGCCGCCATTCAGTCTTTGTGCGGGCCGACATTACATTGGGTTATTTTGTTTGATTTCTCATTTTTTCTAAGCTGCTTGCTGTTCTATAACCCTGATTTGCAGTAGACGAGTGAACCCTGAACAAATAAACGTGGCAAGTGCTTGTGCGGTTATGGTAGCCTGGACGATTACAAATATTGCACTGCAGTTTTAGTATTTGAATGAATTTGAACATAAATCTTGCACAAGTGCACCACGTGCCTGCAGAAAACCACGAGGAAAGCCACAGCATAATGACAACGCCAGCGTCGACGAACTGTTTGGAAGTATGATGCCCTCGTTGTATGAGTGTTTCATTGCATGTGTGCTGTTAATATTGTTTGAATGAAACACCTGTGATCTCATGTCATTCTCGCAAATATAGCGATCTGGTAATGCGCGCTTTCTTTATATAGTTGTCAAATTCTTTTATGTGGTTCTGTGCTGAGAGTAGTGATTGGATATTGCTTGATATGCAGTGAATATTGTCACTATTGCTCCAAGCCTACAAGAGCACCTTTGTGGGTAACAAACAGCCTACACAGCTGTCCCCTTTTTATGCATTGATGTACCTCCCGGGTACTATTTACATTTACGGAGAGACTGAAAGAGATAACAAGATGTGAGGGAGACGTAATCTGCATTCAAACAGAAGAAAGCAGGTGGGTTTTGCAGATTTTAAAAGTTACTCGGCTACTTCGAGTGCCTTGCAAGGCTTCACATGTGCTGCAGATGTCAGGCACCTACCGAAGCTACATGTAGCAGGAAAAGACTATGCACAACTCATGACGCAAGAACAGGAGCTTTACAAGAGAAATGCTGTCTGTGAGTCACTACCATACCTATGTAAAGCCATCATTAGCCAGTCAAGCTACGTAAGGTTTGGAAACAATAGTGACAGAGGACATTAGTGCTCTTCAAGTTTATTCTTGATGCTTCCAGCATTAGGTATGTTACACTTATTTAAGTGTCACAAAGAAAAGAAGTTGTGATTAAGCAGTACCACAAGCAACACAATACTTCACGACAAACAAAGCAGCAAGGGGGTTGGTAAGGCCATCCTGAACTCAAGGCCATTTTTTACGAGGGCCACGGCATGTGGTGCGTACAAAGTTTCAAGTTTTTCTAGTGGAACACACAGGGTTATACAGTGACAGAACAAGCCAAGTACTCTTTTATTTTTGTTTTAGTACGGTGTACTTCAATTCTAGAATGCCAAGTTTACAGTTTTTTGTTTTATTTTTTCGACTGTAGGGTTTTGTACAGAACCCCCTGGCTTGGTTAGAAATTAAGCACCTACAAGGCGTTGAATTTTGGAAGGTGGCGCCATACTAAAATTCAAGTGCTCAGCATTTTACACTGAACAAACGCTTCAAAGGAAAAACGTCTGAAGAAAAATAAACAGTGCGATGTCACAACGCTAACACTTAACTTTAGCATGGGCCAGTTGCGTTTAGGATGATGCGATCTTCACTAAACTGGGGGAGGGATATTTTGCAAGCTAGAATTATTTGTCACCACCAGTGAAAAGCAACAGTAACCATTCAGCTCTTGTAGTACCTGGTTTAGAGATAAGTTGTTGTCCTTTTTGAGATAGGTTTGATCATTCACCGAGATCAGCCTTCACTGTGTGGCCGCCTTGACCATATTTGTTGCCTCTCTAGAAAAACTTGCTTTTAGCAATCAAGTGTCCACACAAGTGGAAGAAAAAATACAAGTTCTGCAGCTCAGGAGAGAGTATCCTTGACTACATCCAGGGTCCGCAGCAACAGAACACTGAAGAAAACGCATAAATATTTCACTAAAGTGCAGATATTAATGTATCTGTTGACTGTACGCAAGTCTTTTTTTATGGATACTCGAGCAGACAAAGTGTTGCTGTTGAAGTTTGCAGAGATGACATCTTTCTTCACGAGAGCATCCCAGCACATGAAAATTATTTCACAAATCGTCTACCTGCTTCAGTGTCAGCGAAATAAAGTATATACTCAGAGATTTGTTTTTACGACTACATCTTTATCACAAAACATACTGAAAGAAAGCGTTTCAAGTTTCTCTCTTTTATTTTGCAAGCAATGAAACTGCATATGAATTCAACTACAAAGTGATATAACTTTACATTGCTAAAAATGAAAAATAATTAACGTGGCTTTTACTCGCTAGCTCTAGTGTTCTATGTGTGTCTACACTGAGTACGCTAGTTATTTACAAGTCCATGCAGTATATGAGCAGCTGAAGTAGAAGGGCGTTTATTTTACAGCTATTAGGCTAAACAATAAGCTGCTGTTTCCTAAAACACCCCTTATTTTGAACTAAAACTAGTAAATCTGAATGAGGTTGAGAATCATATCCACATACTCAAAAATATAAGTGCCTCATAGTAGTATCAGTTAAGAAGTATCATTAAAACACGATTACATAAATGAAAGTAGGAAACAGTATTTTACATGTATACAAAACGAAGCGACAAGTTAACACAGGAAACTAAATAATTCACACATGTTCGCTGTATACTGCTGACCTAAGTCGGTAACGCTGGCCTGGTAATCTTTGGCCATACGTGATCTTCTCGCCCCGAAAAAATCCACAATCATCATCGACCAAACGCATACACACAGCTCAACGCAGTTTTCTAAGTTTGTAACGAGAAAAACAAGTTCTTTCCTTCTGTTAACCAAGCATGTACTTGCAAGGCTCCAAAAGATGCTCCTCTAGACAAGTTCAAACTCAAGTGACAACACATCAAGGAACAAAAGCTCATTACCTAAACAGAAAACATAGAAGACAAGTTTGTGGAAACAACACCCACATTAAAAATTCTTCATTGCTTGTGTAGGTGCACTATGAAGGAGTACCGATGCTCCCCCATAATTCGTTCACTTTGTTATTTTGTATTCTAGAGTGAGGCCAAAGCAGTATTGAAAGTGTTTTTGTACTTCATGAAGCAGACTTCTCCACAAGAAAAATTGGTTGTTTGGAGCAGTTATCAATGTTTAGGAGCAGATAATAAATTTTCCATAAAATAACTGAAGTTAAGAGCATTGTCCAAGCATCTCTTAATTATAAAAATATATTATGAAAGACGTTTACCAGACAACATTCACAGTATATTTTGTGTTGTAAAGAATGACATCTAGGTTTTTAAAACATGCTGTAGAACGAGCTAAAGATCAAAATACTAGACTTAGGTGCAGAAATCAAATAAAAACGGGAAGGCTGAGCAACACACGTTATATGTAACCACAATGTCAAATAATATTTGCTAAATAGACAGTATAAAATTTGTATCAGTGCAATCGTCCTATTTTCGCAATTCACCACATTAGCTTGCATGTCTAGATGAGAAAAAAACAGCCAAGTGCAATACCTCTTAGTATGCCGACTCTCGTCGCACGAATGAGATCAAAGCCGATAGCGCTGCTCACTAGTAACACACTGAAATGATAGTGAACACAATATTTTCAGTTTATTCAGGAGTTATGAGCTGGAAAAACAGTAAAAGTTCGTCATTATCATACTCTCAGTGTTATTTTGGAGAAGGTTTGAGTAATTACTCACAAAAATACTGGTTAGAGCAGCATAGATTATTCTCTTTTGAAGCAATTAGAGCAACATTTCATTTACGCCAATTAGTGTGATGGTTAACGGTGCAACCATGACAGATGACTGTGGTCGTTCTTTGCGCCTAATTGTTGCGATATATAAGTTAGCTTGCACACAGCAGACAAAAGATATTACTCATGCATGGGATAAGATTAGTCAGTACCTTATTGTTCAATACATTGTATATATTGTCACGGGGTCGTGACGTGGCCGAAGACAGGAGACTTCGTGTGGGGATTTAACTGTTTATTTGGGCGAACCTGTGCCCGGTAAACGGAAAGTCTAATTACAGCAGCAGTCTCGCACAGATAGCAGTCTCGGACTGATAGCGGCGAACGGAGCGTCGGCCTTCGATCAACAACTGACAAGCGGCGAAGCGCGTCGGCATTTATACTCTTGCCGTCGAATGTTCTAGCGTTATCGCTGGCGGTGGCGTAGGTTCCACAACAATCTGTACCGTTCCCACAGTGGGCGTGATCTTATTGAAATGATCTACTACAGTCCGGAACCTTCTCGAAAACTGCAGGCGCGGTTTGCGCTGAGAATCGTGTGGTGTTTTGGGACGATAACAAAACCTTGAGAAATAGAACGTGGCATTGCCCCCCTCTGAAAAAAAAGGCATCGTCCCGATGCTTTAACTAAAGATGAAAGTACTATAATAATGCAAGAAAGTACAATGAATAAGTTACGATACAATAATACAAAAAAACACTGGTTCAGTTTGTTAACGCGCATGAAACGGCTTGAGGCGCGCGACATGGACGACTTCAGGTCGCGATCGGCGTCGTTGAGAGTTCGTGATACCATCGGGGACAACCTCGTAATCAAGTGGGCCGAGACGTCGAACCACCCTGTACCGTTCGAAGTACCGTCTCAGAAGCTTTTCACTTAGTCCCCGTCGGCGTATTGGCGTCCACACCCAAACACGTTCACCGGGCTGGTATTCCACGAAGCGTCGTCGAAGGTTGTAACGGTGGCTGTCGGTCGTCTGTTGATTCTTGATACGGGCACGCGCAAGTTGTCGGGCTTCGTCGGCGCTTTGGAGGTACTCGCTCACATCGAGGTTTTCTTCGTCGGTGACGTTGGGTAACATGGCATCGAGCGTCGTTGCCGGGCTCCTTCCGTAGACGAATTTGTATGGAGATATCTGCGTCGTCTCCTGCACCACCGTGTTGTATGCGAAGGTCACATACGAAAGAATGGCGTCCCACGTCTTGTGTTCGACATCGACGTACATTGAAAGCATGTCGGCGATCGTCTTGTTAAACCGCTCGGTGAGGCCGTCGGTCTGTGGGTGGTATGCTGTCGTCCGGCGGTGGTTTGTTTGGCTGTATGCCAAGATCGCTTGAGTTAAGTCGGCTGTGAATGCCATTCCTCTGTCGGTGATGAGGACCTCCGGGGCGCCGTGACGTAGGACGACATTTTCGACGAAGAACTTAGCTACCTCGGATGCACTACCTTCTGGCAGGGCTTCTGTCTCGGCGTAGCCGGTGAGGTAGTCGGTAGCTACCACGATCCACTTGTTTCCGAAATCCGACGTCAGGAACGGCCCCAGTAGGTCCATACCAATCTGCTGGAAAGGTCAGCAAGGTGGATCAATTGGCTGCAGAAGTCCCGCTGGCCTTGTCGGCGGTGTTTTGCGTCGCTGACAGTCCTGGCATGCTCTCACATAACGAGTGACGTCGGTGGTAAGACGTGGCCAGTAGAACCTTTCTTGTATCCTCGCGTGCGTGCGAGAAACACCGAGGTGCCCTGCCGTCGGGTCGTAGTGCAGGGCCTGCAGGAGTTCTGGTCGCAGAGCTGAAGGCACCACATGGAGGTACTTAGCTCGAAGCGGTGAAAAGTTTTTCTTTTGTAGAAGACCATTTCGTAGAAAGAACGACGCAAGTGCGCGCTTGAATACCTTCGGGACTTCGGTGGTCCTGCCTTCGAGGTATTCTATTAGGGCCTTAAGTTCTGGGTCGGCCCTTTGTCGTTCAGCGAAGTCGTCGGTAGTTATCGTTCCTAAGAAGTAGTCGTCATCCGGGTCGTCGGGTAGCGGTTGGTCGACAGGCGCACGAGAGAGACAGTCGGCGTCAAAGTGTTTTTTGCCGGACTTGCAAATGACAGTAATGTCATATTCTTGAAGTCTCAGGCTCCATCGTGCGAGGCGACCTGAAGAGTCCTTCAAGGTGGCTAGCCAACAGAATGCGTGGTGATCGCTCACAACTTTGAAGGGCCTGCCGTAGAGGTAGGGGCGAAATTTCGACGTAGCCCAGATGATGGCGAGGCACTCCTTTTTTGTTGTGGAATAATTTGCTTCTGCTTTGGATAGCGATCGGCTGGCGTAACTAATAACCCTCTCAAGTCCGTCAGCCCTCTGCACAAGAACGGCGCCAAGACCTACGCTGCTTGCGTCAGTATGTATTTCCGTCTCGGCGAATTCGTCGAAATGGGCAAGTAACGGAGGCGTCTGGAGGCGATGTTTAAGCTCCTGGAAAGCGTGTTCCTGCGGCGTTTCCCACATGAACTCCACGTCGGCCTTGGTAAGGTTAGTGAGAGGATCGGCGATGCGGGCGAAGTTTTTCACGAACCGCCTATAATAGGCACACAGGCCCAGAAGACGGCGCACAGCTTTCTTGTCAATGGGCGGCGGGAAGTCGGCGATGGCGGCTGTTTTCCGTGGATCGGGACGAACTCCAGATTGCTGATAACGTGCCCCAGAAACAAGAGCTCCTCATACGCAAATCTGCTGCACTTTTCTGGCTTCAGTGTGAGTCCGCAAGTCTTGATGGCTTGAAGTACAGCTTCAAGGCGCCGAAGATGTTCGTCGAAACTCGACGAAAACACGACGACGTCGTCCAAGTACACAAGGCAAGTCTGCCACTTCAATCCTGCCAGTACTGTATCCATAACGCGTTGAAAAGTTGCAGGCGCTGAGCAAAGGCCGAAGGGCATCACCTTAAACTCGAAGAGGCCGTCCGGTGTTATAAACGCCGTCTTCTCTCGGTCTCTTTTGTCGACTTCGATTTGCCCATAGCCAGTCTAGAGGTCTATTGACAAAAAGTACTTGGCTTTATGGAGCCGATCAAGTGCGTCGTCTATTCGTGGGAGAGGCTACACGTCCTTTATTGTGATTTTGTTCAGGCGGCAATAATCGACGCAGAAACGTAGGGTCCCATCCTTTTTTTTCACTAACACCACGGGGGATGCCCATGGACTCTTGGACGGCTGGATAATGTCATCCCGCAGCATTTCACCAACTTGTCTCTTCATGGCCTCACGTTCTCGCGTCGAAACTCTGTATGGACTCTGACGGAGTGGTCTGGCATTTTCAACGGTTATGATGCGAAGTTTCGTGATTGGGGTCTGCCGAATTTTCGATGACGACGAAAAGCAATCTTCGTATTGCAGGAGCAGGGCCTTGAGCTGTTCTTGCTTATCGTTCGGAAGTCTGGGATTGACGTCGAAAGCTATGGGAGGGGCTTGGTTCCTCTGAGCAGGTTCCGCAGAATCGGCGAGGGCGAAAGCACTGGTGGCTTCGACAATTTCTCGATGTATGCAACCGTTGTTCCTTTGTTCACACGTTTGTACTCATTGGTGAAATTCGTGAGCATAACCGTTGCTTTACCTCCCCGCAGCTCTGCAATTCCTCTTCCGGCGCAAATATTTCGGGTGACCAACAGATGCTGACTGCCTTCAACGACGCCTTCCAAGTGAGGTGATTTAGGAGCGCCGACTGAAATAATGACGCTTGAGCGAGGCGGAATGGTGACTTGTTCTTCCAGCACATTCAAGGCATGGTGTCCTGACGGCGTGCGCGGCGGTAGTGCTTCTTCTGTGGATAACGTTATCGACTTTGTTTTTAGGTTGATGACAGCACCATGGAGGCATAAGAAGTCCATGCCAAGGATGACATCTCTCGAGCAACGCTGTAGGACTACGAAGTCTGTAGGATAAATACGGCCGTTAATGGTGATTCTCGCTGTGCAGATTCCTGCAGGCGTTACGAGATGACCTCCTGCTGTGCGGATTTCAGGGCCTTTCCAAGCTGTCTTAACTTTCTTTAACTTCGCGGCGAACGACCCACTGATGACAGAATAGTTGGCTCCAGTATCGACGAGAGCGGTCACACTGTGGCCGTCGATAAGAACGTCGAGGTCGCTAGTTCGCAGTCTCGCATTACAGTTAGGGCGTGGCGTCGGGTCACGGCTGCGTCGGCTTGTTCCGCTGCTTCCATGTTGCGTCGTCAGGCCACCTTCGGTAAGTGAGCTTTCGACGTCAGGGCTTTGCCTGTTTGGCGTTGTGTTCGGAAAGCTCCGTCGCGGCGTCGTCGTCGTCGGAGGATCTTCGGTAGTTCGTCGCACAGCAACCGCACCTCCACCAGTTGCTGCCCTTAGTTGCCCGGATACGGGCTAGGAGACCGGCCCCGCGTTGGGCCAGAGTACTGCCGGTTGTGCGGTGACGTGCGGCGGCTGGGCGACGGCGAACGCGAAGGGCTTCTTGGTGTCCACCGAGTTCCTGGCAGGTAGTTGGCGAAGTGACGTGGTCGTTCTCCTGGCTGTGGACGCGGTGCATTGACGGCGAAGCCACGCAGTCCCATCTGTCGGTACTGGCAACGGCGGTATGTGTGTCCGGCCTCGCCGCAGTGGTAGCAGAGCGGGCGATGGTCAGGGGTGCGCCAGACGTCAGTCTTCCTCGGTGCACTGCGCTTGGCCGCTGGCGAACGGTATGACGTCGGTGGTGGCGGCGGTGGCGTCTGTCGACGGAAGTGTGATGGGGCGGCGTTTTGGCGTGGACGGGGAGGAGCGTTGTGGCGCAGTGCAGTGGCGTAGCTCATAGCTTCCGGCTCGGGCAGCGGTGCGTGGGGAATTTGAAGCGATGGCCGAACTTCTTCTCGCACAATGTCGGCGATTGAATGCACTTGAGGCTGTGCCGAAGGCAAAAGCTTGCGCAGCTCTTCCCGCAGGATCGCTCGGATAGTTTCACGCAGGTCTCCGGAGTTACTGGCTTGAGCAGCAGCACACTCTGCAGTCAGGCGACGATTATACTGTGTGGTGCGCATGTCGAGGGTCTTTTCGATAGTGGTCGCTTCGGCTACAAATTCTTGGACGGTTTTCGGTGGGTTTCTCACCAGTCCCGCGAAGAGCTCCTGTTTGACCCCTCGCATGAGGAAACGAACTTTTTTCTCCTCAGACATGTCTGGGTCCGCGTGACGGAATAGTCGGGTCATTTCTTCTGTGAAAATGGCGACATTTTCATTTGGTAGCTGAACCCGGGTCTCTAATAAAGCAGCGGCCCTTTCTTTGCGGGCGACGCTCGCGAAGGTTTGAAGGAATGCGCCGCAGAAAACATCCCACGTTCGGAGCGTGGACTCTCGATTTTCGAGCCAGGTCTTTGCGGTGTCTTCCAAATAGAAGAACACACGACGCAGCTTTTCGTCATGGTCCCAGTGGTTGAGGGCGGCTACACGGTCGTATGTTTCCAGCCAGGACTCCGGGTCTTCGAACGATGACCCATGGAAAATTGGTGGTTCCCTGGGTTGATGCATGACCATTGTGGGCTGGGACGCTGCGGTTGTCATTGTCGCCGCAGTCGCGGTCATGGCCTTGGTCTTCCGCCCCTTGTCTTGTAGAAGCCCGTACTCCGGTAGTAGCCCTTGCTGTCGGCGGCTTGTTCGCTGCTCCTGGTTGGCGTCGGTGTCTTCTCCGCGACGTGGGCTGGGTTCACGGCTTGAAGGGGGCGTCCGGTACATGAACGAAGCAGCACCTCCACCAGATGTCACGGGGTCGTGACGTGGCCGAAGACAGGATACTTCGTGTGGGGATTTAACTGTTTATTTGGGCGAACCTGTGCCCGGTAAACGGAAAGTCTAATTACAGCAGCAGTCTCGCACAGATAGCTGTCTCGGACTGATAGCGGCGAACGGAGCGTCGGCCTTCGATCAACAACTGACAAGCGGTGAAGTGCGTCGGCATTTATACTCTTGCCGTCGAATGTTCTAGCGTTATCGCTGGCGGTGGCGTAGGTTCCAGAACAATCTGTACCGTTTTCACAGTGGGCGTGATCTTATCGAAATGATCTACTACAGTCCGGAACCTTCTCGAAAACTGCAGGCACGGTTTGCGCTGAAAATCGTGTGGTGTTTTGGGACGATAACAAAAACTTGGGAAATAGAACGTGGCATTATTATACCGCTGAATCTTTCGGTCGAGATGTATCCGCACTTGAGCAATACTGCTTGTTTCCCTAACCTATTCTGGGGAGACCTGAGAGGCATGCAGAAACGGAGGCATAACCGAAACCGCATTCTGGTTCCATAAAACTGTTTGGATGCCTGGAAATTTCTTATCAGCAAGACTTATATCACCAGATTTACCAATATTCATAAAAATCGAAATCGATGGCAATGTGGGCGCGAGACAGTCTACCATCGTAGGCTTTTCAACAAAATAAAATCATTCCTCCTGCCCTACCACGGTGGTCGAGTGGCTAAGGTACTCGGCTGCCGACCCGCAGGTCGCGGGATCGAATCCCGGCTGTAGTGGCTGCGTTTCCGATGAGGGCGGAAATGTTGTAGGCCCGTGTGCTCAGACTTGGGTGCATGGTAAAGAATCCCAGGTGGTCGAAATTTCCGGAGCCTTCCACTACGGCGTCTCTCATAATCATATGGTGGTTTTGGGACGTTAAACCCCACATATCAAATCATTTCTCCTGGTGTGATGACCACTAAAAACTTAAGCGTATATGCTCCTTTGTAATTTGAGTAGAAGACTCGTTCTTGCTGACCAGTTGGTGGTTGCTCTGTGCGTATTTCTGTGCAGTCACTGATAATAATACAGTCAAGATAAAGCAGCTTAAAACTGTCTGGCGCCGTGGCCTGAATTTATAATGATGGAGGGTGAAAAATCAATTTTTCCGTTGCCCCAGCGAGTGCTTTGAGAACGCTATTGAAGTGCCGTAATGCAGATGTATGTCTTACAGAGAAGATAACAGCGAGTGACGAAGAGGTAATTCCAAGCTTTAACTTCATAAGAAATAAACGGAGCCTATTTTCCATAGACACATCACATTTGCGGTCTGAAGAAGGTAAAAGTATCCTCAGAAGCATTTCAAACACCTCTAGGCTGGCACTGCCAAGGTATAGCAATGCATTGTCCGATAGAGCGACCTTGTCACAGCCAGAGAAATAGCTAGTTCTGCGATTAGGACCCCTATGCTTGCTGCTTGCCTATGGTTTAGGTTGCACACGGCTGTAGCATGTCTCATGGTGTGTGACTAGAGGTAATGTCTTCAATTCATTCAAGAAGCACATGAACACTAAAAATTTCTTTCTTTACGTGCTTGCGTCTTCGATTTGTGTTTGCTGCGTCAAGTTTTAGTAAGAAAGAATAAATACGTCAATACTGGCTTACAGTCTCAACCCATACCATATAAATTCATTCTTAATAAATCATTATTTGAAAATAGCCCTCCGAAAAGAAGTGCTATCACCTATTGCGCGTGAAGTGCAGATGAAAAAAATGAGGACAATGAACAATAAAGGTACAACACTGCTAACTTTGCTCCCTATGTTACACGGAGGCACAGCTAAACATGGTATAAGTGCAAAGAATAAACATATTGCCTGTGTAAGATTGCAGGCACTTTGGCTTCTGAAATTTTTCAGAAGCTTCAGTTACATTGATAATTGCAAAATTTGGTGCAGGTTAAAAGTTGAAAAAAGTGAAAAAGTCTTGTCACCAATTTTACTATATATGCAAAGCTCAGAAGCACCAGTGGACAGTAGATCCAAGACCACTATTGAGCTGCACTCACACAAGGAGTCTGTACTGATCGCTTCTGCTGTCTCAGTTTTGTGGGAAGAAGATCCAGGAAAAGGAGCTGGTATTGGAGCAACAGGTGATGTAACACCAACAATTGATGGAAGGGCAGCAGAAGGAGCCGATGAGCTGGAGTGCGGCTGCTTGAACCTGCACAATTAACAGAAGCTTTAATGCTGCTTCTAAGCACACATGGCTTTTGTTTTGTAACATTATTGATTGTCGGTCTAGTTGGTACTTGCCTAATGACATGCTCTGGCCGCAAATAACACAAACACAACTTAAGGAACGCACGAGGACAAGCACAGGTGGCACTTCCAACTAATGTAGACCGCATGCAAACCGACCTTAAGGAACGACGTACAGACATGTGCAGTCTTCACGAAGTCTTAGGCTATCCAATTATCAGACAATCTGTTCTCCGATACTACAACGTCACCGACGGTTCACTGATACACTTTTCATCTTTCTTTTTATGTAATAGGCTTCCATCAACTCACGCGCAGTTTTATACTCACTTCTGCCTAGAATCTTTAACCCATTAAAACATGGTACAGGCTTTACAGTGCATAGGTAAAGGTGCCAAACCATTCTTCATACAATTTATTTCATGCTCTCTAACTCGTTCATTATTACAGCACCCAGTAGTCTCGATGTACGAATTGCCAAAAGAAAAGGGAATCGCAGAAAAAACCCGTTTGGCATATATCCCGTACATCGTGCCATGTTTTCTTGCATTATCCCTGATGGCTCGCCTCCACCACCTGAGCAGATTTTGGGCAGAGTGGAGGCAGTTTTACGGGCGCGAAAAAGGGGACAGGTACCCCATTCTGTCTTGCAACCTTTTCAGGCTCTGGAAAACCTTATGAACATAAGGAATCACTGCCGGTCTTACGGTTTAGGTTCCTTGTTTACTCGTGGCAGTTCTAGTTCCTTCACTCCTACTTTCCGCAAAATTGCTTCGGAGACAGGTTTCAATAACTAGTCAGGGAAATTCACAGCTTCAAGTCGATGGACCTGGTTTGCGAATGATGCTTGCTGCGTGTGCGTGCACACTTTTTTAGACTAGATCCCAGGCAGAGCATAGCTATACCACGCATGACTATTTTTGATTGGCAAAAGTCATACAGCATTATCCTTTTCTTGGCGCGAAGAAAATATTGCCAACATGTTTGCCCTCTATGGAAAGTTAAACGAAGATAAAAAATTGCAGGGTGTCACCTTGCAGCAGTTCTTGTGTAAAAACCAGTTTTTTCTATGAATCTTGAAATACTTAAACATCATCGTCATGCGTGGAGGAGCCTTGTCTGTTAAAAAGACTTAAAAAGTCATTCATATACCGAAATACCATAGCAACATTCATATTGCTATCCAGATTAATAGCTTCATCGAGTACCCAGTAAACACTACATAAAGATATATTGCACAGCAGCGGCGCAATGCAGGATTCAATGCAAACGCCACGTTTCTGCAGAAAAAGGTGGTTGTCGAAAATTATAAAGTACGGCTTAGGTACGCTTCGAACAAAGTTAAAAAGTAATCTACTGTTGCGCTAGCCACATTTTGAAAGGATATGACGCCACTTTTTTCAATGCAGCATCTCAACGCAAAGAAAAGTTCATGTGGAATTGAGCAAAAAAGATCTCTCATATCTACTTAGAAGGTATTGTTAGGCGAATGCTCATTATCTATCAGGAACTGCACTATGTCTTCCGAACTGCTAGTGCAGAAGCGGTACTTAATCTTTACGCACTTTAGCACTTTCTGTAGGTGCTTCCTAGGTAAATGCTGCCGTGTGTCCCGTCCCACATGTACACTCATACTGGGAGAGACTCGTTCTTGCGATCAATTCTTTGTGAAACTAAATGGAAAAACATGTATTGCATTTAAGGTTCTCAGCTTTTCTTGTACATACCAAAGCCCAAGTAACACATCAGACACAATCTTACCTCCTTAATCTAGCCGACTGAGCAGCAGACGAAGCTGACTGCTTCTTGTACATGATCGCGAATATTGTCATGTAGTCGGGACGTTGACGAACGAAGCAGACTGCGCGTCAAATAATAAACTGGTCTATGGACAAACCTGCGTCGGTAAACCGAAAGTCTTGTACTGATAGCGGCGAACGGACAGTCGTCCGATGATCAACTGACAAGCGTTCAAGCGCGTCGGCATTTATACACTTCCAACCTAATGTTCTCACGTCATCTCTAGTAGTGACGTAGGTTCCAGAATGATCTGAAACGTTCACGAAGTGGGCGTAATCCGGACAAAATCAACTACTACAGCCTCAAAGCTTTTCGAACTATATGGGTGCAGTTTGCGCAGAACGTAGTGTAACGGGATGATAACAGAACTTGAGGAAATGAATGTGGAAATGCCCCCACTCTGAAAAAGTTGTTGTCCCGATGCTTTAAAAGTCGAAGGTACAGTATTAAAGACAATACACAATAGGTACAAGCGACCAAGTGCATCAACAACAACAAAATAGAGTCCTCAGGTTTGCGCATGAATCGGCTTGAGGCACACGACATGGACAATTCAGATCGAGCATGACACCGTTGAGAGTTCGTAATGCCTTGGTTAACAACCACGTAGTCGAGTGGTCCGAAACGTCGAACTAATCTGAGCGGTCCGAAGTACCGTTGTAGAAGTTTTTCACTGATTTCACGTCAGCGTATCTGCGTTCATACCCAGACACGGTCACCGGGCTGGTACCCCTCGCAGCTTCGTCGAAGATTGTAACAGCGGCTGTCGGTCACCTGCTGAATCTTGACGCGCAGGAGGGCGAGTTGACAAGCTTCTTCCGTGCGCTGAATGTAGACGGTGACGTCGAGGTTTTCTTCATCAATGACGTTTGGCAGCATGGTGCCGAGCGTCGTTGTTCGTTTCCTTCCATAGACCAACTTGTACGGCGTTATCTGCGTCGTTTTTTGTACGGCGGTGTTGTACGTAAACATAATGTACAGAAAAATTTCATCCCACGTCTTGTGCTCGACGTTGATGCACATGGCCAGCATATCGGCGATGGTCCTATTTAGGCGTTTGATGAGGCCATCGGTCTGTGGGTGGAAGGTGGTGGTCCAACGGTAAATATTTCGGCTGCGCCTTAGGAATGCCTGAGTTAGGTCCGCTGTAAAGGCCGCACCTCAGTCTGTTATGAGGACTTCTAGAGCTCCGTGACGCAGGATGATGTTCTCCACGAAGAACTTTGCTACCTCGGTGGCATTGCCTGGGCAGAGCCCTTGCCTTAGCGTAGCGGGTGAGGTAGTCAGTAGCTACGACGATTCATTTGTTTCTGGAACTCGACGCCAGGAACGGCCCCAGTAAGTCCGTGCTGTTTGCTGAAACGGCCGGCTAGGTGGCTTGATAGGCTGAATAAACCTGGCGGGCCTAGTCGGCGGTGTCTTCTGTCGTTCACAGTCTGGGCTTGTCTTGACGTGACGATGGACGTTGGTGGCAAGTGGTAGCCAGTAATACTTCAGTATTCTCGCTAGTGTACGGAAAATACCCCAGGTAATGCAGAACGGTGAGTCAAAGTAGTTTCTATGCAACAAATGGGAGGCAACGTTATACGGTAAAATATTATATTGCACCAACGTTTATAGTATTACGTTGCCATAACACATTTTTTAAATGCTGCAGCAACTTTCAAATAATTACGTTGTCCTAATGTGTCGCTTTTAACAAAGCAACAAGATTCGAATTATCATGTTGCCCTAACGTGATGGTAAGAATGTGGCAACAACAATGAATTAATCACAGTGCATCAACGATGTATACAGACATCAAGACCATCTTTAACAGCGAATGTTGAGACAATATAGAGAACTTAATTGCAGAAACATCCAATAACACACATGGCAAATTATTCAGCTTTGTGTACTTATTTGAATAATGACTGACAGTGGCTAGTTAGCGTGGCTGAGTAAGCAATAAAAGCATGAACAATACAGACAACAGTCGAGCCTATGTTCTTCACACATTAACCTTTCTATGAATGTGATTTCTTTATACAGATCCACTCAGTGTTTTTATTTCTTTATTTTCTTGACAATGTACGAATGCCGTAGTGCAGGAGACGAAAAACAACATCATGAGTGACTTCACTAGACCTCTATAGCTCCACACTATACGTTCTTCACAAAGAGTGAGTGCATTGGCAAAAAAAAAACCACAAAAACGCAATCAAATGGTAGAGACTATTGCGTTGCCTTGTTACGTCTGTAGCTAGAAACACTAAACACAGTGAATTCATATGCGCGAATGATATGCGCGAGAGCAAGCCTTTTAGTCCCCAAATTTTTCAGGAACAAAAAGCCTGCTGTAGGCAGGCTTCATGTTTACATGTATGCATGCAGAATTGAAGAATGAGTTACCTGTATATTTTGTTAGTACTGTGTGGTTGTAAAAGTACCATGGGAACTATTACATTATAAACTGAGCAAGCCGTAGGTAAATAAAACTGTGCCTTCATTATGATGTATCAACACAATCATGTTTTAAAGGTCGCTTTCAGATTAAACACACAATAAACAGATCTAGAAAAACATGATCTACATGCTTGGATGATGCAAGGCAACAGCCACAACAAACCCTTCGATTTTCAAGAATTATGGAAGTGAAACCAATAAGAACCATGGAGCAAAAAAAAACAGCTGTTTTTCGAGGTATAGCGCATCCAGGGCTGGACAGAGAAGAAAACACAGAACACATACACGGCGCATGAACAACATGAATAACCAACAAGCCCACCGTGCAACTTTTGTTCTTTCACAGAGCCGTTACTCTTGGGGAACATAGAAAGCAATGGAATGATTTGAGCAAAAAGATGCAAACAGGAAAATCTGTAACTGGATATAGTAATAAAGTAAAATCCCGCTTGAGAGAGAGAGAGAGAGAGGTGGTATAGAGAAAGGCAAAGAGGTTCACCAGAAAGCAAGTACCTGGTTTGCTACCCTGCACTTGCGAAGGCAGACAGAAACATAAGAAAAACGAAACGAGAGATAAAAAAAGAGCGGGAGGAAGCGAAAACACACACACACACTATAAGGTCACAAACGTTCGATTAGGAGGGTAAATCGCAGAAAATTCAGGAGGACGGTCGAAATCGCAATAAATGTATAGATATGCTGAGCTTTCGGACAAGAAAGCGTGCCCAATCTAGTTCAAAACTGCCTTGACAACTGTTTGCAGTACTCAAGTGTCTGATAGTGTCTGTGACTAATGAAAATGCGTTAAAGCAGCTATTTCATGTGCTCTGCTCTAAGAGCTTTGTTGGGAACTCGTATCGGATTAAACGTTTTATGTCTTCTTAATAACTGCGTGTAAATAAACTTCGGCCGAAAGTTGAGCAATCGCAAGAAAGTGTGTTAATCTGTTACTGCCAGGGCTATCATTCATGGCACACACAGCAAACACCAGACCTGCTGAACACACTGTCTGCAAGCAAATATAAACAGCAAATTACACCACAATGAAAAGCCACACTAATACACACGGACGATCACTCGCAACACACACAGGAGACACCAACTTGGAAAAAGCAGGCCTGCTAAACACAATGTGTTGTTTGTAAGAAAACCTAAAACACAAATTGCAGTATCGGGAAAGGGCAGCCTAGTCTGCACGCAATATCACTCACAGAAAATCTGGGAGACACCAATAAGGACATGCCAAGCCTGCAGAACACGCTATGCAGAAAAGTTGATTTTCTGCACAAACTTGAAGGAAGACAAGGTACACAGGAAAGAGCGCAGACTACCAACTGTTTATTGTCATTTCTTGAAGCCAATTTATGCGCATGCTACGCTGCGCTTACACGATGCGCACAAAACCAAAGATGCAGCAAACAAAGCCGTTCCAAAACAAATAAAATCAAACGTGACCGCCACCTCAATGACAAAAGCGAGAAAAGGCAAAATACAAAATTGATACCCAGCAGAATCGGTATTCCCAAGGTGTGCGCTCTTATTTATTCTAAAACCCACTTTTATTATATTTTGTATTTTTATGAAACCAAGATCAAAGGCATAAATTTATGAAAACGTACTTTAAAGACTTTCGTTTAAAAACATTTAAAATAGCGCTTAGCACCAAAAAACAAGAAAATGACAATTTCAGAGTCACACCAAGCAGCCCCAAGTAAGCAAACCCGAAGAAGCAGTACGCCGAGAAAGTAAAAAAAATATAATAGAACCATGGAACCTTACAAAAACATTACGTAGTGTCGCATGGTAAATAAAACAGGACCACTCATGAACAAACCAAAAGAAAAGAAATGGAAAAGAACACAATTCATGGTGTTACCCACACCATTGCACATGACCATGTAGGAAGAACTTCGGCCTGTCCGAAAGTGACAATGAAGGCATGCTTATGCACTTGTCATTTAATTGTTTGATAAAGTACGCTTCGATAATCTCCCTTTCGGTATTTTCACGTGCCTTAGCTATGACTGACGCACTCTCGAGCCGGGGGGTGCATCCGCATGTCCTACAGTGATAATCTAAATTACCACCATTTTTTCCTTTTACGGCCAGACTGTGCTCACGCAAGCGTTCGTAGAGGCTACGCCCTGTCTGCCCTATTTACACCCTCCCACACGACAAATGAATCTGATATATAACAGCAAATACATGCCTAATGAACAAGCTCGCGTGCTTTTTTCTGCATTTTGCCTTCTTCTATTTAGTCATTTCCGAGCCGATCTGACCTAACTTTGTAGGCGCTGAAAAGAGTACATCAACACCATACCTGTTAGTCACTTTTTTTACATTCTGGGAAACACTATGTTAGTACAGCATAACATAAATTGGCCTCCTCTCCTTTCTTACGACGCTTGGACCCTCGCCGTTGTACTTATTAAAAAGGCTTTCGCGAGCACCAACTAAAATCTGTGCCGGGTATACAGCCGCGCCCAGACGAGCTACTTGATTCTCGAAGCTTTCAAATATCAGATAAGGGCAAGACTTGTCGAGGGCTGCCGCACAAGATGGCAGCACAATGCCCCTCTTAACTAACTTCAAGTGCGCGCTTTCAAAAGACAACAAGCCTTTCGTTAATCGCGGATTGTATTTGAAGCAGATGTGCTCCTTGGCAAACCTCAGCCGTAAGTCCAGAAACTGGATCTTATTTTCGACCGGCATTTTTTGCGTGAACTTTAGGCCACTGGAGTGTCTTTTGAAAACCTCAAGGACACCTTTCACAACACCCTGTACACGTTCACATGGTACCTTCCCAAGCACGATGAGGTCCTCAGTGACATATTCTTGGCAGCCTTCGACCAACGCCTGAAGGATGAGCTGCCGCATTTGGATGTCGTTCGCACCTTCAGGTATGTGGACGACTACCTCAAAGAGATGCCATTCTTTCTTCACATGACTTCACGCAGCTTTCTATGTAGTAGATTTAGAAGTAGCACCACGTTTATGCAGCTGTATGGATGACTGATACATTTAGTCAACTACTGTGATTTTCTAGTTGGTCACAACACAAACGGCTGAGGCATATATCACAGGTGTGCTCCTTTTTGCTTAACATGCTACTGTGCACAACAATGCTGTGTGTTTTGGCAATTACTGGTCCAACAACACATTTTTACTATGGAATTTGAGGCGTGATCGGTTGCAGTCCTAATGAAGTCTTCTTTCTTCAGTAAAGGAAGCTTCGAAGCTTTCTCTGTGTAGTGGTTCCTTATTAATTCCAGTTTTTTCTACTAAGTCTGCTAGTGCAGGGTAGGTTTTTAAGTAGAATGGTTGTTGTCGACAGCGTAGGTATGGTAACCTGTCAGCAGTTAAGCGAGCTTCCCTTTTTGTCCCAGTGTGGTGTACATGCAAAAGTAGCACTACGTTTATTCAGCTGTCTGGACGACTAATACATTTGGTCAACTGCAGTCTTTTTTAGTGTGTCACAACACAACAAAAGCTTAGTTTTACTTATCACACTGTCAACTATTAAATTAGACTGAGGCTGATTTGAGCTGGAAGTCGTGTGCGAGCTGCCACTGCTTTGTGAACTTGGCGAGCTATGTACATGATAATTGGGGACTATTGTCTCTACTTTGCACAAATGGTGATTCATACCTGGGGAGGTCTGTTGTGTGATTCTTTTGTCACACTTCTCCTCATTGTTTCATTCATGCACTTCTAGGATTGAGGCAGGCGGGGAGCGGGAGAGCCGAGACGTTATTTAGCTTGCTGCTTTAAGCAGCGAAGGGTGCAATGGGTATAACCTTTGTTGCGTGTGAGTTTAGAGTGTTTATGAAGTGTTCATTTCTGGTTGTGGAGTCGCCTCAGTTGCAGAACCGAAATGTAAGCTGTTGTAGATAAGGTCAACTGGTCCCTCGGCTACGGAAAGTCGGAGGATCATGGTACGTTCGATAGATGCAGTTTCTGGACTCGCACAGTGAAATAAAGTTGAAATTGCAGTGTGAACAGCATCCAGGTCACACACAAATCGCCGATCATGCACTGACGCGCTCAGACGTTTCTGCTGTGGACGTTATCTTGTGTAGACAGATCCGCAAAAGTGGGCTCACTGATGATGCATAGCTGTAGCGTGTAGGTACTCTGCTTTTTTCACTGGAGGTTGTCGCTATCGGCCACACTTGAACGACTGCTCACGCTTGAGTAGTCCACCCTAATTTGACGCCTTTGACCAAGAATGCAGAGCGAAAACACACAAAAATAAGACCCTACATGCAACTAGTTCTAGAAACGTTGGCTCTATGCTACTCTGTTTGGAGGATGATGATAATAGTGAGTCGAAATCAAAATTGCACAAGTTTCCATATACACTTCATTGTTATAGTGGTTTTGTAACAGTAAGAAAGGCAGGTAAGGCAACATAAAAAAGTGAGACAAAAGCTGTTTGCAAAGGACCAAATTAACTGCACGCACTAAAATATCCACCGGACAATGCTATGACTTTAGAGGCTTGTTTAGCAGGCAAGTGGTTGATTGTGCACGACTGTATAAGGAATGCAGTGTACGTGTTAAACTCGGTTGATCGAACTGCAGCCAGATTGCGCGCCATTGGCGTCCTCTTCTGTGATAAGTCATCTACCTGACCATAAGTTCACAAAAATTGTGAAGCTCGCTCACATCACTTCTGAAATACACCTTGCGCAGCGCTCATTCAGACTGGGACTCATCAAAATTTTGCTTAGCCGGGCTCACACACGAAAATTTTCTTCAAACGGACTTACTCAGACTCAAACTCTTACTCACCTGTACTCATTCAGACGCACGCTCACGGCTTGATCTGAGTCTGAGAGAATCAATCGACTCATGACTCATATGAGTCTACCAAGATATCGGTGCTCTTTAACATGAATATCTCACATCAGTGATGCTCTTCTTGGCGCCTTTTGATACTCTACCCTAGCTTACGAGTTTAAGTGATCAATACTGTTTAGTAGACGTGAGTCACAGTGAGTGTAAACGTTAATCTAGACAAGGCTGGTAGCAATGCTCAGGGTCAGTAGATAAGAGTGGGCAAAAAAAAAGCACTGGAACCACTCAAGAAATATGTTTTGCACCTTGAACTTACACTCGCGGACATACTCGGACTCAAACTCGCAAGAATACCATTCACCCGGACTCACAGCAAAGATTTCATCTGAACCTCGTCGACTCTCGAATGAGTTTGCTGACCTGTGTACGTTCTCACTGAGCTCACTCATTGCGTAACTTTGTATCTGCTGGCTTCAGAAAGGGTACTGTTTCGAAAATCTGAAAAAGAGCACAAAAGAAAGCTCACAGCGACAAAGCCTGTTTGAAATCGCACCGCAAATATATGTTCTTAGAGCATTCGGTGACATTGTGGCTGTGCGTGAATATTCCACAGCAGACCCTGTTTCAAAAGGCATGTAGCGGAGTTCGCAGTGTTAAAGTGAACCGTTTTCTGCTAAATTTGCTCTCATGGAAAAAGTTGGCTGTCGGGCGATTGGGTAAGTTGTTGCTTTGACATCGTGATGGCGCACCGACACACAATACTCAGGAACAGACACACGATGACAGGCGCAAACGATTAACTGGCTTCATTCAAAGAACGTCCATATATCAACACCCTACGCAGGGGCACCACCACAACAACCACGAAAATTTTTTTTTTTTTATTGATTTAATTTCAGACAACCCGTGTACACAGTTTGCCTAGGGGATCGGCGTAAAGGCAAAGAAAGCCTGACAAAGCGCCAACCCCCTATGTACACACATACATAAACAGGTTATATATAGCAGTACAAAAATTGAGAAATTGAGATACATACAATATCAAAAAACATTTACAATTTTTTTTTTTACATCAAGCCAGTATTAACAAAGAAATGAACAGCAATTATGAATTAGCACATAAAGAAATAATAAGAGACTATTTACGCACAACAAACAGGCAGACAAAAGCAAAAAAAAAAAAAATTCATAAAGTCACAGCAGCACATAAAAGTTACATAAAATAAAATGAATCGAAAGAGGTATGAGAATCTGTTTGAGTTTTTAGAAGGAATGTGTGTATCTTCTTTTTGAAAACATAAATGGAGGAACTTTGTTCAATTAATGCCATCACAGTGGGGTGTTCATTAAGAAAGTGGGGAATTTGGTAAGTTAGTTTTTGTGTACCGTAATTTGTACGAAGCGTGTCTTTCTTGAAACTAATATGTCGTAAATTATGACTGTGGTTACGCTCGTGATACTTCCTGAAAAATTCAATTCGATTAGATTTAACTTCACGATATATAATCATTGCTAATTTTTTATATCGGATATTATTAATGACTAGCAGTCTATGTTTTTCGAAAAAAGGGGCTGTGTGCGAACGAAAAGGTAGAAGTTCAATTAATCGCACAGCTCGTTTTTGTAATAGATATAAATTTTTGAGGTTAGTTTTTGTCGTCGTTCCCCAAATCAGAAGACAATAGTGAAGGTGCGAATGTATGGTTGCGTAATAAATCTGTCTTTTTAACCATACTGGTAATAGGCTGCGCAACGTGCATAGTATGCCAACTGCTCGAGAGATGTTTTTTCGCAAGTAATTTATATGCACAGACCAATCTAAATATTCGTGAAAAAAGACACCGAGAAATTTAAGAGACGCAACGCGTTCAATAGGCTGTCCCTGAAAGCTAATAATATTCTTACTAATGTATGTTTTGTTACGAGGTCTAAAAACAACAAATTTTGTTTTTTTAGCATTTAGATTTAACCTGTTGGCCCTAAGCCATGTGGATAAGTTTTGTAGCCAAATATTCGCTTTCAACATAAGGTCGTCAATATCTGGCCCAGAGAAGAATACATTCGTGTCATCGGCGTACAAAATAATGTCAGGTGTAAGAGGTATGTTAACTATATCATTTATGTACATAATAAACAAGAGTGGGCCAAGGATTGACCCTTGTGGCACGCCGCATGTAATTTTACCGAATTCAGATTTCGCATTACCAATATTGGTGTATTGCACACGGTTTTCTAGGTAACTTTTTACAATGTCTAGAGCTATACCTCTGACACCGTATCTGGATAGTTTGAGCAGTAAAACATCATGCTTAACGGAATCAAATGCTTTTTTAAAGTCAAGGAAAAGCCCTACCGTGAATAGTTTTTTTTCTATGTTGTCAACTATTTTATCTTTAATATCGAGTAATGCCATTTCTGTGGATTTTTTCTTTTGGAAACCATATTGATTTTTTACGATAATGTTTTTTTGCTGAAAAAAATTAGTAAGCCTGAAGTTTATAGCTTCTTCAATAACCTTGGAAAACATAGGTAAAACAGAGATTGGCCTATAGTTACCGAGATCGTTTTTATCTCCTCCTTTAAAAATAACTGATACCTTTGCAATCTTCAGTTCGTTGGGAAACGTTCCAGAGCTTAGAATAAGATTGCATATGTGCGATAGAGGTAAACAGATAGCATGAGCGACTACTTTAAGAGGAACTGCCTTCAATTCATCTACACCACAGGCACTGTTGCTTTTTAACTTTTTTAACAAGCCGCATATTTCTTCCGGTGTAGTAGGATACATATAAATTGTTGAATCTGAGCTGTTCATGTAAGAAGTGCAGCTGATATCATTTGTCGGTGAAGACGTGCAAACACCTGCCTTTAAAAAATGCTCATTAAACTTGTTTGCCAGCGAACTACCCGTATATGATACGCCCTCAATCAATATTTCCGATATTACGTCTCTTTCGTTTTTATTTCGTAGTTCATTAACGCAATTCCACACTTTCCTGGAATCGTTAGCAATGCTAGTAAACTTAGCCTCGTAATACAAGTTACGTGCTTGTTTAATATCAGCTGCTAATTTATTTCTCATTTTTTTGTATTCAGCTAACTGATCAAGGTTCTTTGTTTTTATAAACAATGCAAATAGTTTATCACGGGTCTTTATTCTCTTCAGTAAAGAGGCATCAATCCATGGTTTTCTCGATTTTTTATGTTTTTTAAGCTGTTCTAAGGGAAATACAGTGTAATAGAGTTCTTTTAATGTTCTAATAAATAAGTCATAGGAGACGGTAGGATCAGTTATCTGCAAGACAGGCTCCCAGCTAGTTCCTTCAACCAAATGTTTGAAATAATTAACCCTTTCTGCAGATATTTTTCTTAAAAGAATAGGTGGCTGTTTGCGTTGGTTGTGTTGAGCCATGTGAGGCGTAAAAAAGATGAAGAAGGGCAAATGATCACTTATGTCTGATATTAACACTCCGGCATCAGATTGACCAATTTCATAATTTGTAAAACAAACGTCTAGCAAAGTTTCAGATTTGCTCGCTATTCTTGTAGGTACATCAATGACATTTTGACAGCCAAAACAAAGAAAAACATCAAGTAGCATCTGTGCAGGTGACTCCACAGAGAGAAAGTTTATATTCAGGTCTCCACTAATTATTATAGGTAGACCAACGTATGAACAGTGCTCTAAAACACGCTCTAGAAATTCAATAAATTTTGTTACAGAACCGTTTGGAGGCCTATATAGAACGGCTAGCATTGTGTTAAAGCACTTCACAAGCAGACATTCATAGTGAACATCAATGATTGAGTATTCTGGAATAACTTCATAATTAAAGTGGTTTTTAATGTACACAGCAACGCCTCCTCCTCTTTTTTTAGGTCGTGATACTGATATGCAGTTGTATCCCGAAAAGTTTACAGCGGGGCAGTCATTGGAAAACCAAGTTTCGGTGAATGCCAATACGTCAAACTCATGATCTAAGTTGTCTAAAAAAAGGTTAACAGAATCATGTTTATTTTTTAAACTTCGTGTGTTAAGGTGAAGCAAAGAGAATCGCTTGGTGCCACGTAAGGCCTTGAGACGCCTAAATGAATCAGCATCATGGTATTTTGTGTTGTCGTGAGCAGCCATATGCTTATATGGCGCACGAAAAAAAAAAGTGTCATTTTTAGAGTTATCTTATATGGTCGAGGTCACTGGCTGTCTTAATCCGTATTACTCTGTCCCGTTCACTGCGCCGAACGAAGAATTTTCCGTCCTTGACCCAGGCGAATTGATATTTCATTTCTCTTGCCTTTGTTTTCATTTGCCAGAACAACCGCTTATTCTGTGCAGTCAAGTTTTCATTGATGAAAACCTTTGAATTCTTTTTTCGTAGCTCGCCTCTTTTTGCAAGCCAAGCGTCACGAGTACACCGGGCAGAAAAACGCACGATAATAGGCGATGGCTTATCACCCCCGTCTGTGCCTGCTCTAGTGCGCAGTCGGTGGGCGGCTTCAATATCCTTTCCAGATAATTTTGGAAGCTCCAGTTCATCAGCCAAAAGATTAAGTTTTTCTATTACTTTTTCATTAGTTTGTTCGCCTAGTCCATGGATTTCCAGGTTAAGGCGTCTGCTATATTGATCAAGGTTATTAACTTCTTGCTTAAGCATTTCTACTTCACTATTGTTAGTCTGCGTTTCAAGTTTTTCCACTCGCTTTCTTAAATTGCTCATATCAGTACTCTGTCGCTTCATTTCGGCAAGCACGTCATCATACTTGCTTGACATTTCCTGTAGTGACCTTTCAATACCACATACAGTGTCAGCAACACCTGCCAGAGCATCGACTTGCGATTTCATTGAAAGAAGTAGTGATAATTTCTTCTGAATTTCGCCTATTTCTTTTGCGAGGTTCATTTCCTGCTCCACATTTTCTAGTTCAGCACACTTGCTGCTTCGAGCTTTCGACGTTTTGCAAGTTGCACAGCTCCACGAGTTCTTCGCCGCTGCATATTTCTTTTTATATGCCGATTCTGTTACTCCTGAACATGCACCTAAATGATACGTATATTTACACTCTAAACATGACAGGTATGGTGCGTCCCGCAAAACTTCATGACAAGAAATGCAGGTGTCGGTCATGTTAGTTACTCAGCAGCAGTGGCAACCGCGTACTCAACCAGGATATGTCAAATTTTACAAACAGATGAGCACCAACCTGGGAAAAGGAAGACGATTTGCTTTAGTAGCCAGTCGACGAGCCTCACGGTGCCACCACTGCTGAATGTGTGTGACAGGACACACGATGTTTTCTTCTTTTTATACGTTCTCGGTGATGACGTCAGGCTTGTTATCCAACGTTTGTGCCACTGGACGTCGCACCGATGGATGGTAGCACCGATGTTTCTTGATAGACGTCGATTCCTGGGAAAAGGAAGACGATTTGCTTTAGTAGCCAGTCGACGAGCCTCACGGTGCCACCACTGCTGAATGTGTGTGACAGGACACACGATGTTTTCTTCTTTTTATACGTTCTCGGTGATGACGTCAGGCTTGTTATCCAACGTTTGTGCCACTGGACGTCGCACCGATGGATGGTAGCACCGATGTTTCTTGATAGACGTCGATTCCTGGGAAAAGGAAGACGATTTGATTTAAACCAGACCAGAGAGGAACTCGAATTCAGCCTTGTACAGCACAATGGAAGTGTCACTTATGCACTCGTCACTTGCTTTTTTTGCACCCACATGATGCCTTCTGCTCACGAATAACTGCTCACGAAATACTGCTCACGAATAACTTCTTGGCATAATATTAATATGGTTGCCTCTTCGGGAAAGAAACCCTGAACCTGAAAAACATTACAACTGTGGTATTCAAAATACCTAGAACACGTTTCCTCGGCACGCGTGTATTTTTCACTGTGCAATACGATGCTTCCGGCACGAGCTTTGAAATATTCTCCAACGGTTACCCCTGCACCAATCGCTTCCGTTATTATTGCTTGAAAATTTTCCTCTTAAACACAGAAAGGCGGAGGAGCACCTACACACAGAGGTCTTGCTTTGCTCGGTACTCTTTCCCGAAAATATTGACAACTGCCTTTTCAAATATGATGGCAGAGTCACAAGATGTGTAAGGGACTCCATCACCCCGTGCATAACTATACGTTCTCTATAATATACTCCATCACCCCGTGCACAAATATACGGGGATTTGTTCAGAAGGTTTCCATAGTATAGGATGCAGCTGCTCAGACTCTTATTTTCCGTAAGCGTCTTCATTTTGCGAAATATGTTAGAATGACTGGACCACTACGGGCCACTTCAACATTTTCATTTGAAGGAGGCAGTGGAGAGGTTTTGAAGTTAGTGTCCGCAGAAAAAGTTGTGCCGAAGCAAACACGTATAACTATACGTTCTCTATAATATACTCCATCTCCCCGTGCACAACTATACGTGTCTGCCTAAGCACATCTTTTTGCTGCGGACACTTTTTGCTCAGTCACAAAATTGCACAATGAGTAATACGTGAAGACTTGATCCATTTTAGATTTTTGCAAACCCCAGAGTTTTCGAAACCGATACTAGGTGAATAGAAAAACCTCTTGTCCTAATATTGCATTGAGCAAGTTCAACGAGCCGTCTACTTCAGTCCATGGTAGTCCCACTTCCACAACGAAAGTAAATACCAGCAGCATTGCTTTCAACCTAGTTGTGGAAGTGCCAGAAAGATGTACAGATTAATTATTCCGCAATAACCTCTGACAGATCAACATCTGGATCTTGATGTCGCAGTCTTGAGGGTCTGGCCCATCAGCTGGAGTTTCTTCGGCACACTCTGTGCTATCGCAAAACTGCCTGTCCGTCTCAGCATCGCTGTCCTGTGCATTTAGTCTATCTTCCAGACAAATATCATCTTTGTCTGAAATTCTGAAAAGCTCGCCATCTGTAACAAGGGAGCTATCTTGTGAACTTTGCTCATCTTCCAGCCCAACACTGTCATCAGATGGCTCACTGGAAACTGTCTGATGAGAAACCAAAAATAAAAACAATACAAGAGCGAGCCAAGAGCCTGGCACAGTGAATTTTGGTTCTCTCACGCAAGACCTAACAAGTCGAAACCTACGACAAAACAAGCAAATTAAGAGTATGACAACTTGTATGAGCAGATGCTCAAAATCACCAGGCCATGTGGTGAAAGAACCGATACAAAAAATGCTGACAGATTAGACAGAACAAGCACTAGCTTCGTCGTACCATGAAATCAGTCTCTTCTAACCATACAATCACAACGCCGTGAAATATTCAACATTTCAACCCGCAAAACACGTGCAAAGTAGTGGTGACATGCTTGGTATGTGAGTGTCTACAACAAAAGCTTCGTGGCTCGAATTTCATTACACAGGAGAAAACATCCGAATTAAGCAAATGCAGAATTACCGAAAGTGTGAAGAAAACATTGATGAACAAATGAGTGTTTCAGAAGTAGACTCATTTTTCTTGGATATGCAAGTCGTTTTGCATAAAAAAGCCAAAGACCACAATATTCGTCATTTGCGACGTTTCATTTCACAGAGCGCAATCGTTTATGGTTTTGCGAGTGTTTTTTCGTGCGCGTCTAACAGCTGCCTTAGAGTATGCTATTTAGAGTATTCTCTTTCAACTAGCCCACGAATGAGCACTCCTGACTGGAAGAACAACCCCAAGTACATGAGAAGAGTCACTCATACAGTTTGCCTGCGTGGCTCATTTATTCCGTCCATGTAAAAGCATTTTTCTGCATTCAACAATGACCAAAGCCAAAATGAACGACCCGCTATGGTGGATCAATTGTTATGGTGCTCTGCTGCTGACCCGAAAGTTGTGGGCTCGAACGCGGTCGCATTTCGGTGGAGGCCTAGTGGTAGAGGTCGGTGTACTGTGCTATGTTAGTGCATGTTAAAAAACACTAGATTGTCGAAATTTCCGAATCAGAGTCTATGTTTGTGGGACTCTCATCGTAGTCATTACTGTCACTACTACACCGTTCCTTTGTCCTGAGGAGACGTCGGCAATTTCGCCGCAGCACGCGCCGATTCTTAGTTTTTGCCAGGTAGTATGACGGAGTTGTTTCCGCGACCACAATCCTCCTTTGGGACTAGCAAGCAGCATCCTGAAGCCGGAAAAATGTGCCATTTTGTGGTACTCTCAAAGGTTTGCCAGCTTTGTCTTGGTGGTGCTTGGTCAAATTTGTCCGGGGCATCCTGCGAAAGTCGGGAAGGTTAGAACGAAGTCGCCTTCGTTGTAGAAGGTCACCCGGAGAATGCCCGTCTTCTAGAGGGGCTGATCAATAGGCTAGAAAACCCAGCTAGTAGTCTTTTCTCATCCCTACAGTTTTTTTTCAGGATTTGCTTTACGATTTGCGCACTCTTCTCCGCCAAGGCGTTTGACTGCGCGTAACGAGGGCTTGAGGTTACATGCTCAAAATCGTATCTCTTGGCAAAGCTGGTAACTTCGTGGCTAGAAAACTGGGGTTCGTTATCCACACAAAGTTTAACTTGTATCCCCTTCCGGGCGTACATAGCGCTCAGAGTGGTAGTCGCGGTTGCTGCGGTTGCGTCTTCGAGCTGTTCGACATCGGGAAAATTTGAAAAAGCTTCGTAGGCATGGACGTACAACGTTCCAGCATGAGAAAATATATGAACTCCGACCCTGCTCTAGACGTATTTGGGTACTTCTCGCATTAGTAGCTCTTCCTGTAGCTTCCGGAACACGTATTTTCTGCACAATACGCAGCTGTCTACTAGCGCTGCGATGTCGGCATTCAATCGAAGCCAAAATATAAGTGTTCGAGCCCTCTCTTTACAATTTGCAGCCCAAAGTCAGCAGCATGAATTCGCTTAAGCATGCACTGACGCATACTTCGCAGTAATACAACTTTAGGACCCTTAAAAATCCCTCCAATAACGACATAGAGTCCTTTCGAAAATGGCCTGAGTTTACCTGTTACCGGTTGGCCACTTCCCAAACTTGTTATTACAAACTGGAGGTAGCCATCTTGCGATGTTTTCAACTGGAACAGCCGCTGCGTTTCCGGCGTCACCGTGTAGGCCAAGGACACCACCACTTGAACCTCGACGTCATTGTCGGAGTCAAGTTTGTCGTGCCCAGGATCCGCTGTTGCCCGTGACAACATGTCGGCAAAAACAAGCTGCTTTCCGGGAATGTATTGAAACAAAGTCATATTTTAGCAATCTCAAAAAGAACATTCGCACCCGCGGCGGCATGTCGGAGATTTCTTTTCGTGCGATCGCTACCAGCGGCTTGTGGTCTGTTTCGATGCGGACCGTCCGTTCATACACGAATTCGTGAAACTTCTCGCAGCCAAAGCATATTGCCAGGGCTTCATTTTCGATTTGCGCCTAGTTTTTTCCGCAACGTTTAAGAGCCGAGATGCATATGCTACAAGTCGCCATTCATCATGGTACGTTTGCCATAACGCTGCGCCGCCGACATCTTTCGGTGCGTTGCTGGGGATCAAAGATGGCAAGCAAAGGAGTGGTGGTGAAAACTTGCGTCAATAGTTTCACTTTCGGGCGTGGTTCGCTGTCAAACGAATTTTGACCGAGACCCGATAAGCTCGCCAAAAGCGTCGTTCGCTCAGGCAACTGCAGAACGAATTTTCCGAAGCGCACCTACAGCATGCGCTAGAAGTCATTTTTAGACGTTGGCGTCGGTATTTCCACCAAACTTTTAATTAGTTTCGGATCAGGCGATATGCCTGCTCAGCCGATCACATCACAGAGACACTTCACTTCTGTCACCCCTATCCTGCATTATTGCGCGTTGAGAGTCAAGCCTGCTTTCTCGGCAGCTTTCTACACTTCTATTAACCACTCATCGTAATCTCGCTTGCTAGAACCCCATACTAAGATGTCGTCAATGTACACCAGTACACCCGGTAGGCTGTCAAACTCTTGACTCATGCTTTGCTGAAATACCTCTGGTGCGGAAGAAATGCCGAAAGGCAAACGGAGGAAGCGGTACCTCCCAAACTGTGACGAGAACGTGCAGATCTTGGAAGTTCGTTCGTCAAGAGGTATCTGGTGATAGCCCGAGTTGGCATCAAGACAGTTGAAGCATGTGGCATTAGTTAAACGTGCTTCCGAATCTTTCCGTGTAGAAAGCGGTAAGTGCTGCGGCCTTATGTACTTATTTACAGCTCTGGGGTCCATGCGCACCCTCAGTGAGCCGTCTTTGCAGAACTGTGCTGTCTCAGTCGGTTGGCTCATTCATTTTAACAATGATGCCAGCACGTACCATTGTTTCAAGTTTCTTTTTTCGCACTTCTTGCAGCACCACCGGAACCCGACAAGCTCGTTGCACGACTGGCACTGCTTCATGTCTCAGCACCGTGCTGTGTGTCTGTTGCAAACAACCAAGTTTTTCAAATAAATGTCTAAAGTTTTTGAGAAGTTCTCCCTTGCAGTCTCATCAACGAGGAAAACATTACGCTTGACTAGTCCTAGGGCTTCACTTGCTTCAAGTCCGAGTAAAGCCTGCCAACCATTTTTCACAACAAAAAACGTGACAATAGCTGTAACACTCCCATGTTTTACTTCGTGCGTACACTTTCCAAAAGAAGATATGGTACGGCCGTTATATGCCCACAGGACAGACTTCGTCAGTTTCAACTCGCCTGCTCCATGCAATTTCGGTACATTGACATAGGAAACAAGCTTGCTCGTGATCCGGTGTCAACTTGGAATTTTATCTCGCAGTTGCTAACTTCAGCCTTAACCATCCAATCCCTCTCGCGTTTTGTTGTTGTGATCTCGAGGATGTCAGTCCTCATTTTGTTGTTTGCCAACTTCACTTACTAGAGCTGAGGAACAGGAACTTGCCAAGTGGTTAAGCTTATGACTCAATTGAAATTTCCTTCCAAATGCTGGGCATTGTTTGGGTTTGTGGCAGCGATTGCACCGGCGATGTCGATGTTGTTGTTTCGCTCGTTTTCCTTCCTTTAGGGCTGACGGGCGCTCAGACAGCACGTCCACACTGTCTTTGCGTTTATGCCACACTTCGTTTCGCTGTGCTACTGTTTCCGCTGCCCTGTATTTTTCCTCCGCTTTTGGGAACGTGAACTTGCTGTCCCGTAGCATTTTTCCGCGTAGTCTAGGATTGTGCCTGCCAAATGCGATTCGGTTCCTTATCATTGAGTCTTGCAATATGCCAAAGTTACACTGGGCTGCTAACTTTTTTCAAGTCACGAACATATATTTCAAATGGTTCCTCTTCCGCCAGCTTTTCTGAACGGAATACATACCTTTCATGCACTTCATCGCTTGATTGATATGTGGGGTTTAACGTCCCAAAACCACCATATGATTATGAGAGACGCCGTAGTAGAGGGCTCCGGAAATTTCGACCACCTGGGGTTATTTAACGTGCACCCAAATCTGAGCACACGGGCCTACAACATTTCCGCCTCCATAAGAAATGCAGCCGCCGCAGCCGGGATTCAAACCCGCGACCTGCGGGTCAGCAGCCGAGTACCTTAGCCACTAGACCACCACGGCGGGGCATGCACTTCATTGCTAACTTTAAGCGCACTAGGCATCAAACTTGCTCACCAGGGTTCTGTAGTCGTTCTTGTCCTCGTTCGGTCCGAACTGGAAGTTGTTGAAGACGTCCAACGCGCCCTCACCGGCAATGCTCCGAAGTAGCGCTGCCTTCGATGCTTCCGTGTTCGGCTGCTCCACTGCCACCACTGCCTGGAAAAATATTTCAAACTTCTGTTTAAACCACTTCCAGTTTTTCTTGACGTTACCGGACAGCTGCAATGGCTCCGCAGTTTCAGGAGATCCATGAAGTAGCAGACGCGAGGATGGTTTCCTCTGGGGTCAAAGCGCTGCTTCTGATACCATGTACGGCTAGCGCACGAGCATACGGACGATGCTGACTTCGGCATGGTCAGTGCAATAAGGACGACGGTGTTTACTGGGGCTCAGCTTATAAAGGCACCGGCAAACGCGCTTTAACAAACTGTGCATCCCTGACGCGCATTCGCGCCGATACAACCAGCTTACGTGCCCTATTGTATCAGCACACGTTCCCGGCTTACCACACGCCCAGTATCGTCTGCGCTCCACGTTCAACTGTCTATATTATCTTACCAACTCACTCAGCTTACCACGATAAACCAGGAAACTTTCATGCCAGCTTAAAAAACAGCTACCGTCCAAAAAGTCTCATGAGCGGCGAAAACGTTTGAGGCGTAACGATATGTAGAGAGGGCAAGTATAACAGTGCACAATGCGTAGTTTGGGCCCACAAGATGACGGTAGTACACGGAGAAACACCGTGGTGCCGTTTTACGTAAGCTTGAAAATGCAACGTAACTCACTGTTGATGCAGAAGACAGTTGTTGCTTTCGCTGGCTCTACACAGTCTGTCAGGGTACCTTGTGTGACCACGTATCTGGTTCCAGGTAGCATGCAGCAATCACTTTTTGGAGGCATGGCGTCAATATTGAGCAGGTCATTCGAAGCACATTCGCCTAATATTCTACAGGCCTCCTGCTGGCTACACGTGATGACATACGTGCGGCCACAAAAAAACCTATAGTACATGAGGTTGAATGTTATGATAGCCCCCATTTCAATAAGGCAATAACTTGAGCCACAAGGTTTTTAGCCGACTGCATTTGCAGGCAGAGGTATGTACACATAATCGACCATGCAATGAAATCTTTTCATACAACGAACGGCTATGACAGAACGCGGTAATCACAAGTGCCAGGTCCTTATTTTATTTCCAAAACGCCCGTAGATCCTATGTATAAAAATTGTGCTTACTATGGGAAAAATTGTGAAACTCTAGTTTTGCGCCCTCTGTTGGCAAAAAAATGTAACTAACAAACGATGGCAAAAGTGTTTGCGTTGCGTTGAGCAGCTTCCAAAAAAAACGCACCCAGGGGTAATTCTGCAGAAGTTTTGTTTTTTCTTGCTGCTCCTAAATGAAGCTACAATATGTAGTTCCCTTCCTCCACTTCTTTTGCACGGTTGGTACGCGGTTCGACGTAGAGTTTTACACAATAGTAAAACTATACGAGTTCTAGATTGAAAACAAAGTTTTCTAACTGGGGTTCGAAGAACGTTTAGTTTCAATTGAAATAGAGACATAGATATATGAACGTAAATATAAGCGGATATATGTAGGTATAATTAACCCCCCTGTTTGAGCGGCAGCCCCGCGACATAGCTGTAACTTGCTGTTTTGTTATTTTTTGTTTTAACAAACGTATGAACCAATAAATTGTGTAAAATTTACGAATTGACTGGTTCAGAAGCCATAATAGTTGATAGGTGGCGAGCGAATGACACAATAACACACACATATATCCAAATACAGTCTAGAGCTTCTGTTTGGGTCATTTTAAATCGGCCATGATTGTGTCAATAACGCTATTTCAACAAATATCAATAAATAGGTAATACTCAAGACATCCACCATTTATTTATTTGGCTATGCAGCTTTCCATCGCCAACTTTCTAGCCTTTTCTTGGTGCAGATTATTTACCACGCGAGGATATATGCGGATTGCATGCTTGCACTGGAGATGGTATATTTGCTTTTTTTTTTGTAAATAACGTAGCCATATACACCAGGTTATTAGTAAAATACGATACTGCACATGATTAAATTGATGCTTGATCAGTAAATATTGATGCGATGTGCTTGATACTTCCCAATGACTCAATACGATACTGCAAATGATGAAACTGATGTATGATCGGTAAATATCAATGACATGTGCTTGATATTTCGTAAAGGCTCCAATGGATATCTGAGCTAATGAGTATACCCACGTGTAGCGCAGGCAGAGGTGCGGTTTGAGATGATATACTTTTTCCATCGTCTTGAAACTCAGTAAATTTTGTATTTTATGTACTCGCACACGTGCAAACACGTGCACGCTTTCATGATGTTCTAGTTGTACTGCCAGGTATACTTCAAAAAGAGAGTTACAAGCTCCGGCCGCATACACAGATTGACGATATGTATGCTTCTTCTCTGTGTGAATGAATGGTTAATGCACGTACGCGTATACACTATGGATTATTAATAAAATACCGCACTACACATGATCAAATTGACTCAAGATCGATGAATATTGATGACATGTGCTTGATAATTTGATGACATGTGCAAAGATTTGACGGACATCTGAGCTAAACATTATTTACCCCAGCCACTGACCATTAGCGCATTCGGAGTTAGGGGTGGTTTGAGCTGATACCTTCTCCATCAGCCTGAAACTCATTCGTTACATTTTGTGTACGTGTTTACGTGCACATGAAACCCCGTGCATGCGAATATTCATAGCAAAAGAATGAGACTCTTGGCCCGGGCAAACAAAATTATCTGGCTATGCCTAACATAAATGTAAAGACGGGTAAACAACTTATATTAGGGGCTCATTACCACTGACAGACAAAATGCTTTTATATCGAAGTATGATTGCTGTGTTAATGATCAAATAAGAGATTCGTGCTTCCAAATAGTGTGATGCATTCAGTTGTATCGTTACAGGCGATCTTTAATAACGTTCCATCACTTCAAAACTTTTTTTCAAAAAAAAATGATACACATAACCCGGCTGCTTTAAATTGCTACTTTTTTCTAAGCTTTTATTGACGTGTTCAAGGTCTAGGTGTCGCCGATTGAAATGATGTACTTTGTGTATATAAATATCTGTCAGACAACGCGAAGAAAGTGAGGCCGTCAGATCGTCTATGCAACTTTGATTCGAGAGACGTCAACGACTTCACGCCTGAGAACACTTATTTTGTGTACTGGAACAGCCACGACTCTATGAAAGGAGACTACTATGACGCTAACCTCCTGAATATGACTGGTAAGTTGCCATGCTTTTATAAACGACATTCTTTGCTTATTTATGCTCCATCGATCAGGATACGCAGACCTATCTTTACATTTCTAAGCGGCCTTTTTTTTTCTCCAATGGCTGCTCATTGTCGACGCGCATGGTTGACCCTGCAGCTGCGTGCAGTTTGATAAAAAAGGGCACGATGCTTATTAACGCTTCTCAGTACGACCATGAATCTCTATAATCTCGCCGAGGTACCTCTTCTTAATTAACAAGGTGTGTGTTTTACGCCACGGCGCCGTTGGCTCAAGCGCTACCCTGTCATCATGCAGTATATCGATTCATGGTTTGCTCGGATGTCGGCTGCTTTTGCATTCCGCGTCAGTGAAGATGATGAGATTGTTTATTTCTATTGAAAAAACATTTCTGCATTATTATGCAATAAAACATAGTAATGGAAATATTATGAGCTCTTATATAAGTAAAGGCTTGTAATAAAACACCTAAAACGAAAATCCAGTCTACACCTAGTGCCTTCTCTCGTCGCTATAGCAACACGCCAACTAAACAACACAGCCGTTGCGCGCGTAAGCGTATTATGGCGATTATGGCTATCGTGGTGAGCTTTCATAGTTCTAAATTGAGTTTCTGGACGCTGCACAGTCATACCCTTGTTTATCACACCAAAGGTAATAGATTGTAAAAATAGGGACCGGAAGAGTTACGCTTGGAAGCCGATGCGCTTGTGCTGCAGCCGCTTCACAGGTGCGTCATTGCTACTACGCACAACTTGCGATATACTGTCTGTTGTTAGGCCTGAAGAATTCATTATTTAATACGTGGGGTTTAACGTCCCGAAACCACCAAATGATTATGAAAGATGCTGTAGTGGAGAGCTCCGGAAATTTCGACTACCTGCGGTTCTTTAACGTGCACCCAAATCTGAGCACATGGGCCTACAACATTTCCGCCTTCAGCGGAAATGCAGCCACCACAGCCAGCATTTGATCCCGCGATCTGCGGGTCCGCAGTTGAGTACTTTAGCCACTAGATCACCACGGCGTGGCGTTATGCCCGAAGAAAGAAGCATATAATCGAAGGGAGTGAACGTGTTAGTTTTTTTGTTCGTGGCCGGTAGGTATCTGATGTCGCCGATGGAGTAGATCAAAAAGGTAAAAAGCACGTGAAGAGATTCGTTTCGGTAGTCTGTGTGCTGCTCGGGCTGCGGTAACTACTCAGAATAGCGTCCGAGACCGAACTCGACAGCTGGTTGCCCTGTAAATTGAGCCGGAAATTTTACAGATTTCTAATTTAGTAAACGTGAATGAAAAGTTACATTTTGCGTATGTATGCGCACATGCAAACCATGCACAAAACTATTCATAAAAAATTTGGATCCCCGCGCCAAAAAAAGTTTGTGTAAGCTTAACAATTGTATATACGAATAAACAGTCTCACGGCGAATACGGTAATAGTGCAGCCTTGTTTTATTAGCTTTACTAAATCAATTTTTGAAACTAAGATATGGTACAGGAATACTACGTGCATTGTGATATTCCGTTGTACGCGTTACCTTCATATGGACTCCGACAAGCTAGTGTAGTTATTAAAATATACCTAATGAAATAAAAGAACTGAACAAATGTGCAGCCGTAAGTTTACCACTTGGAATATCTCAATTGTATTATTGGTGTACCTTGTTTACTTTGTGTGGTCTTGCAATTTTACAAGGCTAATACCAGGTGTTGCTGTCTTTACAGAAATTAAGTTTACTGATATTTTGGTCTGGTCTGTCTGAACAGCTTTAACTGCAAAAATATGCTGTAGAAAAAAACTGAATTTTTTGAAGCCTCTGTGACCATTCTTTCCAAAACAGCATAGTTCTCAATGCCTTTCAGGACACGTTTGTGTAGTGTCGTGCAAGTGCAGCATGTCTAATTGTTAAGCGACTTCCAAATGGAAGTGAAATGCTGTATTCTATATTCAGAATTCAAGGAAGAAATGTACATATACGTAAGTTCACGGCGTGTGCGTCACAACAAAAAAACACAAAAATGCCCACAGAGTTCAACCAAAGAGGTAAGGAAAGTCTTATTTGGTTTTAAAGTGTATTAGGTACATATGGCTTCCTGTTTTGCTGCTGATTACAGCAATTCAAATGAATTAGGATTGTTTAAATATACCTTGCATTTAAATTGTTTGCTGGGCTAGTCATAGGTATTATGTGCGGAACACTTTAGAGACCCGGCTTGTCATATGTCATCGTACACTAAGTTATTGAATTGGAAAGTAGGCGCACCAGAAAGCAGTCCTTGGAATCTTGGCATATTCTCACGAAACCTGGAAAAATAAACCCTGCCAAGTGTGTATGTCCACGGCAATCAAGGCCAATGAGTAGGCAACACTTTCACAAATGTGGCTGGAAGAACAACAGTGGAAAAAGAAACAATGTGTAAAGCAAAAGTGATCCAGACAGTCTTCTATAGAAGAGACGGAATAGGTCTCAAAACCTAAGGACAGCTTTTAGAACTGAAAACCAAACTTGGCTGGGTAGTTCTATAATGATTTCGTCCAGCCAGAATTCAGCTAAATGTTTACCTTTAGGTGTTTAATAAATGATCTATAACTATGAATGTTGGCAGTTTATGTTTCAGACCATTTGTAGGGGGGAGGAAGGCCTCACCAGGATGTGCCGTGTCTGTTTGTGAAAAGTTAATGTTGAGTGAATGTGAATACGATGTCAATTGCTGGTCAGTCTACCATATCAGTGCTGATGTTTCATCTGCTGTGTTGAGTGCTACGAGTTGCTTGTTTCTGTGATTGTCAAAATAGGTTGTTTATCTTGTGAGGTGATTGGCAATGGAGCCTGCAGCAATGTTGAAGTGGTTGGTAAAGCTCAGTTCACTTTCTGAATCTCTCCAATCGCTGTTTTTTCCTGTCAGCATCCAACTGAAGTATTGATCCCTGTGAGGCTTGGAGCAATCGCAGTATTGGCTGTACTGAAACATTTTTGCTTGGCGTATAGTTTGTAAAGCATCAGGCTCAAAAGTAATAAAGGCAGCAGTGACATTAAAACGTTGGCGCTCTATAACTGTGTGTATATCCAACATGCAAGTTGGACTATGTTCGTTTTACTGATTTGTGTCTAGATAAGTCAACACTGCGTTCTGAAGCATACGAATTCCATGTATGGATGTTGGAGCACTGAGACAGTTATTTGTCCACTACGCAGTACGATCTTGGTACTAGAGTTTTTAGTTGGTCTGTTTACATGTTACTTGTGAAATCTTGAGGTGTATAACTTTTGTTTTGTCAGCTGCATCACTGTTTTTGCCGAAAAGTAACATAATGCAAGAGGAAAGGTGGGGTGGTTTATTTAGTAGTGTTTGCTGTCGGGCTAGTTTACGCATCTTCGCAGTTTCATTACCGCATCAATGCTTGTTCGCATACCCTGCTCATGCCTGTCCGAGCACTGGCAAGATAAATTCAACTTCAGGGTATAACCTTCACGTGATTAGCGTCTGCCCTTAGAAAGCTGCTAGGTTTCCTGCCAGTGCTGTACACAGTTCGCAGGCGGGTACGTCTCCATATTCAGCAAAGAGGTAAGTCTCCAATGATGGAAAACTGAGCCTGTTGGAGGGGATTCGTGTTAAATATACAGGGCATGCAAACATTGACACAAGGGACGTCAAGAAACACTAAACGTTGACTAACAACTGATAAATACTCTGTTCTTTATAGGAGCCATGGAAACCTATCTGTGCATGCTTCAGGTCTGTGTAGGTAGCACACGTATCAGTCTGGCACTTGTGGTCCGTTGTGATAGCTGCTTAGACACTTGATTTTTTTTTATGCAGGTGAATCGATGTTTGCTTCAGGCATGCGCTCAGACTATTATTAATATTATGCCATGACTCAATAAATGGGTGCGTTCATTCTGGTGATGGTTCAAAATTGCGCGTTCATCAAATTTGGGCATGCACACACAATCTCTACAATGTAAATTGTAACAGCAATAAGGGAACTTGTTAAATGATCTAGGCCTGTGGCATATTATTACTTGTGGTAGTACACAGGTGAGTCACTTATTGAATCACCTGGATAAGGAAGAAACAAGTGTCTTAGTATCTCTCCCTCTCGTAGACCACTATGTGCGCCAGATGGATGGGTGCGCTTCTTGTATGTGCACGCGCGTATCGGGATTCGTGGCTTATCCCTTTTAGATGGTCGTGTGTTTTTTCCAGTTCGTAAAAGGTTATGGTGTCATGACATCTCTCGGTCTTGTGCTTGTACACTATGCATCATAAACAGGTAACTCTCTGCAATCAGAAAGAAGGTAATGACCCTGTTACACGTGGCAACGTGCCTTTTGAGCAAGTGTACTAACACTCATGACGGAAGTGGCAATTGGTAGATTAGCAGCGCACAAATATTTATTTTTGCGCCCATGTCTCATTATTGGACTAAGTAGCAACAGTGGTACACGCGATTGTAAATAAGTAGGGAACAACTCGCCTACACAGGTGAAAGTGTGCCTGAAAATAAACAACGTGACGGGGGCACAGCCATTGCACAGCATTTGCTGCCGCACTCCCCTAGCAGACGTGGCTACAAACTGCCCGAGGGTGAGAGTAGTAAAGTTATTTTTTTGTTCGTGGTATTTGGGCTTGTTTTAATACGCTGCAATATTCTTTATAACAAAAACACTGGATAAAAATAGTATGAACACCACTTTAGGCAACAGTATATTGCTGTACAAGCCACTGGAACCGAGGCTACACACTTCGGCGCAGCTGTCGCGGTGACACGAGGTTGAGGAACACACTTGCCAGTAAGTGTGATTTGCAGTGAGTGACACTTAGTTATTACAGAAAATATAAGGGGTTATTTTCATTTTTAGAAACAATAATATACAGAACTGACAGGCAGACTAGGAAAGTATAGACCGTTTTTTGCAGCTAGTTTTTCTGTGCAAAACTACCGTTTTTACTTCAATTTAGCGCCATTTTGTTTAGCTTTTCTTTATTTCCAAATGTTTGCCACGTGAAATTTACTATCGGGTCGTTACGATCGAATACGAACACTACTGTGTTTTTTTCTGTTTTTTTTTCTGCACGCAATGCACTTACCCTCGGGTTTATATTGCGGTCGTCTTACAATCAAGTAAATACAGTAGATGGAGCCAGTGCATTGATGTCGCCGCCTTTTCCTCTAATGCGCAGCCGCGGTGTGGCATGTGCTGGACATTGGCCTAAAGCCCACGGCAAAAAGTGTTGATAACAAATTTTGAAGAAGGAAACACGCATCTAATTTTCGTCCGCCATGAAGCGACAACGGAGTGCTTAAGAACAAAAACTAAAAAAAAGATACGGGCAGCACGGCCCGCTTTGCTGGCCTTCATTTTGGGAGTGGCAACCGCGAAACGGCCGGCCATCAGTGACGGTAAAGAAATGGAAAGAAAGCCATTAGATCATTTGTCAAAGCATGGCAGCGCTCATTCGCCGCTGTAGAAAACCCAATAAACAATTTTATCGGGCCAGTTGGTAAGGATCCATCTTGCTAGGAAGCGCAGCCACTAATACAAGGAACACACAACACAAGCGCTTAATTTCAACTAAACGTTTATTGCAAACGTCAGAGTTTCTAAAGAGGGTAAAAAGAGAAGAAGAATAAAAAAGGTTGACAACAAGTTGAAGTTAGTTGAAGTTGAGCGCTTGTGTTGTGTGGTCCTTGTAATAGTGGCTGCGCTTCCTAGCAAGATGTAGAAAATTGTCTACAGGAAAGCAGCACTGTAGTTTCTTTGACCACCCTGGTGGTGAGAGCGCGCACTTCTCAGCTGTTCCCGCAGATGAGAGTCGCTGCTGGTAATGGTTGTGTGTGCACGCATCGCTGTAGCAAAACCAAAGGGTTTTGGTGGTGCTGCAGCGTATTCAAGTGCAACAATATATAAAAGCAGGGAGGACGTGTAGAAGAAATGGACGACTTAGAAAGATGTGAAGGCGTTGCATCTAAGTGGTCAGGCGAGCCAAATTCTGCTCTTTCTCTCCCATCTAGTGCTGTTGGGTTCGTTTCGAAATCACATAGCGCATGTCTGCTATATTTATTTGATAGAGAAGACAGACACCAGTGGGAACCAGGGTCAAAGATTTGAGTTTAAACGGGGTTTTTTTTCAGAAATAAAACGAACGTATTGTGGAACATACTGCAAATGTATTTCTTTTTATATCTGGCCTGCTGAGCGTTTAGTCGTGCACATCCCGACTAACAAAGTTGGCATGCGTTCATCCATCTGACCACCACCACCAAGCTCCATCTGATGCAACCGCCTAAAATAAATAATACGATAGGCAGGTAGTCTTTTTGCAAACAGTTGCGTTTAAAGAAAAGCTTCTTTGTGTACAAAACTTGTACGGGGCCACGTTCACCTACGCCTCTGCTGCTATAAAATATATTCTCGCAGTGAACACTCGATGCTGAGATGCCTCTGTTTAACATAATTTGTGCAAAAGACAGGGTTCTTGTTACGAACAATGCAGCGGACTACTCGAAGCTTAGCTTTCTGCAGTAGGCCAACGCGGTAAGCGTTTTTCTCACTGGCTGCTATGGCTAAGGAACATCGGAATTGTCGCCTTGCTAGGGAACTATCAAATGTCTTTGATCTTTACTCTTTGTTAGGTCGCTTGACACGCAGTTTCTGTTTTCCCGCTCGCCTGTGTCAGCCTCATCAATTATTGCTAGGCTTTCATGTGCCAAACAAGATATCATTTTGAGGTACACTGTAGTGTGCCTATCAAGATTGTGCATGCTTGGGGTTCTCCAATACGCACGTATATCTTGGTTCACTGGTGTTCTTTTTATATTTTGCTCACAACGAAGTGCGGCCGCCGTGATCACTAACCTATCCCATGCCCTCCAGAAGAGCAGCGTAACACCACAAGTGCTATGCTGCCACCGTGGTTTGCTTGATCAGCGTCTTCGTGCATACATAACGCTGACAGGGCGCACAAACGAAGCCAAAAAAACAAATTGACGCAGCTGCCAAATACTCTGCTTTTGTTTTTATTTTGTTTTACTGCAGATATGGGCAGTGTGATATCGCCGCAGCACGGAATTTTCAAGAGGGGCATGGTACCCAGCAACAGCATGAGCCCAAAACCCAGCTTGCAACAAGAAAGTGAGGACGAGGGAGCTGCAATTATGGCACAGCACTGTCCCTTTGATACTATATGCGTAGACACAGTCTGCTTCGCGGAGCTTCTCTCTGTTTTTTAGTGCTTTTTATGCGAGAGTAGCCTTCAGACAAAGTAATTTTAAATAACCACAGTGCAGTATTGCTGGCGCAATGGTTTTTCGAGCTGTTCGTTCCAAAATAAAGCCCGGCAGTGGCACGCGCACCTGCTCACAATGCTACACTGCAGCCGGTCGTCTGCGCGCGAGCAACTGAGCTTTGTCACGACTCTCGGCCAGGCGCTCTTTTTCAGCAGGTCACCTATTCAGCGCTGGTCTCCCACAAGGGTAGTATAGAGGATGTTATTAGAATTGTAATGCAATTGGAAAGAAAGAAAAGTGCACAAAAAGATAACTTCCTGTGGGGAGGAACCGCACCTGCGAGCTTTGAATAACGCGTCCGATGCTCTACCAACTGGGATACGATGGTGGCTATCCTCCTGTCTATCGATGGGTGGCTACGTGGCGTGAGCCATCGCCCTTTAGATTGGGCGATGGCTCACGCCACCGAGCCATAAATTTAGGTACTATCAGCGTAAGTTTCAGCGTTGAATTTCACTCGTGCCTCGATTGTAGCCGCCAATCAGTTAGCCTCCCCCTGGTTATTTTTATCCGTTGAAAGTGTATTTCGCCTTCACTGCCCCTAAACTCCGATGCTTTAAAGATTCGGCCCTATTATCTTCGACGATAGGGTGGAGTCTTTAACAGAACATTATCAATACTTCAGCAGTTTTCTCCTTCTCTCCATGCGCACTACATATGATGTGTGTGCCTTCATATTTTGCTCGGTACGTCTTGGTCCGAACTACTCCCATTCTAGCTTGGAAAAACAGAGAACTACACTCTAAAAAAATATCGAGTAAAAGGGTGTCTTTTTGTCCCACAACAATAATCGTCATCAGGCTTGCGTGCGCTTCCTTTCTTGAAACCACGGCGCTGGCCACTTTGCTATCGAGAATGCAATGTAACCCTGATAATGGGCATGTCGATCTTGACCGGAATATACCGAGTGCGGGGTGATAGCGCAAGGATGCAACGCAATATAGATGGCGATTATTGTTGTGGGACAAAAAGACACCCTTTTTACTCGCTCTTTTTTTGTGTGTACCCCGAGAATTGTCGTAGATCTTTTTCCCTTGCAGTTTCCTGCATGGAAGTTCGGTAGGTCTCCAGTGAAGATATCGTAAGCATTTTCATCTTCCACATGTTTCCTTCACCTTCTTCTTTACCAATGTTTCCTTCTGACTTGGTATTCTTCTAATGTCTAAATACTGGATTGACAATTTTCGAATTCGTTTCTTGCATTTAGTATCGACATTCTTCATGTAAGTAATTGAAAACTTTCCTAGCCCAACGCTCCTCTCCCAAATTTCTCAATCGCTCCTCAAGTTCTATCTTGCTGCTTGCTTCCCTGCACTCAAACGATGTTCATCCCATATCTCACTGTACTCCCCGATTTGGGGTATTTCCGTGTGCTCCCGCATCAATTCTACCTGCCACGTTGTTTCTTTTCCAATTTTTGCTTGAACTTCTGATTTCATGCACAAGACCACATTGCCGAACGTCAAACCCGGTACCATGACACCTTTCCAAATACCTCTCGCGACGCGATACTTCTTGTAGTTTCACAGTGCCCTATTTTTTATTACTGTTGTATTCCTGGTGCCCTTAGTCATTAGGTATTTTTCGCGCTCCCTTACATACTCAGCACCATTATTTATTCATATACCCAAGTATTGGTATCTATCCACTACTTCTTGCGGGACTACTTGTATCTTATGCTCGCGGCCATTGTTATCAATAAAAATCATGAATGCCAATTTTCCCCTACTGAACCTCCAATTTAACCTATCCTCTCATTACCAGAGGTGTCTATAAATCCACGCAGATTTTCATTGTTGTCTGCGATCGATACTATATCATCTATATATATCAGTGCTTGTAGTGACTGTTCAATGTGTTTTCCTTGCTTGGAAAATAGAGGCTGACTCCGAGTCAACTCCCCTATACTTTGGCTTCTAGTGCCTGAAAATATAGCATAAAAAAGAAAAAAAAACAAAAACAAAAAAGAAACACACAAAGACAAGAAAAACAAAAACCTAATGATCACACCTACTCGCGAAAACATGCGTGACCGTCAAGAAGTGCTAACAATCGCATTATGCTGACAGCACTGAACCCAGTGTCCAACCGCCTTTCCATTAAGTGCCACGGATGGTTTGGTCACGCAACTTTCCCCCTATCTTTCGAAGTAAAAAGCCTCAATTACCACACTAGTGCATTACAGCTGATAACTGCGTATTGAATGTCTTGGTGCCACCCAACCACCAAAGCACCGATCTTGCTCTAGCCGTCTTTGAAGTTACTGCCTGATGAGAGTCATGGAGTAGCATAGAAGACTTATTGCGGGTGGCTGTCGGTACCACGACGCAATTACCCCAGTACAGCAGGTCGTTTTTCCCCGACAGCTTATATTGCTTTTTATAATATTATGAGGGTTCGCAATCTCCTTTCACACCCCGTGGCCAACCACTACGGGTGTATTTGCATACTTGAGAAACGACGTCGTCTGTCACCGTTAATACTTGCAGCTGTTTGGTTAATAAAGCATCGATGTTCAGCTGATCTATGAATATGACGACTGGCGCGAAGTCCTCCAGTTCCTATTCATGCTGCAAGGTAACAGGTGAACGGCTTTGTGCATCGGCGATATACAAAAGTCCATCATGTTTATGCTCAAAACGGTACCTATAGGCGCCAAGCGAAATCGCCCATCTCTGTATCCACGATGCTGCCTTGTAGGGGTTGGCATGGCCACCCTCAAGACACCCAGCAAACTTTGATGATCGGTCTATAGAGTGGACTCTCACTCTCTCTCTAAGTACATAGTTACGAAACTAAGGAACGCTGTTGACCAATGTCAAGACCTCTCGCTCAGTTCTGAATTAATTCTTGTTGGGCGAGGTATGTATTCGTGACCGAAACCCTATCAGTGCATACTGTCAATGCACTCGATGCGAGAGCAGCTCCTACATCATAAGGTGCCGTATCGCACTCTGTAAAGAGCCGTTTTAAGGGGTCAAATACAGTCAGGACAGCAGGGGTGCACAATTTATCTTTAGCTATTTTCAAATGCAGGCGTCTGTGTTGCTCCCCATGACCATCTGGTTCTTCTTTTGAAAAGTCGGTTCAGGGGTGCCAGAAGAGTTGACGGATTCAATATCACCTTTTTGTGAAGGTCAACAGACCATTAGGGTCAACACACTTTTAGCTTTATCCAAATGCATGCTTCTGTGTTGCTCCCCATGACCATCTGGTTCTCCTTTTGAAAAGTCGGTTCAGGCGTGCCAGTAGAGTTTACAGGTTCAATATCACCTTTTTGTGAAGGTCAACAGACCCAAAAATAATCGCAGCTCAGTAACAATCTGATCAGCTCGAACAAGTCTGACGGCCCCCGCGTTCGTTTCTGTTGGGTGCAATCGTGCGGCGCCTTTCTGGTGATCTACATAAATCGCCGAGGAATCGTTTATACGGCACTTGTGGGTGCGCAGTTAAATTCCGTGTTCTCTAAATTATTCCAAGACCTGCCGAAGCTTTACGTTGGGCTCGGCGCCACTGTTACGTTAGCAGCGGAGGCGCTGCTAGAGGCATGAGCAAGTCGATGTCATCAGGCAGAAAACAAACGTTTATTGTTCACTTGAAACCTATAAGCCGGAAGACAGAAACGGGGACAGACATGTAACAAAAAGAGAGAAAAACTTGCACGTTCTGTCTTGCGCCCACTTCGGCAATCGGTGGCGTTGGAGCCTGTTTTCATTTGAATTTGTAGTATGGACGGACGTTTGTGCGCTATTTTGAACGCCCATGAATATGGGGGGGCATACCGAGAAAGAAAACGACACCTGAATGCAGATTCGCTCAGTGGACTTTCTCGGGCTTTTAATGTTGAAGAGCTAGTGTCACCAGAGAACGTGATGATGATTGACTGTTCAAAAAAATATCCATGGCATCACAAGTCATTGTGATTGTTCTTGTTTGGGTTATCATTCTTTGAGAGTGTAGTTGAAAATATTGTTTAAGCGCCTTCTATTTTCGAGGTCTTCAATTTTGTTGTGCATTTTGGTAAATCTCTTGAGCATAACCGATATGTTTGCGTCACATTTTTCAACCCTCTCTTTACATTTCTTTATGACACAACCGTGCTCTCAACCAAAAAAGCCTTTTCTGAACATCATAATACCTATTTCAAAAGCTTACTGCGACCTTTTATGTGTATGGCCTAATATTAAGGGCATACACCAAATATTAGGGCATTCATATTGTATGCCCTTAATAACTGTATGCCCTTAATAAGTGTATGCCCTTAATATTTGTTGTTTTCAATCTGAATCTGCGTTTCGTTAAATGACAATAGAAAAATATCCCGCAAACGCACACTGCAAAAAAATGCGCGTATTTACGGACAGAAAAGCGGACATAGTGTCCAGGAAATAAATACACTTCACCCTTCGCCAACATCAAAAATACGGCACACGTTTAAGAATCACAAACTTCGTCACTTCGCAAATAATATGAATAAAGCCCACGTTTACCACTGATATTTCACTGAATAGTCCAAAAAACAAGTGTCTCCTTTTCCAACAAGAAATAGACAAAAGTAATCATTTGCAATACGGATGACCTCCAGAAGTGTATACTAATATGGCCGTCGCTTACCATCATTGGATTCATCGGCACGATGTGTTCTGCACCACTTTTATTCCACAAAGTTCTGTTTGTTGCCAAGCGGTGGTTTAGGCGAGCATTGCGGAAAGACGAACCATTCGACCGCGGCGTCTTTGTCACTCATCCGTCTCATCCGTCGGCAGTCACTACTCTATTCACTAGACCAACTTTCCCTCCTCAAAGGCGAGAACGCACACATGAAACGGGACCCGGCTAAGAGAGAAAGAAAACATTTATTGAATGAAGTTTTTGAGTGAAGGTGGGAGGGTCCCTTATTCCAGGAACCCTCTGGCTTAGACAGCCCACCGAGCTTGAGCGACGAGTTGACGCTGCTCGACCAGGTCCGGCTGGGAGATCTCAGCCTTCCACGCTTCACTAAGGAGGTCTTGGTCCGCATCTGGTGCTGCTGCTCGTAGTGTTGGGACGCTTACTTTGCACTGCAGTAGGAGGTGTGCCAGAGTGTCAGCCACATTGCAGTGAGGGCAGATGTTGCTGTGCAACGTTGGCCTCATATGGTGCAATAGTACGCCGTTGGTGAACGTGTTGCTTTGAAGACGCCTATAGTCAGTCGCTTCGCATCTTGTGAGTTTTAGATGTGGCGGAGTGTATAACCTGCGTTCGAGCCGATAATCTTGCAGTAATGCATGGTTTGTTAGTGGTATGGCTTCTCTTGCCTCTGATTTTGTTGTTGAGTGGTAGGTGCCTCTGATCTCGTATGGGAATGCCTTGTTGACGCATTCGTGGGCTGCGGTGAGTGCCGCTTCATTTCCCTCGAGACCTTCATGACCCGGAATCCACACGGTGCATGTGTAGGGAGGAGGATTGTCCATGCGCTTTAGTAGCCGAATCGCCACCGTGGAGACCCTGCCTTTCAGGTAGTTCAGTGCCACTGTTTGTGAGTCGGTAAGGACCACCATGGGATCCTCACTCATCTGGGTGGCGAGTGCTATAGCAGCCTCTTCAGGTGTTTCCGCACGTTTGGCGAGGATAGTCGCCGATGCCAGTACGACGCCCTTGTAATCTGCGACGGTAATCGCGATAGCATCACGTCCCGGATGTTTGGCTGCGTCCACGTATCGCGCCTGCGGGTCATTGCCATGCTTTTTCCGGATTGTGTTAACCCTGGCAAGCCGCCTTTATTGTTATTGTTGCGGATGCATGTTTCGAGGGATCTGCTGAATTTCAAGCCTTTCTCGCAGCTGTGACAGTATTTTGCCTTGGCGTTCTTCGTTGGGTTCTAGGGTGGTCTGGCATCCTGTGCGTCGAAGGACGGCTTGCCCTGTGAGTGACAGCTTGAGTCTCTCGACCTGGTTGATGAGGTGTGCTTCGGTGGGTTCTTCCCACGTATTATGAACTCCCATGCGAAGCAGTCGGTCAGTGGAGGTGGCTGGCGGCAGTCCTAGGGCATGCTTTGTAGCCTTTCGTATCAGCAGATTAAGTTTTTGTTTCTCCGCTGTCTTCAGGTTGAGGTAGGGAGTTCCGTACGTTATGCAGCTGTAAAGGAGAGCTTGTACCATTTTCAGGGTGTCGTGCTCTTTGAAGCCACTGCGGCGGTTAGCCGTCCTTCGGATTAGATGGGTGAGCTTTGTCACAGTGTTCTGCAGCCGGGGTAGGGCAGCGGAGCCAGACACTTCTTTATGCATATGTAGTCCGAGGACACGAAGCGTGTCAACTTGTGGTATTTGGACTCTCTGTAGAAAGACTTGTAGGTTAGGAGTGTCGTAGCTTTGTGGTCTACCCCGGGTGCGTGCCGCAAATACTAACGGTTCCGACTTTTCCGGAGCACATTGGAAGTCGCATGTCTTGAGATATCCTTCAGTGATATTACCGCCTCTTGAAGTCGGTCCTTCTGTTCACCCGTGCTTGAACCTCTTGTTTACATGGTGATATCATCGGCGTTAAACGCGTGATGTATCCCAGGGACAGCCTCTAAGAGACGTGGGAGCTTAACTAGGGCCAAGTTGAAAAGCACTGGTTATGTCACTGAGCCCTGTGGCGTGCCTTTGTTAGGGAGTTGAAAAAGCTCGCTCCTGATATTGGCAATCCCTACAGTGGAAGTGCGGTTGTTGAGAAAAGCCAGCATATAGGCGCATGTCTTGGCACCACGGCCGACGTCTTCAAGGCTACGCAGAATGGCTTCATGGTTGACATTGTCAAATGTACCTTTTACGTCAAGAGCTAGAACAGATGATTTACTGTGCTTGCCCAAGCAGAGAATATCTCCTTTTATCTGCAAGAAGACGTCTTGTGTGCTGAGCATTTGGCGGAAGCGAAACATGGTGTTCGGGTAGTTACCATTGTCTTCGAGATGTGTGGCGAGCCGCTCGTTTACCATGTGCCCAAAGAGTTTCCCAGTGCAAGATGTAAGAGAACTGGAACGAATATTCGCAATCGAGATTGGCTTGTTTAGCTTGGGTACCGTGGTCACCTCTGAGTGCTTCCAGGCTTGTGGTAGCTCGCCCTTCCTGCAGCGTTTGTTATAGGGCCGAAGGAGCACCGTCAACACCTGGGGCGGTAGCGGTCGTAGGTGCTTATTGGTCACTCTGTTTGTTTCCTGGGCTCGTGTTGCACGTAAGCTTAGCGAGGGCCTCGTGTAGCTCGGCCAGCGAGAAAGGCTGGTCTAGTGCTTCGTTCGATGCTCCTCGGTACTCCCTGGGTGTCGAATTATTGATGAAGGTAGCTTGCTGGTTAACTGAGCCACGCAGTTTTGCTTGAAGTTCTTGGAGTAACTGGTGCTCTGTGCACTCATAGTTGTGCATGAGCCGCTCAATTTTATTTTTTTATTAGTTTTGGTCTGGGTGCCGTCAATCAGGTCTCAAAGAATGCGCCAAGTCTTCTTTGTGCTCGATGTCTCTTGAAGTTTGTCGCAGAAGGACCGCCAGTTCTGGCTCGCAAATTCTTCGGTGTACTACTGTGCTTGTCTAGTGAGTACAGCGATGCCGCGCTTTAGCTTGCGGTTGAGCTTTTGCCGTTGACATCGTTTAATAAGCAATCTTCGAGCTTCCCATAGGTGAAGGAGATGATTATCGACTGCCGGATTGTCCGCGTTCAAGTGTATCGTTTTGGTATGTCCGTCAGCAATACTTACAGCAATGTTTAACCAGGCTTCAATGTCTTTGATAGTCGAGTCATCCTCAAGGTCATTCCTGTAGGTGGTCCAGTCCGTGAGCCGAGCTTTTCCTGTCTTGGGCGAGCGGTGAGCCTGTTCGACCTCTATTTGAGTTATGTGATAGTCATTCCCTAGAGTGTCTGGTAGTCTGGTCCACGTTGCATTGTGCGCGTCTCTAGTGAACGTGAGATCAGGATTAGTATTCCTCTACATGCTGTTGCCCACTCGTGTTGGATGGAGCAAGCCATTCCACAGCGTCAAACCGTGTTGCTGTGGAGCGTCGTGAACACGTGCCCCCTTCTTAGTGGTGTTGTGATAGCCCCAGGCTGCGTGTGGAGCATTGATGTCCCCAACTATGACGAGTCGGTTGCCGTTAACCTTTTGATGGAGCTCGTAGACGAAGTGGTCATATTGGTGTAACTGCCCCGGCGGAGGGCTGTAAAGGTTAGCCAGGTATAATCTTTGTTCAGTCTTCCGAGTGGGGATTATCTCCGCGATGGTGCGTTTGATGCCTATGTCTTCAATTTCATGAGCCTGTGCGGTTAGAGTCTTCTTGACTAGAACGGCGGTGCGGCGTGAGCATGTGAAAGTGCTGTAGCCAGGGAGCTTGATTTTTCTGTGTGGGTTTCCTGCAACGCGATCACGTCTGGATTACTTGTTTTAATATATTCTTGCAAGTTTGCAGAACGAGGTCTGTAGGATCTGCAATTCCAGTGCCAAATTCAAAGAGTGGGGAGTGGCTCAGACTATTTATGTGTGGGAGCTCTCCATTCTGGCACTTGATTCCCGCTTGGTGCCGGTCTTTTGGTGCTGTCGATCGAATTTGGGCTGCAGTTTGATCTCTTAAAGTCTTTTGTTTTTTCCGCTTGGTCCCTGATTTCTCCTCAGCTGCTCATGAGTAACGAAATTTTTCCATGCATATGTTATGAAGTTATGCTGTTGTGCCATGAAGCCGTCAAGCTTGGCGTCGAGCGTGCTTACAGTACGGGTCAGTGGGTCTACCTTTTCCATAATTTTAGGAACCACTATCTCTATGGTTATGTCTAAGGATGACAGGCGTTTTGCAGTGAGGGCTTTCTTGCGAGCTTCAAGGCGCCGTTCGACGAGGTCGAGCATCTTTGCTTCATGTGTTTCAGCCTTTTTTCTACACGCTTCATTATTCTGGCTTCCGCCTGTTTTAGTATGTTGTCGTCAAGTTCTAGTGTGCTACACTCGGCTGGTGGGTGTTGTTGTACCCTCTGTTGTAGATCTTGGACTTTATCGTCTAGAGCCCGGATGGTCGCTGTTCGTGCAGGCGGGATGGTCGAGGCACTTGTAGTAATTGGAGAACTGGGCCTGTCTCTACCGGTCACCGCGGCGGCGTAACTGATTCCCCTAACGGAGCGAGACCGTGATGGCGTGCGGGATCCAGAGTGGCCTTTTTTTAGATCGAGAGCGACTTCGGTCAAATTTTGGGGGGAGAAAGGGGGCCCGTGAAATTTCTAGTGTGACAATTGACCCAGGTAAATCATTAGTGCAGGCACTCCAGCGATTCTCACGGGCGCGGGCGTTATCAAGCTGCTGAAGTCTTACTTGATAAGGAGGGGGGTTGCTGCGGATTTTTTTCTTGCATTCGTTTCCAGCAGTCTCATGGTCTTCTCTGCAGATCTTGCACATTGGTTGACAGTCATGTGGTTCTGTGTCCTTGTCGTGGCCGCATTTGTAGCAGAAGCTTCCTTTCGGCTGAGGGCATAAGTCTTGCCGGTGACCTATGGCGCCAAAGGTTCCGCAATACTGGATGGACTGCCAGTATGGCTTGCATCGGTAGTCTCCACTGAGTTACGTTACGTAAAAAGAAACGTGCTGCCCATCGAAAGTGATAACTGCAGTGGTGAAAGATCCCAGCATGCACGCGCCAAAGACGTGGTATCTTGGGTCTACGTGAAGTCCTGCAACAATCTCTGTGGGGCTTGTTCCTAGTTCGAGGCCGTAGATCACTGCGCAGCACACATCATCGGGTTTCGAATGTGTGGATATACTTGATATATTACTCCACCGAGCTGTACACCATTGATACTTTGCAGTTTGGAAGTTCGTTTAGTACTTGCTGTGCTTGCGATGATCACTATCTACTTTCTGCACCTGCACTCGCACATGGTCATAAAAGTCCTGCTTGGGCAAGCCACTGGACCTTCGATGACTTGTGTAACCTCAATGAGAGTTCGTTTTGAAAGATCTAGTCCTGGTTGCGGGCGGAATACAATTTGAAGTCATCAGTAGGGAATGACCGCAACCTAGTGCTGCGTTAACGTTGCGGTTGAGATTCAGCGTCTGGCTTCACAGGTTGCGTAGCTCGTTTTTCGGCTGACTTGTCTTCTTTAGCTGACCTGCCTTTACGGCCAGCTTTAAGCCACTCAATGTGGGCTTCGCCTGTCGTTTTGCCACTATTTTCATTAAACGTCCATTGTGATGCCGTTCTTGAGTTACCCTCCGTGTTGTCCACTTGCATCGTACTCGGGCTTTTTTGACGTGGGTTAGACGTCTGCGTTTCCATGTGTCACACACGTCCCGTTATTTCGGGAGGCGATCGCCGGGCTAATTCCAAGGGCCGAAGTATCGGCCCCCCGAACCGCACCACGAAAGCGTGGACAATTTAGAAGTGGCCCTTTTTGGCGCGCCAGCGGACGCCGGCTGTGGCCCAAAGAACAAGTCAGAGCCGAGAGTTGATAAACAAACAAAATTACATTCTCAATAACGGTAGATCAAAAACAATACACAAGTATGCAGACTCCACAATAAGTGAGTACAATATGTCACCAATCAATCAACGTACTACACAGAACAATCAGCCACACTCGAAACAACGGACACAGACAATGATACGCACTACAATGCAGTCGCATGCATTGAACAACCAAGACACTTAAAGACTAAAGAGATAAAAAACCTATTCAGTCCAAAGTTCTTGGAACAAAAGTCGGGATGATACTCTTCCGAGAATCACTCACTCAAAGTCCAGTGTTGTTGTCGTTCCGCGGCCCCCGAAGTTTCGCTTCCAGGAAACCTCGCCGAAATTTCTCTTCCAGGAAACCTCGCGTCTTCAATTGGCCACTCTTCAAGCTTCAAACTTCTTCGCCAGAACCACGTTGGCTTCACACACGCAGCTGTTGCCACGCGTCTTCGCTCGATCGCGGTAAACACACACTCTTGCCTGTAGCTCGAGTCGTCACCTCTCAGGTGGAAATCATCTTCTTCTCCTGCTTTGTTTCTACGGACAAAACCTTCGCCGACTTCACGGCGGAATCCCTACGCACTCTGGCGCTAACTTCCGTCTTCTCCTGATCTCTCGTCTCCGCTGCTCGGCTAAATACCTTCTGCGCGAGATTCCAGAAGGTTCTCGTAATTTCATCGGCGCGATACGCAGCGAAGGCTGGGGAGAGGCGAGACGGTTCGAATGCCCTCCACGTCGGATGACTCAACTCGGTCTGACCACGCCTATTTCCTTCTGGAACTTTCCAGCGCTATCTAGGCCGCCGTTGTGGGGTGAGGAGGTTCGTCAGCGAAGCCACGCTTCCGAGAGGAGAGCGCGCGCCCCGGGGGCCTTGGATGTTCGTTTTCTTTTTTTCTTGTGACCTCACGGCGTCTCTTTCGCGCGTTATCGCAAGAATTTGGCGGCGCGCTTATTTTTAGCACTCGTTCTGTGACACCATGAGAGTGTTAGAATTTTACCTCAGACGCTGCGTCTCTGTGTTGCGCGAGCAGCGTGCTCGTGCAACTACAAGTCACTGGCGTCCAGCTCGTTTCGTAGGCCCGTCCTTGTGCCACAGCGGCGTTCGCGTGCAGCGCAACCTCAGAATTCCTTGGCGATGTTGTGTCCCAGCCAACAGGCAAAATATGCTTAGAGTTCAATATCTAGTAAAAAAAATACACTCAGTGCGATGAGTCTGGTGTCAGATGATGCCCTGCAACGTGAGGAATTCCAGGTCACCAAACGCGAGCAGTGTCCAGGCAAAATTGCACAGAAAATAGCAATAGGAGCAGGAGCCCATGTGAGGTGCGACTACACACCTCAGCCCCATTGGACCCGGCCGACACTGCTTTTTAAAGACTAAAGTCTTTCTTGGGGACCTTAGACGGAAAATTTTTGGTCTGTCTGTCTGTCTGTCTGCCTGTCTGTACACTTTTCCGTTTTTCCGCCCTAACGATACTTCAAACGGCACCAAACGGCCAACCCCATTTGAAGCACCCGCCAATATTGCTCAAGGTTTAGTGTTCATAGTTGTACGATTGTTAATTAAAAATCAATTATTCCGCATATCTGAGGCAACACAACGACAATACGAAATTTTGTGTGACTGCCTTTATACTAGAAGAGGCACACACAAGTACCTCTGAGGAACATAGCGTGTACTGCGCTGCGCTGACAGTGCAGTGAGATGCCAAAAAAGGTGTTTCCAACGCTTTGCTACACATCACAGTGGTGGCACGTGCCCATCAATTTGCATTCTAGACCTTATCACCTCCAAGACTGGAACGCATCTCTCCCTGCGGGCTGAACGTCTTCGTTTTCGAAGATAACTGCGAGATGGCGCTTGTGACTAACGTGCCTCGATGCGCTCATTCGCCTCCGCTACACGTTCTAGGCATTCTAACGCAGCGCCCCCAGAATACCATTCACCAATTCTCCTGCGCAGAACATCAAAGAAACGTTTTGTTCACTCTCTAATGGCGCAAGACTATCGTCTTTCGACTACATTTGTGGTGTAACATGCAGATTTGGAACCAATTTTTTTATCTCGTCTGCATCTTGGCGGTGAGTGCGTGACTTTTAATTTACTCGCTGTTAGGGTTAGAGCTTGTGCCACTAATGATCTGTGTCATGTAGTACCTACGCAATATCTTAGATTAGGCCGCTTCGAGTTAAGTCGAGGCCATAAACGCAGTGCTGCTTTGTCGATGTCATTTTGTCGATGTCTCCATTACTAACGTAACATCACTGGCAGAATTCACTTCAAAAATTGAGAGTATACTTTGAGACAACGGCTTTCTTTAACCATGACCTCCAATATTGTTTTCCAGTAGTATTTATTTGGATGTATAAGTTTACACAATGCCTTCTCTGTATAAAACTGTATTGATTTTTTTTTTATGCAGCAAAGATTTAGTTTGCTGCTTCCGAAGTGTGAATATTTGGAGTGCATAAATACCTATGTCTAATGTTTCTATGTAACTAGGAATATTATTACTAATTCTAAAATAACTACAGTTCTGTATGCCGCCTGTAAGAAAGTACTTAGCATTCATTGTATTTTGATACTCATGCCCTCCTGCTTTGGTCTCGTAAGAGACTGGCAGTATTGTAAATAAATAAATAAATAAATAAATAAAATTTTCGCGCGGCTTGTATCATGCATGCTTTTTCTGAGACGGAGTGCGTACTGGAAGCAGAAAATACCACATTTACAGAAATTGTGGATTGATTGTGTTGGTCGTGTTTACATTTCAACTGGCTAACCTGCCTGCACTTCCTCTTTCCTCCTGCAGAATTTTTCATTCTTCCTCCTCCTCAAGTGTGACATTTTCATTGCGCTTTGATTACTTGCCCACAGCAGTTGCATTTTTCTACGCCAACAGTGTTTGGGCTTGTCAGCACCGTAGTGCAGCCGTATAATGTGTGCGCCTCTCTTTATGCTGGCGGCGCTAGGTGAGCCTCTGTTTACGGTGCCTGTACGCCACTGCGCCGTAAGACGAGACGATATCTACCGTGAAATCTTGGCGCGCTACAGCCTACCGGCGTGTTCTCCCTGTCGGGCCGAAGTTCACCTCCTCCGCGTTGTCTAATAAAAGGTGGCTGACGGCAGGTAGCACCAAGGTGCCAACAGCCAGAGTGAACTCTTAACTCAAGAAATCTAAAACAGCATGTGAATTCTTCCCGAAAGCTAGAAACCACGACTCGTAAAACGCGTTCTAAAGAAATAATAAATAGAATCTTTGCTTCGTCTGCTGCGGTGTTATAGTGGTCACGGTGATCATCTGCTGACCCGAAGGCCACGTGTTCGATGCCGGCCATGGTAGTCGCGTTGTGATGGACGGGTAGTCGTAGAGGCCCTTGTACTGTGCAATGTCAGGGCACTATAAAGATGACCACGTGGTAAAAACTATCGGGCCCCTCCACCACGGCGTCCTTCATAATGATATTGTGATTTAGAACGTAAAACCTCAGGGATTATCTAAAAAAATGTGTTAATCTCTAGTTTGGTCAGTACAAAATTTTCTGTGCAGAACAGTCCTAGAATTTTCAGTGCACGAAGAATATGGTTCATATTGGGGATTTTTTATGGAGAGATAACATTTAGTGAAATATGATAGTTCGTATTAGCTGATTGTCAGTGTTTTCTTTCTGTGAGCAAAAAGTAATTCGATATGCGTACAGCGCGAACGAACTTTCATAGCTGATGAAAAAGTTAGAAAGCCTTGGGTATTTTTACATGTTCCGTAGGGAATTTAGCTTTGAGGTGTTCTTAGTAACCAACAATAATAAATAACACATTTAGTATTAATTTTTATTGAATACTGTCAGAGGAAGTAGTGAAATCGCTTTTTATTTTGAGAGGTGAAAACTTTTTTGAAGTGGTTGCTTGACTCTGTGCTTCCCCGTGTTTATACCTTGAAGCAACGCGTCCTATTGCTGAGTACGATATGCACAGACATGAAGAACAATTAGACAACATATCAATTTCGTCCCTGCTTACTTTAATAGTTTGCTATGTAGTACTAGCCTGCATGAGTAAACGAGAGATCGAAATCATACGAGATTGCACTTAGCCACATGCAGCTATCTTCTGGCAGTTTATAGTGTGCCTATGTCCCGCCGCGGTGGTCTAGTGGCTAAGGTACTCGGCTGCTGACCCGCAGGGCGCGGGTTCGAATCCCGGCTGCGGCGGCAGCATTTCCGATGGAGGCGGAAATGTTGTAGGCCCGTGTGCCCGGATTTGGGTGCACGTTAAAGAACCCCAGGTGGTCTAAATTTCCGGAGCCCTCCACTACGGCGTCTCTCATAATCATATAGTGGTTTTGGGACGTTAAACCCCACATATCAATCAATTATAGTGTGCCTATGCAACGCTGGTAAGTGACACCGATACATTCAAGAACGTATTACCTGTGCTATAAGATTGGGAAGTACCAAGAACATCAAAATTAAGAAATTTATTCAAATCACAAAAAAGGATATGTTTTTGTCATGAAACATTAAAGCTGTAATAAGTGGCAATGCCTGCTGTTAAAGTGACAATGCAGAGCTACCTGCTATTGAGTTATTGCATTAAAGTTTAGACGCAGGATGAAAAAAAACAGTTACAAAGACAGTGCTTACTACTGGATTTTATTAAAACCTCTGTGGATTATAAAACTGGTGTTATATCAAGGTAAAGACTGCTTGTAGAAAGCAGATTGAAGAAGAAGCTCGAAGGCAAGGAAGAAAAAGTGGCCAAGGGCACGCTCTGCATAATTTTTATTCCTGTTCTGTCAAAAATAAATCAAAGACGTATCGGTTGTGTGGTCTCTCTCGTCCTTCTGAAACATGGTGCCGTAACTAGGATATCTGAGGACAGACGCAAAGGCTCCGACCCCATTCGCAACAACGGGTTGAAGAACGAAGCAGCGGCGTCTGGCTCAAGGACGAACCGTCGAGGGAAGGACCTCGACCGAAGACTATTGGCGGTGCACATAAACAGGCAAGAGCTCTTTCAACACGTTTTAATCATGAATAAAAAGGTCCTATCGAAGAAGCGGAAAGCGCTTCGAGCAAATGTGACGGCGCTTACGAGCGAAATTGATAAGAAGATAGAAGAAGACGCCGATCGAGCGCAACTTATGACGCTTCTGAACCAGATGAAGAGCGTGTCACAGACGCTAAGACGAGTTAACGAACAGATTGAACCGTTCATTGAAGAAGACGACCTAGAGGGGGAATTTGAAAGAGTTTTGGATTATGAGATGAAGATCGTCGCAGCAACGACAAAAATAGAAGAGCAATTACGCGAGTTGGAACAAGCGACGCAACTGACTACGAGAATGGTCACAGAACAGGCGAGCTCAGTGCAAGGTACTAACCAAATCTTCGAGACGCAAGAGCTTGTTAAGTTGCCACGTCTTGAGATGATCAAGTTTGATGGGAAAAAAACAGCATGGCCAAGGTTTCGGCATCAGTTCGAGACATCGGTGCATAACAAAGCGAACATGCCGAAGAATCAAAATGTAATTACCTTCTGGCGTTTCTGAGCTGGGAGGCTGCGTCCCTCATAGAAGGTTTGCAGTTTTCTGAGCAGAAATACGAGCATGCAGTCGCTCTTCTGAAAGAAACTTCCGGACGAGAAGATAATTTGAGAGAGACCTACATAAAAGCGCTAGCAAACGTGGAAGCAGTGAAGAGTCCTAAAGATGCAGATGGGTTGAAGAAACTCTTCCAAAAGTTGCAAGTGAACACACGAGCACTGCAGTCGTTAAGAGTGTAAATGAATAATTATGCCACAGTGATAGCTCCTGTTGTAAAATCTGCGCTACCGGTGGATATGAGGATTGAGATGAAGATGAAGGAGATAGAGAAAGGTTACAACAGACCAGCAACTACAGAATTGGACTCAGCGTCAAGAGACAGCACGAGCAGTTTCAAAGAAATTATGGAGTTTTTAAACATATATATACGCACCAGAGAAGAAACTCAAGAGCAAAAATACGACGTGACCCAGTCAGCGCACAGTATGAGGCGGACTAGAGCATCTACGCTTCAAAGCATATCGATTAAGAAATGCATCTTCTGTGAGATGACTGCACACTACACGGAAGATTGCAGAAGAAGCATTAGTATCTAACGGAAGAAAGAAGCCTTACAACGGGAACGAAGTTGCTTCAGATGCACCAGACCTCACCACACGGCGACGATATACCGCGCTAACTTACGCTGCAAAACATGCAAGGGAAGGCACGCGACATCCATGTGTCGACCACGTACGCCTGCAGGAAAGTCACCACAGCAGCAAAGTGGTAATGATGTTGAGAAAGTGCGTAAAAGCGCGCAACCTGACCGGTTAGACACCAGCAAGTCTTGCAACATGCACGCGCAGCAGTCTGATGAACACAAAGGCATACTACTGCAGACAGTTTTTTCGTGGATTGAGGGAGAAGAGAGTGGGTGCTACGCATGGATTCTGCTGGACAACAAGAGCCAGAGGACATTCATCCTCAAAAGATCGTCACGAAAACTAGCGTGCAAGGTAAAAAGATCCGAAAGAATTACCGTAAGATCATTTGGAGGAGGAGAGTTGAAACTAGACATGAAAGTCGTCGAGTTCAGCGTGAGGAAGGATCCCACATCGAAGCCAAGTCACTATTGAGGCACTGGAGATAGAATTGATCTCCTGTGACGTGCTACCAGTGCCACCGTTGACAATACACGAAAGAGCAAGATCGATGGGAACTTGTTTGGCTGATGACAACGAGAAGACGGACAAAGAAAGAAAAATTATGAAAACTACTATATTATTTGGAGCAGATTATTACTGGACTGTAGTCACTGGTCGCATTTGCGAGATTCATCCAAAAGTAGTAGCAATAGAAACATTAATAGGATGGACGGTCCAAGGTCATGTCGGACTTCATTGTGTGCCGATGAAATCATCGACGGATGTGGTACTGAAGCTCAGTGCCAATTCGAACACGACTGTGGACGAACTGCAGAGATTCTAGGACTTGGAAAACATAAGCATCAAGGAGAAACCAGCAACAAAGATTAGCTATGAACATGTGCTAGAGTACGTCTGACAAACAATGGAGTTCAAGCAGGAAGATACCAAGTGCGGCTACCATGGAAGGAAAACGTGACATTGGACGAAATAACACCATTGCAGAGAAGAGGCTTATGCAGGTGACAAAAAATTATACAAGAATAAAGATGAGCTCCTAGCCTATAACAAAGCTATCCGAGAGTACTTCGAGCAAGAAATAGCAGAAAACGTCGAAGAAGATGATAGATCAGATATACAGAACAAATTTGTATACTACATGCCGCATCAAGCAGTAATTAGGAAGAACCGAACAACGACAAAAATACGGATCGTCTTTGACGCATCGTCAAGCCATAATCTAGGTGAATCCCTGAATGACAACTTAGAACGTGGGCCAAACCTAAACCCCGACGTCACAAGCTTGCTGATGAACGTTCGACAACAAAAGATTGCTATGTCAGCCGACGTGGAAAAAGCATTTTTGCAGATCAAGATACAAAAAATGACCAAGACTCACTGCGATTCATGTGGTGGGAAAGAACACCCAGCGAAGATATACCAACCCTGAAGATAAAAGCGTGGAACATGACGAGAGTTACTTTCGGAACTACACCAAGTAGCTTTCTTCTAACAGACACAATTCATCGAAATTTGGATAACTTCGAAGATAAATATCCTGCAGTTGTGGTGCAACCCCGGAAAGAAATCTACGTCAATGACGTTTAGCTAGGAGCCGACGAATACTTGACATCGACAAAGATATGCAAAGAAGCACGAGACATATTTCGTAAGGCGGGATTGAATTTAAGAAAATGGATTTCAAATGAGGCCGAACTAAGAAAACTATTTGATGAAGAAGGAGATGATTTGGATGGAGTGATAAGAAAAGAGGGACAAATCGAGCTTTTGGGAATGAAATTGAATTTCGTAGACGACGTGTTGAGCTTTCCCGACACTACGTGGCGGAATGACAAGGACTAGAGACAACTTTCAAAAAGACAGGTTTTGCAAGCAACGGCATGGCTATATGATCCTTTAGGTTTTTTGACACCATTTTCAGTTAGAGCAAAAATATTGCAAAAAGTTTGGATTAATAAACTAAAATTGGACGCCCCATTACCAAGCCAGCATAGATCAGCTTGAAAGGACTGGTCAGAGGAGCTACAGCACTTAGTTGACTTCACCGTTAACAGATCCCATGACAACACGCAAGCTGAAGTGAAAGCATCGACTCTACATGTGTTCTCCGATGCGAGTCCAATGGCGTATGGAGCTGCAGCATACATTGTAACAGAATACTCCGATGGAAACAATGAAGCCAATTTAATTATTCCGAAAGGTAGAGTCGCTCCAATCCAAAAGGTTACACTAGCAAGATTGGAGTTGTTGGCGGCCACAATGTCAGTCATATTGGCCCCTCATATACCTGAGAATTTCATCAGGAAACTAAGCAGTGTGAAATTCTGGACTGACTCTCAAATTGTATTTTGCTGTATAAAGTCTAACAACACGAAAGATCTGTTTGTTCGCAACCGCGCAGCAGAAATTAAGAGCAAGTCCAACGAGAGTCAATGGGGTTATGTTAAAAGTGATGAAAATCCTGCGGATTTGATGACAAGGGGGATGAAGATGAAACGTTTGCTGAACAGTGAATTATGTTGGAAAGGCCCCCCGTGGATCAACAATGAAAAACAATGGCCTGATTAGGACATCACGCAAGAATCGGACAGTGACGACAACAAAGACAACGAAAAGACCGTGGCAAGCTTAACTACTACCACGAGGGAAGGTAAGATAATCGATGTGAACAGGTTTGGATCATACAGGGAAGCGTAAGGAGTTACCGCGTGGGTGATGCGTTATATAGTAAACCGAAGAAGAGAAAGAAAAATAGGTTTGCTCACAGGACAATAATCAGACAAAGCAGAGTTTGTGCTGATAATGCAGGAGCAGAAAGAGTTACAAAATGCATGGTAATAAGGGTTGCAGCGCGAGCACGAATGTGCTAGAAGAAACAGACGAAAGTCGAGGCACAGAAAGCAAAGAGGACAACACGAGCGCTCGTGTTGTCCTGTTTGCTTTCCGTGCCTCGACTTTCGTCTGTTTCTTCTAGCACATTCGTGCTCGCGCTGCAGCCCCTATTACCGTGAATTCAAACGAACTAGCCCAAATCGCCATTCTTCTACAAAATGCAGTGACACGAATATATGACAACAAGAATCTGTACGGCACGAACATCTTCGAAGATGATCAAGGCGTCCTAAGAGTAAAAGGGAGGCTCAGTGGAGTGATTTGAGCTTTGATTAGAAGCATCCTAATATTTTACCAAGAGAAAGTCCCCTTTCAGAACTTCTAGTTCTGAACGCGCATCAAGTCACAATGCACGGTGGCGTTGCGGCAACATTGACACATCTAAGAACGAAGTTTTGGATTGTGCATGCCCGACCGAGGGTGAAATATGTGATAAAAATGCCTAACATGTAGAAGATTTAATTCTGGGCCGATTGCAGAAGAAATTTCACTGCTACCAGCTGACAGGATAACACAGATGAAGCCATTCGACACAGCTGGTATACACTTTGCTGGACTACTAAATGATCTAGAGGAGAAAGGCGAAAAAATTACGAAGTTTTACATTCTGATATTCACGTGTGCAGTGACGAGAGCCATACATTTGGAGTTGGTCAAGAGGATGTCATCAGAAGCGTTTATACAAGCATTCCGAAGATTCGTAGGTTGAAGAGGATTGTGTACAATTATTTACAGTGATAATGCAAGAGCTTTCAATAAATCTGAGAAAGAGATGAACAAGATAATTAAGATGGAAGATGAAAGAATGGAACAGTATACCAGTAACCTGAAAATAAAATGAAAGTTTATTGTAAAGTTAGCTCCAAGGTGGGGAGGATTTTGTGAAAGACCGACCAGAAGCTTTAAGACATCCATGACAAAAAATATAGGTGCTCGACTTTTGTATGAAGAAGAACTATGGACTGTGGTTGTTGAAGCAGAAGAAGTACTTAACAACTGGCCTCTTAAGTGTATGACGATTCTAACGAGCCACAGCCCATCACACCGGCGGAGGTTATAGGAGGCAGACAAGCAATGAAGAAGCAGGAAGAAAACAGACTAGGAGAATACAGTTTGCTTAATTACTGGAGTGCAAGAAAACAGGCAATGATAACATGGTGGACCACATGGAAAAAGGAGCACCTGATGAAGCTGAAGTGTGCCAGCAGAAAAATAGAGCATCACAGAAATGTACAAGGAGGGAGGGAAAAACCTTTATTGATGCTGGCTGTGCCAGATAGCCCTTATCTCCACCGGGCTGGTTGACATCTCTAGTCCAGGACGCCATTATTTGAGGCCGCCACCCGAGTCCACTAGACTAGAGTTCGCTGTAACTCCAGTGTGGAGCTATTGAGTAGGGTCGTCTCCCAGTCCTCTTTGGTGAGGTTGAGAAAGGGGGTTCATTTTGGGTTCATTTCGCAGGCCCAGACCATATTGTAAGTGTTGGCCACTTCCCAACAGTACTGGCACTGCCCACTCATTTTTGGGTCATAATATTTGAGTATGGCGGGACGGAGCAGCGTGTTTGTCTGTAGGCGCCGCAGGACTCACTGCTCCATTTTTGAGTCGGAAACGTACAAGAAGGAGATGTACTTCTGCTTAGAGAAGCGCGAAAAAGAACTCAGTGGAAAGTCCGCAAGGTCGAAAAGATTTTCCCAGGCAAGGATGGACTAGTGAGAACGTGCTATCTTCGTACACCTGAAGGAAAATTAGTCAAGGGACCGATTCAACTGTTGTGTTCGCTCGAAGGTTGCTTCGGTTGAATCTGGCTGGCGGGAAGATGTAGAAAACAGATTGAAGATAGAGCTCGGAGGCAAGAAAGAAGAAGTGGCCAGGGGCACGCTCTGCATGTTTTTTATTCCTGTTCTGTGAACAATAAAACGAAGACGTATCGGTTCTTTGGTCTCTCTGGTCCTTCTGGAATACTGCTGGTCAAAGATTGGAAAAGTGAAAAACCATTTATACCATAGTGGGGCATTTTTCATGAAGGTGGTTGATTCTTTTAGGGTGAAGCTTCATCAAAAAGTTGTGTTCTTTCTCTTCACTACTGTTTTAAGTTTGCAGGATGACAGCTTTTTAATATCTTTGATGTCACTTCCACCTTAAAAGAAACAGAGTTGATACTTTATTATTGTGACTGAATTAGAATCAAATATTTCTTTTTCAGTTGGAAATAAACCTTACAGTTTATTTCAGCAGAAGCTTTTACATTCACGAAAAGTATGCCTTTTTTGCACACTCTCAAGTCTATGTGTTTTGACAGCTTTTTAAAATCTTTGATGTCACTTCCACCTTAAAAGAAACAGAGTTGATACTTTATTATTGTGACTGAATTAGAATCAAATATTTCTTTTTCAGTTGGAAAGAAACCTTACAGTTTATTTCAGCAGAAGCTTTTACATTCACGAAAAGTATGCCTTTTTTGCACACTCTCAAGTCTATGTGTTTTGGTCATTACTAGCTTATAAATAGTAAAATACTTTAAATGATTCGTTCCAATAGTGCCAACCTTCTATACTAATTTGTATAGATCTTATTCTTTTCAGAGAGAACTGAAATATTACAGGGAAAGTAATTGGCTCAAGTAATTACCATCATGATATTTTTGAAGCCCATATAGACTTTTATATTTTGTTGCATATATTTGTTTTAACACACTTGTTTTAAACATACTGTTCTTAAGGTTCTCTTGGTGTTATACCTGGAATATAATTATTATTCACAGTGCAGCAGATGCAACAAAATTACCTTTAAAAAGCGTGGTTTTTAAACATTCTCTTGAAATAAATCTAAATACAATACAGTGAATTTCATCATTTGTGGAGATCAATTTCATGCTAAAGATTCAATGGCAAGCTGCATTGGCTGCATTTTTTTGCTCCTTGAGTCAATTGTTTTTAAGTTGATGTGCATTTATGTATGACCTAGGAGCTGTCAGCATCTCATAAGCTTACCAGATATGTCCATCGCACCGTTGCCTAAGGAGTAGCTGATGGTAGAATATTGTGCCTTGACTCACCTCTGTGCTTTTAAGAGCACGAACTTCAGCTTTTTCAAAATCAGGTGCATGCCATGGTGCCATATTGCGCATATCATAATTTCTGCCAGGTAAAACAGCACTTCATTGTAGCTTGTTGAGTCATATATGAGTACATAGTTATTGTTTATTACCTCTTTAAACAAGAATAGCCAACATTGCGAACACACTCAACACTGCTTGAATACGATGCCTGATTAGTGTTTTCTAGGGAATTTACAACCATTAGTATGGCTATGTACACCTCCTGGAATTCCAAGGTTTAAACGCAGCCGCAACTGATATTTACTATGTGTTTTCATTAAATTTTTTCACTCGTTGTGAAGCTGCTTATATTGACAACATATTTACTGTTGTAATGTCTCCTAAATGCTTACCCAGAGATTTCCAAACTACATTCTTGCTGTTCCTGAGTTACCATAAGCAGGGAATCACATGTGGGTCATACCCACATCCCACAGACAGTAGCGTGCAGGGACGCATACACGTGGCTAATAAAAAGAGGTTTGGCATCGTGTTGGACAAGCATGTCACAATATTCATGCCATGGGGTCATGACACAGCAGGTATAATATCACATTACTATTTATTCTCTTCCAGGTGCTGCTTCTATTGTTCTTGAGCCAGCTGTCACCTCTCATGCCAGCGCTACTATGACCGTTCATGCCACAAGCACCTTGGTAACCTGATGTAGCAGGAATTTGTGTCACCGCATCACCAGCAAACTATCAAGTGCCATCATTTTCGCTGCATCCGCCACTGCCAATTCTGGACGGTTCAGCGTTCAGTCCAGCAGCATGGAACAGTGACAGTTGATCGAGCCGGACATAAGCGCACCCATATCTTTGTTGCATGAGGCTATAGCACTAAAGTCAAGATTACATACTCATTGTTGATGTTTTTTCACGTTAGTGAGTGTGAAACAAACTTGTACCACGTAGAAAATGTTTACATTGTTGTCATTATCTTGTTTGAACTTTGCTTTTGACATCGCACATTCAAAACATAGCCTTCGAAAGGTGACCTTCAAAACCCGCAGTTGTAATTTCTGGTGGAATTTTACACTGGCAACCTCGAGCCGTAGTGAGCGCAGACATTTAGTGCTGGACACCTAGCAAGAATATTGTAAACATCCCTGGCACATTGTTACTATGTTTAAAGCATAGCAATTTAGTCAGCTAGAGCACGAAAATTCCAAACAGTACTCACTAGGGCATTCAAATTTTCGTTCGTAATTTTACATTACTTCAGTGGGATGAGTGGCGGTGCCATGAAGAAGTTTGTACAAAAAGTCAGCAACTACACCTTGATTTTGAAAGCGCAAGCTTATGCCACTGTTTAATTAGTTAGATCAGACCCGCCATTGCCAACTTGTATAACAATTAAGAAGTTTAATCTGTGATGAGTAGCAGCTTTCCTGTTGCAACATATGGCCTCTAGCTGGAAGTTCGTAACACCATTTTCAAATATGCGTGCGGCTTTCGTAAGTCTTTTCATGTGACAATAGGCTTGCTGGCTTTCCTGACTGAATACATTTGTTACTTGACATGGGCTCTCAAGTTGACGCGTTGTTTCCATATTTTTCTACAGCTCTTGATAGAGTTTCTCGCTACAGATGTTACTAACACAGCAATATATTCCTCTGATTGTGCTCACTTGGGTGAAAGACTTTATTTGGTGCAGACCTCCAATTACTTCTATTAATTTTGACTTTTCTTCTGCTTATGTGACATCTGTTCTATTTCAAGGAAGTGTGCTCGTTGGAGGCCTGTAGCCAGAGGGTGCCCCGAAAGTTTGTCCCCCACCGGAATTCACATGTTGTGGGCTATCGTACTGAGCATATTTAATGAAGAAAGTAATTTTTCAAGGCCATCAATATGTAACCCCCTCCCCCGAAAAACATTTCTGGCTACGGGGCTGTCTTTTTATGAGATTGTTATTTTATCTTGCTCGTTCTTCGTCGTTTGTTTTTACCTCACATTGTCTGCATGTGTATGAAATACAGGGCGTTTCAAAAAATGTGTCTAATATACTGTAAAACTTAGAGAAAGGAGGTAGTGGCGTGCTAGTTGCGGCATTTCTTTTTCTGTGACAAAAAAAATCTTCAGATAGGCACGAACAGTACTTGCTGCACTAATTCCAACAATTGAGACAATTAGCTTTTTTACCAGTGGTAGTAACTCGTCGAGTCAAATTGGCAAATTCAACTCCTTTTTACAAAAAGTGTATAGCCACTTTGAAATTTTCAAAAAGCAGCCACTGATAATCACCGTGGATTGATGGAACCTCCCTAATTTAGCAGCCGAAACGAAAACCGATGTACCAGACAACACATCCACCAGTCATTTTGACCACGTCCTGAATGATGATAACGTTATCTAGACGCTCACTTAATCTTCTCCCCAATGCAACAGAAACACTGTCGCCATGAAGGACATTGCAGAAGTGAATGGTAGATCCACTGTTTGATGCGTCGGTTTAGGTTTCGCTAGCTAAATTGTCCAGAATGCATCGCTCTGCTGTGATTACCAGTGGCCGCTTTTCCTAAAAATTAAACTGGCTATGGACTACGTGCAGGAAGAGGTTCCACACGCGCACTCGACCCAACCGGCCATTACCACTGGTGAATTAGATAATTGTATTAATGTCTATATTGACTGCAATAATTATTGTTTGTGCGTATCTGACGATGCCCTCTGCCACAGGAAGGCAATGCCGCATGAAGCACGCAAATGCCTCAATTCTCAGATTTTTAAAAATATTTTACACAATAGTTGAATGATGTGTTGATGATATCTCTAATGAGCCATTCCATGTCAAACCATCCAACGTTTTTTCGACCATCACGAAAATGGCTGATAAAACTTCCACATATTTCTCGAAGTGCGAAACTCGTCCTCGTCATTTATTTTTGTTGCCACAAATTTTCCTTCCGATTTATGAGAGCTTATTGTTTGGTGTCAACCAATTTTTTTCATAATACATTTTTCAAATGCATTCGATAAAAGACATTTCTGGCAAATTAAAAAAGTTGTCTAAATTTAAAACAGTGACTTAATTCTGTATATCAATTTTGAGGACTTTTCACACGAGCAATGATTAATAAAGTTGCCACGTGTGGGTTTTTTTCCGGGAACATGGTAAGTTCCAAGGACACAAATAAAATATGTGCTGGTGGCCTCTCAACGTGCTACAAATTAGGAATTATTTAGGCACTGATGTCATAGCAGATACTCTGAAAAAAATTTGAGTATCACTTTGTTTGGGAAAAGCTCGGTATTCAGCATCAAAAATTTGCCTTGGTGATCAAACTATAAATATGCACAAAATTTTATAATAAAGCTCTATGTACAAGCAAAGTATATGAGGAATTATTAGAGGGTATTAGTTTTGAATTTAAAAGATATTTTCCCAAATATGTATCTTCACCAGCTTTTCGCCTACGTAACTCAAGCGACATGACGCACTCGCAAAGGCAATTGTCAGCAGAATCCCACTGACCTCGAATACAGAGAGCGAATTTCGTGCTCTCTACAGAGTAATTGAAATGGGAATAGGGTGTTCATCTGCATTTTATTGCCAGCGGAGGGGTGCTGCAAGGACTGGGTTCAGTGTGGTGACTTCCAGATGAGCGATGCAGCTTTATAGATATGAAGTCAGATATCCTGCTTTCCTGGAAAGTTCTGCAAATGCAGTGCTTGTTTTATACTCTTAGGTTAAAAAAATTAATCATAGTCAGTATAAATGTCTGATAGCATTCTTGTAGCATTCATGCAGTACACTGATAAATGCTGTCAAAAAACAACCGTTTCTTATTTTTCTGGCTTTCAGGAAAGAGCCCTGCTCCCCGAGAACCAAAGTCTGTCACACGAATACAGAAGCGAAAAAAACTTTAAATTAAGAACTGGTAGCCAAGGCGATATTCTCGTTTATGCTGTGCGTTAGTGGTTGTTGTGTACTGCATACTTTTTAAAGGCTTGATGGCTCATCTGGAAGCCATCACCAATGGCGTAGCCAGGAAGGCAAGAGGAGCTGCCTAAATCTCCTCTCCTAGCACAGTCCAGGGAATTTTATCTTGAATCCAATCCGTGGATTGGCCTTCTACTGTGACCGGTTCATGACTGCTTATTTTATCGACGACTCAGCAGAAGGCGCTAGTATGAGTGACAGACAGACAGACGGACTGACGGTTTCCGATAAAACCCTCTGAGGCTTCGCCCCCCACATTATCATTCACATCTTAGGTATGCTGTGATTTTCTTAGTTCTGCATGTACTTACCTACATGCACACATAAAAAGACACAATAATGTACATGACGTATGGTCGAAGTCACCGTCCTGTTTTGCTACGCTACTGGTGTCCACACTCTTGCGACATTCATTGTGGCGCGCTTCCATTGGCAACGAAATGCAGATTATAGCCCCATTCTAACTTCAAGTGCTCCGCATCAAGCTTGCTCTGTGTAGCTCAGGTCTGTGGAAATTTGTTGAAGGTTGCCCTTGCAAGTGCTTCATGCCGCTTAAGTTAAGTAGGGGTAAGATCTGTGGAGATACACAATTTCAAAAAATATTTCTCGAGTTTAAAAAACAATATCCTTCAGAAACGTCACCTATATTAAGGTAGTACATAGAGCTTGAAAATAAATGTGCATATTTTAGTCCAACCACCAAGGCAAGCTTTTCGATGCTGAATACAGAGCTTTTCCCACGAAAAGTGAAATTCACAATTTTTAGACTATCTGGTTTACTTCAGTGCATAAATTATTTGTAATTGTACTATGTCAAAACGTTCACCAGCACATACTTTGTTTGTGTCCTTGAAATTTGTCATGTTGCTAGACAAAATCCAAAACCTGGCAACATCATTCAATATTGCTCCTGGGAAAATCTCTCAAAAATTTATATACATAGGTAAGTAATTATTTTCAGTTAAATCATTTCATTACCTTCTTGGAAATGCCATTTATTAATAAATTGAGTGCATTCCAAAACAAATTTTCAAAAAAGATTGTTGTTTGACGACTTTTAGCTCAGTCGGCGCCATACCGAAGACTCATAACTAGAGAGTAAAATTTTCGGGAATTGAAATAAATGACCAGGACGAGTTTTGAAGTTCGAGAAACATGAAAATTGTTTCCGCCATATTGGCGATGGTCAGAAAACGCTTGGGTGATTTTGCATGGCATAACCCTGATTGTTGTATTGCGTAATACATTCAATTACTTCTTTACTTCTTTTGCATCAACTGATATTGTTAGCCAATATTTTGAGGTCTTTGTGAAGTTGTTTGTGCTTTCAGCCATTTCATTCTGTATGATATGTAGTATTTTTTATTATTTATGATCATTTATTTTCGTGCTGCTAGCCAGTCCCTCTACAACTATCTACTGGGAGTTTTATAATTAATAAATTAATTGTGCTCGCACTGTTTTTCCTCTGTACTCGCCTGGGGTGGTTGTGCTGGCAAAATGTTTTCCTCTTTTTCAGAAAAGCGGTCTGCATGACATGTTACAATAGGAAAACAACACAGGTGCTTGGAGTATCAGAAAGTTATGATATTCATTCTTCAAATTTTATATTCCAGACAGAAAGCCGCCAAAATAAAATAAATTTTCTGAGAATTTTTGTTCACACAGTTTGTAACATGTCTGTCCTGTAGTTCGTTTTATCATCATGGGAAAACAAAATTCAATTTTAGTGAATAGTAAAATTGTCCTTGTTGGTTTTTCAACACTTGAATTCACTTCGTAAATTCTTTAGCATGTGCAGGTTTCGTCGAATGTTGCAAGGTGATGATAGTGGCCTGGAAAATTTCAAATGACCTTGTACTTGCAGAAAAACGATCTGCTGATTACGTGTACCTCATATTGAATCTAATGGGAACCCGTTTGTTAGTGAAGGATATATAGCAATAGTTTTATGAATAATAATGTGTGAGAAATGGCCCTACTAAGCAGGTGTTGTTCCGTAGCAGCCGTTACTTTGTATTGTTCATTGCGGAGATCTACATGAAAGTTGAACGGGCTGTACGTTCTAGGTGCTTTACGTAATTTCTGGTGTACTATTTTCTGTTTACGGACGTGGTTGTCAGCATGTTATCTACGCCTTTTTACGTAATCAAGGGAAAATATTTGTGCAGTGCACTCTACGTAGCTGAGAAACATTTTTCTGTTGCTCTCACAGCACAAGTAGACCTACATGACTGGATTGAGTACAAATAATAAGGAATCGTATGTCACAAACGTTAGAATGAACAGCACGTTTTTTATCCAAATAGTGCTACCAAGACCTGTGAAGCGCGAGCGTCATGTTCGGTGTTTCATGATGTCCTGATGATGTGCTAAATGTCGCTGGTGCATCTACGCTTACTACGGTGGCGTGGTAAGTGTTTCACTATGATAGGCTTCGTTCTGCCTTCCTAATACAGCGTCACCCCTACTGGCATGCGTTGTCCCATACTCAATGTAGGCAACGCGGTCGTGGAATGGCCTGAGAAGAAAATGGTGGAATGAACATAAGACGCATTATTCAGGAAATCGATTTACGTATTGGTAAGCAATAATGATGCTATGCTGACACAGGCGTCACCTTTCTTACACTCGCGTCTGCTTTTGGCGATAACTACTAATTGGCTTGTAACACGTGAATTAAAGTGCACTTGAATAATTTAAGCCCAAAGCAAAGCAGCAGCATCACCTTACATTTACGAAATGCGGGCGTTCTCCGGATCACATTGCGTACAAGTTTTGTTCTAGCTATCATCAAAAGTTTGCCCGGCTTCTTGTTAAAGCTCACGGAATCATCAGTAAGGTCAACTCATATGTCAGCTCAACATCCCTGTTTTATAGCAGGAAAGTAATCAAGTTCTCAGATGATTCGTCAAAACTCACGTGTAGCAGGTTGTTTGTATTTCCCGAATGGCGAAGTTATCATGGTGAAGAGTATGTTTTTCTGTTGTAAAACTTGATGTTTACGTTTTTTTTACAATACGATGGGATCTGCACATGTGTCAGCGGGTTCGCTTTGCTGCATATTGCCTTGCGACATAAAATATGCAGTATCACTAGGTGGAACTTCGTTTCTTCTTGTCCCCGACTTTCAAGCGCCGCTTAATTTTTCGTTATGCAATATCACTAGGTGGAACTTCGTTCACTTTCGCTGCAATGCCTTGACTGTTATGCCACGGCCGCTGTATAAAAAGTGGTTATGTGTAGCACTCCAACACTGGAATTTTCTTCCTCTTGTGTAATAAGTCAGCCACTCAGTCAACAAACTATCGTTAGGTCCCAAGGAACTGCACATGCAAAAAGGAGTAAGTAAACGATTCGTTTTCTTCGTTAGGTACCATAATATAGAAAACTGACAGACAGTTATGCCAATCAAATTACAAGGGGTAATAATAGAAGTATTTTTAATGTATATGTGAAGAAAGAAAAGTGGATGAAAAGATAACTTGCCGTAAGCAAGAACCGAACCGGCGACCTGCAATCAACGTGGTCGATGCTCTACCAACTGAGCTACCACAACGGTTCTTCACCCTTTCACTTCATTGGGTATGTATGTGCAGTAAACGTGGGAGCGTCACTCCACGCCACCCGTCGCCATTGCGGCGAGTGGGGAACACTATCATTAGAGCTATTGGCATTGTGTAGCACGTGTTGCAACTACGAGCTGGCAACCGACCAAGAATTCCTTGCATACTACTCGAAAACATTAAGTCTGGCAGAAAGAGACCCTCGCTATGAATGAAAGACATACGGGTAAAACTCAGGGCTTGTTTGCTTTGTTAGAAACATTGTTATTGAATACTGACAGACAATTAAGGCAAGAAAAGTACGGGGGTTAGTATTAACAGTAATTGTACAACTGAAGAAAGAAAAGTTGATGAAAAGCGTTAATACTATTCCCTAAGGATTCTTCGGTGTAATAATCTATCATTCCTTATTAAACAACCACAAAGCCATACAGAGTTAGGGGCCGCACCCACGTAGCGGCCAAAAGGCCATGGTCCCCAGCCTGTTCGCGGGACTTTTGGGTAGCTCTTAGTTGTTTCTGGGGATCGCTGCTTTTGAGGGATTGTTTGCAGTCCCCGTACTAACTAAAAGAGGCATGCTGTAACATACACACATTCCCAAAGCATTCAGGTTTACACGACATATACTTAAATTCACTCCGAACAACATGCTTGGTCAGAGCGAGCAATTAGTCAAATTTTTCATTCGGCAAGACAGACCTCGTTTCGAACATTCTCAATGTGGAAGATTGATGCAATGTGACCTTTGGTTAGGGACATGGAAATCGTGGGCGCGCAAGCTGATAGCTTGGAGTAATGACATATTGCTACAACTGAGGATAGGAAAGATTTCACACATTCAGCATTGCCCAAAGCGGCGCTCGGGATTTTTATTAGGCAGTGAGTTCTTTTCGCCATAAATTTGAGCACAACGATTACCTTCAGAAGTGTGATGAGTAAGGGTGGCACTGGAGCTGGGGCTCAGCTGGCGTTAGGTCAGCAAAGGAGAGGAAGAGAAGGGAGTAGAGAATCGAAGGCCAGGCCCAGGAACGGGTTCTGTTTCCATTTTGATTCTTATAATGACACAGTCAAGTGCGCCAATTCAAGAAAATCAGATAGAGACTACCCTGGTTTCTGGGCCAGCTGTTCCACTATCTTTCTTCGTCTTTCGCCACCTCGCTCCAGCGGCCCACGTGACCGAATATCGAGAATGCACTTCAAAAGGGACAATGTTTGGACGTACTGGTTTTTAATAGTTCTTCCTAAAACAGAGCGCACAAAACACGAGACAGAAAGAGATCAGGACAAGCACTCACTCTCAACTGAAGCTTTATTGCAGAATCAGAGCATATATACGCCCATCGAATCCGTAATAACGAGGCAAAAGAAAAGGAAAAGTATGTAAACCAGAACAAAAAAGAACACGTGTCTACGCCAAGAATTCAAGCTCATTTTACCGATAGTATAATGGATGGAACACTAACACACCTGTCACCTACCCTCGTTATCTCCGTCATCTCTACAATTCTCTTGTAATTTTTACCGGTGCCGATACAGAACAAATGTCTGACTGAACCGTGGAACACACTGTGGCCTTGCGTAGCACTTCTTACAGTAGCCAGCAAGATGTTTGTCAATTGCAGTGCTTCTGATTTAGTCTAATGCTCCTGCATGCAAATTATGAGGCGTTTGCCAGTCTGGCCAATGTAATATCCACCACATGAAAGAGGAATTCCGCACACTACGCCTCTTATACAGAAAACGTAGGCGTATTTGTGGCTGATCGAGCAGACAGGCTTCCCCTTCTTTATCGGACAGCTCAACTTACACAACACTAAAAGCCTGTTAGGGCTCAAAACAAAACGTTTACTTCAGTACGCTGTCCTACTTTCTTCAAAGTGTGAGATAAATTGTAAAGGTATGGGATTACAGCCACCTTTTTTTACTCGTTTTTCTTTTGCGACTCCCTCAATTTTCGCTCTCTGCTCTTCTCCGAGACAGAAGACATATTTCCTCTTTCGGTGCAGGTCTTTCGCGACTGAGACATGCACAATGCCTTGACTGAGGCAGCACAATGACATGCGCAGGGTATCCCGCTGCTTCCAAATGTGCAACCTGTTTCTGGAGGCTTTCATCTAAGAACTGTTCGCACGTTCACATTTCAACTGTTCAACTGTTCGCACTTGACAAAAAGAAATCACAATGTTCCTTTTGATAAGGATTGAGTGCGCAGAAGAATACTTCAAGTATGGCTTGCTCGCTCCTGGTTCGTAGACCCAATACACGTGGTCATCTTCGAAATACAACTTAAGACCTGCAAACCCAAGGCCGTGTTGTTCGGAAAACTCCATTGGTAAAACTGAGTTGCGTAAAACACTGATTAAAAGGTGCAAGAATTTGCGTGATGACAAGGTTGCTGCAATCCAGAATCGTGCATGAGAACTACCCGCCAGAGAATAAAAAATGATATATCTAAAAACACCAAGAAGTCGTCTACGTACCTGAATGTTTCTACTATTCCAGAAATACCCAGATCCTTAAAGAGAGCCCTGTCAAATAGAGTGAGGAAGAAACAGCTTAAGATAGGTGAATGCACGATCCGATGTAAACACCTTGCTTCTGCTGGTAAATAATATTGTCAATAGCAACATAGGTTGACTTCAAGAAAAAAGTTGTGCTCCAGAAAACCAGCCCCGCCCACGCCGCACTCATTTGAAAATTAGATAGCACCGTACGCGTCTTTCGCCTGCTCGACGTAAGACAGGAGACCTTCGTGTGACAAAGAATAAAACAAATCCTTCATATCTACAGAAAAGGCGGTTAACTTCTTGGTTTCCTACAGTTCTAACAAAATCAATGACCACTGCGGAATCTTTTATATGAAATGGATCCACCACTTGAAAAAGTTTAAGCTTGCTTTGCAAGTTGATAATACAGATTTTTTGACTAGTTGGTGATTGGGAATCCACATATTTGCACAGCGCAAGACTACAGTAGTTACGACATAACTACAGAAGAAGAGACAAGGACTGAAAGAGCGCTGACAAACGGAAATTTTATTAGCGAAAACGCTGGAAGATAGGTGTTAAGGTAGGTGTGAAGGTCGTTTTTGGTTCCCCAGAAAAGCTTTCAGTGCTCCGCAAACGGGTGAATGCACAGTCCGCATGAAGGAGCTGCTGCACAGTCAAACATAGAAGGCTATTCGTAGTATGTGTGATGTGAGATAGCCGTGGTTTATTTGCTCCCGTTGTCATGCGGCAAAATGTATTTTGGGCAGACGGGCCGGCGCTTGAATGGACGTTTAAAGAAGCATCATTACAATGTATACTCAGCTGTGCAAGGTCATTTGGGCGTCCATTGTAGGGATTGTGTTTGCAGACCAGAATTCGAAGACTGCACTGTGGTAGCCGAACACCGTCTCCAGCTAACACGAGAGATTATGGAGGACAATGAAATGCAAATGCTGGGTGATCGATGTATCAGCATGCCTTCGCTTGCTCTAACTAAAAAAGAATCGAGCTTCTTGCTTTGACACAATAGATTGTAAACTCGCGCTAAGCTGTGGCGTTGTAACCATATAATGAGATGATGATTATCTTGCTGTGATGCAACAGGTTGCGCAATTGCGTGTGATGTTCTGTCACGAGTATATATTTCCAGCATTATCGCTAATAAAATTTCAGTAGAACTCAGCGCTCTTTTTTTCTTTGTCTCTTCTTCTGTAGTTAAGACGTAACTACTCGTAGTCTTGCGCTGTCTAGATATGTTGCTTTGCAAGAATTCAGCAACACTCTTTTGCCATGTACCATGCTCAGAAACAATTACCCGAAAAGGGCTATCTTTGTTATATGTCTTAACTGAAAAGAACATAATGTCACAACGCAGAAACAGCAGCAGTTGAATACAGGACACCCATTTTAATTGTACCACAACACTGGCAAACTCGTCGAATGAGAACCTCCTCTTTCTCGCTGCGCGTGCTCTGTATTGTACTCTTGATGCTGTATATTCAATGTGGCATTTGTCCTCCTCTAGAGAGCAGCATGCCGATGCTCTTCAACAAAAAGCGGTGCAGTATATGTATGGTGCAAATCAGTCAGAACAATAGGGCTTCATTTGCACAACATGCAAGGCTTCTGGTTTTTGCTGGCGAGTTGTGAAGGGGCTGTCAGGAACGACCACGTGGTTAGTCACTCAGGCGTTGTACAACAGTGTTGGGGACGAAATATCTCTTCAACAATTTTTCCGACAGTCCCCGGCGGCGGATAGGACTCCATGCGCACACTTTCTCGCCAGGCCGATATACGACATGTCGGTGTCGCAGAATATAATGTCGGGCGACGTAATTTTGCTGCTTGGTGATTCGGATGCGTGCAAGCTGCCTTGCTTCTTCTGCTTGTTGAGTAAAAGATACAGCGTCTGAATCGATGTCAATGCAGTCATGCAGTAATATGGCATCAAGTTTCGTCGTCAGTTCAAGGCCATGAAGGAGACTGAATGGCGTTCTTTGTGCAGTTTCTTGCTGTGATTTATTATAGGGAAAGTGATGTACGGTAGATTGTAGTCTCTGTTCTTGTGATACACGTCAACGTACATACTCAACATACTGGCAATAGTCTTTTAAGGCGTTCTGTTACGCTGTTCGTTTGTGGGTGATAAGAAGTGGTTTTCCGAAGGGTTAGTCCATCGAGCTCATGCACTGTCTTCAGGAGCGTGGCCGTGAAAGCGGTACCTCGATCCGTTTATAAAATCGTCGGAGCACCATGCCTCAGTACGATATTTTCTATGAACAAACGTGTGGTTTTAACGGCAGTGCCACTTTACAAACCCTTTGTTTCTGCGTAGCGCGTGGGATAATCAGTGGTGATTATTACCCACTTGCCGCCAGAATGAGAAGTCGGATATGGTCCGAGGAGATCCATTCCAATTTGGGCAAGAGGTACCGTGGGCACTTGAATCGGTTATTCCCAGGCAGCTCACCGGCATTGGACCAGTCTTAGACACGTATGGGCTAACGTCGGCCGCAATATTGGCCCAAGATTGGCATCTCGGCCAAGTGTAACTTTTTATGTAGGACCGATGTTCAAGACAACCTGAATCCGACGTTCTGCCGTTGCATTTGCAAATATCTAGCCGACGCCGGCTTACTCTACACATGCCAATGAAGGCCCGTCGTTTCACCGACGTAGTTGCCAACATACAACCAGCATAGGACCATTCACGGGCCACCTTGTTGCCAATGAAATGCCATTATTACGCCAACATTCGCTTTACGACGCATAATTGCTAGCATTGGCTTGCCAATATTCCACCATTAATAATATGGGCTTTTTACTACTGGCATGCCTTAGCATGTAGACTTTACATTACGCCCCCAGAACTTCCCCTAGCAGCTTATAGCATCCCCGTACGAGCTTCGCGGTGTAGTATACTTCAAGGCGACTGACCACTGGATAACTTAGTGTAGAAACGCCTACATGATTCCACTAAATCCTCCATTCTTGCCTGTTTTCTTGCATTGCCCATTACTCTCCCCGCATGTAAAGCATAGGACTGCACAAGTCTAGTTACTGTCTAGTTTTCTCTACACATTTCTCCTCATTTTTACGAGAAATTGCAACATGGGCTGTTTCATAAAGTATTAGCTAAAAATTACCTAAATATAAAGCTCAGTTTAAATATTCCGCACACAAGCAATCTGTAAATAAGAATACGACAACGCAATTTTTTTTCCTTATTTCTAAGTATACCAAGTCAAACCATTTATTTTCAGGTTCAGCTTTTCAAGTTACTGCTGTTCAGTAATGCAGCCCAAACTAGGAGGCGAGTTCAGCAAGGCTCTATGGCAGAGGGCTGGCCAGGGAAAGAGACGTAGAGCAATGATTTAGAAGCTGTAGCAGGAGTTGAGGCAATGATGGTGAGCTGCTCAGGGTACTGAAAGTAGTGATTGGGTAGAAAACCAATCATCACAGGCTGTCGCAGAGTCTGCTCTGAGGGGCAGCAGTGATCGGGCTGCAAATCTGTGAACACCTGCGGATCTATGCAAATCTACGAAGTGCTTTTTATAACCTCCATCGAGGCCAACCAACTTCAGCAGCCACATCTTGATGAAACGCTGAACTTTTTCAAACACCTGCATACGTGAATAGAAATAAACACCCCAAAATAGGTTCTAAGCACTACAGTATAACATATATGCAAGCTAAAACACTGAACAACCATGACAGCAGACGTTACCTTGTACTATCAAGATCAAACGCCATGTGGCTATTATGAAAAGAAATGAACAAATACTTAGTCATTGTGCGAAAAAATCTGCCACAGACCAAAATATTTAGAAACAGGTTTCAATGAAAGTTGATTGAAACAAGCTTGTTGACTAATTTACAAATAAACAAAAGATATCTCAAGATTTCTAAACATGACTTACAGGTTTGCAAGCCACGTGAACTAGTCTGCAACTATAGCCTATAGCTGTAAAAATTTATAACAGGACACGAAGACACACGACCACACGAACTTAACTCTGGATTATTCGTGGGCACACGTCAGATAATACTACACAAGATGATGGCTGACCACCAGCTAAACAACACATGATGAAAAAATTTATGCAAACCCTACTTCAGCACAGACACTTGCAAATTATTGCAAGGCTCCTTTACTAACTTTAAAATGGTATATCCAAGTGGTATGAAAGATGTGCTCATGTGGTTTCGTATGTTGGTCTTTTTGCATTAAGTAAACCTCCGAAATTTCCCGTGCATTTTGGGACTTGCATCGATTCGAAGTCTTGGTTTCATTGGAGACCAGGACTGAATAGGTGGCTTGCCAAAAAGTAGCACTTGGCAGAGAGTCACACACAACTGAGCCATTTGCGCCCAGATTGCAGGAAGAGCACAAACTTGTGGCGCTGCCATGCTTCATTTTGGAACGAACAGCTCTAAAAGCCATTGCGCCAGTAATACTGCACTGTGGTTTAAAAATCTGTCTGAAGGCCACACTCACATAAACGGCACTTGAAAACGGAGAGAAGCTTTGCAAAGCTGACTGCATCTATGCATGTGGCATCTAAGGACAGTGTTGTGCAGTGATGACCACACTCTTGTGATCATTGTCTGGTTCGGATTTTGTGCAATGATAGTACCGGCCTATATGCCCGTGTGGCGATGATACTACACGGTGCACTTCTGTAGTAAAAAAACGAATAAGTAGTAGCTGTGGTATCACTTTTTTCTGGCGGCATATGCACGCCCTGTCTTTGGTACATATGCACGTGGACGTTGATCAAGCAAACCACTGTAACAGCATAGCGCGGGTGGTGTCGCGGTAATATTTGATAGCGCGGGATGGATCTCCGATCACAATGGCTGCATTTAGATGAGGATGAAATATAAAAACGACACCTTTGAACCAAAACATATGTGGGCATTGGAGAACCCCAAGCGGTCACAATCTTGGTACGCACACTACAGCATACATCAGAATTATTTCTTGTTGGCACATTAAAGCCTGGCAATTATTGATGTTGAACAGACATGTTCATCTTAGGCCGACACAGGTAAGCGTATAAAACTGAAACTGTGTGTTAGGTGAACTAAGCAACAAGTAAACACCGAAGACATTTCATACTTTTCTAGCAACGCGTAAATGTCGATGTTACTTAGCCATGGCAGCAAGTGAGAAAAACGCTTACCGAATTAGCTGGCTCCATAAATCTAAGCTTTGAGTAGTCCACTCCTTTGTTCGTAACAAGAACCCTGTCTTTTACACAAATTAGGTTAAACAGAGGCACTTCAGCATCGAGTTTTCACCGCGAGAGTATTTTATAACAGCTCAGAGGCGTGTGAACGTGGCCCCGCACAAGCCTAAAGTTATAGCGCGAGAACAAAACGCTGACACAGAGACAAGATGGACATGAAAACACGAGCGCTATTGTCATGCCATACCAACTAGCCCAAGCTGCCACACTTCCCGCACAAGTGTCGGGGGCTACGCAGCTTTCTTTACTCGCAACTGTTTACAAAAAAAAGACTACCTGCCTATCGTTTGTTTCACTGCACGCGGTGGCATCAGATAGAGTTTGGTGGTGATGGTCAAATGGACGGACGCATGGAACCCTTGTTAGTCTTGAAGTTCACTGCTCCATGCTCAGCGGGCCAGATAAAAAAAGTTAACAATGTCGTTTGTTGCATAATTTGCTGGTTTCCTTTCCGGCAATACACCGTTTAAACTCGAATGTTTGGCCCTGGTTTACGTTGGTGGCTGTCTTCACCATCGAGTAAATAGGGCAGACACATGCCATCCGGTATAGAAATGAGCCCGACAGCACTAGAAAGGAGAGCTAGAGCAGAACTTTGCTCAGCTGACTGCTTGAATGCAGCGCTGCCCGTTCTTTATAGGTTCTCTCTTTCCTCTATACGTTCTATTTTTTACATACTGTTGAACTTGAATACGCAGCAGTACCGTCAGCGCCCTTTGAGCTTTTTAGAGAAATATAGTTTCTAGTGCACAGGGAATGGTTCAGGAGGACAATATAGCAGATAGATAGGACAGAGCACACACTTACAGCCAATTTTATTGCAACGATGGAGTGAATATATATAGGATCAAGAGGGCGAGGATGTCACGCACAGAAGAAAGGACAAATGATGGCGCATGCGCCAGACCACCTTATTCCTGTCTTAAAATCACAAATCAATTGAAAAGATACCTGTATTCATTATCCGACAGATTCACAAGTATCTTTCTAGTTAAGTTGTCATTTTAGGGCGGAAATAAGGTGGTCCGGCGCATGCGCCATCATTGGTATTTTCTTCTGTGTGACCTCCTTACCCTCTTGGCTGCATATATATTTCCGTCATTTGCGCAATGAAATTGGTTGTAAGTCTGTGCTCTGTCCTATCTCTTTGGTATATCTTCCCTCCGAAACAATCTCTGTGCACTAAAACGTATAATTCTCTCAAAAAATGCAATACCAACCAGCCCAAGTAGCCACTTCTTTGGTTTTGTTACAGCGATGCACTCACGCACCATCTCTACCAGCCGCCATTCTCGTCTGTGCGAGCTGCTGAGAAGCGTAAGCTCTCGCCGCCAGAGTGGCCATGGGAACTCCAGCGCGAGTTCCTTATACTAGCAAAGTTTGGGATTGGAATGTGCGGGTTCTGGAGAAAAAACGTCGACATAGCAAACTTTGAATGACTCCTTTACCTGGGATGAGCGACAGAAGTCAAACCTGATGGCCACAACATCAGCACTATGGGGAGGATCCTAAAGGACTAGAGATGGCCGTACTGCGAAGACGCAATTTCGTACTCAATTGAATGCACAAGGCAAATAAGGTATCTTTGAGGTAAAACATCTTGATTGAGGAGATACATTTATGAATTATTTGCATACAACTGTAAGGTTGCTTGAAGAGAAAGCATTTGTAGATAACTTAAATAGACTTTTGATTGTGTAGCTTCGTGATAGCCTTTTTCCCGATCATATTCAGCCAAAAAAAACAACGTTGTCGCAAAGTTGCCCCAAACGATGTAGAGTCATTTGTCCCACCTCACCTCCCCACCTAAATAGAGCCATTTGTATTAAAATGCGAATTCGTGGAACACTCTGTCATGCGAGGGAACGATTTCTAAACGTTGTGCCATTATTGGTTTGCCTTTGTATTGACAATTCTTCAGCAAAAAAGAACATGAAAAATCCGTCACAAAGTAACCCCATTTGACGGTAGTACACGTCTTTGACATCTAAGCTAAATTCACTGCATGTCTTCGGATCATTCTGCCTCAGCATTATCACAATAGCCCATGAATTGGGCACAAGAAAGAGATCCTAATAACGCTACGCCATGCCAAAAAAAAAACTCAAGAACACTGTTAAGTCACTAGAAGACGAGGGCAACGACAAGGCCAAGTTCAATGAAGTGAGAGAACTAAAATGTCAGTGCGCCTCTAATGTTTTACTTGAAATCTATTTTTGTATGCATTTAAAATTATATATTTCTTCAAAGCAGTGTTTTCAGTGACTCGTGCTGCACCAGCAGTTGGCAATATTTTATTAAAGGTACACAAAAAAGAACCAATGTCTAAGTTTAAAATGACGCGCTGCACACCGAGACCTCTCGGTGGACTGAACTGACTGACTGACTGGCTGGCTGGCTGGCTGGCTGGCTGGTTGACTGAACTGACTGACTCCCTGACTGACTGACTGACTAACTGACTGACTGAAATGACTGACTAGCTGACTGACTGACTGACTGACTGACTCACTGACTGACTTATTGACTGACTGACTGACTGAACTGACTGACTGATTGACTGACTGACTGACTGACTGACTGACTGACTGACTGACTGACTGACTGACTGACTGACTGACTGACTGACTGCTGTCGCGCTTGTCGTTGTCGATGTAGTCGGAAAATACAAAGCATTGACCGAGTACTCAGGATGTTAGGTTGAAAAACTGTTTATTGAGCAAGCTGACGCGTGCTGGCGTATGTTTCTACCATTAAAACGTATCAAAAAGGAGCACCAGGGCCATCGAGTGAATATTTTTGTCGTATTTCTTCAGTGGAAAACACGCCCGCCATTTGTAGCACCACACGCGGTGGTTGAAGGCCTCGTCATCTGGAAACACCTCATTGTTTGAGAGCACAAAGACGCATGTCTTGGAAAAGGTCTGGTAAGCAGTGTACTTGACAACCACCGAGTCTACGTCACCACCAAAAATTTTTTTGACAGTATCGAAAGCAGATGACTCACAGTTTGGCTTGTTCCATACCAGGATGCGACGGCCCACGGTGTCCTGTAGTGGAAAGCTAGTGTAGCGGTTAAAGTTGTGAATGGTACCGCGGTAATGTAAAATGAAAGAACAGGATCAAAAAAAGTTTTTGCCTGCACTCGGAGAAAGACAATTTCCATGCAATTTTGGGAGGGGACCGCCTTCTCAACCAGGCTGTACAAATTGTTGACAAAGGCCGACACATCCTCGTGAATGCCGTGAAGCTGAAAGTTTAAAAGTTCCATCACGGCATCAAACGACGCGGGCACATCCATGTAAAAGGTAACGAGGTCGCCATGTGGGACGTCAAAGAGTGGCTGCGTGTTTTTGTACATTTAAATGAAGTCGAGGCTGGAGTACGAACACTTCTCATTATTGAACACTTGGATGGCTTGTTGAAGGCGCTTGTGGTCCAGGCGAATAAACCGAAAGACCGGGTCCGCCAGCCACTTGGAGCTGCGCACAATGTTGCTCAACGGCGATACGGGTTTTTCGCGTAGCCAGTCGTAGATGGATTCGTCCGACGCTCTTTTTGCACGTTTTCGGCACTTTGTACCCTTTCTTGCGCATACTTTGTCAGCGTTTGCACCGCTTGTCTGACTTGCATGGGCGTCGTCACATGCAACTAAATGCGGAAGTTTTGGGGTGCAGTATTTCTAAAAGTCGTCCGGGCTCGCCTCCAGGACCTTGGAATTGTCTTGAAACTTCATGTCTAATGTCGCAACCCCAATCGCTTCCTCCCACTTTAAGGTATTCCAATAGTCGGGGCTCACTACTGAGATACTGGACGACATTGTAGAGGTCCCTTGCGCTGGCGTTTATTGACCAAATTGACGAGCGATTTGGTCAATAAGCCAGCGAAGATAACATATCGGCAGGTGCCGTTGCTCCAGTTGCAGTCGTGTAGGACGTGGACGTGTGGTAGAGTGGTTTCTCGTGTGTGGAGTGTGACGGCTGTGACTCCGTACTGGGTGGTTTCTGGTTCGAATCATCTGACAATGTCATTACAAATTGTCTGAGCTTCTCCGTCGTCTCGAGTGGTAAACCCGTCGTGCACAAGCTTTCTTCGTTTTGGAACTGAGTGTAACTGCAATTCCCAGCGCGGAGGGAATTGTAAACTTTTTCCAAAACTGTGCACCCTGTGGTCGGGGTCCAAAAACCGAATAGAACCCCCTTGTGGAAGTTCGCAAGTGACCTCCAGGGGCGCGAGACAACCCTTAATTGTGGGCAACACATCATCAACCATCGCCTCTACTTGAACAGAAGTGCAGTCAATTAAAACAGGAAGTCGTCGACAGAGCAAAAAACTTTGCACACTTTGGTATTTTGTAGCGTTTTAGACAAAGTAATGCTAAGACCAGATAAAAACAAATCACTGAGATTGGATGCTATACAAAAATCGATACACACGCCTTTTTTTTGCAAATCCAGTGCGTTGTTCAAACAAATAAAAGTGGACGATAAGTAAAACAATAAAGGTTCTATAAAATGACTCATCGACAATGAAGCTTCGTATTGAAAGCACGTGGTGCCATATTCATCGATGGCATGTTCAATGGAGACAACAGGGCACTGTGAGGGATTGACTAATACAAATGTTTTATGTCTACTTTTCTGAAAATGCTTGATAGCCTGTTCGGGGATGGTCTTTCAAGAACCCAACCACATGATCCGAGTTCCTATTCAAGAACGGATCAGTCACGGGCAAAAAAAATAAGCTTGGCTTGAAGAAACAAAGCGACTGACTTCTGCCAGGTGTCATTCTCTGATAAATAACCCTTAAAGAGACGTCTAGTTTGTGAGTTTTTACACTGAACAATACCAGGAGGTGACATCGTTTGCTATCAATATTACTCTTCCGCAACTTTTCGAGATTGAGCCTGCCACAAAGTGTTTTGGCCTGCGCCTTAGCCCTAGTCAAAGTGATATCATCATTCCGTTTAAAAACACTGAGATGGCCTCGTCTGCCTTAGCACAAAACGTGCCTGTAGGCAAAACGGCGAAGCCACCTTCCTTTTAGGCGGGTAATACACACAACGCACTGCTAGTCGAAAAATCGACGACGCGTTTGACTGAATGTTTGAGACGCGTGATACTATGACGTGAAATGACATCTGCGCCTTCCGAGTACAACACGCGTCACATCCTCCTCTGGGACAAGTCAAGCAAGCTGTATCACCACGGACAACAGTTCCTCCAGTGGTCTCTTCTTTTCGACAGCGAAGTTTGGGCCCAGCGAGAGCGCGTTATGAACGAAACCTGAAAACATTCGTTGTTTGTGTATCCTGTGCCATCTAAAAGTTTCCCTTATCCTGTGGAATGTACTATATTGCACAAACAAAGCAGTGTCTAAATGACAGATTACGCAAGCACTGCTATAACGCGAGAAATAAGCTTACGGCGGGAGGGTTCCTGGCGGCACACTGCAAAGGCTGTGGGTGCTCTCCTGATCTGTATAGTTCCATAGTTATTGGTCGTTCTAGAGATCGGCACACATGGGAGATAATAGAAGCCGAGGCTATAGAAGAGTTAGGCCATTTGTGTGTAAGCTAGTCATCGATTTCCTTGTCAGAAAAGGAAATGACGTTCCTTCTTTTAAGAACACGTGCAAGATGAGTTTTGCTTTGTCGTGGATGTAAAAAAATGGGTGTGATCCGCATGAAAAAAAACTATTAGAAGTTTAGCGCCGACCTATCTCTTCGTCTGGGTCGCGTCGCTTTCTTTTTTTTTATGTACTGCGCTAATACACGCTACGTTCATGGATGACCAACTCGACCATTCAGCAACCCTTCTGAACTTTAGGGTACAACTTTTCGGCTTTCTTGCAAGGTGCGTTTGACCAGATGAAGCAACAATGGTACGCGCAAGGTTGGCCTAACAACGGCACCGGATATCTATCGCATGTGACGTTGCTATGGCAACTGACGTGGTCACGGCAGGAACTAAAGCTGGTAGCGTACAAGCTCGAACTGTTTAGAGTTTTTACACTTCCAGCTTTAGTTTCTGATGGTTCTTAACATGCCATGGCCACACTTTCTGACTAGAAAATTCATATTTCCAACAAAGTGTTGCTGACTACGGCAACACAACTTTGTGTTGTAGTTGCGTCGTCCCGCCGTTAAATATCTGCTGCGGTCAGCAGACCAAGAGGCACGCGGCGTTCTTACTTCATCTGGTTGATCGCATTGCGTTAGTGTCTAGACCTAATGAGCAGCTTTCTTACACTGTGGTTCAGGGTTAGAGTCTGCCCACATAGATTGATGCCGCAAATTACAGGTGGCTATAGTGGTCTCTATTTCTCGCTCAAATTAGGGCAAATGAGAAAATTTTGAGGGTGGTCGGGCATTTTGGCGGAGCGTGGCGCAATTTCGGCAAATTTCATGCTTTTGGGACAGCTCGGCGCTTGGCGATTGGGTCAATTTTATCAAATTGGCCCAATCAGCTCAGCTGTGTCACCCCTGCATTCGAGCATCACGTAGCAAATTTCAAAATGTCTTTTTCGTATTTTCATGACATTGGCTCAACGAAACTTTCCAAACCATCGTATGATAGGTCTAGAACCCACTGAACACAAAGTGCTTCATTTTTATTGAGAAAAAGCTATGTGGGACGCCCCCCGCCCCCAGTAGACGCCTTCAATGTTTCGTACGTCCCCATGTTTGGCACGGCAATCTCAGTGGAATCACGACGGAAATTTTCTTCTTGGATGTCTTCTCAATTGCCAAGCATCATGTCGTGGCAAGAGAGGTGTTTTGGGAATATTGAAATTGCAGTTATTAATATGAAAAAAACTGATTTGCTCTTTAGTGTCTTTTTAAAGAAAATGAAAGCGTACGTGAATTTACGACAGAACTGCCACAGGAACTAAACCTTCAGTTTTAGACCTAAGGCTAACGTTTTAAACAAACTGGGGTGAGACGGCTAAAGCTAAATTGAGAGCCGTTTTTAGAACAATAAAATTTCAGTTTTGAAGCAGTTAGCAGCCTTCACTATATTGACCTGGAAGCTTAAAAATACCAATGTTGAGCAACGTGGGGGCACCAGAGCATATTTTTATTGGCCTATAATACACATTAGACTGGAACAAATTTTAAGGAAGTTTTTGAACAGATAATCGCTAGGTATGAACTGCACTACTTTTTTACATACAATGTGACCTATTTAGGCCTCGTAACAGGTGAAATAATGTTCAAAATAGGTTTTGTTGAAAGCTAGGTTCCGCGGCAATAATAAAAAACACATCACACTCAAAAAGAAATAAAAAAATTGTAAATTCACAAGAATCACAGTGATGTAACAGTGGTCGTTTCCTTCAAGTAATGCCCAACATGATAGCGTAAAGAGCTTTTAACAAACAAAAGCATGCTCACTGCCGTTCGCGGCCACCTCATGCAGGACCGCCTCCAAGAGTGCAGCGCGAGAGCCAAGAAATCTCGCCGCATTAACTATCTCGTAAAGCACGTGCATATGACAATAAGTGATAAGCGAGTGGCACTGATAACGCCTCTCTACATGAGCAACCACACGGTATTATTATAGCACAAGTTGGCCGGTTTTATATGTAGAGGTCGCCACCCTTCAGTCATTTAGTTCGGCTGCCACTAGCATGTGGCGCCCAATAGATTGTATATATTCTGCCCCGAATAAAGGGGGGGGGGGCTTTCCGTTAGCTGAGCAGTTGTTGTGCGTATCGTCTCTCTCCGCGGGCACGGGCCGCTCGTGCTCCTACACGCTCGCGCGGGACCAGTCACAAGACATGGTGTCAGAAGTAGCTGCGTAACGCCCCCTCATCGCGAACTCGCCCGAACCGCAAGACGATAGCCCTCGATGGAGTGGCGCCGAAAAAGCTCAGCCTCAACTCAACCTCCAGCCGCCCGCACCGTTCGACTTTGTGAACCCGGGAACCTGGCCAGTATGGCTCAGCCGCTACGAGGACTACGCTGTCGTTTCCGGCCTGACTCAAGCATCCGGCGACATGCAGGTACGCTCGTTGTTGTAGTGCATGGGGCCGGAGGCCCGCCCACTTCTTGAGACGTTCTCGCTCGACACCGCATCACTCGCCTCATTTCAAGCGGTTGCCACCAGCTTCACCGACCACTTCGTGCATCCGGCGAATGAACTGTACGAGTCGTCGCGTTTTCACCGGCGTGTTCAGTTACCCGACGAGAGCGTCGACGCCTACTACGCCGAGCTGTGTAGAATGGTGAAGCGGTGCAACTATCCGTCACCCGAGGTGGAGCAAGGGCTTGTACGCCATAGATTTGTCGTCGGCCTCCGCGACTCGCGCCTTTCAGACCAGCTTTGGCGGAACGCGAAGTTGCAGCTCAAAGAAGCATGGATGCAGGCCCGTCAATCAGAAGACGCCGACAAAGAAAAAACGTTGCCTCAAAACTGCGCAGAGCACTTCCGCGAGCTACACCTCGACGCCGTACGAGATAAGAAGTTCGCCTCTCGCCGCCGCAACTACGATAAGCGGCCTTCGCCCCCGCGGAAAGCAGAGCCCTCCTGCCAGCCGTCAACACGTGAATTCTGCGGCCGCGCGCCACATCCACGTTCTAACTGCCCTGCTCGAAACTCCGTCTGCAACTTCTGCAAAAAGAAAGCACACTTTGCGGAAGTGTGCCGCGCGCGGCAGGCAAAACAGAAGCTGGGCTCCATTCAGCTACACGCTGTCGGGACGCTCGCCGCGGCAAAGTTCGTCGACATCACCATTGACAACTACACAGCGCAGTTCAAGGTCGATTCCGGAGCCGAGGTGTCCGCCATTCCTAGCGACTTCCCTGCATTGCCGGCCAAGCTCGACCCCGTCAACAGCCTGCTCGCCGGACCTGGCGGTCAGCCGCTGCTCGCCCCGCCGCGGTGGTCTAGTGGCTAAGGTACTCGGCTGCTGACCCGCAGGGCGCGGGTTCGAATCCCGGCTGCGGCGGCTGCATTTCCGATGGAGACGGAATTGTTGTAGGCCCGTGTGCTCAGATTTGGGTGCACGTTAAAGAACCCCAGGTGGTCTAAATTTCCGGAGCCCTCCACTACGGCGTCTCTCATTATCATATAGTGGTTTTAGGACGTTAAACCCCACATATCTATCTATCTATCTATCTATCTAGCCGCTGCGCGTGCTGGGTTTGTACATGGCGAGACTTCGGTGGCACGGGAAAATGAGCTCTCAGCGCTTGTACGTGATCCAGTCTCTCACCGTACCTCTTCTTGGACTGCCAGCGCTTCAAGCTCTGGAAGTTGTAAAGTTTCTCGACGAACTCCGAAAGCAACATTGCGTGCTGAGCTCTCCAGCGATTGGGCACCCTCAAGGACTAGTACACTATCCTTCTGAAACCTGGTGCTGTACCCTTCTCCCTAAGTGTGACCCCGAGTAGCAGGATTCCCATCCGGCTACTCGGGGTCGTCCGTCACGAGCTTGACAAACTGGAGGAAGGAGGCGTGATCCGCAGGGTCGACAAACCAATTCCGTAGTGCTCTGGTCTCGTTGTAGTACGGAAAGCCAATGGTTCCTACCGGCTGTGCGTTGACTTGACTCAGCTGAACAAGATTGTCCTTCGGGAACGCCACATCCTACCAACGGTTGAGCAAGTCCTTGGCTTCTTGGCGACGCAACAGTTTTCTCCAAGCTGGATGCAACAGCCAGTTTTCATCAGGTTAAACTATCCGCAGACTCCCAAGAGCTCACAACGTTCATCACCCCATTTGGCCGATACTGCTTCTGCCGGCTCCCCTTTGGCATCACCTCCGCGCCGGAGTCCTTCCAAAAACAGATGGCCAGGATCCCGGAGGGCCAGGAAGAAGTCGCCAATATGGTAGACGTCATTCTGGTCTTTGGGCGCACCCGCGAGGAGCACGATACCAGACTGAACCAGGTGCTGTCTCGCCTTGCAAAAGCAGGCATCACGTTGAAGTAAGACAAGTGTCGTTTTGGTGTCTCCAAAGTCTCTTTCCTAGGAGTCATCGTTTCAGCACAAGGCATCAGGCCAAGTCCAGACAAGGTCGAAGCAATCAAAGCCATGGAGGCTCCAACTGATATCGCAGGTGTCCGGCGACTGCTCGGAATGGTGAACCATCTTGCCCGGTTTTTGCCTTGCATCTCAGAGGTCACAGCTCCCATCAGAGCACTTCTCAACAAGTCTGCGACTTGGGTGTGGCAGCAGGAACAAAATGCTGCATTCGAGAAAATCAAGGAACTCCTGACATCAGACCGTTGCATGGCCAAGTACCATCCATCATACGCCACCACAGTTTCGGCTGACGCAAGCTCATTCGGACTGGGTGCAGTCTTGCTGCAGACACAGCCCTCTGGAGAGTGCCGCCCAGTTGCGTTTGCTTCGAGATCAATGACCGAGACAGAGCAGCGTTACAGCCAGACAGAAAAGGAAGCGTTGGCAACAACATGGGCTATCCAACGGTTTGACGAATTCATCCGCGGCATCACCTTTGATGTTGAGACAGATCACCTACCACTCGTTTCTCTCTTCGGCAAGATGGAGCTGGACATGCTGCCGCCTCGCATACAGAGGCTCAGGTTAAAGACCATGCGATACCAGTTCCGAATGCTCCACGTGCCAGGAAAGCTGTTAGCTACGGCAGATACCTTGTCACGCATCACCCAAAAGGCGTCCCTTCCCATGGACACCGTGGAATTGTTTGTAGCTCAAGTGGTCAGCGGCATGTCAGAAGCCTTGCCACTAAGCCCAGAAGGCGTGCGACAACCACAAGAGTCCGATGGCGAATGCAGAGCCCTCACCTCCTTCTGCCAGAATGGTTGGCCACAGAAGTCCAAACTGCCACTGCACCTCTCCCAGTACGCCTCAGCAGCAGATGAGCTCTCTGTCTGTGACGGTGTTCTACTGAAAGGCGCCAGGATGGTCATCCGGCATTCTCTTCGGCCGGCTGTTTTGACGCTGTTGCACGAAGGACACCAAGGCATCAACAGGACGAAAGCCCTCGCTCGAGAGTCCATTTGGTGGCCTGGCATTTCGGCAGACATTACCTCTCTGGTAACTAACTGCGAGCAATGTGCTTCCACTCGGGAGAACCTTGCAGAGCCCCTGGTCTCCACGGTCCTACCTGGACGTCCCTGGGAACTTGTCGGCATGGACCTTTTCCACCTCCACAGCCAGACATTCATCTTGGTGGTGGACTACCACTCCAGGTACCCTGAAGTTGTAACCTTGAGGAGCACAACGGCTCAGGCAGTCATCGACGTTCTCAAAAGCATCTTTGCTCGGCATGGGATTCAACGAGAAGTCAGATCAGACAACGGTACACCGTTCTCTTCACGCGAGTTTGCAGCATTGGTGGCATCTTACGGCTTTGACCACGTCACCAGCAGCCCAAACTATGCGCAATCGAACGGAGAGGCGGAGAGAATGGTCAGGACCATCAAGGAGTTGTTTCGCACAGCAACAGACCCTCATCTGGCCTTGCTTAGCTACCGGGACACCCCCGGAGTCGATGGCTTCAGCCCGGCCCAGCTCTTGATGGGACGACAACTCCGAACCAAAGTGCCGAAACAGGACTCCCAGTTATGTCCTCACTGGCCGTCGAGGAAAGACGTGAGGAGAAAAGATGCAGCCTACAAGCAGAAACAGGCCGCTGACTTTAACAGGCATCACAGAGCTCAAGATCTGTCATCGCTCCGAACAGGCCAGTGCGTCTGGGTACGACCTGATAGGTCAAAGCTACAGTGCTTAGCCCAGCACGCCGACCACGAAGTTATGTCGTAGAAGTGAAGCAGGGTGGCGTCCAACGCAACCGGCGTCACCTAGTGCCTTTTGCACTTCCTGCGCCAAGGGTGGAACCACCACCGTCTGAGGAGCAGGAGCCACAGCGAACACTGCCTCCCCTGGAACCCCAGCGAACTACTACAGTGCAACTACCCGATTCCCTTGGACTGCCCCCTGCAGACAGTGACTGCAGTGATGGTGTGACACGAACACGTAGTGGCCGCCGTGTTGTGCCTCCGAACCGCCTGAACTTGTGATGTGCAGTGTCTGGCGTCCTCCATCTTCCGTCTGGTCTTCAAGGGGGGTGATGTAGAGGTCGCCTCCCTTCAGTCATTTAGTTCGGCTTCCACTAGCATGTGGCGCCCCTGAGATTGTATATATTCTGCCCCGAATAAAGTGGGGGGGCCTTTTCCGTTAGCTGAGCAGCTGTTGTGCGTATCGTCTCTCTCCGCGGGCACGGGCCGCTCGTGCTCCTACACGCTCGCGCGGGACCAGTCACAAGACATTATATATTTTTCAATATCTATAGGTCATCACCGCCGATGAAGAACTCCCAATAATACATCGACTTGAAATTGCTGCCCGCACTGCTCCGTGACTGGCGTAAAGTGATCGCGCAGCGCAGGTGAAAAAAATTCCTGTCCACGCAAACAAACTGGTTTGGCAAGTTCTATTGCAAAAAAAAGAAGGAAAGAAAGAAATGAAGTAACACTGCCGCCGACGGAAACACTGATTGAGACAAGCCAAATGCTCGCGTAGCCCAGGTCCTGTACGCATGCAGAGACGCCTCTTTAGGCACTTGTTGCGACTTTCGACAACAAATTGGAGCTGTAGCAAATCACCATTAATGAAAACTCTGCCAAGTGGTTGCCGATGCATGAATCACGAATGAATCGCTGAGGTGCCCGTTATTATTATTTACAATGGTTTGAACACTCCTTTTGTAACCGCGGCTTCGCATGTAACCAAGTCTTTCTCTCTACCTGCAGACAATGAAGTGCGGATTTCACTCGCGATGGCTTTTTTAAATACAAAATGCAATGAGAACTCGCCTGTCTAAATAAATTAGTAGCTAATGGGTGTAAACCGGAAATGGGTTGCACACATTCCGCCGCTCACGAAACTCATTCTGAGAACCCATGTGCCTTTGCCAGAGCATCCGAGAGATGCGTCAGATGCAGGGAAAAATTACTCCACGTTTACAGTTATTCGCTCACAGCAAACACGTCCTCGTTGGTGACCGCATGCAGCAGCGTCGACATGACAGCCAAAGTGACTGGAGGAACGCCTTATGCACGACAGAGAACCGGATAGTCAAACCCGCTATGCTTGCCCCCAACTCGGTGGTTTTCGCTAGCCAACAGTGGCAATAGAACACACAGCTTAGCTAATCGAAGCAGCACGCTCGATGCACGGAAGCACACTTTTGTGGGGTCACGCATATTTGCTAAAGTTTAAAATTATGGCAGCACCATGGGAGCCTTTGTCACGAAAAAGATGGAAAGTGAAAAAAACACAATTGGGTGCGTCCTATGAGATCTATTCTCCATTTTTTCCCACTGATCTGAGGTCGGCATAAAAATTTTAGCTTTCGAGGCTGTTTCGGAGCAGTTCGGTGCAGTTTTCTTGATTAATATGGTCTTGGAGCAGCTTGGCGCAAAAAAGAAAAATGTATCAAAATGCAGATTATGAGCAGCCGCCTCACTCCTTACCAAGGCATGTGTGTTGGCAGTACAGGCCCAGGTTGCAACAGCCTCTTTCGCCTTACGCATTAGCTTATTCCCAAAGATCAAAGATGAATTGGCTGCATCTTTGGTACAGGAGGATGTGTGTAAGTCATGCGTCCTCAAGGTATTGAGCAGTGTTTATGTTTAGATCCGGAGGTTTCCTACAGCAAGTTTTCCAGAATATGCGGTCACTAGATCCTGCGAAAAGATGGCAAGATGGATCAAACTTTTCAGCCAACTCGAAGTTTGTGAGGAAAATTGTGAAAGCCGCTTCAGCCTGCTGTCTACTTTAAGTTTTTATTGGTAAGAGCTCTTATTAGTACATGAAAATACACAACACTTGTTAGACTTGTTCAAAAGGTGTCGCACAATTAGGAGTGTCACATCCGGATATTTTATTTCATTTATTTATTTATTTCCAGGTACTGTTGGCCGATTGGGCCGTTACAGGGGTGGGGTAGAAAACTGTCATAACAACGCTCATGTCATGCGTAAAAAAGAAATGCATAGAAGATACAAAAGGAATACATCACTATACTACGTTCTACGACTTACATGCTACATCACATACATCATAAAATACACTTGTCAATATTACATCCTACAACGTACATGAGACAAGTTACAGCAAATAGATTCCTAGTCAAAAGATGACAGACACACACACCAAAAACTGCAATCACCGTTTACGAAGACTCACTTAGAAAATATTTCGTAACATTGTTTTCAAAATGTTCTGCAGTTTGAGAATTACGTATAGCATCGGGTAATACATTCCAGTCTTTTATTGTTCTAGGGAAAAAAGAGTATGCATATGTGTTCACACGACATTGAGGAACTAGATATTTTCTGAGGTGGTCACTTCGTAGGCTCCGCACTTGACGGGGAATTAGGTACTGCTCTGCATCAAAGTTAAATGTAGTTTAGGAAAGCAGGAACAAGAATTTAGGTCTGACTATGCGACGGCGGTCCACGAGGGGCTGTAAATTTAATTCTTGCAGCATCTGTGTTACAGAATCTTTACGAGAATATTTTGAAAGAATAAGTCTATCCGCCCTTCTTTGTATCCGCTCGATGTTTTTAATTAATCCTTTTTGATAAGGGTCCCATATGATGCTTGCGTATTCCAGTGTAGGCCTTACTATTGTTAAGTACGCTGTTAACTTTACGGGGGCTGGAGCCAGTTTTAATTTGCGACGTAAGAACCATAGCTTCCTTTCAGCAGTAGAGCAAATATTACTGATAAGTTGGGTCCAGTTCAGGTCTTCAGATATTGTTACTCCTAAGTATTTACATCTGTTAACGGTAGCTAACGCAGTTGAACTAAGTTGATACTCGAACATTTTGACGTGCTTTACTTTGTTTGTAACTCGCAAAACAACCATTTTTTTCTTTATTTATTTGCATTTTCCATGTTTCGCACCATTTCTCGATATATGCCAATGCATCGCTGAGTATTTTTTGATCACTATGGTTACATATTTCTCGATAAAGTAAACAATCATCGGCGAACAGCCTAACAGTAATATTTTGATTAATGTCGGAACAAATATCGTTAATATAAACGAGAAAAAACACCGGTCCGAGTACGGACCCTTGAGGGACTCCAGATGTTACGTGTAAACGATCAGACTTGTAGCCGTTTATGTCCACATACTGCGTCCTACATGTCAGATATGACCTGACCCATTCTACTACATTGTTAATTATGCCAATCTGCTTCAATTTCTTAATTAATTCGTTATGAGGAACCCTATCGAAGGCTTTTGCGAAATCAAGGCATATTGCATCAACCTGTCTTTCGTTATCTATTGCTTTTGAAAAGTCTTGGATGGTCTCAAGAAGCTGCGTTACGGTTGATAGCTTTTGTCGGAAGCCGTGTTGGTTACGATTTAGTAGTTTTGTATTTTCTAGGTACTGATATATAGCTTTGAATATAACATGTTCGAGGAGTTTGCAGAAGACGCAGGTTAAGGAGATTGGTCGATAATTTTCGATATTCTGCTTGTCTCTGGTTTTGTGTACCGGGACCACTTTTGCTACAAGCCAGTCGGCTGGGACCCGTTTTTGTTGCAAGGAGACATTAAAGATTATTTCAAAGTATCGGGCAACCCATTCAGCGTATCTACGCAAGAAAGCATTTGGAACCCCATCAGGACCAACAGATTTATGTTCTTTATTGTTTAGCAGGAGCGATAGTATTCCTTCATAGCTAATGCGTACTTCTGGCATGTCATACATATGGGAGAATGATGTTGCTGTAGTTGAAGCACTACATTCGGAATCGTTTGAAAAGACAGACTGGAAGAACTTATTATGGTAAGACGCAATTTTCGAACAGTCGGTTATGATTTCGTCGTCAACAACAATGCTGTATTGTCTTTGAGGGATTTGTGACAAATGACGCCAAAACTTTTGCGGGGAAGACACCATGAAGTTTGTAAGTGTTTCCTCGTAATATTTCTGTTTTTCTTGCCACAGCGTTGTACGCAACTGTGAAGATAAGTTTGATATTTTTTCATGCTTTTTGGCTTTCCTTTGCCGTCCTATTTTTCGCTTCAGACGAACTATCTCTCGCGTTATCCAGGGATTACGCCTATTCTTTCTCTTTTTTCTTAATGGTACGAATGAATTTACACAGTGAAAGATAATGGTTTTGAATTTTGTCCACAAAAAATTGACGTCATCATCAGGGCTCAGACTGTCTAGATGAAATGATAAGTAGTCAATGATGCTCGTGTCATCAGCTTTATCAAAATTGGGGACATGCGCAATACATTCTTTAACATTTGATGCAGGAACGTCGGCTTTAATTTGTACAAATACTAGTTGATGGTCCGATATGCCATTTTCTACTGCTACCTGATAATCTTCAAATCGTCCATCAAGAAATACTAGATCCAATATAGCCTGCGCTGTTCCCGTTTTGCGAGTGCCTTCCTGTACCAACTGCGTTAAATCGTTAGCGAAAGCAATGTCAAGCAGCACTTCACAGTCAGCTCGTTCCCGTGACTCTATGGTAAGTGATTTCCAATCAACCCCAGACAAGTTAAAATCACCGGCAATTATTAACCACTGGTTTCGAGTCTTCTGTTGTTCTACATAGTGCTGAGTCGCCTCTAAGTATTCAATTGATGTGTTAGGGGATCTATAGATTGCTCCTATTAGGACTAAATTGGTTCCAAATTTTACTTGGCACCAAGCGCTCTCCTGATTAGGGATACCATTCATGGTTACGAATTCAATATTTTCCTTTATTATGATTTCAACTCCTCCTCCTCTATTTTCGCTATCATTACGTATTATCTTAAAACCTGGAGGAAATAACTCGTAATCTTGTATTTGTGGTCGCAGCCACGTTTCGGTAACAATAACCACGTGAGTGTCATAACTAGTGAGCACATGTTCTAAATCGCCGACTCTTTTCACGAGACTTCGAGCATTAAGGTTCATAAGTCGAAAATCTGTATCCTGGATTACGGTATTTCACTGGCCACTATCTCTTGGTGTATCCTTTGGCGGCGCAGCTTTGGTTTTCGGCAACTGCCGGATCCTGACACGGCTATTTTTAGAATAATCCCATACGTAGACGTTGTTATCTACAGTAAGCATGTCTCGGTTCAAGCGCACGCGCAAGCTTTCTTTTTTTTTCTTTCAACGCAGACTTCCAGAGCAGCTTGCGCTTATTCAGTGTCTCTTTTGAATAGTCGTCGCTAACCGAAATACCACTCCCTTTTAGTTTTCCGCAGCTATTGAAAACCTTTTCTTTTTCCTTATAATCAAAAAGCTTCAGTATTACTGGCCGAGGCCTTAAAGGCTCTTCTGCGGATTTGTTGTGATGTGGCTTTCCGACTCTGTGCATCCGCTCTATCGTTTTCACATTAACACCGAGCTTTTTCTTCAATACTTCTACAACTACCTTTTTTTCAAGTTCTTCTGAAGTTTCATTTTCAGTCTCCGGTATACCAAACACCATTACATTGTTTCACCGCATTCTGTCCTCTAAAGCAACAAGTTTGTCCTGTTGCTTTTCTAAAGCTGAATTTAACCTCTCAGTTGTGTCTTTTAGTTCAGCAAGACTGGCCGCTTGGTCCCTACAAAGCTGTACAATGTCTTCCAGGGCCTTAAGCCTGTCGCCAAGGCCGCTTAGGTTGGCCTGAGTTGCCTTTTGGCCATCACACAACTCTTGTACAAGTACGTTTATATCGGGTCCAGGGTTCGTCTCAACGTCACACGAGAACAGCAAACACAGTGATGAAAAAGCAGAATACACCACCCATGCGCACGGCAGCACTACGAGAAAGCGATTGTCGGTCTTATAAGACGGGTATGAACTAACCTGTTGAAACAGAAGAAAGTTGTTTGAGCACATCGCCCATGCGTTGTCGCCGTGCCCACTGGATGTTGCCGGCGAGGGTGCTTGCTTTATGCGGTCTTGCCACGGTGCTGTTCCACCTTGGTTCCTGATGTCGAGGTTGTCGATGATAAACGGGTGAAGTTCCAATTTGGCAGAATCAACCGCAGCAGCCGGGTCGCCCAGGCGCATGCTCCATGCGTTCCCATGGAAGGAAGCGCAGATAAGAATCACCTGTTGAAACAGAAGAAAGTTGTTTGAGCACATCGCCCATGCGTTACCGCCGTGCCCACTGGATGTTGCCAGCGAGGGTGCTTGATTTATATGGTCTTGCCACGGCACTGTTCCACCTAGGTTCCTGATGTCGAGGTTGTCGATGATAAACGGGTGAAGTTCCAATTTGGCAGAATCAACCGCAGCAGCCGGGTCGCCCAGGCGCATGCTCCATGCGTTCCCATGGAAGGAAGCGCAGATTATAATCACCTGTTGAAACAGAAGAAAGTTGTTTGAGCACATCGCCCATGCGTTGCCGTCGTGCCCACTCTCATATGTATATGATGCGGCAGTGTTATGTACGGCTCTCAGGAAACTGGGCAGCACTTGCACAATTGTTAAGCTCGGGGCCAAAGGCAAAACCAAAAATAAAGGTGAATGTTGTCAGAAAAACCGAATCTCCTTCATTCCTTGTGTTACTGGAGTAGTGTACAAGATTGCTCTGTCAAGCGCCAACAGTTATATTGGTCAGACTGGTAGGTGCATGTTAGATTATGGGGGCACCAGAAGAAATGCAAAAAGAATGTCCGAATATCAAATTTCGCTGCTTATTCAACACAGCGTCACTGAAAGCTACTGTTTAACAAGATCAGGGTGTTACAGCCGAAATTCAACATCAAGCAACTTTAGGAGCAGCAAAGTATTACTTTTGGAGCAATAATATATAAATTTCTTGCAGGCCCAGGGGAAAAAATATGCAATTTTTATCTCTAGATACCGAATTTCGAGCAGTATAAAAAAGAAGGCTTACATTTAGGAACGAAATATGTATAAACCGTTCGATATCACCTAAATTGTGCAGTGTAAACATGAGCACTGCTATTTCAATGAAAGGGGTAATTTCAACCACGCCACTGACCAAACAATGATAAAGTACATATTAGCATTTGTTGTGCCTTTAAAATTATTTGACAGACTCGGAAAATTCAAATAAGAATCTGCCATGCTTGCGACCATGAAACTTAGGAGATTGCTGAAACCAGAGAGCGCAGGTGGTGAAAAAAAAACTGGTGCATAATTTAGTTTGTTTTTACAGAAGCAGTAATGTCATACACTGCTCCAAAAAATTTCCAGTAGCATGTTGAGACATCAGTGATAATACTGAGTTCTCAACATGCTTCTACTGGTTATACTGATGCCTCCATTAGGCAGCGCACAAACGCATGAGTAAGTGAACATTATGTGCAGTGTCCTGTGACTAAGAAAAACATCCCCTTCCAAATCTCAATACGCTTTTTCGCAAAGCATCATTGTAAAGTGGCAAAGGCGGCCTAATGAGGATTCTCTGCACGGGTTAGAATCCCGAGGCAAGAAAGTTTCTGATCACTACACCTGCCCTTTCCCTACTTCCCACCTTGTTTTTTTTTTTTTCACCGTGGGGCAGTGTACCGCTTCGGCTCTCCCTTGAAGGCGCGTTCGACCAGGTAAAGTAACAACATCGTGCACGCGTTGACTTAGCGACAGTACCGCAGATGTCTATGATGAGAACCGTGGCCAGGATGACGCGGCTTCAAGACAAAAAAAGAAGGGGGTTGGGGCTCAAAGAATTCAATTAAATAGTGAGTGTACAGATTTTTTTAAGCTTTATTCACAAGCTGTGTGATATTTCGCGGCACTTTTTAGAAGATGAACCAGTTTTCGAAGCTTACAAATTTTTCGCCTATAGATCAAAACAGCATTGAGACGAAGTGGCAGTGGCTATGCGCCCATCCTACAGACGTAATCTATAAGCAAAGAACCCTGTGAGCTGAGGTTGCAGATGCCAGACGCGTTGCCAGAATTGTTTTTTCGAAGGAGGTGAAACATTGATTAGAATGGGTTCCAGCTAGGCAAGCAGATGTGGTAGACTGTTATTTTCTACGCCCCTATATGCCATAGGAAAATATTGGGGGGGGGGGGGGGCGGCAGAGACACGGGCCCTGTGTGCCATCCCCTGGCTACGCTACTGGTGGATGGAAACCAGTGTTGTCGGGTACACACATAGGGAAGGAGAGCCGGGGAGGAGAGTGGGAGTGGCACAGGCTGCTGTTAAGTTACTTTGGCGAGAGAAGTAGCTTTAACCGGAGCACCACATGTATGATGTAAGAAAGAAGCTTTTGTCTAACGTGTTGGCCGAACACACAGAAGCAACAGACCACAAAATAGACTGGAATAGGGTTAATATAACGAAATAAAGGGAAAAGAATAGGATTTGCGGGCTATAATTTGACCTTCTGACAATCCGGACAACAACGGTGCACATTCTTGAGTGTAATGATAATGACATCAACATCCCCCAGATGTACATACCTACATCGTATTGTGAAATATACATAATTGAACTGTTCGCACGTTTATATTTAGTTGTGAGTGTGGCCTCCGTGCGGAAAATAAATGTTTCGCTTTTATGCGAGCATTCATGGTCGGTGCTCATGTTAACCCCATAGTTGAATAACAACCACAACACAAAAACAGAGAGGTGACAGTGGCACTGCAAGCCGCCGTGAGAGTGCGCTCACGTATGTAGCGCACTGTGGCATGCCGCCGGTAACTTTTGCTCTTTCCGGATTGTGTAGTCTGCAGAACTCCGCACGCATGAAGCCAGAGCAAAACAACGCTCTTAGAAAATGAAGAGACTGCAAAGTCACAGTAAAATTACACATGCAACGGCCAGCTCTCCCTTGCCAGTGCGAGGTGAGATCACGTGACCCAACCCTGCACGTCACAGTGATTGCAGCACTCGCGCCTCCAGTGGTGTACCTCACGCCCAATATGTTAGAGAAACTGCATGACCGACTCTTGGTACACTGGACAGGGCAGCAAGCAATAGAGGAAGACAAGAGTGGTCGGTGCGGGTGGATCAGTAGTCAAAGAGACAGTGACAAGAGACTTCTCGAAAACAGTGACCCCTAGATTCTTGGCTCTCTAACGCACTTGAAGAAGTGCAAATAAACTTCTTGTATAAGTTAGAAAACAAATGTGAGTGAATTGCTGAATCAAACTTTTTAATAACATACTCTGTCCTGTCATGCGAGTTTTGGTTCATGTCAAACATTAGTTGGCGAAAAATTAGAACTCACTCAAACTCATTTATACACACTTCGCGCCTGGGGCTTATTCTGACCCACCAAAGTTTTTTAAACCAGACTCGCTCGGCCTCAAGCTCACTAAAGTAATACTTACCCTTATTCACTCAAGCACATCTCTTAATTTGAGTATGAGCGAGTCTCGACTAAGTCAATTGATAAGTGAGTTGCTGACCTAGAGTGTCAAGTTAAGGAGACGATCACAGAGCGCCCAAACTTAAGAGGCTAGATTCAATCGATCGATCAGATAGATACTACAACGGTCGACTCAAAATAAGATAGGGTTAAGGTGCTTTTAGTTCGTGAAAAAAAAATGATCTGCTTTAGAGAAAGTGAATACCACGAGCTCAGCCTTTAAGAGAAAGGTCACTTGGAGACTTCAGCTTTTCAAGGTTTCTATGAATAGAAAGCACTTTCGAGACATTTTAAGACTTGGCATTCTGCACTAGCCCTGGTGTCCAAGCGATACCAGACACACTGCCCTAAACAAGCCTTGGAATGCAAACCGCAGGTCAACAGCACGAGACAAAAGAAATTCCTTGTTAACATGGCAGGACGACAACACTTGCTTGGCTTGAAAAAAAATACTTGGAAAACTGATGTCTTTTTAAAACACCTGACAGCGCTGTACAGCCCTTGCGTAGAATCTGCTGCTATCTAGAAGACGCCGAGCGCATTTCTGCATTGTTGAAGGCTTGGCACGCTCTACCTGTGCAGGCACGAAATGTTTATATTAACGTGTGGTGGCAGATAGGGGCGGCAGTGCCAACAAATTTTCATGTGTCATGTTGCTCATACTTAGATAATTGGGATGCTAAAGATATGTGCAGGAAATTAACCTCTGTGTTATATGACTTCCTCGTGGCTGACGCGGAGGGCCAAATATGTTGCTCATTCTGCTGCTTATAATTTAATGCGTGTTCATGTTCTCAGTTCTATACAGTTGTGGGACAGCATAGTCACTCATCACAGCACGCTCTTTCATGCCATGCCAGATTGAAACAGTTTATGCACCGTGTGAATGTAGGCACAGACAAGCTCGCTTTGTGCACAAACTTCAAAGCTGCATCATGGTTACCCATGCTTGCCACTGCTGCTGTTTACAGCATAACTTTGTCGATTACAATGCGATAACAATAACATATTAGCCACTTTCTTCATGTCATCGATTCTCGTCTAATGAACTGGTTGTGCTCGACCTTGTTAATTATTGATACTTGTTTATTGTAGAGTTTAATAAAGTAACATTTGGTGGTGTGCTTTGCACACGTATTGTTCAATATGTGTACTTTTCAAACTTTCCATGTGCTCTTTCAGAGGGGCGGCCAATTTCATAAGGGCAAACCGAATGCAGTGACCCTCCCCCTCGTATTACTGTTTTTTATACCCCAAAAAGAGCAACATGTTATTCCAAATGGTGATCCTCCTTCATAACGAATCTTGCCTTTGTGCGCCGTAAAATATTAATAGATGTCTCAAGTGTGTCAACACTGTTCAAAACTGAAATAATGCTGTTCTGGCAAATCTGTTACCATGAACTGTGGTTGCGCTCCCACTGTTTAGGTACAAAGGTGGTTTCGCAAATGTTCAGTGGGTGATACACAGCCTCCCTGCTGCAAACGACGTGAAAGGTGCAAATTGTAAGGTGCAAATAAGCCCCAAAAGTGATGACGTGAACGCAAATATATTACACCTACAGTGCTGTTTACTAGCACATGCCCCTCCAAAACGGTATTCCATGAAAAGCACCTGCTTTATGATTACGCTTTTAATTTTTCTTTGCTTAAAAAATTTCCTTGTGTGTTAATGCTATATATAGCGTACGTTGATGAATAAAGCAGAATAGCATTATGTATTTAAAATATAAAGATACAGTACACAGTTTCATTTGATGGTATATGTGCAATAAATCGGAGGGGCTATTTTGTAAGTATTCTGCCTAGAACAGGGCACATATGAAACAGAAAAATGAAAAGGAGCCACACTGGGTGGGGCAACGCTATTTACATGGTAAAGACACCAGAACTGCCTGAGAAGGTGCATAGAATGGGTGGAGGTCGCATCGCGTCAATAAAATGGAGAGAAGATGGCATCCAAACAACAAGGATTCAATTGAAATAAAGCGCTTGAGCCCAAAGAATCGAAAGAGCCTGTTTTGCACATGACTTACCATAATCCTGCTGCCAAAATTACATCAAAATGACTCCTTCGAATCGCAACACCACCTAGCATCTACTCGAGACACAAATTAATGGCTGAAGTCATCCCACTCTGCAATCTCAAGCTTTGAAAAACAGCGAGTGCCAATATTGATGATGTACTGCATTCATTTTATATTTTTTCATGCGTTTAAAGCATTTCCGAATTCTCTTAGCTTGTCTACAGCCTTTTAGATCGCTCTTGTTCTTGCACTCTATCTGCTTCCTTGCTAAATAACACGCCTACAAATTAACCCCCACTCAACATAGGCTTTGCAATGGTGTAACAGAGCTTCCTTAGCCCCCAGCTGTGTCTCGCTATAGCCTCTTTTTAGACTCCGACATTGTCCCTGATAAATAGCAGATAACTAAAGCAATCCTTAGTTTAAAAGTCCGGCGACAGCTCCGGTCTATTAAAAGGGCCCCTAAACTACCCCCTATATTTTTTTCAAACCTTTGAAGTAAACACATGCATCATATGCAAAAATCTTCATGATCAGTGTTTCTCCACGTGGCAGTGCAACAAGCCGCCAGTGCTCCACAAATTCCAAAAAAAAACAATCCCTTCAAGCCTTTTGGGCTGGCAAATGAAATCAAGAAGCTGAATCTAACGTGCAGAATAAATATGCTGCAATTGGTCATGCAAGCACTTTGACTTCCTGTTAGCCGGCAATAAGCTGTCCACGCCACTCGTCATAAGTCGTGAAGCCCGCATGCATGCACGTGCTTGCAAACCAAAAACTGTGGTCTGTAGCACAGGGTTCATACCGGCACAATTTGTATAAAAACCGCCTGCCACAGCAAGAACAATTCGCCAACAAGCACACAGTTGACAGAGGGTGGAGTCGCGGCAACCATAACAAGATTGTGTTTGGAGGAATATGTCTTCGATGATGTATGCCGCGCAAGATTGGGAGAGGTGCTTGGCAAGAGGGCAAAGCGGCTTCGGGAAAGGTACCAACGGAGGGGAGTGAAAAGAAAAATGAAAGGAATGATTACTGTGCTTAGCTAATCAAACGCATTTATATCCGCCATTATAGCGCCATTTGAAAGAATTTTAACGGCTCTATGTGGGTTGTACACTTGCGCACAACTACTTCAACACAACTGAATTTTCCCCTCTGGGTGATTAAATATTGCATCTGGTTTCTGGCTGCCTGCAGTATAACATAAATTGCGTGCCAGCACTGTTCAAGTACTAAAATATTCCTTGGTGTATGGCTGCGAGATTGGTGGCCTCGAATACAAGTGGCAAATGTTTAGACCAGCAATGCTATTTCCACTGATAGACACTGTCAAACGTGGGACTCTGATGCAGCATGGTATAATCTAAATTGATTTTAATAGGATGGCACAGGAAACTTAGTTTGGCACAGTTGTGTGCAGAAGCAGCATCACTCGGAGAGGAATGGGGGGCATTTACATTATAAAAACTACACGAAGCTAACAGACAAGGCAAACATAGGAACTCAGATGAATTATTACTTAAAATTTTATATTCTATTTCTGACTAGCTGTAAGTAAATTTTCAAAACCAACTGAAAGGTTTTGTTGTGATTGCAAAGCAAGAAAAAACGAAAAAGTAGCTCAGACCTCCTTTTGTTGTTGGCGAAGCTCACCCCGCTAGTAGCAATATAATCACCACAAGCACTTGCTTAGCTGCGAAGTAATTGACATAAAGGTTGATGCCACATTTATTTATTTGTATTGATGTCACTAAGCTTTTAAACGTCGCTGCTCATTACATATTATGTAGCTAGCAAGTTACAGAAGCCTTGTCTAACGTACCAACCTCCCACACAGAGAACTGCCTCTAGCTACATTGGGCCATACTCCACATATTAGCCACGCTAAACCCATGGCAGACTGGAGTAATTGGCCTTGTTTTATGTGCATCGTAAAGACGCGGTTACGCAAAATGATGTGACATGTGCTACGTTCACGCACCATTTAGCTCACACTGCCGATACACTGCACAAGTTTGACATCCAGGCACATAAAATTAGCGATGGTGAGAGGCAGGCACTTTTATAAAGTTGCCCGAAACATAGGCAGACGACATAGGCTCCCGTCATGTTGCTGTAAGCTTACACAATTAAGTTGCACATTAAAAGAGTACCTGTACTCTACTATGTACCCTCGAATTCTAAGAAGAAGGATCGATCACTCGGGTCACACCTACGCGACTAGACGCAACTGTTCGTCCTACTTACTCGCCAAATACTCTCACACTACGGCAGGCGGTTGATTAAAATGCATGTGAGAGGTATAAACAAAAAGGTACTTGTACAGAAGAACAGTAACTTATACTCACAATTGCAATCTGGCTTGTCACTGGCGTTGCTGAGGCAGCTGAAGTTCTCATTCTCTGTTCTCTTCCCGGAATGCGGATGACAAAATCAATGTTGCCGGGTCTTGGTAAGGGAGCGTCGACGAAATCAGGCAAAATCGCTTGAAATGTGGCCAGGGAAGTATTTATTCACAACAAAGCTAAAATAATTTCAAGCCTCTTTAACAAACATTTCTTTTAACACTCAGAAATGCAGCGATGGTGTAGTCAACCAGCAAATGTCAAAATTTACTGTCGCTCAGCGTGTTGAGTTGGTATCACGAACGAGGTCGTGGTTGGCGGCAAAGACTCTGAATCCAAACTTTTTTTCATTAAATTGCCCTGCAATTTATAGCTTTTGAACATCACCAGCTGTCTCTATAACCAACAGAACAAGCGTACTATACTTCTTACGACTGTGCTAAGCTTGCGATGCGTGTTACATGGACCCCTATTATAGCGGTGGGATTAGGACGGTCCCGATCTGCGCGTCGCAATTGCCGACTTTCAGGCCATGATTTAGCTAACCTCTTCGCCAAACGTTTGCGTGATTCTGCGCCGAATGCCACCTGAGGGGTCTGATCACGATCAAAAGACACCGCTAAAAAGTATCGGCAAGAAAATTCAGTTGATCCTCGTAAAATCGCGAAAACCAGCATCAGCTGATCCGATGGCAGCATATATTTCATTTCATCTTGCCGAAGTTCCGGACGGTATGCAGCTGCAGTAGTCTGGAACTCGAGATGCGTGAAAATCCACGGTTGTACGTGCGAAAATAACGCGTAAATACCAAGCGAGAATGACGGCAAAAAAGAGGCGAAGAAGCGCACAATTTTTGTCCTAAGTAAATAGGTGGTTTAAGGTGCTAGGCGTTGCCACGAGGTTGGGTTCAAACTATAAAATTCAATACAACAGTACCGGTTCAACCACACCGTGGGTTCGACGCTACTCGTAGAAATAAACACTGGCTACGCCCTTGAAAATACGACCCAGCATGGTCACATTTGGTGTACGTTTAATCTCAGATACACCTCGCTATGAAGGCGACATACAGCAGACCGCATGAACACAACACGGCAGCTCGTAAACGATAATAACTAAGCGTATACACGAACATGGTTTACTTATGAGAAATGCGGAAAGCTATAACTGTCCACCTACGCCCGTCCGCTAATAACTTAGCCCCAACAACATTAAACATGTACACACTCTGAAAAGGTACCAGATTATGCCACCAGTGAGCATATAAGCAAAACATCGCAAAAATAACGAGGACTAAGGATGAGTGGGCACAACACGAGTGCTACTTTTCAACATTTTGATGGCCCTACTGCTAAGGAAAACTATGCATCGTTGCAAAGTGATCGGTGAGATTGTTACTTGGTTTTTTAAGGCGTAGTAACGTACCTTCTTCTTTTCATTGCAATGATAATATTGCACACTACATTATCACTCTTCCATAATATAAACCACGAAGCTGCCACATCAGTATGGGATGGTTCACTGAGGGATCTCATAACAGAGAAACAATAAAGAAGGTCTATTTTGCATATGGCAATTAACTCAGTTATAAAATTGATGTACTTCATAAAGTATGTTAGAAGTAATATGTCAATTGGGCTTCAATCCAAAAGAATTTCCGAGACAGCCATACTGAACAGCATATATTTACTGATTTTGCTGACTTCACTGAGCCTAATCTGTGCTGTGTGTAGGTGTTACTGTGTTCTACGAATGGTGCTGAAGTCTAAATCAGGATGCTGCTGGCTGAGCCATCAACTGAGTCTAGATGTTTCAACGGAGCAACCCCACCTTATCATTATACCCAGCACCTGAAGTTTGCGTATGATATCACAGATATATGATGCAGCTATTTCTTCTAAAATTGGCCTCATGTGGTCCTACCATCAAATCCTTTTAGTAGACTTGTAGAATTCAAATAGGATACTGATAATGAGACCGTTCGTTGAGTCTGATCCTCTACATATACCATGCGGCGTGAGAAATTTCAGACAAACACTTTAGCGTTTTCCCCAGCCTTGAATTCTGTGATGCTTGCCTCAACAACCTACTCATCGCACAGTTCCCATCAGAATTCTGTAATCCAAAACCTGAACAAGGCACATTTGTCAGCATAAGCAGGTGTGCATTTGATGTCCGAAAGCTCACCTTTCCTATCCCTGTCATCTAAGCATCCAGTACCCAGCTCTACCCAGGCAGATTTATATGTCTGGAGAGCTTGCCATCTCCGTATATTAGATGATGATAAGCCCTACAAGCTCCTTCATCTTAATTTTGTGAACTACGAAGTATACTAACAATTGTTAGTATACTACGTATACTAACATAGTATACTAACATTTTGTACCATGGTGACAGGCCATTCTACATATTCCCTCCACTTCGTGCTATTGATACAAAGAAACGCTGCTGTATTGAGCTCCTTTAGACCAAGAATTCCCATACAGACTTTTAGGTATCAACAGATGCTTACACGACAGTACATAATACTTCCTGAATATCAAATGAGAGTTCCACTGTACATTATCATACGACGTCTTGAATGCAATTTGTGCTAGATCACCGACTCGTAAAAGGAGTACATATTGCCACGTTCCATTTCACAAGTTTTTGTTATCGTTCCGAAACACCACACGATTCTCGGCGCAAAGCGCGCCTGCAGGTTTCGAGAAGGTTCCGGACTGCAGTAGATCATTTCGATAAGATCACGCCCACTGTGCGAACGGTACAGATTGTTCTAGAACCTACGCGACCGCCAGCGATAACGCTAGAACATTCGACGGCAAGGGTATAAATGCCGACGCGCTTCGCCGCTTGTCAGTTGTTGATCGAAGGCCGACGCTGCGTTCGCCGCTATCAGTCCGAGACTGCTATCTGTGCAAGACTGCTGCTGTAATTAGACTTTCCCTTTACCGGGCACAGGTTCGCCCAAATAAACAGTTAAATCCCAACACGAAGTTTTCTGTCTTTGGCCACGTCACGACCCCGTGATATCTGGTGGAGGTGCTGGGTACACGGCTTGACGGGGGCGTCCGGTACACGAACGAAGCAGCACCTCCACCAGATGTCACGGGGTCGTGACGTGGCCAAAGACAGAAAACTTCGTGTTGGGATTTAACTGGATGCCCACGGGCTGAGTCCGTGGGCATCCCCCGTGGTGTTGGTGAAGAAAAAGGATGGGACCCTACGTTTCTGCGTCGATTATCGCCGCCTGAACAAAATCACAAGAAAGGACGTGTATCCTCTCCCACGAATAGACGACGCCCTTTATCGGCTCCCTAACGCCAAGTACTTCTCGTCAATGGACCTCAAGACTGGCTATTGGCAAATCGAAGTCGACGAAAGAGACCGAGAGAAGACGGCGTTTATAACACCGGACGGCCTCTTCGAGTTTAAGGTGATGCCCTTCGGCCTTTGCTCAGCGCCTGCAACTTTTCAACGCGTTATGGATACAGTACTGGCAGGATTGAAGTGGCAGACTTGCCTTGTATACTTGGACGACGTCGTCGTGTTTTCCTCGAGTTTCGACGAGCATCTTCGGCGCCTTGAAGCTGTACTTCAAGCCATCAAGACTTCCGGACTCACACAAAAGCTAGAAAAGTGCAGATTTGCGTATGAGGAGCTCTTGTTTCTGGGGCACGTTATCAGCAAGTCTGGAGTTCGTCCCGATCTACGGAACACAGCCGCTATCGCCGACTTCCCGCCGCCCACTGACAAGAAAGCCGTGCGCCGATTTCTGGGCCTGTGTGCCTATTATAGGCGGTTCGTGAAAAACTTCGCCCGCATCGCCGATCTTCTCACTAACCTTACCAAGGCCGACGTGGAGTTTAAGTGGGAAACGCCGCAGGAACTCGCTTTCCAGGAGCTTAAACATCGCCTCCAGACGCCTCCGTTACTTGCCCATTTCGACGAATTCGCCGAGACAGAAATACATATTGACGCAAGCAGCATAGGTCTTGGCGCCGTTCTTGGGCAGAGGGCTGACGGACTTGAAAGGGTTATTAGTTACGCTAGCCGATCGCTATCCAAAGCAGAAGCAAATTATTCAACAACAGAAAAAAAGTGCCTCGCCATCATCTGGGCTACGTCGAAATTTCGCCCCTACCTCGACGGCAGGCCCTTCAAAGTTGTGAGCGACCACCACGCCTTGTGTTTCCTGGCCACCTTGAAGGACCCTTCAGGTCGCCTCGCACGATGGAGCCTGAGACTTCAAGAATATGACATTACTGTCATTTACAAATCCGGCAAAAAACACTCCGACGCTGACTGTCTCTCTCGTGCGCCTGTCGAGCAACCGCTACCCGACGACTCGGATGACGACTACTTCTTGGGAACGATAACTACCGACGACTTCACTGAACGACAGCGGGCCGACCCGGAACTTAAAGCCCTAATAGAATACCTCGAAGGCAGGACCGCCGAAGTCCCGAAGGTATTCAAGCGCGCACTTGCGTCGTTCTTTCTACGAAACGGTCTTCTACAAAAGAAAAACTTTTCACCGCTTCGAGCTAAGTACCTCCTTGTGGTGCCTTCAGCTCTGCAACCAGAACTCCTGCAGGCCCTGCACGACGATCCGACGGCAGGGCACCTCGGTGTTTCCCGCACGCTCGCGAGGATACAAGAAAGGTACTACTGGCCACGTCTTACCACCGACGTCACTCGTTATGTGAGGACATGCCGGGACTGTCAGTGACGCAAGACACCGCCGACAAGGCCAGCGGGACTTCTGCAGCCAATTGATCCACCTTGCCGACCTTTCCAGCAGATTGGTATGGACCTACTGGGGCCGTTCCCGACGTCGGCTTTCGGAAACAAGTGGATCGTGGTAGCTACCGACTACCTCACCCGCTACGCCGAGACAAAAGCCCTGCCAAAAGGCAGTGCATCCGAGGTAGCTAAGTTCTTCGTCGAAAATATCGTCCTACGTCACGGCGCCCCGGAGGTCCTTATCACCGACAGAGGAACGGCATTCACTGCCGACTTAACTCAAGCGATTTTGGCATACAGGCAAACAAACCACCGCCGGACTACAGCGTACCACCCACAGACCAACGGCCTCACTGAGCGGCTTAACAAAACGATCACCGACATGCTGTCAATGTACGTCGATGTCGAACACAAGACGTGGGACGCCATTCTTCCGTATGTGACTTTCGCATACAACACGGCGATGCAGGAGACGACGCAGATATCTCCATACAAATTGGTCTACGGAAGGAGCCCGGCAATGACGCTCGATGCCATGGGGTAACAACGTCACCGACGAAGAAAACCTCGATGTGAGTGAGTACCTTCAACGCGCCGAAGAAGCCCGACAACTTGCGCGTCTTCGTATCAAGAATCAACAGACGACCGACAGCCACCGTTACAACCTTCGACGACGCTTCGTGGAATACCAGCTTGGTGAACGTGTTTGGGTTTGGACGCCGATACGCCGACGTGGACTAAGTGAAAAGCTTCTGCGACGGTACTTCGGACCGTACAAGGTGGTTCGACGTCTCGGCCCACTCGATTACGAGGTTGTCCCCGACGGCATCACGAACTCTCAACGACGCCGATCGCGACCTAAAGTCGTCCATGTCGCGCGCCTCAAGCCGTTTCATGCACGTTAACAAACTGAAACAGTGTTTTTTTGTATTATTGTTGTATTGTAATTTATCATTGTACTTTCTTGCATTATTATTGTACCTTCATCTTTAGTTAAAGCATTGGGACGATGCCTTTTTTCAGAGGGGGGCAATGCCACGTTCCATTTCACAAGTTTTTGTTATCGTTCCGAAACACCACACGATTCTCGGCGCAAATCGCGCCTGCAGGTTTCGAGAAGGTTCCGGACTGTAGTAGATCATTTCGATAAGATCACGCCCACTGTGCGAACGGTACAGATTGTTCTGGAACCTACGCCACCGCCAGCGATAACGCTAGAACATTCGACGGCAAGGGTATAAATGCCGACGCGCTTCGCCGCTTGTCAGTTGTTGATCGAAGGCCGACGCTGCGTTCGCCGCTATCAGTCCGAGACTGCTATCTGTGCAAGACTGCTGCTGTAATTAGACTTTCCCTTTACCGGGCACAGGTTCGCCCAAATAAACAGTTAAATCCCAACACGAAGTTTTCTGTCTTTGGCCACGTCAAGACCCCGTGACAATATGGTGGCCAATCAGTTCTCTGACATGTCCTGAAAACTTATGCTCACTATCTGAGCAGCATTACAGCATTTTTAGTGAAAACTGAAGCCAATAGACCCTCAAAAATGCCGTGGCATCATGCGGTTGTCGCTGTAACCATATCCAGCAATGTGACAATGCGACTGAATCTTGAAGTGCGGCAAAGCAATCTACTCAGGTGGTACGTTCACCCACGTGATGCTAAGCTACACCTCATGTTATTTGCCTGGAAAAGTCTTTGGATATCCCGTGTACTTGGGTGTATGTGAAAGAATCTCTAATTGTAATATACCTAATTGTGTTTACGAGTGGGCATAAATCGATAGTGCTTTTTTCCATTACTACATGGAACAAATTGCGGGATTTCTTTGTCATAGAATATGTGAGTACATCTCTTATCGGTACATGTTACACTGCCTCCGTTACAATCGTGGATCCATAGTCTCATGAACTGCAGCAGATGTCAAACACATCAGAGACATATCATAGGATCTGTCAACATTGTCAATAATACCCTGTCACGTAGCCCAATCAACATGTTTACCTGTTCCAGAGAAATATACACTTTAAAAAGTGGCGACCCGTTGACACGACAAGAAATTTAGCTATGTGCAAGAAATATAAGCTTCGACGCTGCTAGACTTTCAGTGGTGCAAAGACGTTTGCCAGTAACATATTGGCAGTAACCATATTAGCTTCAACACATCCTGTGACTCAAGAACTGTCGATTTCTACCCACTTGAGAGCACAATTAGGCATATTACTAGACTGTCTTCCACGCCCAAATACACGGTAAATCAAAGGATTTCCCAGGCAGATAACGTAAGGTGTATGGCATCCCGTGGATTTTACGTAAACCCACGTGATATACCTTCCCGAATGTTCTGTAGCACTCAAGATTCAATCACAATGCGACATTGCTGAATGTGTTCACAGGCCCAACCACTTGATTCTTCTTTGTTTTCGAGGATCTTATTGTGGCAATAACTATACTTCTGCCTTGCAAAATACTAAATTGTAGGCTTGTGTTGATTGCATGGTTTAGCGTTGGGCGGAATATCTTCTTACTTCAGACATTACTAGGTTTGACCTGTTGCTCCTGCTTTTGTAGCTGCTGGCTGAATCACTCACGTCATCATTTGTCCCAACCAATAGAGAAAGCCAATATAGACCAACAGTAATCCACCAAGCCCTACCTCCCAATGAGCAATGCAAATAATGAAACGTATATCCATGACATTCAAGACAGACATTAGTTGCAACACTGTAAAACTTGCTTTAGGCGTGACTGCAGGTATTTCAGTGACCAAATTCTTTTACACTGATCGACACGAAGCCCACCATTCTGCCAGTGACTACACATCCCATGTATGTTACATTATAAAGAAGCTTCTACCTATAACTATGTGACAGGGCATTGGAAAGCACATATGGTAGCAGTGAACTGGACTCTAGTACACGCGTGCCTAATGAAATCGTATGGGTTAACCATCCCTCATCGGTGTCATGCTGTTAACTTAAAAAAAAACTTTTGTCTCAAGTAAATTTTACTGAAGTTTTATGAAAACAAAACAGATGATTCACTTCCTGTGCAGAAGTCATCATCAATGCACAAATGGCCTGAAACAGCAAAATTACCCCACTTACATAACTTCAATAAACATTCCCCACAATGTCATCTTTTAAAGTGCATGTTAACAGGTTGTCAAGTCAATCTAGCTAATAAAGCCTTGACCAGCATCATTTCCTCGGGCAGAGCAAAAACATTTTTCTTTGTTTCATGCATTTGTTATATCTGAAATAATACCTTACGTGCAAAAAATGCCCCATTTAATCTTTGACACCTGAACTATGATGGCTACAAATATTGTTGAATAACAGCTGTAATGTTATCATATGATTCAGTAAATCTATGCTTTGCATGGGTTTACAAATGTGATAGTTTTCGGGTGCCACAATTAAAAAGCGTGAGTGTAATTTCAATTTTTTATTGTCTGGTACTTACACTCAAGTGCAATAAAATAAAGTGTAACTTCGTGTTTGCTGTGAGCGTGGTCCCTTAAACCAGACCGCACTTAAAAAGGTTCAGCCAATATTCTAAATACCTAAATTTCAATCAGTTGGAATAAAAGACAGTTTGGTCCTTCATCGTGAGCTTTGTTTTATATGTAGATCAACAAGCTCATGGTCTTAAGTCATGATTATTGTCTCTCCTAAGTCATTCACATCGTAAAAGCACTGAATCTTGTACAGCGACATTTGCAAAAATGATAGATTAAAACTTCGCATGTGCCCCTGAAAAGCGAAAAGCAATGTTTACGTAACCAATGTAATCAATGCTGTGAACCGTGTCGTACATCAAACGGTCCTCCAAACATTTGGAGAGGTATGCTTGGTCATAACTCTAACATGGTTTAGGGTTACAACTATGCGAGCCAGAAAGCTTGAATAGGACTAACAGATTAAGTTGGTATGAATTTATGATATTAGAACAATACAATGAAGAGGATTAAAACAAATGGGCCACAGGAACACATCGCCGATTAATGGCTGAAGTTTATTCAGAATTTCAGAACAGATTAATACATCCACAAGACAATACGCAACATTGACCAACAGCGCCAAAAAATAAAAAAAAACAAGTTGTACGCAAGAGTGAATGATTTGCTGACCCTTCAGTATAAATGAAAGAAAGCTGATGCGTGCTTCCTTTTCATTTTGACTGTAACTTCTCGATTAGTTCTTTTTTTTTCAAAACATCATCACAGGATAACTCGGGAAGCTTGTGCCGCGCACGTCACTCAATAGTCTTCTTCTCCTTCCTTGTCGTGCAAGTCTAAAACCCAGAAAGCTTACTGGATCTCGAGAATACTTATAGTAGTTCTTGCCCTACTTGTTTATGTGAATATCCACTAGTATGAACTCTTTTCGAGTCCACTGTTGCTATAAGTGTTGTGTACCTTCTGCCTAAGTAGTTATTTTTTACGTCACATCTGGCACACTGAATAAATGCTACTAATCAGACTCCTGGCAGTTTTAATGCAATGAACTGAATTTGTCGCTGACAGTAAATCAATGCAGCGAATTTTCCCGCAGTTCACTGAATCAAACGCACATTCAAGGCAAATCAAGCAAGAAGACAGCTAGTGATGGAATTTTTTCATATTGAAAAAGAAAAAGTTGTTTGGAGCAAGGCATAGCATTACATTTTAAGAAAGGCCACATAAATTGAAAAACCTGTGAGCTCTACCTGTATACAATAAATTAATAATAATAATAATAATAATAATGATGATGATGATGAACATGAAAGCCGAGTCTGAGAGGGCCTTTACAAGAAAGTACGGTGATTGTCATCCTCTGATCAGCTTCCAAGCCTCACTTTAGCTTAAGCAAGCCTGGCTTTATCCACTCGTTGCATGCAGAAAGATAGCAGAAACACCGTAAACTATTTATCTATAATATACACAGTGTCATTAGAGCAACAATTTGTTTTTTCTTCCTAGCACAGTTCAAGTTTGCAACAAATAAAAGACGTCTCAAAGTTTACATGCCTTTCTTTTTGATATATCAGTCTTTCACGCCTTTCATTAGGCACAACTACTATACTAACATGTAAACGGGAATTTAACAAATGGCTCATACGTGAAAGGTGGTCAAAGATGACCATGCAGGGAAATGCTCAATTCTTCGAAGAACACCATCTGCAAGCAACCCCACCAGTACCCTCTGTCTCCTTTAATTTGAACACACTCCCAGCAACGATGAAGGTGGTGACCTTATTATAGAGAAATTCGGTGAAACGAATTCTATGAACCAGGAAGCAAGAGCATTTCAACCACGTAAAGATAAGTTGGGTGTGTGTATATGCCCCCGCTTCTCATCATGGCGTTGGGCAGCAGTTCATTGGAACATTCTTATCGTGTTTGTGAGGTCGAGATTTCAAAAATCCGAATCGAAATCTCGGAGCTGGAGCCAGTGTTCAAGATTTCTTGCGACATCCACTCTAGCATAAGTTCATGGTTGGTGGTTGACGTGTTCAATGTGTCGCATTGTAGCCTGCCTTCAAGTCTCGCCCACTCGTGGTCAGCACTTTTGAGGGTATGTTCAAGAGTTGTACTGAAGCCATTGTTAGGTATCCAGGTCCAAGTACTTTCCATCAGTGCATAAGAGCCGGAGATTAGTAATGGCTTTCTTTTCCATCAGCGTGTCTTTCTTTTAATGTTCTTGTGCAAGAAAGGCATTGAAGATAGGTTTTCATGACTTTTCAACGCTGTGCATGAACTGTTGCCATGACTGAAAGGTTTTTCTTTTTGTTGTGGTGTTGTCTCAGTCAGGGCCACACAGCCTACTGTTGCCTTATATTATTTCGCTTTGTACGATTGCTCTTTGCATGCTTCTTCACCACTACGTACTATTATAAAACAAGGTACTTGCAGGTATTGATTGTGGTGCTTTTATTTGGTGTTCCAAATACTTCTCGATAGATTCTTTTGCACACAAAGCACACAAAATTCAGTCGAATGTGTTAAGATTGAAGTTGAGATCATCCGAGTTTCTAAGCAAATCGCAATTGAATTTAACCGCTATTTCCGCTCAGTGTTTTGTGACCCGTCCGTGTGTGCCAATTCAATAGATAACTGTATTAAGGTTCATCCAGATTTTGTAACATTTGAAGGCGTATTTTCTATGCTTCTTTATATAAAATCTGAATCGTCAACAGGCCCAGACAACATTCCTAATGTATTTCTTCTTCGCAATGCCGAGTCACTCACAGGTTTCCTGGTTGTAATTTTGCGCTCGTCCTTGTTGCAAAGCATTGTCCCGAAAGATTGGCTTATCGTCCGGGTGGTTCCAGTGTTTAAAAAAGGAGATAATACCATCGTAACAAACTATAGGCCCCTATCACTGTTTTGTGCTGTAAACTCATGGAAAACATTATTTTGAACTACATTTTGAACTTTTTAGATGAGCGTAATATTCTGTCACCATATCAGCATGGGTTCTGTAAGGGCCTTTCTACCACTACTCAGCTTATTTCTTCTATTCGTTCCTTCACTGCTGTAATTGACAAATCAGGCCAAACCAGCGTTGCTTTCGTACACTTCTGCAAAGCCTTCGACAGAATTTCCGATTCAAAGTTAATTTTCAAGCTCATATTACTGGGTCTTCCATCTACGATCGTAAACTGGATAAAATCTTATCTTCATTCGTGCGTTCAATCTAAAGACGTAAATGGTTCTCGTTCAGACTTCCTTCCTGTTAATTCGGGCGTACCCCAGCGAAGTGTTCTGGGACCAGTATTTTCATGATTTATAATAACGATGTAGCATCATGTGTTAAAGAAGGCGTTGAATTACGAGTATTTGCAGATGATCGTTTGTTATCCAGCACAATTATTTCTTCTAATGATCAGCAAATTCTATACAATAGCCTCGACGCAATAAATAATTGGTGCTACCTTTGAGACATGAAACTAAATACTGAGAAAACCATATTTATGCATCATACTAACAAAAAGCAACCATATGAGCATCAGTACACAATCAATGGTCTTCCTATCTCGCGAACTGATAGCTTTAAATAGCTTGGCGTTACAATTACTAGTAATCTAACATGGTCCTCCCACATTCCTAAAGTATGCGCATCGGCACGACGTAAACTAGGCTAAGACATAAACTGAAAAATCCGCCTGTGACATGGAGCTTCTTGAGTATAACCTAATAGTACGAACATGCCTTGAATACGCACTAAAAAGGCAATGACTATCGAAAAAGTCCAAAGATTAGCCGTCCTCTTTGCGTCTGATACCGTCGTCATGACTCCCGGACAGAACTAATGAAAATGAATAAAATCCCTACTTCGAAATCTTGACGCGAAATGAATGGGCTATGATTTCTTTTCCAATTATCACACGGCAATAACAGACTCGAAACATCGGCCTTCCTGGCTCCGTTATCATCGCGTCGCACCTGAAATTACCATTCTGCAATGTTTCCGCCTATCCAAGCGCTCACTAACAATTTTAAGTATTCCTTTTTTCCTCGCACTATAACCAACTGGAATAACCTTCCGCATAAAATTCCTTCATCGGATAATGTGCTGAAATCTATTGATCAAATTTATGACTAGTAAGTTTTGTAGTAAAATTTCACAGTGTTTTTCAAAATAACTTGTATTGTCCTGTTTATTGTTTTTACCTCGCTTAAGAGTGTATAATTGATCTAACGGCTATGTAACACACCCACTCCTCCTTGTGCCCGTGTGTGGTGTGCAGTATTCTATAAAAACAAAATAAATAAATAAATAAAGAAGATAAAGTATGGTGGTAACTTTTGCATTGAGTTTTCTGTTTTTCTTATTGTATTATAGCCAGGGTCGGTGCCAGGATTGTTCTATACTGGGGGTGCACTCACGATAAGCGAGGTTCTTCAGAAGATGAGAGGTGCGGAACTTGGCCATTGTGTTACGACTGTGTTCCCTCTTGGGTACATAGTCGTAACACGTAGCCATAACACACAGAGGCGTCAGGCAAAAATTGAGGGAGGGGGGCCTCCAGCCTCCCTCTGCCTACCTTTGCAACACCACCGCTTTCAGCCTTTGTCATTTGACTTCTGACGACCTCGTGTGAAAGCTCTTTCTCGTGCACTCGTTGTTTGTCAGTTACTTACTCGCCTTATCAGTTGAAGGCTGTTCATGTGATGAAGACAAACCTCCATTGGTTCTTGTTTTGTCATTTGCCGATGGCTTATTCTCAGTATCTTTTCTCAGTGGACCCATATTTTACTTGGCTCGAAGATCAGCAACGTTACAACTTTGAACTCTTAGCATGTTTTCATGGACTGCAGAAGTAATCGCCGCTCCTTCCTCCGGCATTCTCTTTTGGATGGTTGGCATCTGAGTACTACTCCTCTCAGTTGGTGAGCGTTTTGTAAATAGGACTTTGTCACTGCAGCCTTCTGGCACTGGATGCAGTGCTCACTCAGCCAGCCTTGCTGGCTCAGCAGACAACGTGAAAAGTGTGGACTTATCACCACAGGTGTGCCCTTTCTTGGTAGCGGCTGGTGTATCTTTGCAGTGGTAATGTCCGGAGTATGTATTACTAGCTCGACAGGCAAACCCTCTTCTTTTAGTTAGCTGCAAATCACGGGCGAAGATTACTAATAACAATGTTATGATTAGAGCCCCTTCAGGTGTGAATTATGAAGCACTGTCAAAAAATGTGCCAAATTCAGGTAGCACAATCACAAGGCACTCAATATTACATTCTAAGGAAGATAATGATGTGTTCTTTCGTATGAGCTTCAGCAAGCTATTACAATTGCTATGAAAAAAATACTTCATCATTCCACTGAAATGTATATTTAGTTTTGATATTAAAAGAATGAAAGCATAAGCTCCTGATGTGTGTGCAATTAGTTTTTCATTGCATTATTTCGGGAGAATAAAAGCAACACTTGACGTTGGTTTTAGAACACGATTTGAGCGACCAATCAAATATAACAGTTCCTTCACTAGAGTGAATAACTACGGTTGTGCGCAGCAGATGAGGTCAAGTCAGGACATACTGACTAGGGAGAAGGTTCAGTTCATCTAACGAACTATGTTTTTTACTATATTCAGTCCTCTAGTTCACACAGCTAGCATAAATAAATTGGGTACTTAAATGTAGTCACTGATGCTAAAGGGTTATATTTGTTTCTCTTAGAAAAAGGATTCCGCTTGAAAACATAAGGACGCGTAAACACTGACAAAATGCTTGAAAATAGGCCATCGACTTATAACCAGTGCTATCGGTGGAACATTGTGTGGTGGAGGAATAGGGGGACGACGCCCTTGGTCTTGAATGCAGGCAAGTCGAGCATGTCTTATTTGGTTCTCGGTATCCCATTGCTGAAAATTTCAGGGGTGGGTCATTTGCTGAGTGTCCCACTAATTGGCTTCATTACTGCATTAACTTTGAAGCACCCATCTTGCACTTTTGTGCCTTCCGTGGCTCATGAAATAAATTGCCTCTCTGGTGTACGTGACCATTTCAGCGATTACTGATACAGATAAGCTAAATATAATCATCTGCATGTCAAAATAAAAGTGAAAAATTCGTTTCAGTCTGAAAATAATTGAGTAAACATGTTCATATACCGCATCAATTTGAATAACATTGAGAACTTCATGTGTGTAGAGCAGTATTAGCCACCAAGATATAAAATATGGGAAGAGTGATATGCATCAGTTAGTTTGGCCAACTGAACCGTTCAATTATGCTTGCTTTCAGTTCTGTTCGACTCTCCCACTAGGACGTTCTCAATACAACACACCACGAAGTAGCACACAGGCTATGTGATAATTAAGACAAATAAACTAGTTACTCACTGATCGCAACAATCCTGTTTGCTTTTCTGCACCGAGTCTCGAAAAAAGAAACTGTCAAAATACGACTGAGGTAGATTGAGAAACACTGGGAGAAATAAATTTTGAGATCGCACATGCCAAATATACAAAAATATGCACAGCTGCTGACAGCATAGGCAACAGTCTTCAGTACGACAAACAGTCACTCACTCGTAGCTTAAGACTTATTCATAGAAATTGACTTTCAGTTTTGAAGAGCGGTCCTGACACCTGCTGTCAAATGATCCTCCTCATGTTCTGGAGATTACAGCAATTTTTAACACAATTTCCTGTTTGTAACGTGTAGGTTTATTCAGCTTGATACGTTTGTGATCACTACCTAGGCTTCTGGACCCATATTCATCTATGTTCATTATTCTTAGCTGATCACACATTCTATGGACATTATTGCGTATGTTAGTACGCCTTTAAAAGTGAGCCGAAGACAATTTTATTGGGGGAAACGCAGAGGTAAAGCCGACCAGCTATCTAGCGGAGCGAGCGCGAGCAGCAACAGCACCCTTCCTTCTCTTCTTTCACTGGTGCTTCTGCCTGTGCCTTATACGAATGCTACAAGTCGCTCCCCCCCAGAAAAGAAGCCTTCCCGGAGACTTTTGAACCGGGTATGATGGGTGGGTCGTAGTGCGGTTTCAATCGATCGACATGAACAGTCTCGCGACAGTGACGGCGTCGGTCAGTCCATGGTTGAAGCCACTCAACAATATAATTAACCGGTGAGGACTGACGTGGGACTTGGTAGGGGCCTTCATACTTCGGAAGTAGCTTGGTGAAAAGACAAGGAGCACATGAGGGAACGCGAAGCCATACCAACGAGCCAGGCGACAATGTATGAGCATGCAGGTGTTCATCGTGATGGTCCTTCTAGTACGCTTGATCTTGCGCGGTTAAGGAACGTGCGAGTTGCCTGCAATCTTCCTCATAGGTGGCGACTTCGGATAGAGTTCTGGATTGTGAAGCGGCCGGACAGTACAAGAGAATGGTGTCCATGACTGAGGAAGGTTCGTGCCCGTAAAAAAGGAAGTACTGCGAGAATCCTGTCGTAGACTGAGTGGCGCTATTGTAAGCGTTAGTAACAAAAAGAAGTATTCGGTTCCAGTTGGTGCGGTCAGCGCACACCTACATAGACATCATGTTGCCCCGTGTGCAGTTAAACCATTCGGTCATTCCATTTCTTTGTGGATGGTACGCGCTGGTTGTCCGATGCACAACGTCGCATTCACAAAAAAAGGCTTGTACGCCTACGGAATGAAACGTACGTCCGCGGTAACTGAGTAGCTCACGAGGTGCGCCATGGCGAAGAAAAAGATTGCGAAGAATAAACAAGACAGCTTCACCTGATGTGGCCTCTGGCAGCACAGCAGTTTCAGCATATCGTGTCAAGTGATCGATAGCGACAACCACCCAGCGATTCCTATCAGGAGTGTAGGGAAAGGAACCGTGCGAGTCCATTTCAATGCGGTCAAAAAGTCGAGATGGGCCAGGCAACGACTGCTGTTGTCCATTGGCTATGTTTGGTGGGCTTTTTCAGCATTCACATTTGGAACACGGACGTACACACTGTCAGACAAATCGGTACATTCCTCCCCAAAGGTACGGAAGCTGGAGGTCTGCAAAAGTTTTTATCAAACTGGCGTGCCGCATTGAGGATCCGCGTGAAAGGAGTCGCATATAGCAGCACGTATGTGGCGAGGAATCACAAGCAACCACTTCCGGCTGTCGGAAAGGTAGCTGCGACGGTACAGGAGTTCATCGCGGATGTCGAAATTTCGAGATGTACGTTGTAGTGAACAATTGCCGGTACCTTGGGGCGGCTGAAGCAGTACCTCTATCATAGAGACTATCCAAGCGTCCTGCGCTCCTTGGAGTGCATGTGTGTGAACGAAGGTGCTCCAGCATCGAAACTAGAAACGGACGCATTTCCATGTTCGTGGGTAAGTGGAGAGTGGAAAAGAGCGTCGGCATCCGAATGTCTGTAGGCCCGACCTGTTGACGACACAGATATCACAGTCTTGGAGACACGATGCCCAAGACGGCCAGACGGGTCTTTTAGGGACGATAACCAGCAGAGGGCGTACTGATCAGTCACGACGTCAATTGGACGGCCATAGACGTATGGTCGAAACTTTGTGATTGCAGAAGCGATGGCTAAACATTTCTTTTCGGTGACCAAATAATTATCTTCAGCCCTAAATAGAGTGTGACTGGCATAAGAAACCACGTACTCGTCAAAGCTAGACTTGCGTTGAGCAAAAATAATCCAAAACGGACTCAACTAGCGTCGGTGTGGATTTCGGTAGGGGCGTGTGGGTTGATTTTATGGAGAATCGGTGGGGAAGTCAGCAAATGACGCAGTTTCGCAAATGCGTCATCGCAAGCGGACAACCACGCTGAAATTCCTTCACTGTCAGAAAGTAACCGTGGTAGAGGGGTTGTTATAGATGCGAAATTACGGATGAATCGACGAAAGTATGAACATAAGCCGATAAAGCTCCAGAGTTCCATTAGTGTCGATGGCTTAGGAAACTGGGCGACGGCACGGAGTATCTCAGTGTCTGGTAGAACACCATCCTTGTTAACAACCTGCCCTGAGATGGTGAGCCTTCGGGTGGCAAAATCGCACTTTTCCAAATTTGGTTGGAGCCCAGCATGAGTCAGGCATTGCAAGACACTTGCGAATGCGCAGAGAATGGGTATCAAAGTCTTTCGAAAACACGACGATATCAACCAGATAGAAAAGACACGTCTGCCATTTTAGGCCCCGAAGTTTGTTGTTCATCAGACGCTCGAATGTGGCAGACGCGTTGCAAAGACCGAACGGCCTCACGTTAAACTCATACAAGCCGTCCAGAGTTATAAACGCAGTCTTGGCGCGGTAAGATTCATGCATGGGTACTTGCCAGTATCCTGATTGAAGAACCAGCGGAGAAAAGAACTCTGCTTCTTGCAAACAGTTGGGAGCTTCGTCAATTCTGGGGAGTGGATAAACATCTTTGCGCGTGATCTTGTTAAAGCGCCTGTAATCAAACCAGAATTGGATGCTCCCTTCCTTCTTTTTGACTAGTACCACTGGGAAGTCCCACAGACTCTTGGATGGCTGTATGACGCCACGATTGAGCATACCAAACACTTTATTGTCAATAGCTTATCGTTCAGTGTGAGAGACCAAATATGGACACTGACGCAATAGTGCATGGGTACCGGTGGCTATACGATAAACAATTGCAGATTTTCTGCTCGAATTGGTTTGCTTGAAGTCGAAAGACGTCCGGAAGCGGTCGAGAAGTGCCAAGAGTTGGGTCCGTTGGACAACATGAAGGTCCGAATTAATCAATAGACGAAAAGCATCTAGGGAAGATGTGGTGGACGTGGGAGCGGAAGTAACACTGGCGATCTGAAGGCTTGCCCCGCCGCGGTGGCCTAGTGGCTAAGGTACTCGGCTGCTGACCCGCAGGTCGCGGGTTCATATCCCGGCAGCGGCGGCTGCATTTCCATTGGAGACGGAAATGTCGTAGGCCCATGTGCTCAGATTTGGGTGCACATTAAAGAACGCAGGTGATCAAAATTTCCGGAGCCCTCCACTACGGCCTCTATCATAATCTTATGGTGGTTTCGGGATGTTAAACCCCACAAAGCAATCAATTAATCTGACGGCTTGTTGCGCCATGAAGCAGTTGACTAGCGCAAACACAATCAATCTCCTCAAAACGGCCGATGCCTTCGCCGCTAAATAGTCTGGCTGGAACTGAAAGAAGATTTGTGGCGTAAATGGTAGCGGAAGTGTTTTCGACTATCAGAAAAGCAAAAGGTAGAAGAACGTTTTTTTTTGAGAAGTGAAGTCGTCAGACGGCGTAAACATGACGTTCGAAAAAGCAGCATGAACGAAGGAGATTGGCACAATAACCGAAGACATAGGTGGGATATCCATGTCTGCGGCGACAACACGAGAAAGAGAAGCCTTGTAAGAATCGTTATCGGCGAGTGATGATAATTCTACTTCGACCTTGGCAAATCGAACAATGGCATGATGTGTGGAAAGGAACTCTCAGCCTAATATCACGTCGTGCGAGCGGTATGGAGAAACGATGAATTCGACTTCGTACAGAACGTCCTGGATGAGTAGCCGAGCCGTGCACGTTATAGAAGGGTTTTCTTGATGTGCGGTTGCCGTACGCAAGGAGAAGCCAGAAAACAGAATCGTAACTTTGTTTATTTTGCAACACATTGCTTCACTCAATACAGACACGGCAGCTCTAGTATCTATTCATGCTTGAACGGCAACATCTTCAATAAAAACAGTTATTTCGTTAGTGGGCCTTGTAGAGTTCAACGGTGGCGATGTTCTTGCCTCCGGAACTGCGATGGTCAGTTTTTTGTTTAGGCAGGTGGTGCCCGCCGAAGCATCAGTGAAGGCAAACGTCGGTGGGGGGAAGGCGATCGGGCATGGTTGAAGTCTTGGCGGCTCGGTGGAAGTGTATCCGAAGTGGCATCCAGAAGAAGCGTCTATGGTGACTCTTTGTGGGCGTAGCCGTAGGATTCATCCATAGTACCTGGGTGAGAGACGTATCGGTGACAGAACCGCTCAACATGGCCAGGCAGACAACAGCAGTAGCAGATGGGTCTGTTATCCGGTGCGCGCCAAGGATTGTTGGGAAGCGTTGAAAAATGGAGGTAAATGGGAACATGTGAACCTGCCGGTACGCGTGTTGCGTAGAAGACGTTCGTTTGATATGCAGAGTCATCGACGTTTGACGGCGCATGCGCTGGCCTTCGCGTGACGTCAGCGTAAGTCAAGGGAGCGGACACAGGCGGTGGCTGATATGTGGGCAGTAGTGCCTTGCAGACTTGCTCTTCGATGGTTTGGCGCAGCAACAAGGTGAGCCCTTGAGTATTGCTGGGAAGGAAGGACGCAAGAGACAACTGGCGAGCCACTTCCCCTCGAATGAATTGATGGATTTGCGGCGTCAAGACCCTCTGTCCCGGTGAAATCGTACCAATGGTCAATGGTGACGTGGAGGTCCTGTCGAAAGTAGGGGCATATATCAATGCTACACGTAATCTATCGTCGACCACAGCCTTCCCACCTCCCATATTATCAGCCTTTCGCATTTCTCGGTGCTGTTGCAAACAAATAAATCTTGCCTTTCATATATATCCATTAGCGTTCTGCCTGTTTGGTCGGTATACTTATCCATATCTTCTATGTGTGCATTTATAACTCCTAATATAATTAACTCGTACTCTTTCCCTAGTTCGTCAATGTCATTTTCTATGCACTTGCCCATTTGTTGATTTTCCTCTCTGGCTTTTGCCCCTGTCCACAAGTATACAAAACACAGGAGCGTCATTTGCCCTGCCACTTTCTCGTTTAGCCATGAATGTTTCTTGCACTTCTGCTTCACCCTCTGTCAGCTGTACTTTCACGAATGAATGCCCCAATACTACCCCCTTTCTACTGCCTTCTGTTCCATTATAATATTCCATTATAATGTTCCATTAAATATTCATTATTCCATGTCCCTAGGGTCTGTTTTTACAAAACCATACACCATCGTTCTCTCCTCCCTCAGCTGTTCTTCTTTGTCTTCACACTTCAGCCTACTCCTACCACCCTGCATGTTGATATACTATACGTCTGAATTAGCTCGGCCTTCGTGGCTACGTCGATTTCTGCCCGGGACGCTACGTGTCCTAAATATTAGTGCCACTGTGAATCGGATCTGTCTATACTACCTGTCAAAAAGTCCCCCTGGCTGTTTTCCCTGCTACTGTCCCCGATAAGAGACAGCGCCCCCGCAGCGACACCCAAAGATGACGTCATTATTGTTGGCTATAAACTCAACCTGCCAAGCTCGGAAGAGAGTCGTTTTCTAATTGTAGGAGCGCAGCATCGACAAGCTCAGCACGCTGCTGCTATGTAGCTAATAAACAGGTATGTTTCATGTTAGGATGCGCACTTCCGTCGACGTGGCATCGCACAAATACATTATTTTATAGCGCAACTTTCATTGATTTTGCCCCGCTGCGGTGGTCTAGTGGCTAAGGTACTCGTCTGCTGACCCGCAGGTCGCGGGTTCGAATCGCGGCTGCGCCGGCTGCATTTCCGATGGAGGCGGAACTGTTGTGGGCCCGGGTGCTCAGATTTCGGTGCACGTTAAAGAACCCCAGGTGGTCCAAATTTCCGGAGCCCTCCACTACGGCGTCTCTCATAATCATATAGTGGTTTTGGGACGTTAAACTCCACATATCAATCATCAACTTTCATTAGATTTTGTTCGTTTTGATCGTAAGCATTGTTTTTCCAATACTTATTATTGTTTCCGTGCACTGCAATATTTGTCTGAAAAGTGAAGTTTGCTTTGATATTTCTGAATAGTATTTATTTTTATTTGCAATGAAGTAGTTCGAATGCTTGTAGGCAACTTGAAAATGGTAAATATAATTCATTCCTTCTCACTACACTGTCTGTCAAATAATATTGACATTGACAGGCTGCCGTCTACTTCTTGCAATCCGTAGCATATACACGCGCTTACTCAAGCTGCTTCAGAGAAGTCGTGATGAACTGAAATTCCAAGCGCACCCATTATGATGCACACTTTATGTTTTACAGGGAGACCCGACGATACAAATTGCAGTTTCCGCTGTTCCGCGACCGATTGCGAGCCCTGCTGAAGGTCTTCGATCATTACCGAGAAAAGGACATCCAGGCAAGGCGCACCAAAAGCAACATGACCCGAGTGCCTTTACACTCAACACTGCAGACCGCGTAAGTAAATTGCACCCTTCCTCTTGGCTGCGTTTTGAATGCGTGAGTAACACAGTGAGTATTTGGTCTACCCAGAAAAGCTTTATGGATCTGGAAGGGCAGGGCAAAAGTACAAATACCAAGAAAAACAGCGAATCAGATGCGAGTGTAATGTGTTGAATGAAAGGGAAACGTCAGAAAAATATGGCTAATCTCTCTGTTTAGGAATCGCTATAACAGAAAAATGAATTGTGTCTTCACGAAGGCAGTTTAGCGTTTATTGTACATTATTTCGCCACAAGGACGAAGTAATGATAGCTACGGCAACAAATATTGCGAAGAACGACAGGCAGCTTAAACTTTTTAGCACACATCTTAAGCAGAAAGCACGCATGAAATCGGCGTACAAAACGAGTGCTGACTAACAACTGTCACAGCTCAAAAGTTAGAGCACACTGCTCAAGCTCAAGAAAAAGACGCACGAATTGAGCGCACAAGTAAACACAGGTCAAGCGTGAACGAATGTCACAACTATTACCTTTATATGTGTGAGCAGCATACTCAGTTCACAAGCGTGGCCACAGCACTGAGCGAAGCGGCCTTCGTGCTCCTCCTAACAGCTGTAACTTCGAAGCGAGATTGTGGTGAAAGCACTAGCCATCTACAGTGCCACATTAATAAAATGGCGGGTGTGAACGAGCGACCACGCCCTGTGAAGGTTGCCATCGCGCATCGCAACAGGCGCGACGACAACCTTTAAAGCGCGTCCACTGCTCTAAAGGTCGCGCCAACTCGATAGTTATGGTGAAAATTGCTGAACTTGCTGAGCTCTAAGGACAGCAAACGCAGGGTCGTAACCAGTGGTTGGCACACAGCTCTTCCCCCAAAGCTTTTTCGCCATTGCGTAGCGAGAAAAAAATGACCATCTGAAGGGGTGGCCTCCCCAAATCAAGCAGGTATCTAATCCCCCGAAAAAATTTTCTGATGACGCGCCTGCGCAAACGGTATCTAATTTATAGAAAAAGCCCGCCATTAGCAACATAATAACATACACTGTGTCGCTTAGTGGTTTCGCGCCACGCTTTCTGTAGTGATAGGTTGGTGGGTCGACCCTCCGCAACGGAAATCTTTCTTCCCGTGTTTGCTTTGCAATCTGTTAGCGTACATTTTACAGCGCCACGTCTATGTGAAGGCGTGGTAGACCGCAGCATAAAACACTTCCGTGTAAATGAAGTGCACAGTTGGCTTAGCCGCGAAATCTGAGTGACGTGATAGTTATAACGTTAAGTGATTAGAAGCGCCCACAAGGCAGAAAGCAGGAAAAGACAAAAACAAAAATAGAATAAATAGCTGTGATATATCCTCAAAAAGGCTGTCAGACGCAGCTTATTTAACTTAAAGCTTGGAAACGGTATCTTCTTCAGGCGAAGTGCAGCAGAGGGAATCGTGAAGTCAGTATCAATGAATGCATTGATAAAACCCTAGGAATGCAAGTATCGTGTAATAAAAAGCTTGAACTTTGAGAGAAATCGCGCCCGGTAAACGAAGTGACTGAATGTATATATATGTACACTGTCAACTGACTCAACAGATAACAATAATCGGCCAACAGAAATCTCTGGCGGAACGCGGTGTCTTTTGTACAACGGTGATGGAACCTTCCGTTGTTGTCTCTCGCACTCACTACAGGTTTTACCGCTTAATTTAATACAAGTACCAGCGTAAATATTCTTCACGCCACTGAAGTAATCTAGGCACTGAGCTCTGTAATCCTTGTGCCAAACATTTATTCCAAGCACCAATATATTTATTACAAGCGCCAACTGAATTAGGCCACGTGCCAGTGAGTTTATTTCTAGTGCCATCCTGCTTAATCTCATTGCGAATGACTTTAATTCAGCTGCCAGTTAGTTTCTTCCATGCACAAAAAGCAAAATACGTGACGCACAAACATTGGTACAAATTAAATGCTGTTCCTACAGTAGAAAAGACGAAAGTCGGAACGTAAAATAAATCATTACAATTAGTATTCACCGATAGCATTCGTGAAAAAAAATTACTGTCGTGGTTCGCTTGAGCCATGTTTGGAGTGGTTATACTTTGCTATGTGCAAGTTTGTACAATGAGTACCTGGCCCAGGTGGAACAATATTAATGAAAACGAATGAAAAAGCAGGAACATACTACTGAATATTTTACAGCGAAAGAGAAGTACTTTGGTTTGGGCTAGTTGGTTCATAGTGCTCACATAGAAAGGGCAGCGCGAAAACTCGGAAAAGAAGGATAGTGCTCTGTCTCTATTTTCCTTCTTTTTTCCCGAGTTTTTGCGATGCGCTTTCTATGTGAGCATTACAGTGCAAGGAAATTCATGTTCGTCATTAAAGCTCATAATTGTCTTTGGCGCACACTACATTACGTGATCGGGACAGGTCATGTATTGCGAAGGCCGAATTATGCATAGCTGAGTGCCGGAAAGCATACCAAGATATCGAAAACCTCGCCGTGGGCAGTGATGGGTCAAGCACAGCTTCATAATGAAGAAATTAGGTGGCCGTCGTGGGGCAGAGTGAATTAAAGATAATTCCAATAAGTTTTCGTCTTGTAGTGCGCATAAAACGTAAACTGATAATGCTGATGTGGACAATGTAAGTTATTTTTAACAATAATGTTAGCTCTTATCTTTTTATTCATGCAAAAAACAAATGTCTGCAATGATACAAACAGTAGTGATTGTCGTTTAGCTTGGTAGTTTGGTTACGTATTTATACAATGTGATGAAACGAATCCAGATGAAGTGGAATGATAAGAACACGCATATGTCCTTGAGCCTAGCTTTCTTTTTATACGTGTTTTCTACGTGGCATTATGCCTCTCCCCGCACATTGAAAGCGTGCGGATTCAAATGAATCACTAAATAATTTGCCCTGTCCTCTCTCTCTCTCTCTCTCTCTCTCTCTCTCTCTCTCTATATATATATATATATATATATATATATATGTATTGTTACGTACAATCTAAATGGTGTACGAATAACTGTTTATTGGGGCGAACTTGTGCCCGAAAAGTAAAGAAAAATGTAGCGGCGTCTCTAACAGGTGATCAGCAAAAAGGGATCAATCTCCGAGAAACCCTCGAGCGGTGCACCACATCTTTTTCATCAAAATCCCGTGCTGAGGAGGCGCGCGCCGTCACGGCCTTTTCTTGTTTGATCATCAAGCCACTGATCTCTTGGGGGGGGCACACGAACTTGCGCGCGTAGTTTGAGTACTGCGTTTGCCTTGCGTCATTATCCCTCCTCCAAAAACGTATCGTCCCGATGCGTAAAAGCAGTCTTGCTGAGGTGGTCTGAATGCATGATTTCCATTGGAGAAATAGGTATTCCTCATAATCGGGTGTGTATAGTTCGATGTTCATTGCCTGTCATAGTATGGCTTCATTCTGACTACATGCACGATTTCTGTGCTCTTTCGGCATCTTGATGACCTCACTGGTCCTTCCACTGACACCTCGTAGTTCAAGGAGCTGACGCGACGGAGGACTCGGTGAGGGCCGAAATAGCGGCGCATGAGCTTTTCGGAAAGGCCAGACGTCCGCACAGGAGTCCAAATTCAAACTAGGTCGCCTGGTGCGTAGTCGACTTCTCTCCGGCGAAGGTTGTAACGGTTTGCATCCACGCGTTGTTGTTTTATGTGATGTCGCGCCAACTGCCGTGCTTCTTCGGCTCACTGAATAAATTCACTGATGTTAGGCTTGTGCTCTGTATTGCCGCCTACAGGCATCATTGCATCTAATGGTGTGGTAACTACTCGACCATAGACTAGCTGGAATGGCGGCACTTTAGTAGTCTCCTGCACAGCAGTATTGTAAGCGAAAAAGGCGTACGACAGTATTTTGTCCCACGTACGGTGCTCCAAGTCAACATAAATGGACAACATATCTGTTAGAGTTCTGTTGAGTCACTCGGTTAGTCCATTCGTTGGGCGGTGGTAAGCCGTTGTTTTCCTATGACTTGTGTGGGTAAGTTTCATAATGGACTGCGTAAGATTGGCTGTAAATGCAGTTCCTCGATCCGTGATAACCACCTTTGGGGCACCATGCCGTAGTACAATGTTAGTGAGGAAAAATTCAGCTACTTCTATAGCCGTGCTTCTGGTGAGAGAGGCTGTCTCGGCATACCGAGTTAAGTAGTCTGTCGCCACTACTATCTATCGGTTGCCCATTGATGACGTAGGAAATGGACCAAGTAGATCCATTCCTACTTGTTCAAACGAAGACTCAGGTGGTTCGATTGGTTGGAGAAATCCTGTAGGTTTCAATGGAGGCGTTTTGCGTCTCTGGCAATCTCTACATGTCCTTACATAATGCTGTACAGCATCCAGTAACTTCGGCCAGTAGTACTTGGTGCGGATGCGAGCCAATGTTCTACTCACTCCGAGGTGTCCTGCTGCCGGGTCATCGTGGCAGGCTTCCAGGATTTTGGGTCGCACAGCCGAAAGAACGACGAGTACGAATTTCTCCTTGGTGTGCTCGAAGTTTCTCTTGTATAAAACGTTGTTTCTCATGAGGTACGAGGACAATCCCCGGACGAAAACTCGAGGAACACGCACGAGTTGCCCTTCCAGATGCTTGATCAGTTTAAGCAACTCCGCGTCAGATCGCTGATATTCAGTCATGTCTTCGGTGCTGACGACCCCAAGAAACGGAAAGTCGTCTCCATCTTCCCCAGGTGCAGATTCCATTGGTTCGCGTGACAGGCAATCAGCATCGCTGTGCTTGCGACCCGACTTGTATACGACTGTTATGTCGTATTTTTGCAACCTGAGGCTCCATCTAGAAAGTCGCCCAGAAGGGTCCTTTATGCCTGCGAGCCAGCACGAGTGATGGTCGCTCACTGCTCGAAACGGTCTACCACATAAGTACGGTCGAAATTTCTGTATCGCCCATATTACCGCCAGACATTCTTTTTCCGTCGCCGAATAATTTATTTCAGCTCTCGAAAGAGTGCCACTAGCATATGCGACCACTCTTTGCTCTCCGTTTTGCAGCTGCACAAGGACGGCACCTAGTCCCAAATTGCTCGCGTTCTTGCGAATCTTTGTTTCGGCTTCTTCGTGGAAATGTGCCAGGACGGGGTGGTGTAGCAGTCGCTGTCGTAGCTCATTGAACGCCTCTTCTTGCTCACTTGTCCAGGTGAAAGGCGTGTCTTCTTTCGTCAGTCGGGTTAGTGGCTCCGCAATCTTCGAAAAATCTTTGATCAATCTTCTGTAATAGGCACAAAGTCCTAAAAGTCGTCTCACAGCCCTTTTACCTGTCGGTCTAAAAAACTTTTCTACAGCTGCTGTCTTTTCGGGGTCAGGTTAAATGCCTACAGATCTAACCACATGACCGAGGAAAAGCAATTCATGAAAACCAAAATGGCACTTTTGGGGTTTTATCGTCGGCCCTGCTGAACTAATCGCTCGGAGCACAGTCCGTAGTCGTTCCACTTGCTGATCAAAGGTGGCCGAAAAGATCATGACGTTATCGAGATAAACAAGGCAGGACTGCCATTTTAACCCAGACAGCACAGTATCCATCATCCGCTGAAATGTGGCGGGTGTGGAACACAGGCCAAATGGAAGTACCTTGAACTCGTATAACCCATCTGGGGTCACGAAAGCAGTTTTCTCGCGATCTCATTCGTCCACCTCTATCTGCCAGTATCCGCTCTTGAGGTCTAGAAAGGAGAAGAATTTCACGTCTCGTAGTCTGTCAAGGGTGTCATCGATCCTAGGAATAGGATATATATCCCGCTTTGTGACGAAGTTCAATTTTTGGTAGTCAACGCAGAAGCGCAAGGTCTGTTCATTTTTCTTTACCAGCAGTACAGGTGAGGCCCATGGGCTGGCCGATGGTTGAATTACGTCGTCCCTGAGCTTTTTTACAACTTGGCCTGTGACGACTTCTCTCTCTTTTGGTGACACTCGGTACGGATGCTGGCAAATAGGGGTAACAGATTGATCGATTATGATGCGGTGTTTGATGATATATGTTCTTTGCACTTTCGATGACGTGGAAAACATGAGGCGTACTCCCGTATTAGGCTCTCGAATTTTTGTTTCTGGTTCGGTGATAGGGCTGCTTCGATGTGGACAGATGCGAGTATGGAATCTTTACCGTCAGGGTGCAGTGGTGCAGTCTCGGAAGAATTCAAATCCGTAATCGCAACGTAATCGTGCAAGTGACCAACAACAGTTCCCTTCGCAAGGTGCTGCACCTCATTTGGGAAATTTGTCAGGAACACACTCGTACACCCATCACGCAGTCGTACAATACCTCTTGCTGCACAGATCCCTTTCTCGAGTTATAGCCCAGTATTGTTTCTGCCATTCCTTCATAGTAGTTGTACACATTGCTTTTTACGGTGACAACGATGATGAATCTTGCTGGTACTGTTACATCATCACCTGCAACCTGGAGCGCATCGAATCGTTTTTCACTCTCGAATATCGCGATGGCGTCGTTCGTCGAGAACGAGACGCACGTTTCCTGCAAGTTTATCACTGCGCCATTGGCTTGCAAAAATTTTATTCTGATAATTACATCTCTTGAACACTCCGACAGGACAATGAAGCTGGCGACTTAGGTAAAGCCGCGTATCCCGACTTTAGAGGTACACATGCCTGTCGGATCGATAAGGTGTCCCCCGGCGGTTCGCACTTGTGGTCCTATCCAAGGGGTCAGCACTTTTTTCAGCGTTCTCGCAAGTCCCCTGCTCATGACGGAATAGTCTGCGCCTGTGTCTACTAAAACATTCGTTTCGTAGCCGTTTATAATTACCGACAAATCAGAAGCGACGTTACTATTTCCGCACGTAGTCTCGTGCCCATCATCACATTTTGAAATCGGCAATGGAGGTTGTTTTCTTGCGTCGGCAGCGGCCTTACCTCCCCAGGTCGCCGATTCTAGTTTTCCCGAAGCGGGCTTTGGGGAAGTCGCCTCGGAGAGTTTGAAGATGGGCGCGGACTTGGTGACCGATACCTCAGTGGCGCTTTCGACCGAGACTGATGCTGCTGCAAGGAGTGAGCACCTCGACGCGTTGACAAGTACTCCTCGATTTCAAAAGGTCGCTCCCCATTCCGTGGACAGGCAGCGTTTACGAGAAAACCCTGAAGTCCAGCTCGGCGATATTCACACATCCGGTAGAGATGGCCAGCTTCGCCGCAGTGATAACAAAGCGGAAATCGATCAGGAGTGCGCCAAATATTAGCTTTTCGGATCCTAGTCTCGGCTGGGGACGGCATAAATCGAGGTTTCGGCAGATGCGTGCTTGCTGTGGCGAAATAAGGTCTAGGGGCAGCAAAAGGAGGTCCAGGAACGACGAAATGAGGTACAGGGGTGCTTCTCAGTACCTCGGCGTACGAGACTGCAGGCTGCTTTGGAACCAACGCTTGAACAGGCTGGGCTTGTGGCTGCTGTTCACGGACTGCCTGTCTCCCCTCCTCCCGAACAACTTCCGCTAATGACGAGACCGTTTAGGTGTTGCCGTTTAGCTTCTGAGCTCTTCTCGAACCACCGATCGAATGAGCTCTCGTAATACGTCGATGCCATTCCCGAAGACTGCTGACACCGCGTCTACGGATGCGACGTTAACAACTCGATTGTAGTGCCTCGCTCGCTATTGCAGAGTCTTTTCAACCGCTGTCGCCTCAGTGCGAAATTCAGTGACGTTCCGCGGGGGACATCGGAGCAAACCAGCAAAAATCTCCTGCTTCACCCCACGCATCAGGTGCCGAAGTTTCTTGTCCTCGCTCATACTTTGATCAGACCGGCGGAATAACCGGCGCATATCTTCCACATACATTGCGAAGCTTTCATTGTTGTGCTGGTTTCTTGCTTGCAAGGCAGCTTCAGCTCTTTCCTTGCGGTCTGTACTCGGTTATGAGGCCAGTAGCTCCCGTCGGAAATCATCCCACGATCGAATGGTACCTTCATGGTTTTCAAACCACGTTCGTGCGCTGCTCTGCAATGCGAAATAAGCTCTGCGGAGCTTCCGTTCTTCCCCTCATGGTCACGAGACACGGAAACAGAACTGACGGCCCACCGCTACGATAAAAGCTTCACCAAAGGCCGCGCGCTCATAAGTGGGCTTGGCAGCACCCCAGCGATGGCCCGCACTCACACGCAACGCCTGCTTTTTGTGCAGGTAAAAAATTCCTGTTCCCTAATTTCCAAGCGTACAAAATACGCTGCATTGCTAGTGCTGCCGAGCCCAAACTGTTGCTTAGAGGTTGTTTCTAGCTGTGTTCCTGCCCTGCGAGTGCTGTTGCTATTATGTGGCGACATCGAGACAAACCCTGGCCCTGCAACTCGGTCCTCTAATACTGAAACCCCTTACGACGTTATGTCTGTCCTCAACGATATTCAGTCCGGGCAGGCAGCCATCCTTAATGAAATGAAATCCATACGTTCTACGCTCCTGCAACACGAGCAAAAATTTGAAGAAATGACTAAAAGACTTTCTAAAATTGAAGACAACAGCTCTGTAATAACCGCGGTAAAAGAAAAGGTCGACGGCTTACAAACACTAACTGAGCAAAACTGTGGTGATATCGCTAGCCTTGTCGCCAGGATGGACGACTCTGAGGACAGACAGCGACGATGCCACCTTGTCTTTTACGGTTTTGAAGATGCCAGTGACGAGACTTGGGCACAGTCTGAGAAGCGCGTCATGGATCTATGTCTTGCCAATCTGGAAGTTTCAGTCCAACCTAGAGACATTGAACGCGCTCACCGCATAGGGCGTTTTCAACCAAGTAAAAAAATTCCGCCATATCCACGAAGTGAATGATGAAGAGTGGGCGAAGCTCCGGAGGTAAACCCGGTAAACCATGAATCCTCTGTACATTTTGCCCACTCGATTTTATTACATCGCTCCCCCTAGCGTACGTCGCCGCACTAAATCGAACGATTGCCTTCAACCAATGACACGCGCCATATGTGACATCATTCCTATTTTATAAGATATCGCGTCTTTCATCAACTACAAGTACCGCTTTCTAGTTTATAACATCTTGCATCTTTTCATCATCAGCTGCAAGTACCACCATCTAGTAAACACTACAAGAACTAAACGAGAGGTGGCTACATACAGGAGACGGTACCGCCATCTAGTGAACACTGCAAGAACTAAACTAGAGGTGGCTACATACAGAGGACGGTACCGCCATCTAGTGAACACTGCAAGAACTAAACTAGAGGTGGCTACATACAGGCTACAGGGGACGCACAGCCCACGCCCTAAGGAGCTTCGCCCCTAAAATAGACCCATCATTGTCCGGTTCTGCCATTTCAAGGATCGAGAACTAGTGCTGTCCAATGACAAAAAATTAAAAGACACCAATTACAGCATTAGCGAAGATCTTTCCCCCAACACACGCAAGACCCGTAAGCACCTCATTGAATTTGGTAAAGCATCTCGCAAGGCCTATAAACTTCGGTACAACAAACTGACCAATGATGGCACCACTTACGTTTTAGCTCGCTCTTCTGAAAAAGAAATCCCCATCCGCCCATAGCTACCACCTCCCACCTCAGCGAATCCTAAATTAAACCCTGAACTTTTGTCAATTGTACACACTAACATTAGAAGCCTCTTGCCGAAACGCGACTCGCTATTTAATCTTATCTGCACGACTGAATGCAAATTTGTTCTCTTAACTGAAACGTGGCTAAACCCTTCAATAAGCGATTCCCAATGAGCCCCATGCTTTCCTGGCTTTACTATTTTTCGGCGAGATCGTGATGGTAAGCGTGGTGGTGGCGTTTTGATAGCTGCTCACAGTTGATTATATTGCTCCCCAGTGGTCATCCCTTCCAGGCTTGAAAACTGTTTGTCTGCTGCAGAAATTCATGTCCTCCGGTTATCATCGGAATCTGTTACCGCCCCCCTGACGCAGATGCTTCATGCGTCGCTAATTTCCACAGTGCTCTTAACTTCCTGAATGCCTCTTATCCTAACACACCGGCTATTTTAATGGGTGACTATAACTTCCCTGAAATCATCTGGTCTAACCTCGTGCTCACGATATCTAAACACACTATGGAAAGCGACTTTGTTAACACGTGCCTAACATTCAATTTATCTCAACTTGTTTCATTCCCAACGGGAGCTACTGAGCACTCTTCAATTATTCTCGACCTTATTTTCACGTCACTCCCCGACAATCTTGCATCCCTAGTTCTTCTGCCAGAGATTAGTGATCACTCTGTGATTCACGCTTCGTTTTCTAATCAACTACCAGGCAAAAGCCATTCCGAGAAAACCCTCACAATCTACGATAAGGGTAACTACGCCGCCATTAACAAGGAACTATCCATATTTTGTGAATGGTATTTAAACGACTTCTTCCAACGCCCCCTTGAAACTAACTGGTCTTTGTTCAAGTGCAAAATCCATGAGTTGATCAATAGATTTATACCCACAATTACAATTACCGAACGGGCGTCTTCACCTTGATTCAACATATCTCTTAAGCGTCTTAACAATAAGAAAACGCGATTATATCACTCGGCTAAACTGTCTAACAGCGCGAGCGCTTGGAACAAGTACCGCGAAACGGCAAAGGAATTTGAATAACTCGATGCGAAGGCTAAGCGTTCTTTTTTCTCTTCTACAATACCTAATATGCTACGAAATAACCCTAAACAATTTTGGAGAGCCATTAACCCAAACCCCACAAAAACGTTATCCTTATTTGATGAACACGGCGAGCCTATTCCAGAACATGTTACCCCTCAAGTGCTAAATACTGCCTTCTCTTCCGTATTTACCCAAGAATCTTGCAGCCCGCTTCCAGACTCCACACTTCTTGATCATCCTGTCATGCCAGGCATTACATTCGATTCATCCGGTATTGCAAAACTGATTGACGAATTGAAACTAACGTCATTCGCGGGAATGAATGGCATCAATTCCAAAATTCTGAACAAAACTAAGCCTATAACAAGCATTATTCTTTCGCACATATTTCAGCAGTTCATTTCATGTGGAGTGGTGCCGGAAGACTGGAAGCTTGGTAAGATCATTTCTGTCCCGAAAAAAGGTCTTTCATCTTCACCGAGTATTTATCGCCCCAAATCTATCACAAATGTATGCTCTAAATTAATGGAACACATAATTTATTCCCACATAGTAGTTTTTCTACGTTCAGTACATTTCTTTCACCCTAACTAACACGGTTTTCAAAAAGGACTTTCATGTGACACTCAACTCGCCCTGTTCGTTAACGACCTGAGTTCTAGCCTTGATAATAACATACCTGTAGACGCCATTTCATTGATTTCGAAAAAAGCCTTCGACAAAGTTTCTCATAACAGATTATTTTTGAAGCTTTCACGTCTTAACCTTAATTGTCTTAATTTTAATTGGATATGTGACTTCTTGACTAACCGTAAGCAGTTCGTTTGTGCTAATAACCATCGCTCCTCCCTATCTGCTGTGACCTCCGGCGTACTTCAAGGCACGGTCCTTGGTCCTCTATTGTTTCTAATCTATATTAACGACCTCTCCAATAACTTAGCGTCTAACATTCGTCTGTTCGCAGACGACTGTGTCATTTATCGTCCTATTCACAATCCTAAAGACCCTTTCCTCCGCAAGCCTGATCTTTGCTTGATTCAATCATGGTGCAAAAAATGGCTGATGTCCCTTAACATAAACAAAACTTGTGTCATTACATTCCATCGCCGTCAATCCTAATCCTCCAATAAATACTTCCTATTTGATTCTGAAATAACAGCAGGTAACTCATGTAAATACCTCGGTATCACTCTAACTTCAGATCTGACCTGGTCATCCCATATTATGAATATCACTAATGACGCCAACCGCGTGCTTGGCTATCTCCCAAGAAACTTACGTCTAGCCCCACCTTCTGTTAAACTTTTAACCTATACAGCACTAGTCCGCCAGAAGCTAGAATACGCATGTGTAAGGAAAGAACTTAAAGACGCCGAGGAGCATCAAACCAGAACTGAAGAAGACGAGCGGAGAGCAGGTGGCACGAAGGCGACAACAAGAAATAAAGAAGAGAAGGCACGTGCGATTACGAGGCAACTGTGCGCCAATCAGCTGAGGACATGTTATGGCCCATAGAGGTGGCGTGCCACGATTGGGCCACGTGTGATCATTACGTGGCAGTAGGCTTGGTGGCTGGGGACGAGCCGAAGCAGCGGCAGACGGGAGACAGCGGGCCGAAGCGTCGGACGCAGGTGATCCATGTTCCGGCCAGGGAACGCGGCCGTCCACGCTGCTGCCGTCCAACTACCAGCTGGAGCGGCATTGCCGGCACGAGTACTGCATCTCGGGGCACGGCCTGGCCTGCTGTTCTCTTCCTTGCCGAGGGCATCGCGGATCTCGGCGAGGCATCTCCACGGTCAGTCGTTCGACACAGCGATGAACGTGGCCTGGCTAATGGTCACGGATGCGTCGAGCATCGCGTCTCGGCGCACGCTCTTCGCTGGACGGGCTGGCCATGCCCCGCATGGAGCATCGCGTCTCCGATGCGGGTTGACTGCTCCGTGGCCGCACCCATGCCATCAAGCGCCGGTGTCACGAGAGCGTCGCAATTCGGCAAGGGACGAGCGAGATGTTCTGCCGGGCGAGACGCGGGCGTGTGTACGGAGGAGCACGGAGCCGGGCGAGGTTCAGGGTGGCCGAGAATTCAGATGCCAGGGGAGTTGCTGCCTGAATCGAGGATCGCCGAGTGGTGCCGAGCCGTACCGAGCGACGCGCCAGCCTCGGAAGTGGGCCGCGAGCTCACGAGGTGCGCACCCGAGGGTACCTGGCTGTGCCCTGGCCAAGGCGACGAACGCCGGTGAGTGAGCTGCCGCACCGCAGCTATAGTGTGCTGGCCAGAACCCGCACGTGGAACCGCTACGCCCGGAAGGTGATCAAAAGCTTGGAAACGAGGTCCGAGGTCGCGCTGGTCAAGGCATCTCCGCCACTGCAGCCCGAGAGTTGAGGCCACGAAGGCAGACGAAACGGTGTGCCGCTCGAGAGGACGAGTTCCTGGCAGCGTTCCTGAGCCGGACGTGAGACCCGTACGTGTCGGCCAGGTCGAGCTCCCGTCTGTCTGTTCAAGGTCCAAGGCCGAGACCTGCCGAACGGCTCCTGCCTGAGTGCAGTGGCCGGGAGCAGGTTCGTGGACGAGGCCTACCGGGTGTGGTCGTCATGAGCCGTGGCCTGATCCTGGACCTCCGGAGTTGCGACCCTGACTGCTGGGTTGGCCGCGACGTCCGACTCAACGGCGCTGCACACGGTAGCGTATCCGTGCGTCGTCAGCCGTTCCACCCATGCCATGAAATAAAAAGTTCATGTTAATCCTTTCTCGTCCGCTATCGACAAACATAGTGACGAACGTTCTTTAACAACTACAATAAATGGCGAGCCTGCCAGGATTAAGCTCTCGCGTTACCTCTGAGAGCCTCACGTTGTTTGTGTGTGGCGGACGAGAATGGACGACAAGAGAAAGCTAGTTGAGCTAGGGAAGGAGATGGAACAGAGTGGAGAGGCTTTGCTGGCATGGGTGAGCGCTGAGAAAAAAGAAATGAGGAACCAGAGAGCGAAAGATCGAGAGGAGGCACGTCTAGCAGCACAGGCGGAACATGAGCGTGAAATACCTCGCATGGAGGCTGAAAGGCTCCTCCTCGAAGAGCGACGTCTGTTTATTGTTGTGTGAGAAAAGTTGTTTTCCCCCTAAACAACTTTCTTGAGCAGGGGGATATTGTAAGGAAAGGACTTAAAGACGCCGAGGAGCATCAAACCAGAACTGAAGAAGACGAGCGGAGAGCAGGTGGCACGAAGGCGACAACAAGAAATGAAGAAGAGAAGGCACGTGCGATTACGAGGCAACTGTGCGCCAATCAGCTGAGGACCTGTGGTGGCCCATAGAGGTGGCGTGCCACGATTGGGCCACGTGTGATCATTACGTGGCAGTAGGCTTGGTGGCTGGGGACGAGCCGAAGCAGCGGCAGACGGGAGACAGCGGGCCGAAGCGTCGGACGCAGGTGATCCAGGTTCCGGCCAGGGAACGCGGCCGTCCACGCTGCTGCCGTCCAACTACCAGCTGGGGCGGCATTGCCGGCACGAGTACTGCATCTCGGGGCACGGCCTGGCCTGCTGTTCTCTTCCTTGCCGAGGGCATCGCGGATCTCGGCGAGGCGTCTCCACGGTCAGTCGTTCGACACAGCGATGAACGTGGCCTGGCTAATGGTCACGGATGCGTCGAGCATCGCGTCTCGGCGCACGCTCTTCGCTGGACGGGCTGGCCATGCCCCGCATGGAGCATCGCGTCTCCGATGCGGGTTGACTGCTCCGTGGCCGCACCCATGCCATCAAGCGCCGGTGTCACGAGAGCGTCGCACTTCGGCAAGGGACGAGCGAGATGTTCTGCCGGGCGAGACGCGGGCGTGTGTACGGAGGAGCACGGAGCCGGGCGAGGTTCAGGGTGGCCGAGAATTCAGATGCCAGGGGAGTTGCTGCCTGAATCGAGGATCGCCGAGTGGTGCCGAGCCGTACCGAGCGACGCGCCAGCCTCGGAAGTGGGCCGCGAGCTCACGAGGTGCGCACCCGAGGGTACCTGGCTGTGCCCTGGCCAAGGCGACGAACGCCGGTGAGTGAGCTGCCGCACCGCAGCTGTAGTGTGCTGGCCAGAACCCGCACGTGGAACCGCTACGCCCGGAAGGTGATCAAAAGCTTGGAAACGAGGTCCGAGGTCGCGCTGGTCAAGGCATCTCCGCCACTGCAGCCCGAGAGTTGAGGCCACGAAGGCAGACGAAACGGTGTGCCGCTCGAGAGGACGAGTTCCTGGCAGCGTTCCTGAGCCGGACGTGAGACCCGTACGTGTCGGCCAGGTCGAGCTCCGGTCTGTCTGTTCAAGGTCCAAGGCCGAGACCTGCCGAACAGCTCCTGCCTGAGTGCAGTGGCCGGGAGCAGGTTCGTGGACGAGGCCTACCGGGTGTGGTCGTCATGAGCCGTGGCCTGATCCTGGACCTCCGGAGTTGCGACCCTGACTGCTGGGTTGGCCGCGACGTCCGACTCAACGGCGCTGCACACGGTAGCGTATCCGTGCGTCGTCAGCCGTTCCACACATGCCATGAAATAAAAAGTTCATGTTAATCCTTTCTCGTCCGCTATCGACAAACATAGTGACGAACGTTCTTTAACAACTACAGCATGTTCTATCTGGGATCCGCATCAAATAACTCTTAATAAAACGCTTGAAACTATCCGAAATCGTGCAGCCAGATTCATTTATTCTGACTATTCCTATCTTAGCAGCGTCACCGAACTAAAATCTCAAGCTAACACGGTTATCATAGCTTCAAGCCGCAAAATTTCAAGACCGTGTTTGTTTCACACATTTTATCATGCATTGCACCTAAACCATGTTATCTTTCCAGCCAATCGTGTTTCATGCCGTATAAGCCATCCGAAAGCGGTTTATCCACCCCGTGCGCATACCACTGCCCATCACTCTTCATTTTTTGTGCAAACATCAACAGAATGGAACGATCTTTCTGCTGACATTGTGCACCACTCCAGCATCGCCCATTTCAAACAAGCCATCGAACAAATCATCTGTTTGTGAACTGTCTACCCCCTCATGTAACACCCCTTGACTGGGGCCCTTGAGGTATTATAAATAAATAAATATAAGGGAAACAAGTGTATACTTAAGCGCTCGTTTTTTCGTCATTCACACAATAGTGATGCGATCTAACCGACAATATTGCCAAGGAAGGTATAGGGGAAGCTATTAGGCCAATTGTTATGTAAATGAGAAGAAAGAAGTGTGGGTGAAGAGATAACTTGCTGTGGGCAGGATACAAACCTGCGACCTTCGAATAACGCATTTAAAGTTCTACCACTGAGCTACCACAACAGCTATCCCCCCAGCCACTTTATTGGGTATCTATGTGAATTTAAACGTGGGAGTGTCAGTCAGCGCTACTAGTAGCCAGGGCGGCGAATGCGGCACACTCTTTCTGAGCCTGTTTGGCGTCACGTAGCACGTGAACTTATTACAACTGGCAGCTGACCAATAGTCCTCCGTATACAACCTAGAGGCACCAAGCCTGCTAGTACGAGACCCTTGTTAATGATTAAGGAAAACAAGTGTATACTTAAGGGCTTGCTTTTTGTGTTTTACACAATAATATAGAGATCTAACAGACAATAATGTCAAGAAAGGTATAGGGTAAGTCACTAGGCCAACTGTAATGTAATTAGGAAGAAAGAAAAGTGGGTGAAAAGACAACTTGCCATAGGCAAGATCCGAACCTGCGACCTTCGAATAACGCATTCGATGCTCTACCACTGAGCTACCAAGACAGTTATCCCCCCAGCCACATTATTGGGTATCTATGTCAATTTAAACGTGGGAGTGTCAGTCCGCGCTACGTGTAGCCAGGGCGGCGAGTGTGGCACACTCTTTATGATCCTGTTTGGCGTCATGTATCACGTGAACGTATTACTAATTGGCAGCTGACCAATAATCTGAAGGCACCAAGTCTGCCAGTACGAGACCCTCGTTACTGAATGAGGAAAACAAGTGTATACTTAAGAGCTCATTTTATTGTGTTTTACACAATAATAATGAGATCCAACTGACAATAATGCCAAGGAAGGTATAGGGGAAGTTATAAGGCCAATTTTATGTAAATGAGTAGAAAGAAAAGTGGGTGAAAAGATAACTTGCCTTGGGCAGGACCCGAACCTGCCGCCTTCGAATAATTCGTTCAATGTTCTACCACTGAAATACTACGACAGCTATCCCCGCAGCCAGTTTATTGGGTATCAATTGCAATTTAAACGTGGTAGTGTCAGTCAGCGCTACTAGTAGCCAGGGCGGCGAGTGTGGCACACTCTTTCTGAGCCTGTTTGGCGTCATGTAGCACGTGACTTATTACAAACTGGCAGCTGACCAATAGTCACCCGTATACAACGTAAAGGCACCAAGTCTGCCAGTACGAGACCCTCGTTAATGGTTAGGGGAAACAAGTGTATACTTAAGGGCTCGTTTTTTCGTGTTTCACACAATATTAGTGAGTACTAAGAGACAATAATGCAAAGGAAGGTATAGGGAAAGTTATTAGGCCAATTGTAATGTAAATGAGAAAAAGAAAACTGTGTGAAAAGTTAACGTGCCATGGGAAGGATCCAAACCTGCGACCTTCGAATATCGCATTCGATGCTCTACCACTGAGCTACCACGACAGCTATCTCCCCAGCCACATTATTGGTTATCTATGTCTATTGAAACGTGGAAGTGCCAGTCAGTGCTACTAGTAGCCATGACAGCGAGTGTGGCACACTGTTTTTGAGCCTGTTTGGCGTCACGTAGCACGTGAACTTATTACTAACTGGCAGTGACCAATATTCCCCTGTATACAACCTAAAGGCACCAAGTCTGCCAGTACAAGAACCTCGTTATAGATTGAGGGAAACAAGTGTATACTTAAGGGCTCGTTTTTTGTGTTTTACGCAATATTATTGAGATCTAACAGACAATAATGCCAAGGATGGTATAGGAGAAGTTATTAGGCCAATTGTAATGTAAATGAGAAGGAAGAAAAGTGGGTGAAAAGATAACTTGCCGTGGGCAGGATCCGAACCTGCCACCTTAGAATAACGCGTTCGACGTTCTACCTTTGAGCTACCACGACAGCTATGCCCCAAGCCACTTTATTGGGTATCTATGTCAAGTTAAACGTGGGAGTGTCAGTCAGCGCTACTAGTAGCCATGGCGGGGAGTGTGGCACAGTCTTTATGAGCCTGTTTGGCGTCACGTATCACGTGAACTTATTACTGATCACCAGCTGACCAATAATCTAAAGGCACCATGTCTGCCGTGTACGAGACCCTCGTTACTGAATGAAGAAAACAAGTGTATACTTAAGGGCTCGTTTTATCGTGTTTTACACAATAATAATGAGGTCTAACAGGCAATGTTGTCAAGGAAGGTAGAGGGGAAAGTATTAAACAATTTGTAATGTAAATAAGAAGAAACCAAGGAAGGTAGAGGGGAAGTTATTAGGCAATTTTATGTAATTAAGAAGAAAGAAAAGTGGGTGAAAAGACCACTTGCCGTGGGCAGGATCCGAACCGGCCACCTTAGAATAACGCGTTCGACGTTCTACCTTTGAGCTACCACGACAGCTATGCCCCAAGCCACTTTATTGGGTATCTATGTCAAGTTAAACGTTGGAGTGTCAGTCAGCGGTACTAGTAGCCATGGCGGCGAGTGTGGCACACTCTTTATGAGCCTGTTTGGCGTCACGTAGCACGTGAACCTATTATTATTACTAACTGGCACCTGACGAATAGTGTCCCGTATACAACGTAAAGGCACCAAGTCTGCTAGTACGAGACCCTCGTTAATGATTAAGGGAAACAAGTGAATACTTAAGGGCTCGTTTTTTTGTGTTTAACATAACAATATTGAGTACTAACAGACAATATTGTCAAGAAAGGTATAGAGAAAGTTATTAGGCCAATTGTAATATAAATGAGAAAAAGAAAAGTGTGTGAAAAGATAACTTGTCATGGGCAGGATCCGAACCTGCGACCTTCGAATATCGCATTCGATGCTCTACGACTGAGCTTCCACGACAGCTATCCCTCCAGCCACATTATTGGTTATCTATGTCAATTGAAACGTGCAAGTGTAAGTCAGCGCTACTAGTAACCATAGCGGCGAGTGTGGCACACTCTTTATGAGCCTGTTCGGCGTCACGTAGCACGTTAACCAATCACTAACTGGCAGCTGACCAATAGTCTCCCGTATACAACGTAAAGGCACCAAGTGTGCCAGTACGAGACCCTCGTTAATGATTAAGTGAAACAAGTGTATACTTAAGGGCTCGTTTTTTCGTGTTTTACACATTATAATGAGATTTAACAGACAATACTGCCAAGGAAGGTATAGAGGAAGTTATTAGGCCAATTATAATGTAATTGAAAAAAATGAAAATTGGGTGAAAAGATAACTTGCCATGAGGAGGATCCAAACCTGCGACCTTCGAATAACGCCTTTGACGCTCTACCGTGGAGCTACCACGACAGCTATCCCCCTAGCCACTTTATTGGGTATCTACATATATTTAAACGGTGGAGTGTCAGTCAGCGCTACTAGTAGCCATGGCGGTGAGTGTGGCACAGTCTTTATGAGCCTGTTTGGCGTCACGTAGCACGTGAACCTATTACTAACTGGCAGCTGACCAATAGTCCCCCGTATACAACCTAAAGGCACCAAATCTGCCAGTACGTTACCCTCGTTAATGACTAAGGGAAACGAATGTATACTTAAGGGCTCGTTTTTTCGTGTTTTGCACAATAAGAATGAGATGTAACAGACAATAATGCTAAATAAGGTACAGGAGAAGTTATTAGGCTAATGGTAGTGTAATTGAAAATACAGAAAATTGGGTGAAAAGATAAATTGCCTCGGGCACGATCCAAACCTGCGACCTTCAAGTAACGCGTTTTTTGCTCTACCACTGAGCTACCGTGACCGCTATCCCCCCCACCACTTTACTGTGTATCTTTGTCAATGTAAACGTGGGAGTGTCAGTCAGCGCTACTAGTAGCCATGGCAGCGAGTGCGGCACACACTTTATGAGCCTGTTTGGCGTCACGTAGCACGTGAACTCATTGCAAACTGGCAGCTGACCATTAGTCTCCCGTATACAACCTAGAGGCACCAAGCCTGCTTGTACGAGACCTTCGTTAATGAATAAGGGAAGCAAGTGTATACCTATGGGCGCGTTTTTTCGTGTTTTACACAATAATAGTGAGATCTAACAGACAATAATGCCGAGGAAGGTATAGGGGAAGTTATTAGGCCGATTGTAATGTAAATGAGAAAAAAGAAAAGTGTGTGAAAAGATAACTTGACCTGGGCAGGATCCGAACCTGCGACCTTTGAATATCGCATTTGATGCTCTACCACTGAGCTACCACGACAGCTATCCCCCCAGCCACATTATTGGGTATCTATGTCAATTGAAACGTGGAAGTTTCAGTCAGCGCTACTAGTAGCCATGGCGGCGAGTGTGGCACACTCTTTAAAAGCCTGTTTGGCGTCACGTAGCACGTGAACTTATTCCTAACTGGCAGCTGACCAATATTCCACATCTGCCAGTACGAGACCCTCGTTACTGAATGAGGGAAACAAGTGTATACTTAAGGGCTCGTTTTTTTGTGTTTTACACAATATTAATCAGATCTAACAGACAATAATGTCAAGCAAGGTATAGGGGAAGTTATTAGGCCAATTGTATTGTAAATGGGAAGAAAGAAATGTTGGTTAAAAGGCAATTTGCCGTGGACAGGATCTAACCCTGCGACCTTCGAATAACGCCTTCGATGCTCTACAACTGAGCTACCAGGACAGCTATCCCCCAAGCCACTTTATTGGGTATCTAATTCAATTGAAACGTGGGAGGGTCAGTCAGCGGTACTAGTAGCCATGGCGGCGAGTGTGGCACACTCTTTATGAGCCTGTTTGGCGTCACGTAGCACGTGAACCTATTATTATTACTAACTGGCACCTGACGAATAGTCTCCCGTATACAACGTAAAGGCACCAAGTCTGCCAGTACGAGACCCTCGTTAATGATTAAGGGAAACAAGTGTATACTTAAGGTCTCGTTTTTTCTTGTTTAACACAACAATATTGAGTACTAACAGACAATATTTTCAAGGAAGGTATAGAGAAAGTTATTTGGCCAATTGTAATGTAAATGAGAAAAAGAAAAGTGTGTGAAAAGATAACTTGTCATGGGCAGGATCCGAACCTGCGACCTTCGAATATCGCATTCGATGCTCTACGACTGAGCTTCTACGACAGCTATCCCTCCAGCCACATTATTGGTTATCTATGTCAATTGAAACGTGCAAGTGTAAGTCAGCGCTACTAGTAACCATAGCGGCGAGCGTGGCACACTCTTTATGAGCCTGTTTGGCGTCACGTAGCACGTTAACCAATCACTAACTGGCAGCTGACCAATAGTCTCCCGTATACAACGTAAAGGCACCAAGTGTGCCAGTACGAGACCCTCGTTAATGATTAAGTGAAACAAGTGTATACTTAAGGGCTTGTTTTATCGTGTTTTACACAATAATAATGAGATCTAACAGGCAATAATATCAAGGAAGGTAGAGGGGAAGTTATAAGGCCAATTTTTATGTAAATGAGAATAAAGAAAATTGGATGAAAAGACAACTGACCGTAGGCAAGGTCCGAACCTGCGACCTTCGAATAACGCGTTCGACGCTCTACCACTGAGCTACCACGACAGTTATCCCCCAGCCACATTATTGGGTATCTATGTCAATTTAAACGTGGGAGTGTCAGTCAGCGCTACTAGTAGCCAGGGCGGCGAATGCGGCACACTCTTTCTGAGCCTGTTTGGCGTCACGTAGCACGTGAACTTCTTATAACTGGCAGCTGACCAATAGTCCTCCGTATACAACCTAGAGGCACCAAGCCTGCTAGTACGAGACCCTCGTTATTGAATAAGGGAAACAAGTGTATACTCAAGGGCTCGTTTTTTCGTGTTTTGCACAATAAGAATGAGATGTAACAGACAATAATGCCAAATAAGGTACAGGGAAGTTATTAGGCCAATGGTAGTGTAATTGAGAATACAGAAAATTCGGTGAAAAGATAAATTGCCTTGGGCACGATCCAAACCTGCGACCTTCAAGTAACGCGTTTTTTGCTCTACCACTGAGCTACCGTGACAGCTATCCCCCCCACCACTTTACTGTGTATCTTTGTCAATGTAAACGTGGGAGTGTCAGTCAGCGCTACTAGTAGCCATGGCAGCGTGTGCGGCACACACTTTATGAGCCTGTGTGGCGTCACGTAGCACGTGAACTCATTACAAACTGGCAGCTGACCATTAGTCTCCCGTATACAGCCTGAAGGCACCAAGTCTGCCAGTACGAGACCCTCGTTGATAAATAAGGGAAACAAGTGTATACTTAAGGGCTCGTTTTATTGTGTTTTACACAATAATAATGAGATCTAACAGGCAATAATGTCAAGGAAAGTAGAGGGGCAGCTATTAGGCCAATTGTAATGTAAATGAGAAGAAAGAAAAGTTGGTGAAAAGACAATTTGCCGTGGGCAGGATCTAACCCTGCGACATTCGAATAACGCCTTTGATGCTCTACCACTGAGACACAACGACAGCTATCCCCCCAGCCAGTTTATTGGGTATCTATGTCAATTTAAACGTGGCAGTGTCAGTCAGCGCTACTAGTAGCCAAGGTCGTGAGTGTGGCACACTATTTATGAGCCTGTTTGGCGTCAATTCGCACGTGAACCTATTACTAACTGGCAGCTGACCAATAGTCCCCCGTATACAACCTAAAGGCACCAAATCTGCCAGTACGAGACCATCTATCATTAATAAGGGAAACAAGTGTATACTGAAGGGCTCGTTTTCTCGTGTTTTACACAATAATAATGACATCTAACAGACAATAATGCCAAATAAGCTAGAGGGGAAGGTATTAGGCCAAATGTAATGTAATTGATAATAAAGAAAGTTGGGTGAAAAGATAAATTGCCTCGGCACGATCTGAACCTGCGACCTTCGAATAACGCGTTCTATGCTCTACCACTGAAATACCACGACAGCTATCCCCCCGCCACTTTATTGTGTATCTATGTCAATTTAACCATGGGAGTGTCAGTCAGCGCTACTAGTAGCCAGGGCGGCGAATGCGGCACACTCTTTCTGAGCCTGTTTGGCGTCACGTAGCACGTGAACTTATTACAACTGGCAGCTGACCAATAGTCCTCCGTATACAACCTAGAGGCACCAAGCCTGCTAGTACGAGACCCTTGTTAATGAATAAGGGAAGCAAGTGTATACCCTCGGGCGCGTTTTTTCGTGTTTTACACATTATTAGTGAGATCTAACAGACAATAATGCCGAGGAAGGTATAGGGGAAGTTATTAGGCCGATTGTAATGTAAATGAGAAAAAAGAAAAGTGTGTGAATTGATAACTTGACGTGATCAGGATCCGAACCTGCGACCTTCGAATATCCCATTCGATGCTATACCACTGAGCTACCACGACAGCTATCCCCCCAGCCACATTATTGGGTATCTATGTCAATTGAAACGTGGAAGTTTCAGTCAGGGCTACTAGTAGCCATGGCGGCGAGTTTGGCACACTCTCTATAAGCCTGTTTGGCGTCACGTAGCACGTGAACTTATTACTAACTGGCACCTGACCAATATTCCCCTGTATACAACCTAAAGGCACCAAGTCTGCCAGTACAGGACCCTCGTTACAGAATGAGACAAAGAAGTGTATACTTGAGGGCTCGTTTTTTCGTGTTTTACACAATAATATTGAGTTCTAACACAATAATGCCAAGGAAGGTATAGGGGAAGTTATTAGGCCAGTTGTAATGTAAATAAGAAGAAAGAAAAGTGGGTGAAAAGACAACTTGCCGTAGGCAGGATCCGAACCTGCGACCTTCGAATAACGCGTTCGCGGCTCTACCACTGAGCTACCATGACAGCTATCCCCCAAGCCACATTAATGGGTATGTATGTCAATTTAAACGTGGGAGTGTCAGTCGGCGCTACTAGTAGCCAAGGCGGCGAGTGAGGCACAGTCTTTATGAGCCTGTTTGACGTCACGTAGCACGTGAACTTATTACTAACTGGCAGCTCACCAATATTCCCCGGTATACGACCTAAAGGCACCAAATCTGCCAGTACGAGAACCTCGTTAATGATTGAGGGAAACAAGTGTATACCTAAGCGCTCGTTTTTTCGTGTTTTACACAATAATGATGAGATCTAACAGACAATAATGCCAAGAAAGTAGAGGGGAAGTTATTAGGCTAATTTTTATGTATATGAGAAGAAAGAAAAGTGGGTGAAAAGGCAATTTGCCCTGGGCAGGATCCAAACCTGCGACCTTCGAATAACGCCTTCGATGCTCTACCACTGAGATACTACGACAGCTATCCCCCCAGCCACATTATTGGGTATGTATGTCAATTTAAACGTGGGAGTGTCAGTCAGCGCTACTAGTAGTCTAGGCGGCGAGTGTGGCACAGTCTTTATGGGCCTGTTTGACGTCACGTAGAACGTGAACCTATTACTAACTGGCAGCTGACCAATATTCCCCGGTATACAACCTAAAGGCACCAAGTCTGCCAGTACGAGAACCTCGTTAATGATTGAGGGAAACAAGTGTATACCTAAGCGCTCGATTTTTTTGTGTTTTAGACAATATTATTCAGATCTAACAGACAATAATGCCAAGGAAAGTATAGGGAAAGTTATTAGGCCAATTGTAATGTAAATGAGAAAAAAGAAACGTGTGTGAAAGGATAAATCTCTTTGGGCAGCATGCGAACCTGCGACCATCGAATAACGCGTTCGATGCTCCACCACTTAGCTACCGTGACCGCTATCCCCCCACCACTTTATTGGGTATCTATGTCAATTTAAACGTGGCAGTGTCAGTCAGCGCTACTAGTAGCCATGGCGGCAATTGTACCACACTCTTTATGAGCCTGTTTGTCGTCACATAGCACGTGAACCTATTCCTAACTGCAGCTGACCAATAGTCCCCCGCATACAACTTAAAGGCACCAAGTCTGCCAGTACGAGACCCTCGTTAATGAATAAGGGAAACAGTTGTGTACTTAAGCGCTCCTTTTTTCGTGTTTTAGACAAAAATAATGAGATATAACGGACAATAATGCCAAGGAATGTATAGGGGAAGTTCTTAGGCCAATTGTAATGTAATTGAAAAGAAAAAAAGTGGGTGAAAAGATAACATGCCATGGGCAGGATCAAAACCTGCGACCTTCGAATAACGCATTCATTAGTCCCCCCAGCCACTTTGTTGGGTATCTATGTCCATTTAAACGTGGCAGTGTCAGTCAGCGCTACTAGTAGCCAGGGCGGCGAGTGTGGCACACTCTTTATGAGCCTGTTTGGCGTCACGTAGCACGTGAACTTTGCACTAACTGGCAGCTGACCAATAATCCCCCGTATACAACCTAAAGGCACCAAATCTGCCAGTACGAGACCCTCGTTAATAAGTAAGGGAAACAAGTGTATACTTAAGGGCTTGTTTTTTCGTGTTTTACACAATAATAATGAGATCTCACAGACAATAATGCCGAAAAGGTAGAGTGACAGCTATTAGGCCAATTGTAATGTAAATGAGAAGAAAGAAAAGTGTGTGAAAAAATAACTTGACCTGGGCAGGATCCGAACCTGCGACCTTCGAATATCGCATTTGATTCTATACCACTGAGATACCACGACAGCTATTCCCCCAGCCACTTTGTTGGGTATCTATGTCCTATTAAACGTGGCAGTTTCAGTCAGCGCTACTAGTAGCCAGGGCGGCGAGTGTGGCACACTCATTATGAGCCTGTTTGGCGTCACGTAGAACGTGAACTTCATACAAACTGGCAGCTGACCAATAGTTCTCCGTATAAAACCTAAAGGCACCAACTCTGCCAGTACGAGACCCTCGTTAATAAATAAGGGAAACAAGTGTATACTTAAGGGCTCGTTTTTTCGTGTTTACCACAATAATAATGAGATCTAAAAGGCAGTAACGCCAAATAAGGTAGAGGGGAAGTTATTAGGCCAACTGAAATGTAATTGAGGAATAAATCAAATTGGGTGAAAAGATAACTTGCCTTGGGCAGGATCCAAACCAGCGACCTTTGAATTTCGCATTTGATGCTCTACCACTGAGCTACCACGACAGCTATCCCCCCAGCCACATTATTAGGTATCTATGTCAAGTGAAACGTGTAAGTTTCAGTCAGCGCTACTAGTAGCCATGGCGGCGAGTTTGGCACACTCTTTGTAAGTCTGTTTGTCGTCACGTAGCACGTGAACCTAGTACTAACTGGCAGCTGACCAATCGTCCCCTGTATACAACCTAAAGGCACCACATCTGCCAGTACGAGACCCTCGTTAATGAATAAGGGAAACAAGTGTATACTTAAGGGCTCGTTTTTTTGTGTTTTACACAATAATATTGAGATCTAACAGACAATAATGCCAAATAAGGTAGAGGGGCAGCTATTAGGCCAATTGTAATGTAAATGAGAAGAAAGAAAAGTGAGTGAAAAGATAACTTGACGTAGGCAAGATCTGAACCTGCGACCTTCGAATACCGCATTTGATGCTCTACCACTGAGCTACCACGACAGCTATCCCCCCCGCCACATTATTGGGTATCTAGGTCAATTGAAACGTGGAAGTGTCAGTCAGCGCTACTAGTAGCCATGGCAGCGAGTGTGGCACACTCTTTATGAGCCTGTTTGGCGTCACGTAGCAGGTGAACTCACTACAAACTGGCTGCTGACCATTAGTCCCCCGTATACAACCTAAAGGCACCAAGCCTGCTAGTACGATACCCTCGTTAATGAAAAAGGGGAACAAGTGTATACCTAAGGGCTCGCTTTTTCGTGTTTTACACAATAATATTGAGATCTAACAGACAATAATGCCATGGAAGGTATAGGGGAAGTTATTAAGCCAACTGTAATGTAAATGAGAAGAAAGAAAGGTGGGTGAAAAGATAACTTGCCGTGAGCAGCATCCGAACCTGCGACCTTCCAATAACGCGTTCGATGCTCTACCACTGAGCTACCACGACAGCTATCCCCCAAGCCACTTTAATTGGTATCTATGTCAATTTAAACCTGGCAGTGTCAGTCAGCGCTACTAGTAGCCATGGCGGCAATTGTACCACACTCTTTATGAGCCTGTTTGTCGTCACATAGCACGTGAACCTATTCCTAACTGCAGCTGACCAATAGTCCCCCTTATACAACTTAAAGGCACCAAGTCTGCCAGTACGAGACCCTCGTTAATGAATAAGGGAAACACATGTGTACTTAAGCGCTCCTTTTTTCGTGTTTTAGACAAAAATAATGAGATATAACGGACAATAATGCCAAGGAATGTATAGGGGAAGTTCTTAGGCCAATTGTAATGTAAATGAAAAGAAAAAAAGTGGGTGGAAAAATAACATGCCATGGGCAGGATCCGAACCTGCGACCTTCGAATAACGCATTCGATGCTGTACCACTGAGATACCGGGACAGCTATCCCCCCAGCCACTTTGTTGGGTATCTATGTCAATTTAAACCTGGCAGTGTCAGTCAGCGCTACTAGTAGCCATGGCGGCAATTGTACCACACTCTTTATGAGCCTGTTTGTTGTCACATAGCACGTGAACCTATTCCTAACTGCAGCTGACCAATAGTCCCCTGTATACAAAATAAAGGCACCACATCTGCCAGTACGAGACCCTCGTTAATAAATAAGGGAAACAAGTGTATACTTAAGGGCTCGTTTTTTGTGTTTTACACAATAATATTGAGATCTAACAGACAATAATGCCAAATAAGATAGAGGGGCAGCTATTAGGTGAATTGTAATGTAAATGAGAAGAAAGAAAAGTGAGTGAAAAGATAACTTGACGTAGGCAGGATCCGAACCTGCGACCTTCGAATATCGCATTTGATGCTCTACCACTGAGCTACCACGACAGCTATTCCCCCCGCCACATTATTGAGTATCTAGGTCAATTGAAGCGTGGAAGTGTCAGTCAGCGCTACTAGTAGCCAGGGCGGCGAATGCGGCACACTCTTTCTGAGCCTGTTTGGCGTCACGTAGCACGTGAACCTATTCCTAACTGCAGCTGACCAATAGTCCCCTGTATACAACCTAAAGGCACCACATCTGCCAGTACGAGACCCTCGTTAATGAATAAGGGAAACAAGTGTATACTTAAGGGCTCGTTTTTTGTGTTTTACACAATAATATTGAGATCTAACAGACAATAATGCCAAATAAGATAGAGGGGCAGCTATTAGGTGAATTGTTATGTAAATGAGAAGAAAGAAGTGTGGGTGAAGAGATAACTTGCTGTGGGCAGGATACAAACCTGCGACCTTCGAATAACGCATTTAAAGTTCTACCACTGAGCTACCACAACAGCTATCCCCCCAGCCACTTTATTGGGTATCTATGTGAATTTAAACGTGGGAGTGTCAGTCAGCGCTACTAGTAGCCAGGGCGGCGAATGCGGCACACTCTTTCTGAGCCTGTTTGGCGTCACGTAGCACGTGAACTTATTACAACTGGCAGCTGACCAATAGTCCTCCGTATACAACCTAGAGGCACCAAGCCTGCTAGTACGAGACCCTTGTTAATGATTAAGGAAAACAAGTGTATACTTAAGGGCTTGCTTTTTGTGTTTTACACAATAATATAGAGATCTAACAGACAATAATGTCAAGAAAGGTATAGGGTAAGTCACTAGGCCAACTGTAATGTAATTAGGAAGAAAGAAAAGTGGGTGAAAAGACAACTTGCCATAGGCAAGATCCGAACCTGCGACCTTCGAATAACGCATTCGATGCTCTACCACTGAGCTACCAAGACAGTTATCCCCCCAGCCACATTATTGGGTATCTATGTCAATTTAAACGTGGGAGTGTCAGTCCGCGCTACGTGTAGCCAGGGCGGCGAGTGTGGCACACTCTTTATGATCCTGTTTGGCGTCATGTATCACGTGAACGTATTACTAATTGGCAGCTGACCAATAATCTGAAGGCACCAAGTCTGCCAGTACGAGACCCTCGTTACTGAATGAGGAAAACAAGTGTATACTTAAGAGCTCATTTTATTGTGTTTTACACAATAATAATGAGATCCAACTGACAATAATGCCAAGGAAGGTATAGGGGAAGTTATAAGGCCAATTTTATGTAAATGAGTAGAAAGAAAAGTGGGTGAAAAGATAACTTGCCTTGGGCAGGACCCGAACCTGCCGCCTTCGAATAATTCGTTCAATGTTCTACCACTGAAATACTACGACAGCTATCCCCGCAGCCAGTTTATTGGGTATCAATTGCAATTTAAACGTGGTAGTGTCAGTCAGCGCTACTAGTAGCCAGGGCGGCGAGTGTGGCACACTCTTTCTGAGCCTGTTTGGCGTCATGTAGCACGTGACTTATTACAAACTGGCAGCTGACCAATAGTCACCCGTATACAACGTAAAGGCACCAAGTCTGCCAGTACGAGACCCTCGTTAATGGTTAGGGGAAACAAGTGTATACTTAAGGGCTCGTTTTTTCGTGTTTCACACAATATTAGTGAGTACTAAGAGACAATAATGCAAAGGAAGGTATAGGGAAAGTTATTAGGCCAATTGTAATGTAAATGAGAAAAAGAAAACTGTGTGAAAAGTTAACGTGCCATGGGAAGGATCCAAACCTGCGACCTTCGAATATCGCATTCGATGCTCTACCACTGAGCTACCACGACAGCTATCTCCCCAGCCACATTATTGGTTATCTATGTCTATTGAAACGTGGAAGTGCCAGTCAGTGCTACTAGTAGCCATGACAGCGAGTGTGGCACACTGTTTTTGAGCCTGTTTGGCGTCACGTAGCACGTGAACTTATTACTAACTGGCAGTGACCAATATTCCCCTGTATACAACCTAAAGGCACCAAGTCTGCCAGTACAAGAACCTCGTTATAGATTGAGGGAAACAAGTGTATACTTAAGGGCTCGTTTTTTGTGTTTTACGCAATATTATTGAGATCTAACAGACAATAATGCCAAGGATGGTATAGGAGAAGTTATTAGGCCAATTGTAATGTAAATGAGAAGGAAGAAAAGTGGGTGAAAAGATAACTTGCCGTGGGCAGGATCCGAACCTGCCACCTTAGAATAACGCGTTCGACGTTCTACCTTTGAGCTACCACGACAGCTATGCCCCAAGCCACTTTATTGGGTATCTATGTCAAGTTAAACGTGGGAGTGTCAGTCAGCGCTACTAGTAGCCATGGCGGTGAGTGTGGCACAGTCTTTATGAGCCTGTTTGGCGTCACGTATCACGTGAACTTATTACTGATCACCAGCTGACCAATAATCTAAAGGCACCATGTCTGCCGTGTACGAGACCCTCGTTACTGAATGAAGAAAACAAGTGTATACTTAAGGGCTCGTTTTATCGTGTTTTACACAATAATAATGAGGTCTAACAGGCAATGTTGTCAAGGAAGGTATAGGGGAAAGTATTAAACAATTTGTAATGTAAATAAGAAGAAACCAAGGAAGGTAGAGGGGAAGTTATTAGGCAATTTTATGTAATTAAGAAGAAAGAAAAGTGGGTGAAAAGACCACTTGCCGTGGGCAGGATCCGAACCGGCCACCTTAGAATAACGCGTTCGACGTTCTACCTTTGAGCTACCACGACAGCTATGCCCCAAGCCACTTTATTGGGTATCTATGTCAAGTTAAACGTTGGAGTGTCAGTCAGCGGTACTAGTAGCCATGGCGGCGAGTGTGGCACACTCTTTATGAGCCTGTTTGGCGTCACGTAGCACGTGAACCTATTATTATTACTAACTGGCACCTGACGAATAGTGTCCCGTATACAACGTAAAGGCACCAAGTCTGCTAGTACGAGACCCTCGTTAATGATTAAGGGAAACAAGTGAATACTTAAGGGCTCGTTTTTTTGTGTTTAACATAACAATATTGAGTACTAACAGACAATATTGTCAAGAAAGGTATAGAGAAAGTTATTAGGCCAATTGTAATATAAATGAGAAAAAGAAAAGTGTGTGAAAAGATAACTTGTCATGGGCAGGATCCGAACCTGCGACCTTCGAATATCGCATTCGATGCTCTACGACTGAGCTTCCACGACAGCTATCCCTCCAGCCACATTATTGGTTATCTATGTCAATTGAAACGTGCAAGTGTAAGTCAGCGCTACTAGTAACCATAGCGGCGAGTGTGGCACACTCTTTATGAGCCTGTTCGGCGTCACGTAGCACGTTAACCAATCACTAACTGGCAGCTGACCAATAGTCTCCCGTATACAACGTAAAGGCACCAAGTGTGCCAGTACGAGACCCTCGTTAATGATTAAGTGAAACAAGTGTATACTTAAGGGCTCGTTTTTTCGTGTTTTACACATTATAATGAGATTTAACAGACAATACTGCCAAGGAAGGTATAGAGGAAGTTATTAGGCCAATTATAATGTAATTGAAAAAAATGAAAATTGGGTGAAAAGATAACTTGCCATGAGGAGGATCCAAACCTGCGACCTTCGAATAACGCCTTTGACGCTCTACCGTGGAGCTACCACGACAGCTATCCCCCTAGCCACTTTATTGGGTATCTACATATATTTAAACGGTGGAGTGTCAGTCAGCGCTACTAGTAGCCATGGCGGTGAGTGTGGCACAGTCTTTATGAGCCTGTTTGGCGTCACGTAGCACGTGAACCTATTACTAACTGGCAGCTGACCAATAGTCCCCCGTATACAACCTAAAGGCACCAAATCTGCCAGTACGTTACCCTCGTTAATGACTAAGGGAAACGAATGTATACTTAAGGGCTCGTTTTTTCGTGTTTTGCACAATAAGAATGAGATGTAACAGACAATAATGCTAAATAAGGTACAGGAGAAGTTATTAGGCTAATGGTAGTGTAATTGAAAATACAGAAAATTGGGTGAAAAGATAAATTGCCTCGGGCACGATCCAAACCTGCGACCTTCAAGTAACGCGTTTTTTGCTCTACCACTGAGCTACCGTGACCGCTATCCCCCCCACCACTTTACTGTGTATCTTTGTCAATGTAAACGTGGGAGTGTCAGTCAGCGCTACTAGTAGCCATGGCAGCGAGTGCGGCACACACTTTATGAGCCTGTTTGGCGTCACGTAGCACGTGAACTCATTGCAAACTGGCAGCTGACCATTAGTCTCCCGTATACAACCTAGAGGCACCAAGCCTGCTTGTACGAGACCTTCGTTAATGAATAAGGGAAGCAAGTGTATACCTATGGGCTCGTTTTTTCGTGTTTTACACAATAATAGTGAGATCTAACAGACAATAATGCCGAGGAAGGTATAGGGGAAGTTATTAGGCCGATTGTAATGTAAATGAGAAAAAAGAAAAGTGTGTGAAAAGATAACTTGACCTGGGCAGGATCCGAACCTGCGACCTTTGAATATCGCATTTGATGCTCTACCACTGAGCTACCACGACAGCTATCCCCCCAGCCACATTATTGGGTATCTATGTCAATTGAAACGTGGAAGTTTCAGTCAGCGCTACTAGTAGCCATGGCGGCGAGTGTGGCACACTCTTTAAAAGCCTGTTTGGCGTCACGTAGCACGTGAACTTATTCCTAACTGGCAGCTGACCAATATTCCACATCTGCCAGTACGAGACCCTCGTTACTTAATGAGGGAAACAAGTGTATACTTAAGGGCTCGTTTTTTTGTGTTTTACACAATATTAATCAGATCTAACAGACAATAATGTCAAGCAAGGTATAGGGGAAGTTATTAGGCCAATTGTATTGTAAATGGGAAGAAAGAAATGTTGGTTAAAAGGCAATTTGCCGTGGACAGGATCTAACCCTGCGACCTTCGAATAACGCCTTCGATGCTCTACAACTGAGCTACCAGGACAGCTATCCCCCAAGCCACTTTATTGGGTATCTAATTCAATTGAAACGTGGGAGGGTCAGTCAGCGGTACTAGTAGCCATGGCGGCGAGTGTGGCACACTCTTTATGAGCCTGTTTGGCGTCACGTAGCACGTGAACCTATTATTATTACTAACTGGCACCTGACGAATAGTCTCCCGTATACAACGTAAAGGCACCAAGTCTGCCAGTACGAGACCCTCGTTAATGATTAAGGGAAACAAGTGTATACTTAAGGTCTCGTTTTTTTCTTGTTTAACGCAACAATATTGAGTACTAACAGACAATATTTTCAAGGAAGGTATAGAGAAAGTTATTTGGCCAATTGTAATGTAAATGAGAAAAAGAAAAGTGTGTGAAAAGATAACTTGTCATGGGCAGGATCCGAACCTGCGACCTTCGAATATCGCATTCGATGCTCTACGACTGAGCTTCTACGACAGCTATCCCTCCAGCCACATTATTGGTTATCTATGTCAATTGAAACGTGCAAGTGTAAGTCAGCGCTACTAGTAACCATAGCGGCGAGCGTGGCACACTCTTTATGAGCCTGTTTGGCGTCACGTAGCACGTTAACCAATCACTAACTGGCAGCTGACCAATAGTCTCCCGTATACAACGTAAAGGCACCAAGTGTGCCAGTACGAGACCCTCGTTAATGATTAAGTGAAACAAGTGTATACTTAAGGGCTTGTTTTATCGTGTTTTACACAATAATAATGAGATCTAACAGGCAATAATATCAAGGAAGGTAGAGGGGAAGTTATAAGGCCAATTTTTATGTAAATGAGAATAAAGAAAATTGGATGAAAAGACAACTGACCGTAGGCAAGGTCCGAACCTGCGACCTTCGAATAACGCGTTCGACGCTCTACCACTGAGCTACCACGACAGTTATCCCCCAGCCACATTATTGGGTATCTATGTCAATTTAAACGTGGGAGTGTCAGTCAGCGCTACTAGTAGCCAGGGCGGCGAATGCGGCACACTCTTTCTGAGCCCGTTTGGCGTCACGTAGCACGTGAACTTCTTATAACTGGCAGCTGACCAATAGTCCTCCGTATACAACCTAGAGGCACCAAGCCTGCTAGTACGAGACCCTCGTTATTGAATAAGGGAAACAAGTGTATACTCAAGGGCTCGTTTTTTCGTGTTTTGCACAATAAGAATGAGATGTAACAGACAATAATGCCAAATAAGGTACAGGGAAGTTATTAGGCCAATGGTAGTGTAATTGAGAATACAGAAAATTCGGTGAAAAGATAAATTGCCTTGGGCACGATCCAAACCTGCGACCTTCAAGTAACGCGTTTTTTGCTCTACCACTGAGCTACCGTGACAGCTATCCCCCCCACCACTTTACTGTGTATCTTTGTCAATGTAAACGTGGGAGTGTCAGTCAGCGCTACTAGTAGCCATGGCAGCGTGTGCAGCACACTCTTTATGAGCCTGTGTGGCGTCACGTAGCACGTGAACTCATTACAAACTGGCAGCTGACCATTAGTCTCCCGTATACAGCCTGAAGGCACCAAGTCTGCCAGTACGAGACCCTCGTTGATAAATAAGGGAAACAAGTGTATACTTAAGGGCTCGTTTTATTGTGTTTTACACAATAATAATGAGATCTAACAGGCAATAATGTCAAGGAAAGTAGAGGGGCAGCTATTAGGCCAATTGTAATGTAAATGAGAAGAAAGAAAAGTTGGTGAAAAGACAATTTGCCGTGGGCAGGATCTAACCCTGCGACATTCGAATAACGCCTTTGATGCTCTACCACTGAGACACAACGACAGCTATCCCCCCAGCCAGTTTATTGGGTATCTATGTCAATTTAAACGTGGCAGTGTCAGTCAGCGCTACTAGTAGCCAAGGTCGTGAGTGTGGCACACTATTTATGAGCCTGTTTGGCGTCAATTCGCACGTGAACCTATTACTAACTGGCAGCTGACCAATAGTCCCCCGTATACAACCTAAAGGCACCAAATCTGCCAGTACGAGACCATCTATAATTAATAAGGGAAACAAGTGTATACTGAAGGGCTCGTTTTCTCGTGTTTTACACAATAATAATGACATCTAACAGACAATAATGCCAAATAAGCTAGAGGGGAAGGTATTAGGCCAAATGTAATGTAATTGATAATAAAGAAAGTTGGGTGAAAAGATAAATTGCCTCGGCACGATCTGAACCTGCGACCTTCGAATAACGCGTTCTATGCTCTACCACTGAAATACCACGACAGCTATCCCCCCGCCACTTTTTTGTGTATCTATGTCAATTTAACCATGGGAGTGTCAGTCAGCGCTACTAGTAGCCAGGGCGGCGAATGCGGCACACTCTTTCTGAGCCTGTTTGGCGTCACGTAGCACGTGAACTTATTACAACTGGCAGCTGACCAATAGTCCTCCGTATACAACCTAGAGGCACCAAGCCTGCTAGTACGAGACCCTTGTTAATGAATAAGGGAAGCAAGTGTATACCCTCGGGCGCGTTTTTTCGTGTTTTACACATTATTAGTGAGATCTAACAGACAATAATGCCGAGGAAGGTATAGGGGAAGTTATTAGGCCGATTGTAATGTAAATGAGAAAAAAGAAAAGTGTGTGAATTGATAACTTGACGTGATCAGGATCCGAACCTGCGACCTTCGAATATCCCATTCGATGCTCTACCACTGAGCTACCACGACAGCTATCCCCCCAGCCACATTATTGGGTATCTATGTCAATTGAAACGTGGAAGTTTCAGTCAGGGCTACTAGTAGCCATGGCGGCGAGTTTGGCACACTCTTTATAAGCCTGTTTGGCGTCACGTAGCACGTGAACTTATTACTAACTGGCACCTGACCAATATTCCCCTGTATACAACCTAAAGGCACCAAGTCTGCCAGTACAGGACCCTCGTTACAGAATGAGACAAAGAAGTGTATACTTGAGGGCTCGTTTTTTCGTGTTTTACACAATAATATTGAGTTCTAACACAATAATGCCAAGGAAGGTATAGGGGAAGTTATTAGGCCAGTTGTAATGTAAATAAGAAGAAAGAAAAGTGGGTGAAAAGACAACTTGCCGTAGGCAGGATCCGAACCTGCGACCTTCGAATAACGCGTTCGCGGCTCTACCACTGAGCTACCATGACAGCTATCCCCCAAGCCACATTAATGGGTATGTATGTCAATTTAAACGTGGGAGTGTCAGTCGGCGCTACTAGTAGCCAAGGCGGCGAGTGAGGCACAGTCTTTATGGGCCTGTTTGACGTCACGTAGAACGTGAACCTATTACTAACTGGCAGCTGACCAATATTCCCCGGTATACAACCTAAAGGCACCAAGTCTGCCAGTACGAGAACCTCGTTAATGATTGAGGGAAACAAGTGTATACCTAAGCGCTCGATTTTTTTGTGTTTTAGACAATATTATTCAGATCTAACAGACAATAATGCCAAGGAAAGTATAGGGAAAGTTATTAGGCCAATTGTAATGTAAATGAGAAAAAAGAAACGTGTGTGAAAGGATAAATCTCTTTGGGCAGCATGCGAACCTGCGACCATCGAATAACGCGTTCGATGCTCCACCACTTAGCTACCGTGACAGCTATCCCCCCACCACATTATTGGGTATCTATGTCAATTTAAACGTGGCAGTGTCAGTCAGCGCTACTAGTAGCCATGGCGGCAATTGTACCACACTCTTTATGAGCCTGTTTGTCGTCACATAGCACGTGAACCTATTCCTAACTGCAGCTGACCAATAGTCCCCCGCATACAACTTAAAGGCACCAAGTCTGCCAGTACGAGACCCTCGTTAATGAATAAGGGAAACAGTTGTGTACTTAAGCGCTCCTTTTTTCGTGTTTTAGACAAAAATAATGAGATATAACGGACAATAATGCCAAGGAATGTATAGGGGAAGTTCTTAGGCCAATTGTAATGTAATTGAAAAGAAAAAAAGTGGGTGAAAAGATAACATGCCATGGGCAGGATCAAAACCTGCGACCTTCGAATAACGCATTCATTAGTCCCCCCAGCCACTTTGTTGGGTATCTATGTCCATTTAAACGTGGCAGTGTCAGTCAGCGCTACTAGTAGCCAGGGCGGCGAGTGTGGCACACTCTTTATGAGCCTGTTTGGCGTCACGTAGCACGTGAACTTTGCACTAACTGGCAGCTGACCAATAATCCCCCGTATACAACCTAAAGGCACCAAATCTGCCAGTACGAGACCCTCGTTAATAAGTAAGGGAAACAAGTGTATACTTAAGGGCTTGTTTTTTCGTGTTTTACACAATAATAATGAGATCTCACAGACAATAATGCCGAAAAGGTAGAGTGACAGCTATTAGGCCAATTGTAATGTAAATGAGAAGAAAGAAAAGTGTGTGAAAAGATAACTTGACCTGGGCAGGATCCGAACCTGCGACCTTCGAATATCGCATTTGATTCTATACCACTGAGATACCACGACAGCTATTCCCCCAGCCACTTTGTTGGGTATCTATGTCCTATTAAACGTGGCAGTTTCAGTCAGCGCTACTAGTAGCCAGGGCGGCGAGTGTGGCACACTCATTATGAGCCTGTTTGGCGTCACGTAGAACGTGAACTTCATACAAACTGGCAGCTGACCAATAGTTCTCCGTATAAAACCTAAAGGCACCAACTCTGCCAGTACGAGACCCTCGTTAATAAATAAGGGAAACAAGTGTATACTTAAGGGCTCGTTTTTTCGTGTTTACCACAATAATAATGAGATCTAAAAGGCAGTAACGCCAAATAAGGTAGAGGGGAAGTTATTAGGCCAACTGAAATGTAATTGAGGAATAAATCAAATTGGGTGAAAAGATAACTTGCCTTGGGCAGGATCCAAACCAGCGACCTTTGAATTTCGCATTTGATGCTCTACCACTGAGCTACCACGACAGCTATCCCCCCAGCCACATTATTAGGTATCTATGTCAAGTGAAACGTGTAAGTTTCAGTCAGCGCTACTAGTAGCCATGGCGGCGAGTTTGGCACACTCTTTGTAAGTCTGTTTGTCGTCACGTAGCACGTGAACCTAGTACTAACTGGCAGCTGACCAATCGTCCCCTGTATACAACCTAAAGGCACCACATCTGCCAGTACGAGACCCTCGTTAATGAATAAGGGAAACAAGTGTATACTTAAGGGCTCGTTTTTTTGTGTTTTACACAATAATATTGAGATCTAACAGACAATAATGCCAAATAAGGTAGAGGGGCAGCTATTAGGCCAATTGTAATGTAAATGAGAAGAAAGAAAAGTGAGTGAAAAGATAACTTGACGTAGGCAAGATCTGAACCTGCGACCTTCGAATACCGCATTTGATGCTCTACCACTGAGCTACCACGACAGCTATCCCCCCCGCCACATTATTGGGTATCTAGGTCAATTGAAACGTGGAAGTGTCAGTCAGCGCTACTAGTAGCCATGGCAGCGAGTGTGGCACACTCTTTATGAGCCTGTTTGGCGTCACGTAGCAGGTGAACTCACTACAAACTGGCTGCTGACCATTAGTCCCCCGTATACAACCTAAAGGCACCAAGCCTGCTAGTACGATACCCTCGTTAATGAAAAAGGGAAACAAGTGTATACCTAAGGGCTCGCTTTTTCGTGTTTTACACAATAATATTGAGATCTAACAGACAATAATGCCATGGAAGGTATAGGGGAAGTTATTAAGCCAACTGTAATGTAAATGAGAAGAAAGAAAGGTGGGTGAAAAGATAACTTGCCGTGAGCAGCATCCGAACCTGCGACCTTCCAATAACGCGTTCGATGCTCTACCACTGAGCTACCACGACAGCTATCCCCCAAGCCACTTTAATTGGTATCTATGTCAATTTAAACCTGGCAGTGTCAGTCAGCGCTACTAGTAGCCATGGCGGCAATTGTACCACACTCTTTATGAGCCTGTTTGTCGTCACATAGCACGTGAACCTATTCCTAACTGCAGCTGACCAATAGTCCCCCTTATACAACTTAAAGGCACCAAGTCTGCCAGTACGAGACCCTCGTTAATGAATAAGGGAAACACATGTGTACTTAAGCGCTCCTTTTTTCGTGTTTTAGACAAAAATAATGAGATATAACGGACAATAATGCCAAGGAATGTATAGGGGAAGTTCTTAGGCCAATTGTAATGTAAATGAAAAGAAAAAAAGTGGGTGGAAAAATAACATGCCATGGGCAGGATCCGAACCTGCGACCTTCGAATAACGCATTCGATGCTGTACCACTGAGATACCGGGACAGCTATCCCCCCAGCCACTTTGTTGGGTATCTATGTCAATTTAAACCTGGCAGTGTCAGTCAGCGCTACTAGTAGCCATGGCGGCAATTGTACCACACTCTTTATGAGCCTGTTTGTTGTCACATAGCACGTGAACCTATTCCTAACTGCAGCTGACCAATAGTCCCCTGTATACAACCTAAAGGCACCACATCTGCCAGTACGAGACCCTCGTTAATGAATAAGGGAAACAAGTGTATACTTAAGGGCTCGTTTTTTGTGTTTTACACAATAATATTGAGATCTAACAGACAATAATGCCAAATAAGATAGAGGGGCAGCTATTAGGTGAATTGTAATGTAAATGAGAAGAAAGAAAAGTGAGTGAAAAGATAACTTGACGTAGGCAGGATCCGAACCTGCGACCTTCGAATATCGCATTTGATGCTCTACCACTGAGCTACCACGACAGCTATTCCCCCCGCCACATTATTGAGTATCTAGGTCAATTGAAGCGTGGAAGTGTCAGTCAGTGCTACTAGTAGCCATGGCAGCGAGTGTGGCACACTCTTTATGAGCCTGTTTGGCGTCACGTAGCAGGTGAACTCATTACAAACTGGCTGCTGACCATTAGTCTCCCGTATACAACCTATAGGCACCAAGTCTGCCAGTACGAGACCCTCGTTAATGAATAAGGGACACAAGTGTATATTTAAGGACTCGTTTTTTTCGTGTTTTACACAATGATGATGCGATCTAACAGACAATAATGCCAAGAAGGTAGAGGGGAATTTATTAGGCCAATTTTTATGTAAATGAGAAGAAAGAAAAGTGGGTGAAAAGACAATTTGCCCTGGGCAGGATCCGAACCTGCGACCTTCCAATAACGCCTTCGATGCTCTACCACTGAGATACCACGACAGCTATCCCCCCAGCCAGTTTATTCGGTATCTATGTCAATTTAAACGTGGCAGTGTCAGTCAGCGCTACTAGTAGCCAGGGCGGCGATTGTACCACACTCTTTATGAGCCTGTTTGGCTTCACTTAGCACGTGAACTTATTACTAACTGCAGCTGACCAATAGTCCCCCGTATACAACCTAAAAGCACCAAGTCTGCCAGTACCAGACCCTCATTAATGAATGATGGCAACAAGTGTATACTTAAGGGCTCGTTTTTTCGTGTTTTACACAATAATAATGAGTTCTAACAGACAATATTGCCAAGGAAGGTATGGGAGAATGATTAGGCCAATTGTAATGTAAATGAGAAAAAAGAAAAGTGTGTGAAAAGATAAATTGCCTTGGGCACGATCCAAACCTTCAACCTTTGAGTAACGCGTTCTATGCTCTACCACTGAGTTACCGTGACAGCTATCCACCCCGCCACTTTACTGTGTATCTATGTCAATTTAAACGTGGGAGTGTCAGTCAGCGCTACTAGTAGCCAGGGCGGCGAATGCGGCACAATCTTTATGAGCCTGTTTGGCGTCACGTAGCACGTGAACCTATTATAACTGGCAGCTGACCAATAGTTTCCCGTATACAACCTTGAGGCACCAAGCCTGCTAGTACGAGACCCTTGGAAATGAATAAGGGAAGCAAGTGCATACCTAAGGGCACGTTTTTTCGTGTTTTACACAATATTATTTAGATCTAACAAGCAATAGTGCCAAGGAAGGTATAGGGAAAATTATTAGGCCAGTTGTAATGTAAATGAGAAAAAAGAAAAGTGTGTGAAAAGATAAATCGCCTTGGGCACAATCCGAACCTGCAACCTTCGAGTAACGCGTTCTATGCTCTACCACTGTGCTACCGTGACAGCTATCCCCACCCCGCCACTTTACTGCGTATCTATGTCAATTTAAACGCGGGAGTGTCAGTCAGCGCTACTAATAGCCAGGGTGGCGAGTGTGGCACTGTCTTTATGAGGCTGTTTGGCGTCACGTAGCACGTGAACTAATTACAACTGGCAGCTGACCAATAGTCCCCCATATACAACCTAAAGGCACCAACTCTGCCAGTACGAGACCCTCGTTAATAAATAAGGGAAACAAGTGTATACTTAAGGGCTCGTTTTTTCGTGTTTTACACAATAATAATGAGATCTAACAGACAATAACGCCAAATAAGGTAGAGGGGAAGTTATTAGGCCAATTAAAATATAATTGAGAATAAATCAAATTGGGTGAAAGGATAACTTGCCTTGGGCAGGATCCGAACCTTCGACCTTCGAATATCGCATTCGATGCTCTACCACTGAGCTACCACGACAGCTATCCCCCCAGCCACATTATTGGGTATCCATGTCAATTGAAACGTGGAAGTTTCAGTCAGCGCTACTAGTAGCCATGGTGGCAAGTGGCACACTCTTTATAAGCCTGTTTGGCGTCACGTAGCACGTGAACTTATTACTAACTGGCAGCTGACCAATAGTCCTCCGTATACAAACTAGAGGCACCAAGCCTACTCGTACGAGACCCTCGTTAATGAATAAGGGAAACAAGTGTATACCTAAGGGCTCGCTTTTTCGTGTTTTACACAATAATAATGAGATCTAACAGACAATAATGCCAAATAAGGTAGAGGGGCAGCTTTTAGGCCAATTGTAATGTGAATGAGAAGAAAGAAAAGTGTGTGAAAAGATAACTTGACGTGGGCAGGATCCGAACCTGCGACCTTCGAATATCGCATTTGATGCTCTACCACTGAGCTACCACGACAGCTATCCCCCCAGCCACATTATTCGGTATCTATGTCAATTGAAACGTGGAAGTTTCAGTCAGCGCTACTAGTAGCCATGGCGGCGACTGTGGCACACTCTTTATAAGCCTGTTTGGCTTCACGTAGCACGTGAACTTATTACTAACTGGCAGCTGACCAATAGTCCCCTGTATACAACCTAAAGGCACCAAATCTGCCAGTACGAGACCCTCGTTAATGAATAAGGGGAAACAAGTGTATACTTAAGGGCTCGTTTATTTGTGTTTTACACCATATTATTGAGATCTAACAGACAATAATGCCAAATAAGGTAGAGGGGCAGCTTTTAGGCCAATTGTTATGTAAATGAGAAGAAAGAAAAGTGTGTGAAAAAATAACTTGACGTGGGCAGGATCCGAACCTGCGACCTTCGAATATCGCATTTGATGCTCTACCACTGAGCTACCACGACAGCTATCCCCCCGCCACATGATTGGGTATCCATGTCAATTGAAACGTGGCAGTGTCAGTCAGCGCTACTAGTAGCCATGGCGGCGATTGTACCACACTCTTTATGAGCCTGTTTGTCGTCACGTAGCACGTGAACTTATTACTAAATGCAGCTGATCAATAGTCCCCCGTACACAACCTAAAAGCACCAAGTCTGCGAGTACCAGACCCTCGTTAATGAATAATGAAAACAAGTGTATACTTAAGGGCTCGTTTTTTCGTGTTTTACACAATAATAATGAGGTCTAACAGACAATATCGCCAAGGAAGGTATGGGAGAATGATTAGGCCAATTGTAATGTAAATGAGAAAAAAGAAAAGTGTGTGAAAAGATAAATTGCCTTGGGCACGATCCAAACCTTCGACCTTTGAGTAACGCGTTCTATGCTCTACCACTGAGCTACCGTGACAGCTATTCCCCCCCCCCCCCCGCCACTTTACTGTGTATCTATGTCAATTTAAACGTGAGAGTGTCAGTCAGCGCTACTAGTAGCCAGGGCGGCGAATGCGGCACAATCTTTATGAGCCTGTTTGGCGTCACGTAGCACGTGAACTTATTACAACTGGCAGCTGACCAATAGTCTTCGTATACAACCTAGAGGCACCAAGCCTGCTAGTACGAGACCCTCGTTAATGATTAAGGGAAGCAAGTGTATACCTAAGGGCGCGTTTTTTTTGTGTTTTACACAATAATATTGAGATCTAACAGACAATAATGCCAAATAAGGTAGAGGGGCAGCTATTAGGCCAATTGTAATGTAAATGAGAAGAAAGAAAAGTGTGTGAAAAGATAACTTGACTTGGGCAGGATCCGAACCTGCGACCTTCGAATATCGCATTTGGTTCTATACCACTGCGCTACCACGACAGCTATCCCCCCCCGTCACTTTATTGGGTATCTATGTCAATTTAAACGTGGCAGTGTCTGTCAGTGCTACTAGTAGCCAGGGCGGCGAGTGTGGCACACTCTTTATGAGCCTGTTTGTCGTCACGTAGCACGTGAACCCTTTACTAAGTGGCAGCTGACCAATAGTCCCCCGCATACAACCTAAAGGCACCACGTCTGCCAGTACGAGACCCTTGTTAACGAATAAGAGAAACAAGTGTATACTTAAGGGCTCGTTTTTTAGTGTTTCACACAAGATTATTGAGATCTAACAGACAATAATGCCAAGGAAGGTATACAGGAAGTTATTAGGCCAACTATATTGTAATTGAAAGGAATGAAAATTGGGTGACATGATAACTTGCCATGGGCAGATTCCAAACCTGCGACCTTCGAATAACGCCTTCGATGCTCTACAACTGAGCTACCATGACAGCTATCCCCCCAGAACTATATTGGGTATCTACGTATATTTAAACGTGGGAGTGTCAGTCAGCGCTACTAGTAGCCGTGGCGGCGAGTATGGCACTTTCTTTATGAGCCTGTTTGGCGTCACGTATCACGTGAACCTATTACTAACTGCAGCTGACCAATAGTCACCCGTATACAACCTAAAGGCACCAAGTCTGCCAGTATGTGATCCCTCGTTAATGAATGATGGAAACAAGTGTATACTTAAGGGCTCGTTTTTTCGTGTTTTACACAATATTATGAGATCTAAGAGACAATATTGCCAAAGAAGGTATGGAAGAATGATTAGGCCAATTGTAATGTAAACGAGAAAAAAGAAAAGTGTGTGAAAAGATAAATCACCTTGGGCACGATCCGAACCTGCGACCTTCGAGTAACGCGTTCTATGCTCTACCACTGAGCTACCGTGACAGCTATCCCCCCCGACACCTTACTGTGTATCTATGTCAATTTAAACGTGGGAGTGTCAGTCAGCGCTACTAATAGCCAGGGCGGCGAATGCGGCACTATCTTTATGAGCCTGTTTGGCGTCACGTAGCACGTGAACTTATTACAACTGGCAGCTGACCAATAGTCCCCCGTATACAACCTAGAGGCACCAAGCCTGCTAGTACGAGACCCTCGTTAATGAATAAGGGAAGCAAGTGTATACCTAAGGGCGCGCTTTTTCGTGTTTTACACAATAATAGTGAGATCTAGCAGGCAATAATGCCACGGAAGGTATAGGGAAAGTTATTAGGCCAATTGTAATGTAAATAAGAAAAAAGAAAAGTGTGTGAAAAGATAACTTGCCTTGGGCAGGATGCGAATCTGGACCATCGAATAACGCGTTCGATGCTCCACCACTTAGCTACCACGACAGCTATCCCCCCAGCCACTTTGTTGGGTATCTATGTCCATATAAACGTGGCAGTCTCAGTTAGCGCTACTAGTAGCCAGGGCGGCGAGTGTGGCAAACTCTTTATGAGCCTGTTTGGCGTCACGTAGCATGTGAACTTCACACTAACTGGCAGCTGACCAATAGTCCCCCGTATACAACCTAAAAGCACCAAATCTGCCAGTACGAGACCCTCGTTAATAATTAAGGGAAACAAGTGTATACTTAAGGGCTCGTTTATTCTGTTTTACACAATAATATTAAGATATAACAGACAATAATGCCAAATAAGGTAGAGGGGCAGCTATTAAGCCAATTGTAAAGTAAATGTTAAGAAAGAAAAGTGTGTGGAAAGATAACTTGACGTGGGCAGGATCCGAACCTGCGACCTTCGAATATCGCATTTGATGCTCTACCACTGAGCTACCATGACAGCTGTCCCCCCCGCCACATTATTGGATATCTATGTCAATTGAAACGTGGAAGTGTCAGTCAGCGCTACTAGTAGCCATGGCAGCGAGTGTGGCACACTCTTTATGAGCCTGTTTGTCGTCACGTAGCACGTGAACCCATTACTAACTGCAGCTTACCAATAGTCTCCCGTATACAACCTAAAGGCACCAAGTCTGCCAGTACGAGACCCTCGTTAATGAATATGGGAAACAGTTGTGTACTTAAGCGCTCCTTTCTTCGTGTTTTAGACAAAAATGATGAGATATAATGGACAATAATGCCAAGGAATATATAGGGGAAGTTATTAGGCCAATTGTAATGTAATTGAAAAGAAAAAAAGTGGGTGAAAAGATAATATGCCATGGGCAGGATCCAAACCTGCGACCTTCAAATAACGCATTCAATGCTCTACCACTGAGATACCACGAAAGCTATCCCCCTAGCCACTTTGTTGGGTATCTATGTCCATATAAACGTGGCAGTGTCAGTTAGCGCTACTAGTAGCCAGGGCGGCGAGTGTGGCAAACTCTTTATGAGCCTGTTTGGCGTCCCGTAGCACGTGAACTTCACACTAACTGGCAGCTGACCAATAGTCCCCCGTATACAACCTAAAGGCACCAAATCTGCCAGTACGAGACCCTCGTTAATAATTAAGGGAAACAAGTGTATACTCAAGGGCTCGCTTATTCTGTTTTACACAATAATATTAAGATCTAACAGAATATAATGCCAAATAAGGTAGAGGGGCAGCTATTAAGCCAATTGTAATGTAAATGATAAGAAAGAAAAGTGTGTGGAAAGATAACTTGACGTGGGCAGGATCCGAACCTGCGACCTTCGAATATCGCATTTGATGCTCTACCACTGAGCTACCACGACAGCTATCCCCCCCCCCCCGCCACATTATTGGATATCTATGTCAATTGAAACGTGGAAGTGTCAGTCAGCGCTACTAGTAGCCATGGCAGCGAGTGTGGCACACTCTTTATGAGCCTGTTTGGCGTCACGTAGCAGGTGAACTCATTACAAACTGGCTGCTGACCATTAGTCTCCCGTATACAACCTATAGGCAAAACGTCTGCCAGTAAGAGACCCTCGTTTATGAATAAGGGGCACAAGTGTATATTTAAGGACTCGTTTTTTTCGTGTTTTACACAATAATGATGAGATCTAACAGACAATAATGCCAAGGAAGGTAGAGGGGAAGTTATTAGGCCAATTGTAATGTAAATGAGAAAAAAGAAAAGTGTGTGAAAAGATAAATCGCCTTGGGCACAATCCGAGCCTGCAACCTTCGAGTAACGCGTTCTATGCTCTACCACTGAGCTGCCATGACAGCTATCCCCACCCCGCCACTTTACTGTGTATCTAAGTCAATGTAAACGTGGGAGGGTCAGTCAGCGCTACTAGTAGCCAAGGCGGCAAATGTGGCACAATCTTTATGAGCCTGTTTGGCGTCACGTAGCACGTGAACTCATTACAAACTGGCAGCTGACCATTCGTCGTCTCCCGTATACAAACTAGAGGCACCAAGCCTGCTAGTACGAGACCCTCGTTAATGAATAAGGGAAGCAAGTGTATACCTAAAGGCGCGTTTTTTCGTGTTTTACACAATAATAGTGAGATCAAACAGACAATAATGCCGAGGAAGGTATAGGGGAAGTTATTAGGCCAATTGTAGTGTAAATGAGAAAGAAGAAAAGTGGGTGAAAGATACCTTGCCGCCGGCAGGATCCGAACCTGCGACCTTCGAATAACGCGTTCGATGCTCTACCACTTAGCTACCGTGACAGCTATCCCCCCCGTCACTTTATTGGGTATCTATGTCAATTTAAACGTGGCAGTGTCAGTCAGTGCTACTAGTAGCCAGGGCGGCGAGTGTGGCACACTCTTTATGAGCCTGTTTGTCGTCACGTAGCACGTGAACCCTTTACTAAGTGGCAGCTGACCAATAGTCCCCCGCATACAACCTAAAGGCACCACGTCTGCCAGTACGAGACCCTTGTTAACGAATAAGAGAAACAAGTGTATACTTAAGGGCTCGTTTTTTTGTGTTTCACACAAGATTATTGAGATCTAACAGACAATAATGCAAAGGAAGGTATACAGGAAGTTATTAGGCCAACTATATTGTAATTGAAAGGAATGAAAATTGGGTGACAAGATAACTTGCCATGGGCAGGTTCCAAACCTGCGACCTTCGAATAACGCCTTCGATGCTCTACAACTTAGCTACCATGACAGCTATCCCCCCAGCCACTATATTGGGTATCTACGTATATTTAAACGTGGGAGTGTCAGTCAGCGCTACTAGAAGCCGTGGCGGCGAGTCTGGCACTTTCTTTATGAGCCTGTTTGGCGTCACGTATCACGTGAACTTATTACTAACTGGCAGCTGACGAATAGTCGCCCGTATACAACGTAAAGGCACCAAGTCTGCCAGTACGAGACCCTCGTTAATGATTAAGGGAAACAAGTGTATGCTTAAGGGATCGTTTTTTCGTGTTTTACACAATATAATTGAGATCCAACAGACAATAATACCAAGGAAGGTATAGGGGCAGTTATTAGGCCAATAGTAATGTAAATTTGAAGAAAGAAAAGTGGGTGAAAAGTTAACTTGCCGTGAGTAGGATCCGAACCTGCGACCTTCGAATTACGCATTCGATACTCTACAACTGAGCTACCACGACAGCTATCCCCCAAGCCACTTTATTGGGTATCTATGTCAATTTAAACGTGGCAGCGTCAGTCAGCGCTACTACTAGCCAGGGTGGCGAGTGTGGTACACTCTTCATGAGCCTGTTTGGCGTCACGTAGCACGTGACTTATTATTAACTGGCAGCTGACCAATAGTCCCCCGTATAGAACCTAAAGGCACCAAGTCTGCCAGTATGAGACCCTCGTTAATGATTAAGTAAAACAAGTTTATACTTAAGGGCTCGTTTTTTCGTGTTTCACACAATAATAATGAGATCTAAGAGACAATAACCCCAAATAAGGTAGAGGGGAAGGTATTATGCCAATTGCAATGTAAATGAGAAGAAAGAAAAGTGTGTGAAAAGATAACTTGACGTGGGCAGGATCCGAACCTGCGACCTTCGAATATCGCATTTGATGCTCTACCACTTAGCTACCACGACAGCTATCCCCCCTGCCACATTATTGGGTATCTATGTCAAATAAAACGTGGAAGTGTCAGTCAGCGCTACTAGTAGCCATGGCAGCGAGTGTGGCACACTCTTCATGAGCATGTTTGGCGTCACGTAGCAGGTGAACTCATTACAAACTGGCTGCTGACCATTAGTCTCCCGTATACAACCCATAGGCACCAAGTCTACCAGTACGAGACCCTCGTTGATGAATGATGGAAACAAGTGTATACTTAAGGGCTCGTTTTCTCGTGTTTTACACAATATTAATGAGATCTAATAGACAATATTGCCAAGGAAGGTATAGGAGAATTATTAGGCCAATTGTAATGTAAATGAGAAAAAAGAAAAGTGTGTGAAAAGATGAATCGCCTTGGGTACGATCCGAACCTGCAACCTTCGAGTAACGCGTTCTATGCTCTACCACTGAGCTACCGTGACAGCTATCCCCCCCCCCCCACCAGTTTACTGTGTATCTATGTCAATTTAAACGTGGGAGGGTCAGTCAGCGCTACTAGTAGCCAGGGCGGCGAATGCGGCACAATCTTTATGAGCCTGTTTGGCGTCACGTAGCACGTGAACTCATTACAAACTGGCAGCTGACCAATATTCCCCTGCGTACAACCTAAAAGCACCAAGTCTGCCAGTACGAGAACCTCGTTAAAGATTGAGGGAAACAAGTGTATACTTAAGGGCTCGGTTTTTCGTGTTTTACACAATATTATTGAGATCTAACAGACAATAATGCCAAGGAAGGTATAGGGAATGTTATTAGGCGAATTGTAATGTAAAGGAGAAAAAAGAAAAGTGTGTGAAAAGGTAACTTGCCTCGGACAGGATCCAAACCTGCGACCTTCGAATAACGCGTTCGATGCTCTACCACTGAGCTACCACGACAGCTATCCCCCCAGCCACTTTATCGGGTATCTATGCCAATTTAAACGTGGGAGTGTGAGTCAGCGCTACTAGTAGCCATGGCAGCGAGTGTGGCACATTCTTTATGAGCCTGTTCGGCGTCACGTAGCAGGTGAACTCATTACAAACTGGCAGCTGACCAATAGTCTCCCGTATACAACCTATAGGCCCCAAGTCTTCCAGTACGAGACCCTCGTTAATGAATAATGGACACAAGTGTATATTTAAGGACTCGTTTTTTTTGTTTTACACAATAATAATGAGATCTAACAGACAATAATGCCAAGGAAGGTATAGGAGAAGTTATTAGGCAAATTGTAATGTAATTGAAAAGAAAGAAAAGTGGCTGAAAAGATAACATGCCATGGGCAGGATCCGAACCTGCGACCTTCGAATAACGCCTTCGATGCTCTACCACTGAGATACCATGACAGCTATCCCCCCGCCACTTTATTGGGTATCTATGTCAATTTAAACGTGGGAGTGTCAGTCAGCACTACTAGTAGCCATGGCGGCGAGTGTGGAACACTCTTTTGAGCCTGTTTGTGGTAACGTAGCACGTGAACCTATTACTAAGTGGCAGCTGACCAATAGTCCCCCGCATACAACCTAAAGGCACCAAGTCTGCCAGTACGAGACCCTCGTTAATGAATAAGGGAAACAATTGTATACTTAAGGGCTCGTTTTTTCGTGTTTTACACAATATTATTGAGATCTAACAGACAATGATGCCAAGGAAGGTATAGGGGAAAATATTAGGCCAATTGTAATGTAATTGAAAAGAAAGTAAAGTGGTTGAAACGATAACATGCCATGGACAGGATCCAAACCTGCGACCTTCGAATAATACCTTCGATGCTCTACCACTGAGATACCACGACAGCTATCCCCCAGCCAGTTTATTGGGTATCTATGTCAATTTAACCGTGGCAGTGTCAGTCAGCGCTACTAGTAGCCAGGGCGGTTAGTGTGGCACCCTCTTAATGAGCCTGTTTGGCATCAAGTAGCACGTGAACTTATTACTAACTGGCAGCTGACCAATAGTCCCGCGTATACAACCTAAAGGCACCAGATCTGCCAGTACGAGACCCTCGTTAATGAATAAGGGAAACGAGTGTATACTAAGGGCTCGTTTTTTCGTGTTTTACACAATAATAATGAGATCTAACAGACAATAATGCAAAATAAGGTACAGGGGAAGTTAATAGGCCAATTGTATTGTAATTGAGAATAAAGAAAATTGGGTGAAAAGTTGAATTGCCTTGGGCACGATCCAAACCTGCGACCGTCGAATAGCGCGTTCTATGCTCTACCACTGAGCTACCGTGACAGCTATCCTCCCCGCCACTTTATTGTGTATCTATGTCAATTTAAACGTGGGAGTGTCAGTCAGCGCTACTTGTAGCCAGGGTGGCGAGTGCGGCACACTCTTTATGAGCCTGTTTGTCGTCACGTATGACGTGAACCTATTACTAACTGGCAGCTGACCAATAGTCCCCCGTATACAACCTAAAGGCACCAAGTCTGCCAGTACGAGACCCTCGTTAATGAATAATGGAAACAATTGTATATTTAAAGACTCGTTTTTTCGTGTTTTACACAATAATAATGAGATCTAACAGACAATACTGCCAAGGAAGGTATAGGGGAAGTTATTAGGGCAATTGTCGTGTAAATGAGAAGAAGAAAAGTGGATGAAAGATAACTTGCCGTGGGCAGGATGCGAACCTGCGACCTTCGAATAACGCGTTCGACGCTCCACCATTTAGCTACCGTGACAGCTATCCCCGCCGTCATTTTATCGGGTAACTATGTCAATTTAAACGTGGGAGTGTCAGTCAGTGCTACTAGTAGCCAGGGCGGCGAGTGTGGCACACTCTTTATTAGCCTGTTTGTTGTCACGTAGCGCGTGAACACTTTACTAAGTGGGAGCTGACCAATAGTCCCCCGCACACAACCTAAAGGCACCACGTCTGCCAGTACGAGACCCTCGTTAAAAACAAGTGTATACTTAAGGGCTCGTTTTTTGTGGTTTACAGGATAATTGTGAGATCTAACAGACAATTATGCCAAGGAAGGTATAAAGGAAGTTATTAGGCCAATTGTAATGTGAATGAGAAGGAAAAAAAGTGGGTGAAAAGATAACTTGCCGTGGGCAGGATCCGAACCTGCCACCTTATATTAACGCGTTCAACGTTCTACCACTGAGCTACCACGACAGCTATCCCCCAACACACTTTAGTGGGTATCTATGCCAATTGAAACCTGGGATTGTCAGTCAGCGCTACTAGTGGCCATGGCGGCGAGTGTGGCACACTCTTTATGAGCCTGTTTGGTGTCACGTATCACGTGAACTTATTACTAACTGGCAGCTGACCAATAGTCGCCCGTATACAACGTAAAGGCACGCAGTCTGCCAGTACGAGACCCTCGTTAATGAATAAAAGAAACAAGTGTATACTTAAGGGCTAGTTTTTTCGTGTTTTACACAAAAGTAATGAGATCTAACAGACAATAATGCTAAGGAAGGTAGAGGGGAAGTTATTATGCTAATTTTAATGTATATGAGAAGAAATAAAATTGGGTGAAAAGATAACTTGGCTTGGGCAGGATCCGAGCTTGCGACCATCGAATAACGCGTTCGATGCTCCACCACTTAGCTACCGTGACAGCAATCCCCCCCCCGCCACTTTATTGGGTATCTATGTCAATTTAAACGTGGGAGTGTGAGTCAGCGCTACTAGTTGCCATGGCAGCGAGTGTGGCACATTCTTTTTGAGCCTGTTTGGCGTCACGTAGCAGGTGAACTCATTGCAAACTGGCAGCTGACCAATAGTCTCCCGTATACAACCTATAGGCCCAAAGTCTGCCAGTACGAGACCCTCGTTAATGAATAAGGGACACAACTGTATATTTAAGGACTCGTTTTTTGTGTTTTACACAAAAGTAATGAGATCTAACAGACAATAATGCTAAGGAAGGTAGAGGGGAAGTTATTATGCTAATTTTAATGTATATGAGAAGAAATAAAATTGGGTGAAAATATAACTTGGCTTGGGCAGGATCCGAGCTTGCGACCATCGAATAACGCGTTCGATGCTCCACCACTTAGCTACCGTGACAGCAATCCCCCCCCCCCGCCACTTTATTGGGTATCTATGTCAATTTAAACGTGGGAGTGTCAGTCAGCGCTACTAGTAGCAATGGCGGCGAGTGTGGAACACTCTTTATGAGCCTGTTTGTAGTCACGTAGCACGTGAACCTATTACTAAGTGGCAGCTGACCAATAGTCCCCCGCATACAATTTAAGGGCACCAAGTCTGCCCGTACGAGACCCTCGTTAATGAATAGGAGAAACAATTGTATACTTAATGGCTCGTTTTTTCGTGTTTTACACAATATTATTGAGATCTAACAGACAATAATGCAAAGGAAGGTATAGAGGAAAATATTAGGCCAATTGTAATGTAATTTAAAAGAAAGTGAAGTGGGTGAAACGATAACATGCCATGGGCAGGATCCAAACCTGCGACCTTCAAATAACGCCTTCGATGCACTACCACTGAGATACCACGACAGCTATCCCCCCAGCCAGTTTATTGGGTATCTATGTTTATTTAAACGTGGCAGTGTCAGTCAGCGCTACTGGTAGCCAGGGCGGCGAGTGTGGCACCCTCTTTATGAGCCTGTTTGGCGTCAAGTAGCACGTGAACTTATTACTAACTGGCAGCTGACCAATATTCCCCTGTATACAACCTAAAGGCACCAAGTCTGCCAGTACGAGAACCTCGTTAATGATTGAGGGAAACAAGTATATACTTAAGGGCTCGTTTTTTGTGTTTTACTCGATAATTGTGAGATCTAACAGACAATTATCACAAGAAAGGTATAGGGGAAGTTATTAGGCCAATTGCCCCGCCGCGGCGGTCTAGTGGCTAAAGTACTCGGCTGCTGACCCGCAGGGCGCGCGTTCGAATCCCGGCTGCGGCTGCTGCATTTCCGATGGAGGCGGAAATAATGTAGGCCCGTGTGCTCAGATTTGGGTGCACGGTAAAGAACCCTAGGTGGTCTAAATTTCCGGAGCCCTCTACTACGGCGTCTCTCATAATCATATAGTGGTTTTGGGACGTTAAACCCCACATATCAATCAATCAATCAATTATTTGGCCAATTGTAATGTGAATGAGAAGGAAGAAAAGTGGGTGAAAAGATAACTTGCCGTGGGCAGGATCCGAACCTGCCACTTTAGAATAACGCGTTCAACGTTCTACCACTGAGCTACCGTGACAGCTATCCCCCAAGCCACTTTAGTGGGTATCTATGTCAATTTAAACGTGGGAGTGTCAGTCAGTGCTACTAGTAGCCATGGCGGCGAGTGTCGCACACTCTTTATGAACCTGTTTGGCGTCACGTAGCACGTGAACCTATTACTAACTGGCAGCTGACCAATAGTTTCCCGTATACAACCTAAAGGCACCAAGTCTGCCGTACGAGAGCCTCGTTAATACATAAGTGAAACAAGTGTATACATAAGGGCTTGTTTTTTTGTGTTTTACACAATATTAATGAGATCTAACAGACAATAATGTCAAGGAAGGTATAGGGGAAGTTATTAGGCGAAATGTATTGTAAATATGAAGAAAGAAAAGTGGGTGAAAAGACAATTTGCCATGGGCAGGATCCAAACCTGCGACCTTCGAATAACGCCTTCGATGCTCTACCACTGAAATACCACGACAGCTATCCCTCCAGCGACTTTTTCGGGTATCTATGTATATTTAAACGTGAGAGTGTGAGTCAGCGCTACTAGTAACCATGGCAGCGAGTGTGGCACATTCTTTATGAGCCTGTTTGGCGTCACGTAGCAGGTGAAATCATTACAAACTGGCAGCTGACCAATAGTCTCCCGTATACAACCTATAGGCACCAAGTCTGCCAGTACGAGACCCTCGGTAATGAATGAGGGAAACAAGTGTACACCTGAGGGCTCGTTTTTTCGTGTTTTACACAAAAATCATAACATCTAACAGACAATAATGACGAGGAAGGTATAGGGGAATTTATAAGGCCAATTGTAATGTAAATTTGAAGAAAGAAAACTGGGTGAAAAGATAACTTGCCATGAGCAGAATCCGAACCTGCGACCTTCGAATTACGCATTCGATGCTCTACCACTGAGCTACCACGACAGCTATCCCCCAAGCCACTTTGTTGGGTATCTATGTCAATTTAAACGTGGCAGTGTCAGTCAGCGCTACTACTCGCCAGGGCGGCGAGTGTGGCACACTCTTTATGAGCCTGTTTGGCGTCACGTAGCACGTGACTTATTACTAACTGGCAGCTGACCAATAGTCCCCCGTATACAACCTAAAGGCACCAAGTCTGCCAGTACGAGACCCTCGTTATTGAATGATGGAAACAAGTGTATACTTAAGGGCTCGTTTTTTCGTGTTTTACACAGTGTATTGAGATCTAACAGATAATAATTCCAAGAAAGGTATAGAAGAATTATCAGGCCAATTGTTATGTACTTGAGAAGAAAGAAAAGTGTGTGAAAAGATAACTTGCCGTGGGCAGGATCCGAACCTGTGACCTTCGAATAAGACTTTAGATGCTCTACCACAGAGCTACCACGAAAGCTATCCCCCCAGCCACATTATTGGGTATCCATGTCTATTTAAATATGGAAGTATCAGTCAGCACTACTGGTAGCCATGGCGGTGAGTGTCGCAAACTCTTTATGAGCCTGCTAGCGTCACGTAGCACGTGAACTCATTATTAACTGGCAGCTGACCAATAGTCCCCCGTATACAACCTAAAGGCACCAAGTATGTGAGTACGAGACCCTCGTTAACGAATAAGAGAAACAAGTGTATACTTAAGGGCTCGTTTTTTCGTGTTTTACAGAAAATAATGAGATCTAACAGAAAATAATGCCAAGGAGTGTATGGAGGAAGTTATTAGGCCAATTATAATGTAATTGAAAAAAATGAAAAGTGGGTGAAAAGATAACTTGCCATGGGCAGGATCAAACCTGCGACCTTCGAATAACGCCTTCGATGCTCTACCACTGAGCTACCACGACAGCTATCCCCCAGCCACTTTATCGGGTATCTATGTATATTGAAACGTGGGAGTGTCAGTCAGTGCTACTAGTAGTCGTGGCGGTGAGTGTGGCACACTCTTTATGGTCCTGTTTGGCGTCACGTAGCACGTGAACTTATTACTAACTGGCAGCTGACCAATAGTCTCCCGTGTACAACCTAAAGGCACCAAGTCTGCCAGGACGAGACACTTGTTAATGAATAAGGAAAACAAGAGTATTCTTAAGGGCTCGTTTTTTCGTGTTTTACACAATAATTATGAGAGGTAACAGACAATAATGCCAAGGAAGGTATAGGGAAAAATATTAGGCCAATTGTAATGTAATTGAAAAGAAAGTAAAGTGGTTGAAACGATAACATGCCATGGACAGGATCCAAACCTGCGACCTTCGAATAATACCTTCGATGCTCTACCACTGAGATACCACGACAGCTATCCCCCAGCCAGTTTATTGGGTATCTATGTCAATTTAACCGTGGCAGTGTCAGTCAGCGCTACTAGTAGCCAGGGCGGTTAGTGTGGCACCCTCTTAATGAGCCTGTTTGGCATCAAGTAGCACGTGAACTTATTACTAACTGGCAGCTGACCAATAGTCCCCCGTGTACAACCTAAAGGCACCAGATCTGCCAGTACGAGACCCTCGTTAATGAATAAGGGAAACGAGTGTATACTAAGGGCTCGTTTTTTCGTGTTTTACACAATAATAATGAGATCTAACAGACAATAATGCAAAATAAGGTACAGGGGAAGTTAATAGGCCAATTGTATTGTAATTGAGAATAAAGAAAATTGGGTGAAAAGTTGAATTGCCTTGGGCACGATCCAAACCTGCGACCGTCGAATAGCGCGTTCTATGCTCTACCACTGAGCTACCGTGACAGCTATCGTCCCCGCCACTTTATTGTGTATCTATGTCAATTTAAACGTGGGAGTGTCAGTCAGCGCTACTTGTAGCCAGGGTGGCGAGTGCGGCACACTCTTTATGAGCCTGTTTGTCGTCACGTATGACGTGAACCTATTACTAACTGGCAGCTGACCAATAGTCCCCCGTATACAACCTAAAGGCACCAAGTCTGCCAGTACGAGACCCTCGTTAATGAATAATGGAAACAATTGTATATTTAAAGACTCGTTTTTTCGTGTTTTACACAATAATAATGAGACCTAACAGACAATACTGCCAAAGAAGGTATAGGGGAAGTTATTAGGGCAATTGTCGTGTAAATGAGAAGAAGAAAAGTGGATGAAAGATAACTTGCCGTGGGCAGGATGCGAACCTGCGACCTTCGAATAACGCGTTCGACGCTCCACCATTTAGCTACCGTGACAGCTATCCCCGCCGTCATTTTATTGGGTAACTATGTCAATTTAAACGTGGGAGTGTCAGTCAGTGCTACTAGTAGCCAGGGCGGCGAGTGTGGCACACTCTTTATTAGCCTGTTTGTCGTCACGTAGCGCGTGAACACTTTACTAAGTGGGAGCTGACCAATAGTCCCCCGCACACAACCTAAAGGCACCACGTCTGCCAGTACGAGACCCTTGTTAAAGACTAAGAGAAACAAGTGTATACTTAAGGGCTCGTTTTTTGTGGTTTACAGGATAATTGTGAGATCTAACAGACAATTATGCCAAGGAAGGTATAAAGGAAGTTATTAGGCCAATTGTAATGTGAATGAGAAGGAAGATAAGTGGGTGAAAAGATAACTTGCCGTGGGCAGGATCCGAACCTGCCACCTTATATTAACGCGTTCAACGTTCTACCACTGAGCTACCACGACAGCTATCCCCCAACACACTTTAGTGGGTATCTATGCCACTTGAAACCTGGGATTGTCAGTCAGCGCTACTAGTGGCCATGGCGGCGATTGTGGCACACTCTTTATGAGCCTGTTTGGCGTCACGTATCACGTGAACTTATTACTAACTGGCAGCTGACCAATAGTCGCCCGTATACAACGTAAAGGCACGCAGTCTGCCAGTACGAGACCCTCGTTAATGAATAAAAGAAACAAGTGTATACTTAAGGGCTAGTTTTTTCGTGTTTTACACAATATTATTGAGATCTAACAGACGATAATGCCAAGGAAGGTATAGGGAATGCTATTTGGCGAATTGTAATGTAAAGGAGAAAAAAGAAAAGTGTGTGAAAAGGTAACATGCCTTGGGCAGGATCCAACCTGCGACCTTCGAATAACGTGTTCGATGCTCTACCACTGAGCTACCACGACAGCTATCCCCCCAGCCACTTCATCGGGTATCTATGTCAATTTAAACGTGGGAGTGTGAGTCAGCGCTACTAGTAGCCATGGCAGCGAGTGTGGCACATTCTTTATGAGCCTGTTTGGCGTCACGTAGCAGGTGAACTCATTACAAACTGGCAGCTGACCAATAGTCTCCCGTATACAACCTATAGGCCCCAAGTCTGCCAGTACGAGACCCTCGTTAATGAATAAGGGACAAAACTGTATATTTAAGGACTCGTTTTTTGTGTTTTACACAAAAGTAATGAGATCTAACAGACAATAATGCTAAGGAAGGTAGAGGGGAAGTTATTATGCTAATTTTAATGTATATGAGAAGAAATAAAATTGGGTGAAAAGATAACTTGGCTTGGGCAGGATCCGAGCTTGCGACCATCGAATAACGCGTTCGATGCTCCACCACTTAGCTACCGTGACAGTAATCCCCCCCCCGCCACTTTATTGGGTATCTATGTCAATTTAAACGTGGGAGTGTCAGTCAGCGCTACTAGTAGCAATGGCGGCGAGTGTGGAACACTCTTTATGAGCCTGTTTGTAGTCACGTAGCACGTGAACCTATTACTAAGTGGCAGCTGACCAATAGTCCCCCGCATACAATCTAAAGGCACCAAGTCTGCCCCTACGAGACCCTCGTTAATGAATAGGAGAAACAATTGTATACTTAATGACTCGTTTTTTCGTGTTTTACACAATATTATTGAGATCTAACAGACAATAATGCAAAGGAAGGTATAGAGGAAAATATTAGGCCAATTGTAATGTAATTTAAAAGAAAGTGAAGTGGGTGAAACGATAACATGCCATGGGCAGGATCCGAACCTGCGACCTTCAAATAACGCCTTCGATGCTCTACCACTGAGATACCACGACAGCTATCCCCCCAGCCAGTTTATTGGGTATCTATGTTTATTTAAACGTGGCAGTGTCAGTCAGCGCTACTGGTAGCCAGGGCGGCGAGTGTGGCACCCTCTTTATGAGCCTGTTTGGCGTCAAGTAGCACGTGAACTTATTACTAACTGGCAGCTGACCAATATTCCCCTGTATACAAACTAAAGGCACCAAGTCTGCCAGTACGAGAACCTCGTTAATGATTGAGGGAAACAATTATATACTTAAGGGCTCGTTTTTCGTGTTTTACTCGATAATTGTGAGATCTAACAGACAATTATCCCAAGAAAGGTATAGGGGAAGTTATTAGGCCAATTGCCCCGCCGCGGCGGTCTAGTGGCTAAAGTACTCGGCTGCTGACCCGCAGGGCGCGCGTTCGAGTCCCGGCTGCGGCTGCTGCATTTCCGATGGAGGCGGAAATAATGTAGGCCCGTGTGCTCAGATTTGGGTGCACGGTAAAGAACCCTAGGTGGTCTAAATTTCCGGAGCCCTCTACTACGGCGTCTCTCATAATCATATAGTGGTTTTGGGACGTTAAACCCCACATATCAATCAATCAATCAATTATTTGGCCAATTGTAATGTGAATGAGAAGGAAGAAAAGTGGGTGAAAAGATAACTTGCCGTGGGCAGGATCCGAACCTGCCACTTTAGAATAACGCGTTCAACGTTCTACCACTGAGCTACCACGACAGCTATCCCCCAAGCCACTTTAGTGGGTATCTATGTCAATTTAAACGTGGGAGTGTCAGTCAGTGCTACTAGTAGCCATGGCGGCGAGTGTCGCACACTCTTTATGAACCTGTTTGGCGTCACGTAGCACGTGAACCTATTACTAACTGGCAGCTGACCAATAGTTTCCCGTATACAACCTAAAGGCACCAAGTCTGCCGTACGAGAGCCTCGTTAATACATAAGTGAAACAAGTGTATACATAAGGGCTTGTTTTTTTGTGTTTTACACAATATTAATGAGATCTAACAGACAATAATGTCAAGGAAGGTATAGGGGAAGTTATTAGGCGAAATGTATTGTAAATATGAAGAAAGAAAAGTGGGTGAAAAGACAATTTGCCATGGGCAGGATCCAAACCTGTGACCTTCGAATAACGCCTTCGATGCTCTACCACTGAAATACCACGACAGCTATCCCTCCAGCGACTTTTTCGGGTATCTATGTATATTTAAACGTGAGAGTGTGAGTCAGCGCTACTAGTAGCCATGGCAGCGAGTGTGGCACATTCTTTATGAGCCTGTTTGGCGTCACGTAGCAGGTGAACTCATTACAAACTGGCAGCTGACCAATAGTCTCCCGTATACAACCTATAGGCACCAAGTCTGCCAGTACGAGACCCTCGGTAATGAATGAGGGAAACAAGTGTACACCTGAGGGCTCGTTTTTTCGTGTTTTACACAAAAATCATAACATCTAACAGACAATAATGACGAGGAAGGTATAGGGGAAGTTATAAGGCCAATTGTAATGTAAATTTGAAGAAAGAAAACTGGGTGAAAAGATAACTTGCCATGAGCAGAATCCGAACCTGCGACCTTCTAATTACGCATTCGATGCTCTACAACTGAGCTACCACGACAGCTATCCCCCAAGCCACTTTGTTGGGTATCTATGTCAATTTAAACGTGGCAGTGTCAGTCAGCGCTACTACTCGCCAGGGCGGCGAGTGTGGCACACTCTTTATGAGCCTGTTTGGCGTCACGTAGCACGTGACTTATTACTAACTGGCAGCTGACCAATAGTCCCCCGTATACAACCTCAAGGCACCAAGTCTGCCAGTACGAGACCCTCGTTATTGAATGATGGAAACAAGTGTATACTTAAGGGCTCGTTTTTTCGTGTTTTACACAGTGTATTGAGATCTAACAGATAATAATTCCAAGAAAGGTATAGAAGAATTATCAGGCCAATTGTTATGTACTTGAGAAGAAAGAAAAGTGTGTGAAAAGATAACTTGCCGTGGGCAGGATCCGAACCTGTGACCTTCGAATAAGACGTTAGATGCTCTACCACAGAGCTACCACGAAAGCTATCCCCCCAGCCACATTATTGGGTATCCATGTCTATTTAAATATAGAAGTGTCAGTCAGCACTACTGGTAGCCATGGCGGTGAGTGTCGCAAACTCTTTATGAGCCTGCTAGCGTCACGTAGCACGTGAACTCATTAATAACTGGCAGCTGACCAATAGTCCCCCGTATACAACCTAAAGGCACCAAGTATGTCAGTACGAGACCCTCGTTAACGAATAAGAGAAACAAGTGTATACTTAAGGGCTCGTTTTTTCGTGTTTTACAGAAAATAATGAGATCTAACAGAAAATAATGCCAAGGAGTGTATGGAGGAAGTTATTAGGCCAATTATAATGTAATTGAAAAAAATGAAAAGTGGGTGAAAAGATAACTTGCCATGGGCAGGATCCAAACCTGCGACCTTCGAATAACGGCTTCGATGCTCTACCACTGAGCTACCACGACAGCTATCCCCCAGCCACTTTATCGGGTATCTATGTATATTGAAACGTGGGAGTGTCAGTCAGTGCTACTAGTAGTCGTGGCGGTGAGTGTGGCACACTCTTTATGATCCTGTTTGGCGTCACGTAGCACGTGAACTTGTTACTAACTGGCAGCTGACCAATATTCTCCCGTGTACAACCTAAAGGCACCAAGTCTGCCAGTAGGAGACCCTCGTTAATGAATAAGGAAAACAAGAGTAATTTTAAGGGCTCGTTTTTTCGTGTTTTACGCAATAATAATGAGAGGTAACAGACAATAATGCCAAGGAAGATACAGGGGGTGTTATTAGGCCAATTGTAATGTGAATGAGAAGAAAGAAAAATGGGTGAAAAGATAACTTGCCATTGGGAGGATTCGAACCTGCGACCTTCGAATAACGCGTTCGATGCCCTACCACTGAGGTACCACGACAGCTATCCTTCCAGCCACTTTATTGGGTATCTATGTCAATTTAAACGTGGCAGTGTCAGTCAGCGCTACTAGTAGCCAGGGCGGTGAGTGTAGCACAATGTTTATAAGCCTGTTTGGCGTCAAGTAGCACGTGAACTTATTACTAACAGGCAGCTGACCAATAGTCCCCCGTATACAACCTAAAGGCACCAAATCTGCCAGTACAAGACCCTCGTTAATAAATAAGGGAAACGAGTGTATACCTAAGGGCTCATTTTTTTGCGTTTACACAATATTAATAAGATCTAACAGACACAAATGCCAAATAAGGTACAGGAGAAATTATTAGGCCAATTGTATTGTAATTTAGAATAAAGAAAATTGTGTTAAAAGTTGAATTTCCTTTGGCACGATCTGAACCTGCGACCTTCGAATAACGCGTTCTATGCTCTACCGTTTAGCTACCGTGACAGCTATCCCCCCCCCCCCCCCCGCCACTTTATTGTGTATCTATGTCAATTTAAACGTGGGAGTGTCAGTAAGCGCTACTTGTAGCCAGGGCGGCGAGTGCGGCACACTCTTTATGAGCCTGTTTGGCGTCACGTAGCACGTGAACTTATTACTCACTGGCAGCTGGCCAATAGTCCCCCGTATACAACCTAAAGGTACCAAGTATGCCAGTACGAGACCCTCGTTAATGAATAAGAAAAACAATTGTATACTTCAGGGCTCGTTTTTTCGTGTTTTACACAATAATAATGAGATATAACGGACAATAATGCCTAGGAAGGTATAGGGGAAGTTATTAGGCCCTTTGTAATGTAATTAAAAACAAAGAAAAGTTGGTGGAAAGATAACTTGCCATGGGCAGGATCCAAACCTGCGACCTTCGAATAACGCCTTCGATGTTCTACCACTGAGGTACCATGACAGCTATCCCTCGAGCGACTTTTTCGGATATCTATGTATATTTAAACGTGGGAGTGCCTGTCAGCGCTACTAGTAGCCGTGGCGGCGAGTGTGACACAATCTTTATGAGCCTGTTTGTCGTCACGTATGACGTGAACCTATTACTAACTGGCAGCTGACCAATAGTCCCCCGTATACAACCTAAAGGCACCAAGTCTGCCAGTACGAGACTCTCGTTAAGGAATAATGGAAACAAGTGTATACTTAAGGGCTCGTTTTTTCGTGTTTTACACAGTAGTATTGAGATATAACGGATAATAAAGCCAAGAATGGTAAAAGGAAGTTGTTAGGCCATTTGTAATGTAACTTAAAAGAAACGGGAGTGAGTGAAAAGATATTTTGCCATGGGCAGGATCCAAACCTGCGACTTTAGAATAACGCCTTCGATGCTCTACCACTGAGCTACCACGACAGCTATCCCCGAGCCACATTATCGGGTATCTATGTATATTGAAACGTGGGAGTGTCAGTCAGTGCTACTAGTAGCCGTGGCGGTGAGTGTGGCACACTCTTTATGATCCTGTTTGGCGTCACGTAGCACGTGAACTTATTACTAACTGACAGCTGACCAATAGTCTCCCGTGTACAACCTAAAGGCACCAAGTCTGCCAGGACGAGACCCTCGTTAATGAATAAGGAAAACAAGAGTATTCTTAAGGGCTCGTTTTTTCGTGTTTTACACAATAATTATGAGAGGTAACAGACAATAATGCCAAGGAAGGTACAGGGGAAATTATTAGGCCAATTGTAATGTAATTGAGAATCAAGAACTTTGTGTGAAAAGTTGAATTGCCTTGGGCACGATCCAAACCTGCGACCTTCGAATAACGCGTTCTATGCTCTACCACTGAGCTACCCCGACAGCTATCCCCCCAGCCACTTTATTGGGTATCTACGTATATTTAAACGTGGGAGTGTCAGTCAGCGCTACTTGTAGCCAGGGCGGCGAGTGCGGCACACTCTTTATGAGCCTGTTTGGCGTCACGTAGCACGTGAACTTATTACTCACTGGCAGCTGACCAATAGTCCCCCGTATACAACCTAAAGGTACGAAGTCTGCCAGTACGAGACTCTCGTTCATGAATAAGGGAAACAAGTGTATACTTAAGGGCTCGTTTTTTCGTGTTTTACACAATCTTATTGAGATATAACGGACAATAATGCCAAGGAAGGTATGGGGGAAGTTATTAGGCCAATTATAATGTAATTTAAAAGAATGAAAAGTGTGTGAAAGATAGTTTGCCATGGGCAGGATCGAAACCTGCGGCCTTCGAATATCGCATTCGATGCTCTACCACTGAGCTAACACGACAGCTATCCCTCAGCCACATTATTGGGTATTTATGTCAATTTAAACTTGGAAGTGTCAGTTAGCGCTACAAGTAGCCATGGCGGTGAGTGTGGCACACTCTTCATGAGTCTGTTTGTCGTCACGTAGCACGAGAACCTATTACCAACTGGCAGCTGACCAATAGTCTCCCCTATACAACCTAAAGGCACCAAGTCTGGCAGTACGAGACCCTCGTTAATTAATAAAAAACAATTGTATACTTAAGGGCTCGTTTTTTTGTGTTTACACAATAATAATGAGATATAACGGACAATAATGTCAAGGAAGGTATAGGGAAAGTTATTAGGCCATTTTGATGTAAGTTAAAAGAAAGAAAAGTTTGTGGAAAGATAACTTGCCATGGGCAGGATCCAAGCCTGCGACCTTCGAATAACGCCTTCGATGTTCTACCACTTAGGTACCATGACAGCTATCCCTCGAGCGACTTTTTCGGGTATCTATGTATATTTAAACGTGGGAGTGTCAGTCAGCGCTTCTAGTAGCCGTGGCGGCAAGTGTGGCACACTCTTTATGAGCGTGTTTGGCGTCACGTATCACGTGAACTTATTACTAACTGGCAGCTGACCAATAGCCGCCCTTTTACAACGCAAAGGCACTAAGTCTTCCAGTACGAGACCCTCGTTAAAGATTAAGAGAAACAAGTGTATACTTAAGGGCTCGTTTTTTCGTGTTTTACACAATAGTATTGAGATCTAACAGACAATAATACCAAGGAAGGTATAGGGAATGTTATTAGGCGAATTGTAATGTAAAAGAGATAAAAGAAAAGTGTGTGAAAAGGTAATTTGCCTTGGGCAGGATCCAAACCTGCGACCTTCAAATAACGCATTCGATGCTCTACCACTGAGCTACCACGACAGCTATCCCCCCAGCCACTTTATCGGGTATCTATTTCAATTTAAACGTGGGAGTGTCAGTCAGCGCTACTAGTAGCCAGGGTGGTGAGTGTGGCATCCTCTTTATGAGCCTGTTTGGCGTCAAGTAGCACGTGAACTTATTACTAACTGGCAGCTGACCAATTGTCACCCGTATACAACCTAGATGCACCATATCTGCCTGTACGAGACTCGTTAATGATTAATGGAAACAAGTGTATATTTAAGGACTCGTTTTTAGTGTTTTACACAATAATAATGAGATCTAACAGGCAATACTACCTAAAAGGTATAGGGGAAGTAATTTGGGCAATTGAAATGTAATTGAAAAGAGAGAAAAGCAGGTGAAACGATAACATGCCATGGGCAGGATCCAAACCTGCGACCTTCGAATAACGCCTTCGATGCTCCACCACTGAGATACCACGACAGCTATCCCCCCAGCCAGTTTATTGGGTATCTATATCAATTTAAACGTGGCAGTGTCAGCCAGCTTTACTAGTAGCCAGGGATGTGAGATTGGCACACTCTTTAAGAGCCTGTTTGGCGTAAAGTAGCACGTGAACTTATTACTAACTGGCAGCTGACCAATAGTCGCCCGTATACAACCTAAAGGCACGAAATCTGCCAGTACGAGACCCTCGTTAATGAATAAGGAAAACGAGTGTATACCTAAGGGCTCGTTTTTGTGTGTTTTACACAATAATAATGAGATCTAACAGACAATAATGCAAAATAAGGAACAGGGGAAGTTAATAGGCCAATTGTATTGGAATTGAGAATAAAGAAAATTGGGTGAAAAGTTGAATTGCCTTGGGCACGATCCAAACCTGCGACCGTCGAATAGCGCGTTCGACGCTCCACCATTTAGCTACCGTGACAGCTATTTCCGCCGTCATTTTATTGGGTAACTATGTCAATTTAAACGTGGGAGTGTCAGTCAGTGCTACTAGTAGCCAGGGCGGCGAGTGTGGCACACTCTTTATTAGCCTGTTTGTCGTCACGTAGCGCGTGAACACTTTACTAAGTGGGAGCTGACCAATAGTCCCCCGCACACAACCTAAAGGCACCACGTCTGCCAGTACGAGACCCTCGTTAAAGACTAAGAGAAACAAGTGTATACTTAAGGGCTCGTTTTTTGTGGTTTACAGGATAATTGTGAGATATAACAGACAATTATGCCAAGGAAGGTATAAAGGAAGTTATTAGGCCAATTGTAATGTGAATGAGAAGGAAGAAAAGTGGGTGAAAAGATAACTTGCCGTGGGCAGGATCCGAATCTGCCACCTTATAATAACGCGTTCAACGTTCTACCACTGAGCTACCACGACAGCTATCCCCCAAGACACTTTAGTGGGTATCTATGCCAATTTAAACGTGGGATTGTCAGTCAGCGCTACTAGTGGCCATGGCGGCGAGTGTGGCACACTCTTTATGAGCCTGTTTGGCGTCACGTATCACGTGAACTTATTACTAACTGGCAGCTGACCAATAGTCGCCCGTATACAACGTAAAGGCACGCAGTCTGCCAGTACGAGACCCTCGTTAATGAATAAAAGAAACAAGTGTATACTTAAGGGCTAGTTTTTTCGTGTTTTACACAATATTATTGAGATCTAACAGACGATAATGCCAAGGAAGGTATAGGGAATGCTATTTGGCGAATTGTAATGTAAAGGAGAAAAAAGAAAAGTGTGTGAAAAGGTAACATGCCTTAGGCAGGATCCAACCTGCGACCTTCGAATAACGTGTTCGATGCTCTACCACTGAGCTACCACGACAGCTATCCCCCCAGCCACTTCATCGGGTATCTATGTCAATTTAAACGTGTGAGTGTGAGTCAGCGCTACTAGTAGCCATGGCAGCGAGTGTGGCACATTCTTTATGAGCCTGTTTGGCGTCACGTAGCAGGTGAACTCATTACAAACTGGCAGCTGACCAATAGTCTCCCGTATACAACCTATAGGCCCCAAGTCTGCCAGTACGAGACCCTCGTTAATGAATAAGGGACACAACAGTATATTTAAGGACTCGTTTTTGTGTTTTACACAAAAGTAATGAGATCTAACAGACAATAATGCTAAGGAAGGTAGAGGGGAAGTTATTATGCTAATTTTAATGTATATGAGAAGAAACAAAATTGGGCGAAAAGATAACTTGGCTTGGGCAGGATCCGAGCTTGCGACCATCGAATAACGCGTTCGATGCTCCACCACTTAGCTACCGTGATAGCAATCCCCCCCCCGCCACTTTTTTGGGTATCTATGTCAATGTAAACGTGAGAGTGTCAGTCAGCGCTACTAGTAGCAATGGCGGCGAGTGTGGAACACTCTTAATGAGCCTGTTTGGCGTCAATTAGCACGTTAACTTATTACTAACTGGCAGCTGACCAATAGTCCCCCGTATACAACCTAAAGGCACCAGATCTGCCAGTACGAGACCCTCGTTAATGAATAAGGGAAACGAGTGTATACTAAGGGCTCGTTTTTTCGTGTTTTACACAATAATAATGAGATCTAACAGACAATAATGCAAAACAAGGTACAGGGGAAGTTAATAGGCCAATTGTATTGTAATTGAGAATAAAGAAAATTGGGTGAAAAGTTGAATTGCCTTGGGCATGATCGAAACCTGCGACCGTCGAATAGCGCGTTCTATGCTCTACCACTGAGCTACCGTGACAGCTATCCTCCCCGCCACTTTATTGTGTATCTATGTCAATTTAAACGTGGCAGTGTCAGTCAGCGCTACTACTCGCCAGGGCGGCGAGTGTGGCACACTCTTTATGAGCCTGTTTGGCGTCACGTAGCACGTGACTTATTACTAACTGGCAGCTGACCAATAGTCCCCCGTATACAACCTAAAGGCACCAAGTCTGCCAGTACGAGACCCTCGTTAATGAATGATGGAAACAAGTGTATACTTAAGGGCTCGTTTTTTCGTGTTTTACACAGTGTATTGAGATCTAACAGATAATAATGCCAAGAAAGGTATAGAAGAATTATCATGCCAATTGTTATGTACTTGAGAAGAAAGAAAAGTGTGTGAAAAGATAACTTGCCGTGGGCAGGATCCGAACCTGTGACCTTCGAATAAGACTTTAGATGCTCTACCACAGAGCTACCACGAAAGCTATCCCCCCAGCCACATTATTGGGTATCCATGTCAATTTAAATATGGAAGTATCAGTCAGCACTACTGGTAGCCATGGCGGCGAGTGTCGCAAACTCTTTATGAGCCTGCTAGCGTCACGTAGCACGCGAACTCATTAATAACTGGCAGCTGACCAATAGTCCCCCGTATACAACCTAAAGGCACCAAGTCTGTCAGTACGAGACCCTCGTTAACGAATAAGAGAAACAAGTGTATACTTAAGGGCTCGTTTTTTCGTGTTGCACAGAAAATAATGAGATCTAACAGAAAATAATGCCAAGGAGTGTATGGAGGAAGTTATTAGGCCAAATATAATGTAATTGAAAAAAATGAAAAGTGGGTGAAAAGATAACTTGCCATGGGCAGGATCCAAACCTGCGACCTTCGAATAACGCCTTCGATGCTCTACCACTGAGCTACCACGACAGCTATCCCCCAGCCACTTTATCGGGTATCTATGTATAATGAAACGTGGGAGTGTCAGTCAGTGCTACTAGTAGTCGTGGCGGTGAGTGTGGCACACTCTTTATGATCATGTTTGGCGTCACGTAGCACGTGAACTTATTACTAACTGGCAGCTGACCATTAGTCTCCCGTGTACAACCTAAAGGCACCAAGTCTGCCAGGACGAGACCCTCGTTAATGAATAAGGAAAACAAGAGTATTCTTAAGGGGTCGTTTTTTCGTGTTTTACACAATAATTATGAGAGGTAACAGACAATAATGCCAAGGAAGGTACAGGGGTAATTATTAGGCCATTTGTAATGTAATTGAGAATAAAGAAATTTGTGTGAAAAGTTGAATTGCCTTGGGCACGATCCAAACCTGCGACCTTCGAATAACGCGTTCTATGCTCTACCACTGAGCTACCGTGACAGCTATCCCCCCGCCACTTTATTGTGTATCTATGTCAATTTAAACGTGGGAGTGTCAGTCAGCGCTACTTGTAGCCAGGGCGGCGAGTGCAGCACACTCTTTATGAGCCTGTTTGGCGTCACGTTGCACGTGAACTCATTAATAACTGGCAGCTGACCAATCGTCCCCCGTATACAACCTAAAGGCACCAAGTATGCCAGTACGAGACTCACGTTAAGGAATAATGGAAACAAGTGTATACTTAAGGGCTCGTTTTTTCGTGTTTTACACAATATTATTGATATCTAACAGATAATAATGCCAAGTAAGGTATAGAAGAATTATCAGGCCAATTTTTATGTAAATGAGAAGAAAGAAAGGTGTGTGAAAACATAACTTGCCGTGGGCAGCATCCGAACCTGCGACCTTCGAATAACACATTAGATGCTCTACCACTGAGCTACCAAGACAGCTATCCCCCCAGCCACTTTATTGGGTATCTACGTATATTTAAACGTAGGAGTATCAGTCAGCGCTACTAGTAGCCGTGGCTGCAAGTCTGGCACACTCTTTATGAGCCTGTTTGGCGTCACGTATCACGTGAACTTATAACTAACTGGCAGCTGACCAATAGTCCCCCGTATACAGCCTAAAGGCACCAAGTCTGCCAGTAGGAGACCCTCGTTAATGAATAAGGAAAACAAGAGTATTCTTAAGGGCTCGTTTTTTTCGTGTTTTACGCAATAATAATGAGAGGTAACAGACAATAATGCCAAGGAAGATACAGGGGGTGTTATTAGGCCAATTGTAATGTGAATGAGAAGAAAGAAAAATGGGTGAAAAGATAACTTGCCATTGGGAGGATTCGAACCTGCGACCTTCGAATAACGCGTTCGATGCCCTACCACTGAGGTACCACGACAGCTATCCTTCCAGCCACTTTATTGGGTATCTATGTCAATTTAAACGTGGGAGTGTCAGTCAGCGCTACTAGTAGCCATGGCGGTGAGAGTAGCACACTCTTTATGGGCCTGTTTGGCGTCACGTAGCATGTGAACCTATCACTAACTGGCAGCTGACCAATAGTCCCACGTATACAACCTAAAGGCACGAAGTCTGCCAGTACGAGACCCTCCCTCATGAATAAGGAAACAAGTGTATACTTAAGGGCTCGTTTTTTCGTGTTTTACACAATAATAATGAGATATAACAGACAATGATGCCAAGGAAGATATAGGGGAGGTTATTAGGCCAATTGTAGTGCAATTGAGAAGAAAGAAAGGCGGGTGAAAAGATAACTTGCTCTGAGCAGGATCTGAACCTGCGACCTTCGAATAACTCCTTCGATGCTCCACCACTGAGTTACCACGACAGCTATCCCCCCAGCCAGTTTATTGGGTATCTAAGTCAATTTAAACGTGGCAGTGTCAGTCAGCGCTACTAGTAGCCAGGGCGGTGAGTGTAGCACAATGTTTATAAGCCTGTTTGGCGTCAAGTAGCACGTGAACTTATTACTAACAGGCAGCTGACCAATAGTCCCCCGTATACAACCTAAAGGCACCAAATCTGCCAGTACAAGACCCTCGTTAATAAATAAGGGAAACGAGTGTATACCTAAGGGCTCATTTTTTGCGTTTACACAATAATAATAAGATCGAACAGACACAAATGCCAAATAAGGTACAGGAGAAATTATTAGGCCAATTGTATTGTAATTGAGAATAAAGAAAATTGTGTTAAAAGTTGAATTTCCTTGGGCACGATCTGAACCTGCGACCTTCGAATAACGCGTTCAATGCTTTACCGTTTAGCTACCGTGACAGCTATCCCCTCCCCGCCACTTTATTGTGTATCTATGTCAATTTAAACGTGGGAGTGTCAGTAAGCGCTACTTGTAGCCAGGGCGGCGAGTGCGGCACACTCTTTATGAGCCTGTTTGGCGTCACGTAGCACGTGAACTTATTACTCACTGGCAGCTGGCCAATAGTCCCCCGTATACAACCTAAAGGTACGAATTCTGCCAGTATGAGACTCTCGTTCATGAATAAGGGAAACAAGTGTATACTTAAGGGCTCGTTTTTTCGTGTTTTACACAATATTATTGAGATCTAACAGACAATAATGCCAAGGAAGGTATAGAGGAAAATATTAGGCCAATTGTAATGTAATTGAAAAGAAAGTAAAGTGGTTGAAACGATAACATGCCATGGACAGGATCCAAACCTGCGACCTTCGAATAACACGTTCGATGCTCTACCACTGAGATACCACGACAGCTATCCCGCAGCCAGTTTATTGGGTATCTACGTCAATTTAACCGTGGCAGTGTCAGTCACGCTACTAGTAGCCAGGGCGGTTAGTGTGGCACCCTCTTAATGAACCTGTTTGGCGTCAAGTAGCACGTGAACTTATTGCTAACTGGCAGCTGACCAATAGTCCCCCGTATACAACCTAAGGGCACCAGATCTGCCAGTACGAGACCCTCGTTAATGAATTAGGGAAACGAGTGAATACTAACGGCTCGTTTTTTCGTGTTTTACACAACAATAATGAGATCTAACAGACAATAATGCAAAACAAGGTACAGGGGAAGTTAATAGGCCAATTGTATTGTAATTGAGAATAAAGAAATTTGGGTGAAAAGTTGAATTGCCTTGGGCACGATCCAAACCTGCGACCGTCGAATAGCGCGTTCTATGCTCTACCACTGAGCTACCGTGACAGCTATCCTCCCCGCCACTTTATTGTGTATCTATGTCAATTTAAACGTGGGAGTGTCAGTCAGCGCGTCTTGTAGCCAAAGAGGCGAGTGCGGCACACTCTTTATGAGCCTGTTTGGCGTCACGTAGCACGTGAACCTATTCCAACTGGCAGCTGACCAATAGTCCCCCCGTATACAACCTAGAGGCACCAAGCCTGCAAGTACGAGATCCTCGTTAATGAATCGGCGAAACAAAAGTATACCTAAGGGCTCTTTTTTCGTGTTTTACACAAAAATAATGAGATATAACGGACAATAATGCCAAGGATTGTATAGGGGAAGTTATTAGGCCAATGGTAATGTAATTGAAAAGAAAGAAATGTGGGTGAAAACATAACATGCCATGGGCAGGATCCGCACCTGCGAGCTTCGAATAAAGCGTTCTATGCTCTACCGCTGAGCTACCGTGACACCTATCCCCCCCGCCACTTTATTGGGTATCGATGACAATTTAAACGTGGGAGTGTCAGTCAGAGGAACTAGTAGCCATGGCAGCGAGTGCGGCACACTCTTTATGAGCCTCTTTGGCGTCACGTAGCACGTCAACTCATTACAAACTGGGAGCTGACCATTAGTCTCCCGTATACAACCTATAGGCACCAAGTGTGCCAGTACAAGACCCTCGTTAATGAATAAGAAAAACAATTGTATACTTCAGGGCTCGTTTTTTCGTGTTTTACACAATAATAATGAGATATAACGGACAATAATGCCAAGGAAGGTATAGGGGAAGTTATTAGGCCATTTGTAATGTAATTTAAAAGAAAGAAAAGTTGGTGGAAAGATAACTTGCCATGGGCAGGATCCAAACCTGCGACCTTCGAATAACGCCTTCGATGTTCTACCACTGAGGTACCATGACAGCTATCCCTCGAGCGAATTTTTCGGATATCTATGTATATTTAAACGTGGGAGTGCCTGTCAGCGCTACTAGTAGCCGTGGCGGCGAGTGTGACACACTCTTTATGAGCCTGTTTGTCGTCACGTATGACGTGAACCTATTACTAACTGGCAGCTGACCAATAGTCCCCCGTATACAACCTAAAGGCACCAAGTCTGCCAGTACGAGACTCTCGTTAAGGAATAATGGCAACAAGTGTATACTTAAGGGCTCGTTTTTTCGTGTTTTACACAGTAGTATTGAGATATAACGGATAATAAAGCCAAGAATGGTAAAAGGAAGTTGTTAGGCCATTTGTAATGTAACTTAAAAGAAAGGAGAGTGAGTGAAAAGATATTTTGCCATGGGCAGGATCCAAACCTGCGACTTTCGAATAACGCCTTCGATGCTCTACCACTGAGCTACCACGACAGCTATCCCCCAGCCACATTATCGGGTATCTATGTATATTGAAACGTGGGAGTGTCAGTCAGTGCTACTAGTAGCCGTGGCGGTGAGTGTGGCACACTCTTTATGATCCTGTTTGGCGTCACGTAGCACGTAAACTTATTACTAACTGACAGCTGACCAATAGTCTCCCGTGTACAACCTGAAGGCACCAAGTCTGCCAGGACGAGACCCTCGTTAATGAATAAGGAAAACAAGAGTATTCTTAAGGGCTCGTTTTTTCGTGTTTTACACAATAATTATGAGAGGTAACAGACAATAATGCCAAGGAAGGTACAGGGGAAATTATTAGGCCAATTGTAATGTAATTGAGAATCAAGAACTTTGTGTGAAAAGTTGAATTGCCTTGGGCACGATCCAAACCTGCGACCTTCGAATAACGCGTTCTATGCTCTACCACTGAGCTACCCCGAAAGCTATCCCCCCAGCCACTTTATTGGGTATCTACGAATATTTAAACGTGGGAGTGTCAGTCAGCGCTACTTGTAGCCAGGGCGGCGAGTGCGGCACGCTCTTTATGAGCCTGTTTGGCATCACGTAGCACGTGAACTTATTACTCACTGGCAGCTGACCAATAGTCCCCCGTATACAACTTAAAGGTACGAAGTCTGCCAGTACGAGACTCTCGTTCATAAATAAGGGAAACAAGTGTATACTTAAGGGCTCGTTTTTTCGTGTTTTACACAATCTTATTGAGATATAACGGACAATAATGCCAAGGAAGGTATGGGGGAAGTTATTAGGCCAATTATAATGTAATTTAAAAGAAAGAAAAGTTGGTGGAAAGATAACTTGCCATGGGCAGGATCGAAGCCTGCGACCTTCGAATAACGCCTTCGATGTTCTACCACTGAGGTACCATGACAGCTATCCCTCGAGCGACTTTTTCGGGTATCTATGTATATTTAAACGTGGGAGTGTCAGTCAGCGCTTCTAGTAGCCGTGGCGGCAAGTGTGGCACACTCTTTATGAGCCTGTTTGGCGTCACGTATCACGTGAACTTATTACTAACTGGCAGCTGACCAATAGCCGCCCTTTTACAACGCAAAGGCACCAAGTCTTCCAGTACGAGACCCTCGTTAAAGATTAAGAGAAACAAGTGTATACTTAAGGGCTCGTTTTTTCGTGTTTTACACAATAGTATTGAGATCTAACAGACAATAATGCCAAGGAAGGTATAGGGAATGTTATTAGGCGAATTGTAATGTAAAAGAGAAAAAAGAAAAGTGTGTGAAAAGGTAATTTGCCTTGGGCAGGATCCAAACCTGCGACCTTCAAATAACGCATTCGATGCTCTACCACTGAGCTACCACGACAGCTATCCCCCCAGCCACTTTATCGGGTATCTATTTCAATTTAAACGTGGGAGTGTCAGTCAGCGCTACTAGTAGCCAGGTGGTGAGTGTGGCATCCTCTTTATGAGCCTGTTTGGCGTCAAGTAGCACGTGAACTTATTACTAACTGGCAGCTGACCAATTGTCACCCGTATACAACCTAGATGCACCATATCTGCCTGTACGAGACTCGTTAATGATTAATGGAAACAAGTGTATATTTAAGGACTCGTTTTTAGTGTTTTACACAATAAAAATGAGATCTAACAGGCAATACTACCTAAAAGGTATAGGGGAAGTAATTTGGGCAATTGAAATGTAATTGAAAAGAGAGAAAAGCAGGTGAAACGATAACATGCCATGGGCAGGATCCAAACCTGCGACCTTCGAATAACGCCTTCGATGCTCCACCACTGAGATACCACGACAGCTATCCCCCCAGCCAGTTTATTGGGTATCTATATCAATTTAAACGTGGCAGTGTCAGCCAGCTTTACTAGTAGCCAGGAATGTGAGATTGGCACACTCTTTAAGAGCCTGTTTGGCGTAAAGTAGCACGTGAACTTATTACTAACTGGCAGCTGACCAATAGTCGCCCGTATACAACCTAAAGGCACGAAATCTGCCAGTACGAGACCCTCGTTAATGAATAAGGAAAACGAGTGTCTACCTAAAGACCTCGTTTTTGTGTGTTTTACACAATAAAAATGAGATCTAACAGACACAAATGCCAAAAAATGTACAGGGGAAATTATTAGGTCAATTGTATTGTGATTGAAAATAAAGAAAATTGTGTGAAAAGTTGAATTGCCTTGGGCTCGATCCGAACCTGCGACCTTCGAATAACGCGTTCTATGCTCTACCACTGAGCTACCGTGACAGCTATCCCCCCGCCACTTTATTGTGTATCTATGTCAATTTAAACGTGGGAGTGTCAGTCAGCGCTACTTGTAGCCAGGCCGGCGATTGCGGCACACTCTTTATGAGCCTGTTTGGCGTCACGTAGCACGTGAACCTATTACTAACAGGCAGCTGACCAATAGTCCCCCGTATACAACCTAAAGGCACCAAGTCTGCCAGTACGAGACTCTCGTTAAGGAATAATGGAAACAAGCGTATACTTAAGGGCTCGTTTTTTCGTGTTTTACACAGTATTATTGAGATCTATCAGATAATAATGCCAAGGAAGTTATAGAAAAATTATCAGGCCAATTGTTATGTAAATGACAAGAAAGAAAAGTGTGTGAAAAGATAACTTGCCGTGGGCAGGATCCGAACCTGCGACCTTCGAATAACGCCTTCGATGTTCTACCACTGAGGTACCATGACAGCTATCCCTCGAGCGACTTTTTCGGGTATCTATGTATATTTAAACGTGGGAGTGTCTGTCAGCGCTACTAGTAGCCGTGGCGGCGAGTGTGACACACTCTTTATGAGCCTGTTTGGCGTCACGTAGCACGTGAACTCATTAATAACTGGCAGCTGACCAATCGCCCCCCGTATACAACCTAAAGGCACCAAGTATGCCAGTACGAGACTCACGTTAAGGAATAATGGAAACAAGTGTATACTTAAGGGCTCGTTTTTCGTGTTTTACACAATAGTATTGAGATATAACGGATAATAAAGCCAAGAATGGTAAAAGGAAGTTGTTAGGCCATTTGTAATGTAATTTAAAAGAAAGGAGAGTGAGTGAAAAGATATTTTGCCATGGGCAGGATCCAAACCTGCGACTTTCGAATAACGCCTTCGATGCTCTACCACTGAGCTACCACGACAGCTATCTTCCAGCCACATTATCGGGTATCTATGTATATTGAAACGTGGGAGTGTCAGTCAGTGCTACGAGTAGCCGTGGCGGTGAGTGTGGCACACTCTTTATGATCCTGTTTGGCGTCACGTAGCACGTGAACTTATTAATAACTGACAGCTGACCAATAGTCTCCCGTGTACAACCTAAAGGCACCAAGTCTGCCAGGATGAGACCCTCGTTAATGAATAAGGAAAACAAGAGTATTCTTAAGGGCTCGTTTTTTCGTGTTTTACACAATAATTATGAGAGGTAACAGACAATAATGCCAAGGAAGGTACAGGGGAAATTATTAGGCCAATTGTAATGTAATTGAGAATAAAGAAATTTGTGTGAAAAGTTGAATTGTCTTGGGCACGATCCAAACCTGCGACCTTCGAATAACGCGTTCTATGCTCTACCACTGAGCTACCCCGACAGCTATCCCCCCAGCCACTTTATTGGGTATCTACGTATATTTAAACGTGGGAGTGTCAGTCAGCGCTACTTGTAGCCAGGGCGGCGAGTGCGGCACACTCTTTATGAGCCTGTTTGGCGTCACGTAGCACGTGACCTTATTACTCACTGGCAGCTGACCAATAGTCCCCCGTATACAACTTAAAGGTACGAAGTCTGCCAGTACGAGACTCTCGTTCATGAATAAGAAAAACAATTGTATACTTTAGGGCTCGTTTTTTCGTGTTTTACACAATAATAATGAGATATAACGGACAATAATGCCAAGGAAGGTATAGGGGAAGTTATTAGGCCATTTGTAATGTAATTTAAAAGAAAGAAAAGTTGGTGGAAAGATAACTTGCCATAGGCAGGATCCAAACCTGCGACCTTCGAATAACGCCTTCGATGTTCTACCACTGAGGTACCATGACAGCTATCCCTCGAGCGAATTTTTCGGATATCTATGTATATTTAAACGTGGGAGTGCCTGTCAGCGCTACTAGTAGCCGTGGCGGCGAGTGTGACACACTCTTTATGAGCCTGTTTGTCGTCACGTATGACGTGAACCTATTACTAACTGGCAGCTGACCAATGGTCCCCCGTATACAACCTAAAGGCACCAAGTCTGCCAGTACGAGACTCTCGTTAAGGAATAATGGCAACAAGTGTATACTTAAGGGCTCGTTTTTTCGTGTTTTACACAGTAGTATTGAGATATAACGGATAATAAAGCCAAGAATGGTAAAAGGAAGTTGTTAGGCCATTTGTAATGTAACTTAAAAGAAAGGAGAGTGAGTGAAAAGATATTTTGCCATGGGCAGGATCCAAACCTGCGACTTTCGAATAACGCCTTCGATGCTCTACCACTGAGCTACCACGACAGCTATCCCCCAGCCACATTATCGGGTATCTATGTATATTGAAACGTGGGAGTGTCAGTCAGTGCTACTTGTAGCCGTGGCAGTGAGTGTGGCACACTCTTTTTGATCCTGTTTGGCGTAACGTAGCACGTGAACTTATTACTAACTGACAGCTGACCAATAGTCTCCCGTGTACAACCTAAAGGCACCAAGTCTGCCAGGACGAGACCCTCGTTAATGAATAAGGAAAACAAGAGTATTCTTAAGGGCTCGTTTTTTCGTGTTTTACACAATAATTATGAGAGGTAACAGACAATAATGCCAAGGAAGGTACAGGGGAAATTATTAGGCCAATTGTAATGTAATTGAGAATCAAGAACTTTGTGTGAAAAGTTGAATTGCCTTGGGCACGATCCAAACCTGCGACCTTCGAATAACGCGTTCTATGCTCTACCACTGAGCTACCCCGACAGCTATCCCCCCAGCCACTTTATTGGGTATCTACGTATATTTGAACGTGGGAGTGTCAGTCAGCGCTACTTGTAGCCAGGGCGGCGAGTGCGGCACACTCTTTATGAGCCTGTTTGGCATCACGTAGCACGTGAACTTATTACTCACTGGCAGCTGACCAATAGTCCCCCGTATACAACTTAAAGGTACGAAGTCTGCCAGTACGAGACTCTCGTTCATGAATAAGGGAAACAAGTGTATACTTAAGGGCTCGTTTTTTCGTGTTTTACACAATCTTATTGAGATATAACGGGCAATAACGCCAAGGAAGGTATGGGGGAAGTTATTAGGCCAATTATAATGTAATTTAAAAGAATGAAAAGTGTGTGAAAGATAGCTTGCCATGGGCAGGATCGAAACCTGCGGCCTTCGAATATCGCATTCGATGCTCTACCACTGAGCTAACACGACAGCTATTCCCCAGCCACATTTTTGGGTATCTATGTCAATTGAAACTTGGAAGTGTCAGTTAGCGCTACTAGTAGCCATGGCGGTGAGTGTGGCACACTCTTCATGAGCCTGTTTGTCGTCACGTAGCACGGGAACCTATTACCAACTGGCAGCTGACCAATAGTCTCCCCTATACAACCTAAAGGCACCAAGTATGCCAGTACGAGACCCTCGTTAATGAATAAGAAAAACAATTGTATACTTCAGGGCTCGTTTTTTCGTGTTTTACACAATAATAATGAGATATAACGGACAATAATGCCAAGGAAGGTATAGGGGAAGTTATTAGGCCATTTGTAATGTAATTTAAAAGAAAGAAAAGTTGATGGAAAGATAACTTGCCATGGGCAGGATCCGAACCTGCGACCTTCGAATAACGCCTTCGATGTTCTACCACTGAGGTACCATGACAGCTATCCCTCGAGCGAATTTGTCGGATATCTATGTATATTTAAACGTGGGAGTGCCTGTCAGCGCTACTAGTAGCCGTGGCGGCGAGTGTGACACACTCTTTATGAGCCTGTTTGTCGTCACGTATGACGTGAACCTATTACTAACTGGCAGCTGACCAATAGTCCCCCGTATACAACCTAAAGGCACCAAGTATGCCAGTACGAGACTTACGTTAAGGAATAATGGAAACAAGTGTATACTTAAGGGCTCGTTTTTTCGTGTTTTACACAATAGTATTGAGATATAACGGATAATAAAGCCAAGAATGGTAAAAGGAAGTTGTTAGGCCATTTGTAATGTAATTTAAAAGAAAGGAGAGTGAGTGAAAAGATATTTTGCCATGGGCAGAATCCAAACCTGCGACTTTCGAATAACGCCTTCGATGCTCTACCACTGAGCTACCACGACAGCTATCCCCCAGCCACATTATCGGGTATCTATGTATATTGAAACGTGGGAGTGTCAGTCAGTGCTACGAGTAGCCGTGGCGGTGAGTGTGGCACACTCTTTATGATCCTGTTTGGCGTCACGTAGCACGTGAACTTATTACTAACTGACAGCTGACCAATAGTCTCCCATGTACAACCTAAAGGCACCAAGTCTGCCAGGATGAGACCCTCGTTAATGAATAAGGAAAACAAGAGTATTCTTAAGGGCTCGTTTTTTCGTGTTTTACACAATAATTATGAGAGGTAACAGACAATAATGCCAAGGAAGGTACAGGGGAAATTATTAGGCCAATTGTAATGTAATTGAGAATAAATAAATTTGTGTGAAAAGTTGAATTGCCTTGGGCACGATCCAAACCTGCGACCTTCGAATAACGCGTTCTATGCTCTACCACTGAGCTACCCCGACAGCTATCCCCCCAGCCACTTTATTGGGTATCTACGTATATTTAAACGTGGGAGTGTCAGTCAGCGCAACTTGTAGCCAGGGCGGCGAGTGCGGCACACTCTTTATGAGCCTGTTTGGCGTCACGTAGCACGTGAACTTATTACTCACTGGCAGCTGACCAATAGTCCCCCGTATACAACTTAAAGGTACGAAGTCTGCCAGTACGAGACTCTCGTTCATGAATGAGGGAAACAAGTGTATACTTAAGGGCTCGTTTTTTCGTGTTTTACACAATCTTATTGAGATATAACGGACAATAATGCCAAGGAAGGTATGGGGGAAGTTATTAGGCCAATTATAATGTAATTAAAAAGAATGAAAAGTGTGTGAAAGATAGCTTGCCATGGGCAGGATCGAAACCTGCGGCCTTCGAATATCGCATTCGATGCTCTACCACTGAGCTAACACGACAGCTATCCCCCAGCCACATTATTGGGTATTTATGTATATTTAACTTGGAAGTGTCAGTTAGCGCTACTAGTAGCCATGGCGGTGAGTGTGGCACACTCTTCATGAGCCTGTTTGTCGTCACGTAGCACGAGAACCTATTACCAACTGGCAGCTGACCAATAGTCTCCCCTATACAACCTAAAGGCACCAAGTCTGCCAGTACGAGACCCTCGTTAATGAATAAGAAAAACAATTGTATACTTAAGGGCTCGTTTTTTTCGTGTTTACACAATAATAATGAGATATAACGGACAATAATGTCAAGGAAGGTATAGGGAAAGTTATTAGGCCATTTTAAGTTAAGTTAAAAGAAAGAAAAGTTGGTGGAAAGATAACTTGCCATGGGCAGGATCCAAGCCTGCGACCTTCGAATAACGCCTTCGATGTTCTACCACTGAGGTACCATGACAGCTATCCCTCGAGCGACTTTTTCGGGTATCTATGTATATTTAAACGTGGGAGTGTCAGTCAGCGCTTCTAGTAGCCGTGGCGGCAAGTGTGGCACACTCTTTATGAGCCTGTTTGGCGTGACGTATCACGTGAACTTATTACTAACTGGCAGCTGACCAATAGCCGCCCTTTTACAACGCAAAGGCACAAAGTCTTCCAGTACGAGACCCTCGTTAAAGATTAAGAGAAACAAGTGTATACTTAAGGGCTCGTTTTTTCGTGTTTTACACAATAGTATTGAGATCTAACAGACAATAATGTCAAGGAAGGTATAGGGAATGTTATTAGGCGAATTGTAATGTAAAAGAGAAAAAAGAAAAGTGTGTGAAAAGGTAATTTGCCTTGGGCAGGATCCAAACCTGCGACCTTCAAATAACGCATTCGATGCTCTACCACTGAGCTACCACGACAGCTATCTCCCAGCCACTTTATCGGGAATCTATGTGTATTGAAACGTGGGAGTGTCAGTCAGTGCTACTAGTAGCCAGGGCGGCGAGTGCGGCACACTCTTTATGAGCCTGTTTGGCGTCACGTAGCACGTGAACTCATTAATAACTGGCAGCTGACCAATAGTCCCCCGTATACAACCTAAAAACACCAAGTCTGCCAGTACGAGACTCTCGTTAAGGAATAATGGAAACAAGTGTATACTTAAGGGCTCGTTTTTTCGTGTTTTACACAATATTATTGAGATCTAACAGATAATAATGCCAAGTAAGGTATAGAAGAATTATCAGGCCAATTGTTATGTAAATGAGAAGAAAGAAAAGTGTGTGAAAAGATAACTTGCCGTGGGCAGGATCCGAACCTGCGACCTTCGAATAACACATTAGATGCTCTACCACTGAGCTACCACGACAGCTATCCCCCCAGACACTTTATTGGGTATCTACGTATATTTAAACGTGGGAGTGTCAGTCAGCGCTACTAGTAGCCGTGGCGGCAAGTCTGGCACACTCTTTATGAGCCTGTTTGGCGTCACGTATCACGTGAACTCATAACTAACTGGCAGCTGACCAATAGTCCCCCGTATACAACCTAAAGGCACCAAGTCTGCCAGTACGAGACCCTCGTTAATGAATAAGGAAAACAAGAGTATTCTTAAGGGCTCGTTTTTTCGTGTATTACACACTAATATTGCGAGCTAACAGACAATTTTGCCAAGGAAGATACAGGGGGTGTTATTAGGCCAATTGTAATGTAATTGAGAATCAAGAACTTTGTGTGAAAAGTTGAATTGCCTTGGGCACGATCTGAACCTGCGACCTTCGAATAACGCGTTCTATGCTCTACCATTTAGCTACCGTGACAGCTATCCCCCCCGCCACATTATTGTGTATCTATGTCAATTTAAACGTGGGAATGTCAGTCAGCGCTACTTGTAGCCAGGGCGGCGAGTGCGGCACACTCTTTATGAGCCTGTTTGGCGGCACGTAGCACGTGAACTTATTACCCACTGGCAGCTGACCAATAGTCCCCCGTATACAACCTAAAGGTACGAAGTCTGCCAGTACGAGACTCTCGTTCATGAATAAGGGAAACAAGTGTATACTTAAGGGCTCGTTTTTTCGTGTTTTACACAATCTTATTGAGATATAACGGACAATAATGCCAAGGAAGGTGTGGGGGAAGTTATTAGGCCAATTATAATGTAATTTAAAAGAATGAAAAGTGTGTGAAAGATAGCTTGCCATGGGCAGGATCGAAACCTGCGACCTTCGAATATCGCATTCGATGCTCTACCGCTGAGCTAACACGACAGCTATCCCCCAGCCACATTATTGGGTATCTATGTCAATTGAAACTTGGAAGTGTCAGTTAGCGCTACTAGTAGTCATGGCGGCGAGTGTGGCACACTCTTCATGAGCCTGTTTGTCGTCACGTAGCACGGGAACCTATTACCAACTGGCAGCTGACCAATAGTCTCCCGTATACAACCTAAAGGCACCAAGTCTGCCAGTACGAGACCCTCGTTAACGAATAAGAAAAACAAGTGTATACTTAAGGGCTCGTTTTTTCGTGTTTTACACAAAATAATGAGATCTACCAGAAAATAATGCCAAGGAGTGTATAGAGGAAGTTATTAGGCTAATTATATTGTTTTGAAAAGAATGAAAAGTGGGTGAAAAGATAACTTGCCAAGGGCAGGATCCAAACCTGCGACTTTAGAATAACGTCTTCGATGCTCTACCACTGAGCTACCACGACAGCTATCCCCCCAGCCACTTTATTGGCTATCTACGTATATTTAAACGTGGGAGTGTCAGTCAGTGCTACTAGTAGCCAGGGCGGCAAGTCTGGCACACTCTTTATGAGCCTGTTTGGCGTCACGTAGCACGGGAACTTATTACCAACTGGCAGCTGACCAATAGTCTCCCGTATACAACCTAAAGGCACCAAGTCTGCCAGTACGGGACCCTCGTTAAGGAATAAGAAAAACAATTGTATACTTAAGGGCTCGTTTTTTCGTGTTTTACACAATAATAATGAGATATAACGGACAATAATGCCAAGAAAGGTATAGGGAATGTTATTAGGCGAATTGTAATGTAAAAGAGAAAAAAGAAAAGTGTGTGAAAAGGTAATTTGCCTTGGGCAGGATCCAAACCTGCGACCTTCAAATAACGCATTCGATGCTCTACCACTGAGCTACCACGACAGCTATCTCCCAGCCACTTTATCGGGTATCTATGTGTATTGAAACGTGGGAGTGTCAGTCAGTGCTACTAGTAGCCAGGGCGGCAAGTCTGGCACACTCTTTATGAGCCTGTTTGGCGTCACGTATCACGTGAACTTATAACTAACTGGCAGCTGACCAATAGTCCCCCGTATACAACCTAAAGGCACGAAGTCTGCCAGTACGAGACCCTCGTTGAGGAATAAGGGAAACAATTGTATATTTAAGGGCTCGTTTTTTGTGTTTTACACAATAATATTGAGATCTAACAGACAATAATGCCAAGGAAGGTATAGGGAAAAATATTAGGCCAATTGTAATGTAATTGAAAGAAAGAAAAGTGGGTGAAACGATAACATGCCATGGGAAGGATCCAAACCTGCGACCTTTGAATAACGTGTTCGATGCTGTACCACTTAGCTACCACGACAGCTATGCCCCCCGCCACTTTATTGGCTATCTATGTCAATTTAAAGGTGAGAGTGTCGGTCAGCACTACTAGTAGCCATTGCGGTGAGTGTGGCACACTCTTTATGAGCCTGTTTGGCGTCACGTAGCACGTGAACATATTACTAACTGGCAGCTGACCAATAGTCCCCCGTGTACAACCTAAAGGCACTAAGTCTGCCAGTACGAGACCCTCGTTATTGAATAGGGGAAACAAGTGTATATTTAAGGGGTGGTTTTTTTGTGTTTTACACAACAATTTCGAGACTAAGCGGGCAATAATGCCAAAAAAGGTATAGGGGAAGTTATTATGCCAATTGTATTGTTATTGAGAAGAAGTAAAAGTGGATGAAAAGATCATTCCATGGGCAGGATCCAAACCTGAGACCTTCAAATAACGCCTTCGTTGCTCTACCACTAAGCTACCATGACAGCTATCCCCCCCAGCCACTTTATTGCGTATCTATGTCAATTTAAACGTGGGAGTGTCAGTCAGCGCTACTAGTAGCTATGACGGCGAGTGTGGCACACTCTTTGTGAGCCTGTTTGTCGTCAAGTAGCACGTGAACTTAATACTAACTGGCAGCTGACCAGTGGTCCCCCGTATACAACCTAAAGGCGCCACGTCTGCCAGTACGAGACTCTCGTTAAGGAATAATGGAAACAAGTGTATTCTTAAGGGCTCGTTTTTTCGTGTTTTACACAATATTATTGAGATCTAACAGATAAAAATGCCAAGGAAGGTATAGGAGAATTATCAGGCCAATTGTTATGTAAATGAGAAGAAAGAAAAGTGTGTGAAAAGATAACTTGCCGTGGGCAGGATCCGAACCTGCGATCTTCGAATAACACATTAGATGCTCTACCAGTGAGCTACCACGAAAGCTATCCCCATAGCCACATTATTGGGTATCTATGTCATTTTAAACATGGAAGTGTCAGTCAGCGCTACTAGTAGCCATGGCGGCGAGTGTGGCACACTCTTTATGAGCCTGTTTAGCGTCACGTAGCACGTGAACTCATTCATAACTGGCAGCTGACCAATAGTCCCGCGTATACAACCTAAAGGCACGAAGTCTGCCAGTACGAGACCCTCGTTGAGGAATAAGGGAAATAATTGTCTATTTAGGGGCTCGTTTTTTGTGTTTTACACAATAATATTGAGATCTAAGAGACAATAATGCCAAGGAAGGTATAGGGGAAAATATTAGGCCAATTGTAATGTAATTGAAAGAAAGAAAAGTGGGTGAAACGATAACATGCCATGGGAAGGATCCAAACCTGCCACCTTCGAATAACGCCTTCGATGCTCTACCACTGAGATACCACGACAGCTATCCCCACAGCCAGTTTATTGGGTACCTATGCCAATTTAAAAGTGGCAGTGTCAGTCAGCGCTACTAGTAGCCAGGACGGCGAGTGTGGCACACTCTTTATGAGCCTGTTTGGCGTCAAGTAGCACGTGAAGTTATTACTAACTGGCAGCTGACCAATAGTCCCCCGTATACAACCTAAAGGCACCAAATCTGCCAGTACGAGACCCTCGTTAATGAATAAGGGAAACCAGTGTATACCTACGGGCTCGTTTTTTTCGTGTTTTACACAATAATATTGAGATCTAACAGACAATAATGCCAAATAAGGTACAGGGGAAGTTATTAGGTCAATTGTAATGTAAGGGAGAATAAAGAAAATTGGGTGAAAAGTTGAATTGGGTTGGGCATGATCCAAACCTGCGACCTTCAAATAACGCGTTCTATGCTCTACCACTGAGCTACCGTGACAGCTTTCCCCCCGCCACTTTATTGTGTATCTATGTCAATTTAAACGTGGGAGTGTCAGTCAGCGCTACATGTAGCTAGGGCGGCGAGTGCGGCACACTCTTTATGAGCCTGTTTGGCGTCACGTAGCACGTGAACTTAATACTAACTGGCAGCTGAACAATAGTCCCTCGTATACAACCTAAAGGCACCATGTCTGCCAGTACGAGACTCTCGTTAAGGAATAATGGAAACAAGTGTATACTTAAGGGCTCGTTTTTTCGTGTTTTACACAGAAATAATGAGATCTAACAGACAATAATGCCAAGAAAGGTAAAGGGAAGGTATTAGGTCAATTGTAATGTAAATGAGAAGAAAGAAAAGTGGATGAAAAGATAACTTGCCTTTAGCAGGATCCGAACCTGCAACCTTCGAATAACGCGTTCGATCCTCTACCACTGAGCTACCATGACAGCTTTCCACCCAGCCACTTTATTGGGTATCTATGTCAATTTAAACGTGGAAGTGTCAGTCAGCGCTACTAGTAGCCATGGCGAGTGTGGCACACCCTTTATGAGCCTCTTTGGCGTCACGGATCACGTGAACCTATTACTAACTGGCAGCTGACCAATAGTCCCCCGTATACAACCTAGAGGCACCAAGCCTGCTACTACGAGACCGTCGATAATGAATAAGGGAAACAAGTGCATACCTAAGGGTTTGTTTTTCGTGTTTTACACAATAATAACGAGATCTAACAGACAATGATGCCATGGAAAGTATAGGGGAAGTTATTAGGCCAACTGTAATGTAAAGGAGAAGGAAGAAAAGTAGGTGAAAAGATAACTTGCCATGGGCAGGATCCAAACCCGCGACCTTCAAATAACGCCTTCGTTGCTCTACCACTGAGCTATCACGACAGCTATCCCCCCAGCCACTTTATTGCGTATCTATGTCAATTTAAACGTGGAAGTGTCAGTCAGCGCTACTAGTAGCCATGGCGAGTAAGGCACACTCTTTATGAGCCTGTTTGGCGTCACGGATCACGTGAACCTATTACTAACTGGCAGCTGACCAATGGTCCCCCGTATAACACCTAAAAGCACAAAGTCTACCAGTACGAGACTCTCGTTAATGATTAAGGGAATCAAGGGTACACTGAAAGGCTTGTTTTTTGTGTTTTACACAATAATAATGAGACCTAACAGTCAATAATATCAAGGAAGATATAAAGGAAGTTATTAGGCCAATTGTATTGTAAATGAGAAAAAAGAAAAGTGGGTGAAAAGATAATTTGCCATGGGCAGTATCCGAGCCTGCGACCTTCGAATAACGCGTTCAATGCTCTACCACTAAGCTACCCCGACAGCTATTCCCCCAGCCACTTTATTGGGTATGTATGTCAATTTAAACGTGGGAGTGTCAGTCAGCGCGACTAGTAGCCATGGCTTCGAGTGTGGCACACTCTTTATGAGCCTGTTTGGCGTCACGTAGCACGTGAACCCATTACTAACTGGCAGCTGACCAATTTCCCCTGTGTACAACCTAAAGGCACCAAGTCTGCCAGTACGAGACCCTCGGTACTGAATAAGGGAAACAGGTGTATACTTAAAGCTCGTTTTTTCGTGTTTTACGCATTGATAATGAGATCTAACAGTCAATAATACCAAGGAAGGTATAGGGGAAGTTTTTAGGCCAATTGTAATGTAAATGAGAAGAAAGAAAAGTGTGTGAAAAGATAACTTGCCGTGGACAGGATCCGAACCTGCGACCTTCGAATAACGCGTTCGATCCTCTACCTCTTAGCTACCACGACAGCTATCCACCAAGCCACTTTATTGGGTATCTATGTCAATTTAAACGTCGAAGTGTCAGTCAGCGCTACTAGTAGCCATGGCGAGTGTGGCACACTCTTTATGAGCCTGTTTGGCGTCACGGATCACGCGAACCTATTACTAACTGGCAGCTGACCAATAGTCCCCCGTATAACACCTAAAGGCACAAAGCCTACCAGTACGAGACTCTCGTTAATGAGTAAGGGAATCAAGTGTACACTGAAAGGCTCGTTTTTTGTGTTTTACACAATAATAATGAGCTCTAACAGACAATAATGCCAAGGAAGGTACAGGGGAAGTTTTTAGGCCAATTGTATTATGAATGAGAAGAAATAAAAGTGGGTGAAAAGATAACTTGCCGTGGGCAGGATCCAAACCTGCGACTTTCGGATAACGCGTTCCATGCTCTACCTCTGAGCTACAACAACAGCTATCCCCCCAGCCACTTCATTGGGTATCTATGTCAGTTTAAACGTGGCAGTGTCAGTCAGCACTGCTAGTAACCATGGCGGTGAGTGTGGCACACTCTTTATGAGCCTCTTTGGCGTCACGTAGCACATGAACTTATTACTAACTGGCAGCTGACCAATAGTCGCCCATATACAACCTAAAGGCACCAACTCTGCCAGTACAAGACCCTCCTTAATGATTAGGGAAACAAGTGTATACTTAAGGGCTCGTTTTTCGTGTTTTACACAATATTAATGAGATCTAACAGACAATAGTGCCAAGGAAGGTATAGGGGAAGTTATTAGGCCAATAGTAGTGTTAATGAGATGACAGAAAAGTGGTTGAAAAGATAACTTGCCACGGGCAGGATTCAAACCTGCGACTTTCGAATAACACGTTCGATGCCCTACCTCTGAGCTACAACGACAGCTATCCCCCCAGCCACTTTATTGGGGATCTATGTCAATTTAAACGTGGAAGTGTCAGTAAGCACTACTAGAAGCCATGGCGGTGAGTGTGGTACACTCTTTATGAGCCTGTTTGGCGTCACGTAGCACGTGAACTTACTACTAACTGGCAGCTGACCAATAGTCCCCCGTATACATCCTAAAGGCACTAAGTCTGCCAGTACGAGACCCTCGTTAATGTATAAGGGAAACAAGTGTATACTTAAGGGGTGGTTTTTTCATGTTTTACACAATAATAATGAGACTTAACGGACAATTATGCCAAGAAAGGTATAGGGGAAGTTACTATGCCTATTGTATTGTAAATGAGAAGAAAGAAAAGTGAATGAAAAGATAATTTTCCATGGGCAGGATCCGAAACTGCGACCTTTGAATAACGTGTTCGATGCTCTACCACTGAGCTACCACCACAGCTATCCCCCCAGCCACATTATTGGGTATCTACGTCAATTTAAACGTGGGAGTGTCAGTCAGCTCTACTAGTAGCCATGGCAGAAAATGTGGCACACTTTTTTATGAGCTTGTTTGGCGTCACGTATCACGTGATTAATTACTGGCAGCTTGCCAATAATCCTCTATATACAACCTAAAGGCACCAAGTCTTCCAGTACGAGACCCTCGTTACTGAATAAGGGAAAAAAGTTTATACTTAAGGGCTCGTTTTTTCGTGTTTTACACAATAATAATGAGATTTAACAGGCAATAATGCCAAGGAAGGTATAGGAGAAGTTATTAGGCCAATTGTAATGTAAATTAGAAGAAAGAAAAGTGGATGAAAAGATAACTTGCCTTCAGCAGGATCCGAACCTGCGACCTTCGAATAACGCGTTCGATCCTCTACCACTGAGCTACCCCGACAGCTATTCCCCCAGATACTTTATTGGGTATGTATGTCAATTTAAACGTGGAAGTGTCAGTCAGCACTACTAGTAGCCATGGCGGTGAGTGTGGTACACTCTTTATGAGCCTGTTTGGCGTCACGTAGCACGTGAACTTATTATTAACTGGCAGATAATAGTCCCCCGTGTACAACGATTAGGAACCAAAACTGCCAGTACGAGACTCTCGTTAATGAATAAGGGAAACAAGTGTATACTTAAGGGGGGTTTTTTTGTGTTTTACACAATAATAATGAGACTTAACGGACAATTATGCCAAGAAAGGTATAGGGGAAGTTTCTATGCCAATTGTATTGTATATGAGAAGAAAGAAAAGTGAATGAAAAGATAATTTTCCATGGGCAGGATCCGAACCTGCGACCTATGAATAACGTGTTCGATGCTCTACCACTGAGCTACCACGACAGCTATCCCCCAGCCACATTATTGGGTATCTACGTCAATTTAAACGTGGGAGTGTCAGTCAGCGCTACTAGTAGCCATGACAGCGAGTGTGGCACTCTTTTTATGAGCCTGTTTGGCGTCACGTATCACGTGATTTTATAAATAACTGGCAGATGACCAATATTTCTCCATATACAACCTAAATGCACCAAGTCTGCCAGTCTAAGACACTCCCTAATGATTAAGGGAAACAAGTGTATAATTAAGGGCTTGTTTTTTCGTGTTTTACACAATAATAATAGATCTAACAGTCAATAATACCAAGGAAGGTATAGGGGAAGTTTTTAGGCCAATTGTAATGTAAATGAGAAGAAAGAAAAGTGGGTGAGAAGATAACTTGCCGTGGACTGGATCTGAACCTGCGACCTTCGAATAACGCGTTCGATCCTCTACCTCTGAGCTACCACGACAGCTATCCACCCAGCCACTTTATTGGGTATCTATGTCAATTTAAACGTGGAAGTGTCAGTCAGCGCTACTAGTAGCCATGGCGAGTGTGGCACACTCTTTATGAGCCTGTATGGCGTCACGGATCACGTGAACTTATTACTAACTGGCAGCTGACCAATAGTCCCCTGTATACAACCTAAAGGTACCAAATCTGCCCGTACGAGACCCTCGTTAATGAATAAGGGAAACAAGTGTATACTCAAGGGCTTGTTTTTTCGTGTTTTACACAATAATAATGAGATCTAACAGACAATAATGCCAAGGAAGGTATAGGGGAAGTTTTTAGGCCAATTGTTATATGAATGAGAAGAAATAAAAGCGGGAGAAAAGATAACTTGCCGTGGGCAGGATCCAAACCCGCGACCTTCAAATAACGCCTTCGTTGCTCTACCACTGAGCTATCACGACAGCTATCCCCCCAGCCACTTTATTGCGTATCTATGTCAATTTAAACGTGGGAGTGTCAGTCAGTGCTACTAGTAGCCATGGCGAGTGTGCCACACTCTTTATGAGCCTGTTTGGCGTCACGTATCAGGTCAACCTATTACTAACTGGCAGCTGACAAATAGTCCCCTGTATGAAACCTAAATACCAGTATGAGACTCTCGTTAATAAATAAGGGAATTAGGTGTACACTGAAGGGTTCGTTTTTTGTTTTACACAATAATTTTTGAGACCTAACTGTCAATGTTGTCAAGGAAGGTATAGGGGATGTTATAAGACCAATTTTAATGTAAATGAGAAGAAATAAAAGTGGGTGAAAAGATAACTTGCCGTGGCCAGGATCCGAACCTGCGACCTTGGAATAACGCGTTCGATGTTCTATCATTGAGCTACCACGACAGCTATCCCGCCATCCACTTTATTGGGTATCTATGTCAATTTAAACTTGGGAGAGTCAGTCAGCGCCACTAGTAGCCATGGCAGGTGTGGCACACTCTTTATGAGCCTGTTTGGCGTCACGTATCACATGAACGTTTTACTAACTGGCAGCTGACCAATAGTCACCCGTATAACACCTAAAGGCACCAAGTCTTCCAATACGAGACCCTTGTTACTGAATAAGGGAAACAAGTGTATACCTAAGAGCTCGTTTTTTCGTGTTTTACGCATAAATAATGAGATCTAACAGACAATAATGCCAAGTAAGGTATAGGTGAAGTTATTAGGCCAATTGTAATGTAAATGAGAAGAAAGAAAAGTGGGTGAAAAGATGACTTGCCATGGGGAGGATCCCAACCTGCGACCTTGGAATAACGCGTTCGATGCTCTACCAATGAGCTACCAGGATAGCTATCCCCCCAGCCACTTTATTGGTTATTTATGTCATTTTAAGCGTACGAGTGTCGCTCAGCGCTACTAGTAGCCATGGCAGCGAGTGTGGCACAATCTTTATGAGCCTGCCTGGTGTCACCTAGCACGTGAACCTATTACTGACTGGCAGCTGACCATTAATCCCCCCAATAAAACTTAAAGGCACCAAGTCTGCCAGTACAAGACCCTCGTTACTGAATAAGGGAAACACGTGTATACTTAAGAGCTCGTTTTTTCGTGTTTTACGCAATAATAATGAGATCTAACAGTCAATAATACCAAGGAAGGTATAGGGGAAGTTTTTAGGCCAATTGTAATGTAAATGAGAAGAAAGAAAAGTGGGTGAAAAGATAACTTGCCGTGGACAGGATCCGAACCTGCGACCTTCGAATAACGCGTTCAATCCTCTACCTCTGAGCTACCACGACAGCTATCCACCCAGCGAATTTATTGGGTATCTATGTCAATTTAAACGTGGAAGTGTCAGTCAGCGCTACTAGTAGCCATGGCGAGTGTGGCACACTCTTTATGAGCCTGTTTGGCGTCACGGATCACGCGAACCTATTACTAACTGGCAGCTGACCAATAGTCCCCCGTATAACACCTAAAGGCACAACGTCTACCAGTACGAGACTCTCGTTAATGAATAAGGGAATCAAGTGTACACTGAAAGGCTCATTTTTTGTGTTTTACACAATAATAATGAGCTCTAACAGACAATAATGCCAAGGAAGGTATAGGGGAAGTTTTTAGGCCAATTGTATTATGAATGAGAAGAAATAAAAGTGGGTGAAAAGATAACTTGCCGTGGGCAGGATCCAAACCTGCGACTTTCGGATAACGCGTTCCATGCTCTACCTCTGAGCTAGAACAACAGCTATCCCCCCAGCCACTTCATTGGGTATCTATGTCAGTTTAAACGTGGCAGTGTTAGTCAGCATGGCTAGTAACCATGGCGGTGAGTGTGGCACACTCTTTATGAGCCTCTTTGGTGTCACGTAGCACATGAACTTATTACTAACTGGCAGCCGACCAATAGTCGCCCATATACAACCTAGAGGCACCAAGTCTGCCAGTACAAGACCCTCCTTAATGATTAGGGAAACAAGTGTATACTTAAGGGCTCGTTTTTCGTGTTTTACACAATACTAATGAGATCTAACAGACAATAGTGCCAAGGAAGGTAAAGGGGAAGGTATTAGGCCAATAGTAGTGTTAATGAGATGACAGAACTGTGGTTGAAAAGATAACTTGCCACGGGCAGGATTCAAACCTGCGACTTTCGAATAACACGTTCGATGCTCTACCTCTGAGCTACAACGACAGCTATCCCCCCAGCCACTTTATTGGGGATGTATGTCAATTTAAACGTGGAAGTGTCAGTCAGCACTACTAGAAGCCATGGCGGTGAGTGTGGTACACTCTTTATGAGCCTGTTTGGCGTCACGTAGCACGTGAACTTATTACTAACTGGCAGCTGACCAATAGTCCCCCGTATACATCCTAAAGGCACTAAGTCTGCCAGTACGAGTCCCTCATTAATGTATAAGGGAAACAAGTGTATACTTAAGGGGTGGTTTTTTCATGTTTTACACAATAATAATGAGACTTAACGGACAATTATGCCAAGAAAGGTATAGGGGAAGTTACTATGCCAATTGTATTGTAAATGAGAAGAAAGAAAAGTGAATGAAAAGATAATTTTCCCTGGGCAGGATCCGAACCTGCGACCTTTGAATAACGTGTTCGATGCTCTACCACTGAGCTACCACGACAGCTATCCCCCCAGCCACATTATTGGGTATCGACGTCAATTTAAACGTGGGAGTGTCAGTCAGCGCTACTAGTAGCCATGGCAGAAAATGTGGCACACTTTTTTATGAGCTTGTTTGGCGTCACCTATCACGTGATTTTATTATTTACTGGCAGCTTGCCATTAATCCTCCATATACAACCTAAAGGCACCAAGTCTTCCAGTACGAGACCCTCGTTACTGAATAAGGGAAAAAAGTGTATACTTAAGCGCTCGTTTTTTCGTGTTTTACACAATAATAATGAGATCTAACAGGCAATAATGCCAAGGAAGGTATAGGAGAAGTTATTAGGTCAATTGTAATGTAAATTAGAAGAAAGAAAAGTGGATGAAAAGATAACTTGCATTCAGCAGGATCCGAACCTGCGACCTTCGAATAACGCGTTCGATCCTCTACCACTGAGCTACCCCGACAGCTATTCCCCCGGATACTTTATTGGGTATGTATGTCTATTTAAACGTGGGAGTGTCAGTCAGCACTACTAGTAGCCTTGGCGGCGAGCGTGGCACACACTTTATGAGCCTGTTTGGCGTCACGTAGCACGTGAACTTATTACTAACTGGCAGCTGACCAATAGTCGCCCGTATACAACCTAAAGGCACCAAGCCTGCCAGTACGAGAACTTCCTTAATGATTAAGGGAAACAAGTGTATACTTAAGGGGTGGTTTTTTGTGTTTTACACAACAATATTGAGACTTAACGGGCAATAATGCCAAAAAAGGTATAGGGGAAGTTATTATGCCAATTGTATTGTAATTGAGAAGAACGAAAAGTGGATGAAAAGATACCTTGCCTTTAGCAGGATCCGAACCTGCAACCTTCGAATATTGCGTTCGATGCTCTACCACTGAGCTACCAGGATAGCTATCCCCCCAGCCACTTTATTGGTTATTTATGTCATTTTAAGCGTACGAGTGTCACTCAGCGCTACTAGTAGCCATGGCAGCGAGTGTGGCACAATCTTTATGAGCCTGCCTGGTGTCACCTAGCACGTGAACCTATTACTGACTGGCAGCTGACCAATAATCTCTCCAATAAAATCTAAAGGCACCAAGTCTGCCAGTACGAGACCCTTGTTACTGAATAAAGGAAACAAGTGTATACCTAAGGGCTCGTTTTTTCGTGTTTTACACAATAATAATGAGATCTAACAGGAAATAATGCCAAGGAAGGTATAGGAAAAGTTATTAGGCCAATTGTAATGTAAATGAGAAGAAAGAAAGTAAAAGTAAATGAAAAGATGACTTGACATGGGGAGGATCCAAACCTGCGACCTTCGAATAACGCGTTCGATGCTGTACCACTGAGCTACCACGACAGCTATCCCCCCAGCCACTTTATTGGGTATCTATGTCAATTTAAACGTGGGAGTTTCAGTCAGCGCTACTAGTAGCCATGGTGGTGAGAGTGGCACACTCTTTATGAGCCTGTTTGGCGTCACGTAGCACGTGAACTTATTACTAACTGGCAGCTGACCAATAGTCGCCCGTATACAACCTAAAGGCACCAAGCCTGCCAGTACGAGAACTTCCTTAATGATTAAGGGAAACAAGTGTATACTTAAGGGGTGGTTTTTTGTGTTTTACACAACAATATTGAGACTTAACGGGCAATAATGCCAAAAAAGGTATAGGGGAAGTTATTATGCCAATTGTATTGTAATTGAGAAGAACGAAAAGTGGATGAAAAGATACCTTGCCTTTAGCAGGATCCGAACCTGCAACCTTCGAATATTGCGTTCGATGCTCTACCACTGAGCTACCAGGATAGCTATCCCCCCAGCCACTTTATTGGTTATTTATGTCATTTTAAGCGTACGAGTGTCACTCAGCGCTACTAGTAGCCATGGCAGCGAGTGTGGCACAATCTTTATGAGCCTGCCTGGTGTCACCTAGCACGTGAACCTATTACTGACTGGCAGCTGACCATTAATCCCCCCAATAAAACTTAAAGGCACCAAGTCTGCCAGTACAAGACCCTCGTTACTGAATAAGGGAAACACGTGTATACTTAAGAGCTCGTTTTTTCGTGTTTTACGCAATAATAATGAGATCTAACAGTCAATAATACCAAGGAAGGTATAGGGGAAGTTTTTAGGCCAATTGTAATGTAAATGAGAAGAAAGAAAAGTGGGTGAAAAGATAACTTGCCGTGGACAGGATCCGAACCTGCGACCTTCGAATAACGCGTTCAATCCTCTACCTCTGAGCTACCACGACAGCTATCCACCCAGCGAATTTATTGGGTATCTATGTCAATTTAAACGTGGAAGTGTCAGTCAGCGCTACTAGTAGCCATGGCGAGTGTGGCACACTCTTTATGAGCCTGTTTGGCGTCACGGATCACGCGAACCTATTACTAACTGGCAGCTGACCAATAGTCCCCCGTATAACACCTAAAGGCACAACGTCTACCAGTACGAGACTCTCGTTAATGAATAAGGGAATCAAGTGTACACTGAAAGGCTCATTTTTTGTGTTTTACACAATAATAATGAGCTCTAACAGACAATAATGCCAAGGAAGGTATAGGGGAAGTTTTTAGGCCAATTGTATTATGAATGAGAAGAAATAAAAGTGGGTGAAAAGATAACTTGCCGTGGGCAGGATCCAAACCTGCGACTTTCGGATAACGCGTTCCATGCTCTACCTCTGAGCTAGAACAACAGCTATCCCCCCAGCCACTTCATTGGGTATCTATGTCAGTTTAAACGTGGCGGTGTTAGTCAGCATGGCTAGTAACCATGGCGGTGAGTGTGGCACACTCTTTATGAGCCTCTTTGGTGTCACGTAGCACATGAACTTATTACTAACTGGCAGCCGACCAATAGTCGCCCATATACAACCTAGAGGCACCAAGTCTGCCAGTACAAGACCCTCCTTAATGATTAGGGAAACAAGTGTATACTTAAGGGCTCGTTTTTCGTGTTTTACACAATACTAATGAGATCTAACAGACAATAGTGCCAAGGAAGGTAAAGGGGAAGGTATTAGGCCAATAGTAGTGTTAATGAGATGACAGAAATGTGGTTGAAAAGATAACTTGCCACGGGCAGGATTCAAACCTGCGACTTTCGAATAACACGTTCGATGCTCTACCTCTGAGCTACAACGACAGCAATCCCCCCAGCCACTTTATTGGGGATGTATGTCAATTTAAACGTGGAAGTGTCAGTCAGCACTACTAGAAGCCATGGCGGTGAGTGTGGTACACTCTTTATGAGCCTGTTTGGCGTCACGTAGCACGTGAACTTATTACTAACTGGCAGCTGACCAATAGTCCCCCGTATACATCCTAAAGGCACTAAGTCTGCCAGTACGAGTCCCTCATTAATGTATAAGGGAAACAAGTGTATACTTAAGGGGTGGTTTTTTCATGTTTTACACAATAATAATGAGACTTAACGGACAATTATGCCAAGAAAGGTATAGGGGAAGTTACTATTCCAATTGTATTGTAAATGAGAAGAAAGAAAAGTGAATGAAAAGATAATTTTCCCTGGGCAGGATCCGAACCTGCGACCTTTGAATAACGTGTTCGATGCTCTACCACTGAGCTACCACGACAGCTATCCCCCCAGCCACATTATTGGGTATCTACGTCAATTTAAACGTGGGAGTGTCAGTCAGCGCTACTAGTAGCCATGGCAGAAAATGTGGCACACTTTTTTATGAGCTTGTTTGGCGTCACCTATCACGTGATTTTATTATTTACTGGCAGCTTGCCATTAATCCTCCATATACAACCTAAAGGCACCAAGTCTTCCAGTACGAGACCCTCGTTACTGAATAAGGGAAAAAAGTGTATACTTAAGCGCTCGTTTTTTCGTGTTTTACACAATAATAATGAGATCTAACAGGCAATAATGCCAAGGAAGGTATAGGAGAAGTTATTAGGTCAATTGTAATGTAAATTAGAAGAAAGAAAAGTGGATGAAAAGATAACTTGCATTCAGCAGGATCCGAACCTGCGACCTTCGAATAACGCGTTCGATCCTCTACCACTGAGCTACCCCGACAGCTATTCCCCCGGATACTTTATTGGGTATGTATGTCTATTTAAACGTGGGAGTGTCAGTCAGCACTACTAGTAGCCTTGGCGGCGAGCGTGGCACACACTTTATGAGCCTGTTTGGCGTCACCTAGCACGTGAACCTATTACTGACTGGCAGCTGACCAATAATCTCTCCAATAAAATCTAAAGGCACCAAGTCTGCCAGTACGAGACCCTTGTTACTGAATAAAGGAAACAAGTGTATACCTAAGGGCTCGTTTTTTCGTGTTTTACACAATAATAATGAGATCTAACAGGAAATAATGCCAAGGAAGGTATAGGAAAAGTTATTAGGCCAATTGTAATGTAAATGAGAAGAAAGAAAGTAAAAGTAAATGAAAAGATGACTTGACATGGGGAGGATCCAAACCTGCGACCTTCGAATAACGCGTTCGATGCTGTACCACTGAGCTACCACGACAGCTATCCCCCCAGCCACTTTATTGGGTATCTATGTCAATTTAAACGTGGGAGTTTCAGTCAGCGCTACTAGTAGCCATGGCGGTGAGAGTGGCACACTCTTTATGAGCCTGTTTGGCGTCACGTAGCACGTGAACTTATTACTAACTGGCAGCTGACCAATAGTCGCCCGTATACAACCTAAAGGCACCAAGCCTGCCAGTACGAGAACTTCCTTAATGATTAAGGGAAACAAGTGTATACTTAAGGGGTGGTTTTTTGTGTTTTACACAACAATATTGAGACTTAACGGGCAATAATGCCAAAAAAGGTATAGGGGAAGTTATTATGCCAATTGTATTGTAATTGAGAAGAACGAAAAGTGGATGAAAAGATACCTTGCCTTTAGCAGGATCCGAACCTGCAACCTTCGAATATTGCGTTCGATGCTCTACCACTGAGCTACCAGGATAGCTATCCCCCCAGCCACTTTATTGGTTATTTATGTCATTTTAAGCGTACGAGTGTCACTCAGCGCTACTAGTAGCCATGGCAGCGAGTGTGGCACAATCTTTATGAGCCTGCCTGGTGTCACCTAGCACGTGAACCTATTACTGACTGGCAGCTGACCATTAATCCCCCCAATAAAACTTAAAGGCACCAAGTCTGCCAGTACAAGACCCTCGTTACTGAATAAGGGAAACACGTGTATACTTAAGAGCTCGTTTTTTCGTGTTTTACGCAATAATAATGAGATCTAACAGTCAATAATACCAAGGAAGGTATAGGGGAAGTTTTTAGGCCAATTGTAATGTAAATGAGAAGAAAGAAAAGTGGGTGAAAAGATAACTTGCCGTGGACAGGATCCGAACCTGCGACCTTCGAATAACGCGTTCAATCCTCTACCTCTGAGCTACCACGACAGCTATCCACCCAGCCAATTTATTGGGTATCTATGTCAATTTAAACGTGGAAGTGTCAGTCAGCGCTACTAGTAGCCATGGCGAGTGTGGCACACTCTTTATGAGCCTGTTTGGCGTCACGGATCACGCGAACCTATTACTAACTGGCAGCTGACCAATAGTCCCCCGTATAACACCTAAAGGCACAACGTCTACCAGTACGAGACTCTCGTTAATGAATAAGGGAATCAAGTGTACACTGAAAGGCTCATTTTTTGTGTTTTACACAATAATAATGAGCTCTAACAGACAATAATGCCAAGGAAGGTATAGGGGAAGTTTTTAGGCCAATTGTATTATGAATGAGAAGAAATAAAAGTGGGTGAAAAGATAACTTGCCGTGGGCAGGATCCAAACCTGCGACTTTCGGATAACGCGTTCCATGCTCTACCTCTGAGCTAGAACAACAGCTATCCCCCCAGCCACTTCATTGGGTATCTATGTCAGTTTAAACGTGGCAGTGTTAGTCAGCACTGCTAGTAACCATGGCGGTGAGTGTGGCACACTCTTTATGAGCCTCTTTGGTGTCACGTAGCACATGAACTTATTACTAACTGGCAGCCGACCAATAGTCGCCCATATACAACCTAGAGGCACCAAGTCTGCCAGTACAAGACCCTCCTTAATGATTAGGGAAACAAGTGTATACTTAAGGGCTCGTTTTTCGTGTTTTACACAATACTAATGAGATCTAACAGACAATAGTGCCAAGGAAGGTAAAGGGGAAGGTATTAGGCCAATAGTAGTGTTAATGAGATGACAGAAATGTGGTTGAAAAGATAACTTGCCACGGGCAGGATTCAAACCTGCGACTTTCGAATAACACGTTCGATGCTCTACCTCTGAGCTACAACGACAGCTATCCCCCAGCCACTTTATTGGGGATGTATGTCAATTTAAACGTGGAAGTGTCAGTCAGCACTACTAGAAGCCATGGCGGTGAGTGTGGTACACTCTTTATGAGCCTGTTTGGCGTCACGTAGCACGTGAACTTATTACTAACTGGCAGCTGACCAATAGTCCCCCGTATACATCCTAAAGGCACTAAGTCTGCCAGTACGAGTCCCTCATTAATGTATAAGGGAAACAAGTGTATACTTAAGGGGTGGTTTTTTCATGTTTTACACAATAATAATGAGACTTAACGGACAATTATGCCAAGAAAGGTATAGGGGAAGTTACTATGCCAATTGTATTGTAAATGAGAAGAAAGAAAAGTGAATGAAAAGATAATTTTCCCTGGGCAGGATCCGAACCTGCGACCTTTGAATAACGTGTTCGATGCTCTACCACTGAGCTACCACGACAGCTATCCCCCCAGCCACATTATTGGGTATCTACGTCAATTTAAACGTGGGAGTGTCAGTCAGCGCTACTAGTAGCCATGGCAGAAAATGTGGCACACTTTTTTATGAGCTTGTTTGGCGTCACCTATCACGTGATTTTATTATTTACTGGCAGCTTGCCATTAATCCTCCATATACAACCTAAAGGCACCAAGTCTTCCAGTACGAGACCCTCGTTACTGAATAAGGGAAAAAAGTGTATACTTAAGCGCTCGTTTTTTCGTGTTTTACACAATAATAATGAGATCTAACAGGCAATAATGCCAAGGAAGGTATAGGAGAAGTTATTAGGTCAATTGTAATGTAAATTAGAAGAAAGAAAAGTGGATGAAAAGATAACTTGCATTCAGCAGGATCCGAACCTGCGACCTTCGAATAACGCGTTCGATCCTCTACCACTGAGCTACCCCGACAGCTATTCCCCCGGATACTTTATTGGGTATGTATGTCTATTTAAACGTGGGAGTGTCAGTCAGCACTACTAGTAGCCATGGCGGTGAGAGTGGCACACTCTTTATGAGCCTGTTTGGCGTCACGTAGCACGTGAACTTATTACTAACTGGCAGCTGACCAATAGTCGCCCGTATACAACCTAAAGGCACCAAGCCTGCCAGTACGAGAACTTCCTTAATGATTAAGGGAAACAAGTGTATACTTAAAGGCTCGTTTTTTCGTGTTTTACACAATATTAGTGAGATATAACAGATAATAATGCCAAGGAAGGTATAGGGGAAGTTATTATACCGATTGTATTGTAATTGAGAAGAAAGAAAAGTGGGTGAAAAGATAACTTTCCGTGGGCAGGATCCCAACCGGCGACCTTTGAATAACGTGTTCGATGCTGTACCACTTAGCTACCACGACAGCTATGCCCCCAGCAACTTTATTGGGTATCTATGTCAATTTAAACGTTGGATTGTCAGTCAGCACTACTAGTAGCCATGGCGGTGAGTGTGGCACACTCTTTATGAGCCTGTTTGGCGTCACGGATCACGTGAACTTATTACTAACTGGCAGCTGACCAATAGTCCCAATAGCTGACCAATAGAAAAGTGGATGAAATGATAACTTGCCTTCAGCAGCATCCGAACCTGCGACCTTCGAATAACGCATTCGATCATCTACCACTGAGCTACTCCGACAGCTATCCACCCAGCCACTTTATTGGGTATCTATGTCAATTTAAACGTTGGAGTGTCAGTCAGCACTACTAGTAGCCATGGCGGTGAGTGTGGCACACTCTATATGAGCCTGTTGGGCGTCACGTCTCACTTGATTTTATTTATAAATAGCAGCTGACCAATAGACCCCCGTATAACACCTAAAGGCACAAAGCCTACCAGTACGAGACTCTCGTTAATGAATAAGGGAATCAAGTGTACACTGAAAGGCTCGTTTTTTTGTGTTTTACACAATAATAATGAGACCTAAGAGTCAATATAGTCGAGGAAGGTATAGAGGAAGTTATTAGGTCAATTGTAATGTAAATGAGAAGAAAGAAAAGTGGATGAAAAGATGAATTGCCTTTCGCAGGATCCGAACCTGCGACCTTCGAATATTGCGTTCGATGCTCTACCACTGAGCTACCAGGATAGCTATCCCCCCAGCCACTTTATTGGTTATTTATGTCATTTTAAGCGTACGAGTGTCACTCAGCGCTTCTAGTAGCCATGGCAGCGAGTGTGGCACAATCTTTATGAGCCTGCCTGGTGTCACCTAGCACGTGAACCTATTACTGACTGGCAGCTGACCATTAATCCCCCCAATAAAACTTAAAGGCACCAAGTCTGCCAGTACAAGACCCTCGTTACTGAATAAGGGAAACACGTGTATACTTAAGAGCTCGTTTTTTCGTGTTTTACGCAATAATAATGAGATCTAACAGTCAATAATACCAAGGAAGGTATAGGGGAAGTTTTTAGGCCAATTGTAATGTAAATGAGAAGAAAGAAAAGTGGGTGAAAAGATAACTTGCCGTGGACAGGATCCGAACCTGCGACCTTCGAATAACGCGTTCAATCCTCTACCTCTGAGCTACCACGACAGCTATCCACCCAGCCAATTTATTGGGTATCTATGTCAATTTAAACGTGGAAGTGTCAGTCAGCGCTACTAGTAGCCATGGCGAGTGTGGCACACTCTTTATGAGCCTGTTTGGCGTCACGGATCACGCGAACCTATTACTAACTGGCAGCTGACCAATAGTCCCCCGTATAACACCTAAAGGCACAACGTCTACCAGTACGAGACTCTCGTTAATGAATAAGGGAATCAAGTGTACACTGAAAGGCTCATTTTTTGTGTTTTACACAATAATAATGAGCTCTAACAGACAATAATGCCAAGGAAGGTATAGGGGAAGTTTTTAGGCCAATTGTATTATGAATGAGAAGAAATAAAAGTGGGTGAAAAGATAACTTGCCGTGGGCAGAATCCAAACCTGCGACTTTCGGATAACGCGTTCCATGCTCTACCTCTGAGCTGGAACAACAGCTATCCCCCCAGCCACTTCATTGGGTATCTATGTCAGTTTAAACGTGGCAGTGTTAGTCAGCACGGCTAGTAACCATGGCGGTGAGTGTGGCACACTCTTTATGAGCCTCTTTGGTGTCACGTAGCACATGAACTTATTACTAACTGGCAGCCGACCAATAGTCGCCCATATACAACCTAGAGGCACCAAGTCTGCCAGTACAAGACCCTCCCTAATGATTAGGGAAACAAGTGTATACTGAAGGGCTCGTTTTTCGTGTTTTACACAATACTAATGAGATCTAACAGACAATAGTGCCAAGGAAGGTAAAGGGGAAGGTATTAGGCCAATAGTAGTGTTAATGAGATGACAGAAATGTGGTTGAAAAGATAACTTGCCACGGGCAGGATTCAAACCTGCGACTTTCGTATAACACGTTCGATGCTCTACCTCTGAGCTACAACGACAGCTATCCCCCCAGCCACTTTATTGGGGATGTATGTCAATTTAAACGTGGAAGTGTCAGTCAGCACTACTAGAAGCCATGGCGGTGAGTGTGGTACACTCTTTATGAGCCTGTTTGGCGTCACGTAGCACGTGAACTTATTACTAACTGGCAGCTGACCAATAGTCCCCCGTATACATCCTAAAGGCACTAAGTCTGCCAGTACGAGTCCCTCATTAATGTATAAGGGAAACAAGTGTATACTTAAGGGGTGGTTTTTTCATGTTTTACACAATAATAATGAGACTTAACGGACAATTATGCCAAGAAAGGTATAGGGGAAGTTACTATGCCAATTGTATTGTAAATGAGAAGAAAGAAAAGTGAATGAAAAGATAATTTTCCCTGGGCAGGATCCGAACCTGCGACCTTTGAATAACGTGTTCGATGCTCTACCACTGAGCTACCACGACAGCTATCCCCCCAGCCACATTATTGGGTATCTACGTCAATTTAAACGTGGGAGTGTCAGTCAGCGCTACTAGTAGCCATGGCAGAAAATGTGGCACACTTTTTTATGAGCTTGTTTGGCGTCACCTATCACGTGATTTTATTATTTACTGGCAGCTTGCCATTAATCCTCCATATACAACCTAAAGGCACCAAGTCTTCCAGTACGAGACCCTCGTTACTGAATAAGGGAAAAAAGTGTAAACTTAAGCGCTCGTTTTTTCGTGTTTTACACAATAATAATGAGATCTAACAGGCAATAATGCCAAGGAAGGTATAGGAGAAGTTATTAGGTCAATTGTAATGTAAATTAGAAGAAAGAAAAGTGGATGAAAAGATAACTTGCATTCAGCAGGATCCGAACCTGCGACCTTCGAATAACGCGTTCGATCCTCTACCACTGAGCTACCCCGACAGCTATTCCCCCGGATACTTTATTGGGTATGTATGTCTATTTAAACGTGGGAGTGTCAGTCAGCACTACTAGTAGCCTTGGCGGCGAGCGTGGCACACACTTTATGAGCCTGTTTGGCGTCACCTAGCACGTGAACCTATTACTGACTGGCAGCTGACCAATAATCTCTCCAATAAAATCTAAAGGCACCAAGTCTGCCAGTACGAGACCCTTGTTACTGAATAAAGGAAACAAGTGTATACCTAAGGGCTCGTTTTTTCGTGTTTTACACAATAATAATGAGATCTAACAGGAAATAATGCCAAGGAAGGTATAGGAAAAGTTATTAGGCCAATTGTAATGTAAATGAGAAGAAAGAAAGTAAAAGTAAATGAAAAGATGACTTGACATGGGGAGGATCCAAACCTGCGACCTTCGAATAACGCGTTCGATGCTGTACCACTGAGCTACCACGACAGCTATCCCCCCAGCCACTTTATTGGGTATCTATGTCAATTTAAACGTGGGAGTTTCAGTCAGCGCTACTAGTAGCCATTGCGGTGAGAGTGGCACACTCTTTATGAGCCTGTTTGGCGTCACGTAGCACGTGAACTTATTACTAACTGGCAGCTGACCAATAGTCGCCCGTATACAACCTAAAGGCACCAAGCCTGCTGGTACGAGAACTTCCTTAATGATTAAGGGAAACAAGTGTATACTTAAGGGGTGTTTTTTTGTGTTTTACACAACAATATTGAGACTTAACGGGCAATAATGCCAAAAAAGGTATAGGGGAAGTTATTATGCCAATTGTATTGTAATTGAGAAGAACGAAAAGTGGATGAAAAGATACCTTGCCTTTAGCAGGATCCGAACCTGCAACCTTCGAATATTGCGTTCGATGCTCTACCACTGAGCTACCAGGATAGCTATCCCCCCAGCCACTTTATTGGTTATTTATGTCATTTTAAGCGTACGAGTGTCACTCAGCGCTACTAGTAGCCATGGCAGCGAGTGTGGCACAATCTTTATGAGCCTTCCTGGTGTCACCTAGCACGTGAACCTATTACTGACTGGCAGCTGACCATTAATCCCCCCAATAAAACTTAAAGGCACCAAGTCTGCCAGTACGAGACCCTCGTTACTGAATAAGGGAAACACGTGTATACTTAAGAGCTCGTTTTTTCGTGTTTTACGCAATAATAATGAGATCTAACAGTCAATAATACCAAGGAAGGTATAGGGGAAGTTTTTAGGCCAATTGTAATGTAAATGAGAAGAAAGAAAAGTGGGTGAAAAGATAACTTGCCGTGGACAGGATCCGAACCTGCGACCTTCGAATAACGCGTTCAATCCTCTACCTCTGAGCTACCACGACAGCTATCCACCCAGCCAATTTATTGGGTATCTATGTCAATTTAAACGTGGAAGTGTCAGTCAGCGCTACTAGTAGCCATGGCGAGTGTGGCACACTCTTTATGAGCCTGTTTGGCGTCACGGATCACGCGAACCTATTACTAACTGGCAGCTGACCAATAGTCCCCCGTATAACACCTAAAGGCACAACGTCTACCAGTACGAGACTCTCGTTAATGAATAAGGGAATCAAGTGTACACTGAAAGGCTCATTTTTTGTGTTTTACACAATAATAATGAGCTCTAACAGACAATAATGCCAAGGAAGGTATAGGGGAAGTTTTTAGGCCAATTGTATTATGAATGAGAAGAAATAAAAGTGGGTGAAAAGATAACTTGCCGTGGGCAGGATCCAAACCTGCGACTTTCGGATAACGCGTTCCATGCTCTACCTCTGAGCTAGAACAACAGCTATCCCCCCAGCCACTTCATTGGGTATCTATGTCAGTTTAAACGTGGCAGTGTTAGTCAGCACTGCTAGTAACCATGGCGGTGAGTGTGGCACACTCTTTATGAGCCTCTTTGGTGTCACGTAGCACATGAACTTATTACTAACTGGCAGCCGACCAATAGTCGCCCTTATACAACCTAGAGGCACCAAGTCTGCCAGTACAAGACCCTCCTTAATGATTAGGGAAACAAGTGTATACTTAAGGGCTCGTTTTTCGTGTTTTACACAATACTAATGAGATCTAACAGACAATAGTGCCAAGGAAGGTAAAGGGGAAGGTATTAGGCCAATAGTAGTGTTAATGAGATGACAGAAATGTGGTTGAAAAGATAACTTGCCACGGGCAGGATTCAAACCTGCGACTTTCGAATAACACGTTCGATGCTCTACCTCTGAGCTACAACGACAGCTATCGCCCAGCCACTTTATTGGGGATGTATGTCAATTTAAACGTGGAAGTGTCAGTCAGCACTACTAGAAGCCATGGCGGTGAGTGTGGTACACTCTTTATGAGCCTGTTTGGCGTCACGTAGCACGTGAACTTATTACTAACTGGCAGCTGACCAATAGTCCCCCGTATACATCCTAAAGGCACTAAGGCTGCCAGTACGAGTCCCTCATTAATGTATAAGGGAAACAAGTGTATACTTAAGGGGTGGTTTTTTCATGTTTTACACAATAATAATGAGACTTAACGGACAATTATGCCAAGAAAGGTATAGGGGAAGTTACTATGCCAATTGTATTGTAAATGAGAAGAAAGAAAAGTGAATGAAAAGATAATTTTCCCTGGGCAGGATCCAAACCTGCGACCTTTGAATAACGTGTTCGATGCTCTACCACTGAGCTACCACGACAGCTATCCCCCCAGCCACATTATTGGGTATCTACGTCAATTTAAACGTGGGAGTGTCAGTCAGCGCTACTAGTAGCCATGGCAGAAAATGTGGCACACTTTTTTATGAGCTTGTTTGGCGTCACCTATCACGTGATTTCATTATTTACTGGCAGCTTGCCATTAATCCTCCATATACAACCTAAAGGCACCAAGTGTTCCAGTACGAGACCCTCGTTACTGAATAAGGGAAAAAAGTGTATACTTAAGCGCTCGTTTTTTCGTGTTTTACACAATAATAATGAGATCTAACAGGCAATAATGCCAAGGAAGGTATAGGAGAAGTTATTAGGTCAATTGTAATGTAAATTAGAAGAAAAAAAAGTGGATGAAAAGATAACTTGCATTCAGCAGGATCCGAACCTGCGACCTTCGAATAACGCGTTCGATCCTCTACCACTGAGCTACCCCGACAGCTATTCCCCCGGATACTTTATTGGGTATGTATGTCTATTTAAACGTGGGAGTGTCAGTCAGCACTACTAGTAGCCATGGCGGTGAGAGTGGCACACTCTTTATGAGCCTGTTTGGCGTCACGTAGCACGTGAACTTATTACTAACTGGCAGCTGACCAATAGTCGCCCGTATACAACCTAAAGGCACCAAGCCTGCCAGTACGAGAACTTCCTTAATGATTAAGGGAAACAAGTGTATACTTAAAGGCTCGTTTTTTCGTGTTTTACACAATATTAGTGAGATATAACAGATAATAATGCCAAGGAAGGTATAGGGGAAGTTATTATACCGATTGTATTGTAATTGAGAAGAAAGAAAAGTGGGTGAAAAGATAACTTTCCGTGGGCAGGATCCCAACCGGCGACCTTTGAATAACGTGTTCGATGCTGTACCACTTAGCTACCACGACAGCTATGCCCCCAGCAACTTTATTGGGTATCTATGTCAATTTAAACGTTGGATTGTCAGTCAGCACTACTAGTAGCCATGGCGGTGAGTGTGGCACACTCTTTATGAGCCTGTTTGGCGTCACGGATCACGTGAACTTATTACTAACTGGCAGCTGACCAATAGTCCCAATAGCTGACCAATAGAAAAGTGGATGAAATGATAACTTGCCTTCAGCAGCATCCGAACCTGCGACCTTCGAATAACGCATTCGATCCTCTACCACTGAGCTACTCCGACAGCTATCCACCCAGCCACTTTATTGGGTATCTATGTCAATTTAAACGTTGGAGTGTCAGTCAGCACTACTAGTAGCCATGGCGGTGAGTGTGGCACACTCTATATGAGCCTGTTGGGCGTCACGTCTCACTTGATTTTATTAATAAATAGCAGCTGACCAATACACCCCCGTATAACACCTAAAGGCACAAAGTCTACCAGTACGAGACTCTCGTTAATGAATAAGGGAATCAAGTGTACACTGAAAGGCTCGTTTTTTTGTGTTTTACACAATAATAATGAGACCTAAGAGTCAATATAGTCGAGGAAGGTATAGGGGAAGTTATTAGGTCAATTGTAATGTAAATGAGAAGAAAGAAAAGTGGATGAAAAGATGAATTGCCTTTCGCAGGATCCGAACATGCGACCTTCGAATAACGCATTCAATGCTCTACCACTAAGCTACCCCGACAGCTATTCCCCCAGCCACTTTATTGGGTATGTATGTCAATTTAAACGTGGCAGTGTCAGTCAGCGCGACTAGTAGCCATGGCATCGAGTGTGGCACACTCTTTAAGAGCCTGTTTGTTGTCAAGTAGCACGCGAACTTATTACTAACTGGCAGCTGACCGATAACCCCCCCTATACAGCCTAAAGGCACCAAGTCTTCCTGTACGAGACCTTTGTTACTGAATAAGGGAAACAAGTGTATACTCAAGGGCTTGTTTTTTGCGTGTTTTTGCACAATAATAATGAGATCTAACAGACAATAGTGCCAAGGAAAGTATAGGGGAAGTCATTAGGCCAATATTAGTGTTAATGAGATGAAAGAAAAGTGGTTGAAAAGATAACTTCCCACGGACAGGATTCAAAGCTGCGACTTTCGAATAACACGTTCGATGCTCTACCTCTGAGCTACAACGACAGCTGTCCCCCCAGCCACATTATTGAGCATCTATGTTAATTTAAACGTGGAAGTGTCAGTCAGCACTACTAGTAGCCATGGCGGTGAGTGTGGTACACTCTTTATGAGCCTGTTTGGCGTCACGTAGCACGTGAACTTATTACTAACAGGCAGCTGACCAATAGTCGCCCGTATACAACCTAAAGGCACCAAGCCTGCCAGTACGAGAACTTCCTTAATGATTAAGGGAAACAAGTGTATACTTAAAGGCTCGTTTTTTCGTGTTTTACACAATATTAGTGAGATATAACAGAAAATAATGCCAAGGAAGGTATAGGGGAAGTTATTATGCCGATTGTATTGTAATTGAGAAGAAAGAAAAGTGGGTGAAAAGATAACTTTCCGTGGGCAGGATCCGAACCTGCGACCTTTGAATAACGTGTTCGGTGCTCTACCACTGAGCTACCACGACAGCTATCCCCCAGCCACATTATTGGGTATCTACGTCAATTTAAACGTGGGAGTGTCAGTCAGCGCTACTAGTAGCCATGGCGAGTGTGGCACACTCTTTATAAGCCTGTTTGGCGTCACGGATCACGTGAACTTATTACTAACTGGCAGCTGACCAATAGTCCCCCGTATAACACCTAAAGGCACAAAGTCTACCAGTACGAGACTCTCGTTAATGAATAAGGGATTCGAGTGTACACTGAAAGGCTCGTTTTTTGTGTTTTACACAATAATAATAAGACCTAAGAGTGATTATTGTCAAGGAAAGTATCGTGGAAGTTATTAGGTCAATTGTAATGTAAATGAGAAGAAAGAAAAGTGGATGAAAAGATAACTTGCTTTCAGCAGGATCCGAACCTGCGACCTTCGAATAACGCATTCGATCCTCTACCACTGAGCTACTCCGACAGCTATTCCCCCAGATACTTTATTGGGTATGTATGTCAATTTAAACGTGGGAGTGTCAGTCAGCGCTACTAGTAGCCTTGGCGGCGAGCGTGGCACACACTTTATGAGCCTGTTTGGCGTCACCTAGCACGTGAACCTTTTACTGACTGGCAGCTGACCATTAATCCCCCCAATAAAACCTAAAGGCACCAAGTCTGCCAGTACGAGACCCTTGTTACTGAATAAAGGAAACAAGTGTATACCTAGGGGCTCGTTTTTTCGTGTTTTACACAGTAATAATGAGATCTAACAGGAAATAATGCCAAGGAAGGTATAGGAAAAGTTATTAGGCCAATTGTAATGTAAATGAGAAGAAAGAAAAGTAAATGAAAAGATGACTTGCCATGGGGAGGATCCAAACCTGCGACCTTCGAATAACGCGTTCGATGCTGTACCACTGAGCTACCACGACAGCTATCCCCCCAGCCACTTTATTGGGTATCTACGTCAATTTAAACGTGGGAGTGTCAGTCAGCGCTACTAGTAGCCATGGCGAGTGTGGCACACTCTTTATAAGCCTGTTTGGCGTCACGGATCACGTGAACTTATTACTAACTGGCAGCTGACCAATAGTCCCCCGTATAACACCTAAAGGCACAAAGTCTACCAGTACGAGACTCTCGTTAATGAATAAGGGAATCGAGTGTACACTGAAAGGCTCGTTTTTTGTGTTTTACACAATAATAATAAGACCTAAGAGTGATTATTGTCAAGGAAGGTATAGTGGAAGTTATTAGGTCAATTGTAATGTAAATGAGAAGAAAGAAAAGTGGATGAAAAGATAACTTGCTTTCAGCAGGATCCGAACCTGCGACCTTCGAAAAACGCATTCGATCCTCTACCACTGAGCTACTCCGACAGCTATTCCCCCAGCCACATTATTGAGCATCTATGTTAATTTAAACGTGGAAGTGTCAGTCAGCACTACTAGTAGCCATGGCGGTGAGTGTGGTACACTCTTTATGAGCCTGTTTGGCGTCACGTAGCACGTGAACTTATTACTAACAGGCAGCTGACCAATAGTCGCCCGTATACAACCTAAAGGCACCAAGCCTGCCAGTACGAGAACTTCCTTAATGATTAAGGGAAACAAGCGTATACTTAAAGGCTCGTTTTTTCGTGTTTTACACAATATTAGTGAGATATAACAGATAATAATGCCAAGGAAGGTATAGGGGAAGTTATTATGCCGATTGTATTGTAATTGAGAAGAAAGAAAAGTGGGTGAAAAGATAACTTTCCGTGGGCAGGATCCGAACCTGCGACCTTTGAATAACGTGTTCGGTGCTCTACCACTGAGCTACCACGACAGCTATCCCCCAGCCACATTATTGGGTATCTACGTCAATTTAAACGTGGGAGTGTCAGTCAGCGCTACTAGTAGCCATGGCGAGTGTGGCACACTCTTTATAAGCCTGTTTGGCGTCACGGATCACGTGAACTTATTACTAACTGGCAGCTGACCAATAGTCCCCCGCATAACACCTAAAGGCACAAAGTCTACCAGTACGAGAATCTCGTTAATGAATAAGGGATTCGAGTGTACACTGAAAGGCTCGTTTTTTGTGTTTTACACAATAATAATAAGACCTAAGAGTGATTATTGTCAAGGAAAGTATCGTGGAAGTTATTAGGTCAATTGTAATGTAAATGAGAAGAAAGAAAAGTGGATGAAAAGATAACTTGCTTTCAGCAGGATCCGAACCTGCGACCTTCGAATAACGCATTCGATCCTCTACCACTGAGCTACTCCGACAGCTATTCCCCCAGATACTTTATTGGGTATGTATGTCAATTTAAACGTGGGAGTGTCAGTCAGCGCTACTAGTAGCATTGGCGGCGAGCGTGGCACACACTTTATGAGCCTGTTTGGCGTCACCTAGCACGTGAACCTTTTACTGACTGGCAGCTGACCATTAATCCCCCCAATAAAACCTAAAGGCACCAAGTCTGCCAGTACGAGACCCTTGTTACTGAATAAAGGAAACACGTGTATACCTAGGGGCTCGTTTTTTCGTGTTTTACACAGTAATAATGAGATCTAACAGGAAATAATGCCAAGGAAGGTATAGGAAAAGTTATTAGGCCAATTGTAATGTAAATGAGAAGAAAGAAAAGTAAATGAAAAGATGACTTGCCATGGGGAGGATCCAAACCTGCGACCTTCGAATAACGCGTTCGATGCTGTACCACTGAGCTACCACGACAGCTATCCCCCCAGCCACTTTATTGGGTATCTATGTCAATTTAAACGTGGGAGTGTCAGTCAGCGCTACTAGTAGCCATGGCGAGTGTGGCACACTCTTTATAAGCCTGTTTGGCGTCACGGATCACGTGAACTTATTACTAACTGGCAGCTGACCAATAGTCCCCCGTATAACACCTAAAGGCACAAAGTCTACCAGTACGAGACTCTCGTTAATGAATAAGGGAATCGAGTGTACACTGAAAGGCTCGTTTTTTGTGTTTTACACAATAATAATAAGACCTAAGATTGATTATTGTCAAGGAAGGTATAGTGGAAGTTATTAGGTCAATTGTAATGTAAATGAGAAGAAAGAAAAGTGGATGAAAAGATAACTTGCTTTCAGCAGGATCCGAACCTGCGACCTTCGAAAAACGCATTCGATCCTCTACCACTGAGCTACTCCGACAGCTATTCCCCCAGATACTTTATTGGGTATGTATGTCAATTTAAACGTGGGAGTGTCAGTCAGCGCTACTAGTAGCCTTGGCGGCGAGCGTGGCACACACTTTATGAGCCTGTTTGGCGTCACCTAGCACCTGAACCTTTTACTGACTGGCAGCTGACCATTAATCCCCCCAATAAAACCTAAAGGCACCAAGTCTGCCAGTACGAGACCCTTGTTACTGAATAAAGAAAACAAGTGTATACTCAAGGGCTTCTTTTTCGTGTCTTACACAATATTAATGAGATCTAATACACAATAATGCCAAGGAAAGTATAGGGGAAGTTATTAGGCCAGTTGTAATGTAAATGAGAAGAAAGAAAACTGGATGAAAAGATGACTTGCCATGGGGAGGATCCGAACCTGCGACCTTCGAAAAACGCGTTCGATGCTGTACCACTGAGCTACCACGACAGCTATCCCCCCAGCCACTTTATTGGGTATCTATGTCAATTAAACGTGGGAGTTTCAGTCAGCGCTACTAGTAGCCATGACGGTGAGAGTGGCAAACTCTTTATGAGCCTGTTTGGCGTCACGTAGCACGTGAACTTATTACTCACTGGCAGCTTACCAATAGTCGCCCGTATACAACCTAAAGGCACCAAGTCTTCCAGAACGAGACTCTCCTTAATGATTAAGGGAAACAAGTGTATACTTAAGGGCTCGTTTTTTCGTGTTTTACACAATATTAGTGAGATATAACAGATAATAAAGCCAAGGAAGGTATAGGGAAAGTTATTACGCCGATTGTATTGTAATTGAGAAGAAAGAAAGTGGGTGAAAAGATAACTTTCCTTGGGCAGGATCCGAACCTGCGACCTTTGAATAACGTGTTCGATGCTGTACCACTTAGCTACCACCACAGCTATCCCCCAGCCACATTATTGGGTATCTACGTCAATTTAAACGTGGGAGTGTCAGTCAGTGCTACTAGTAGCCATGGCAGCAAATGTGGCACACTTTTTATGAGCTTGTTTGGCGTCACGTATCACGTGATTTCATTAATGACTGGCAGCTCGCCAATAACCCTCCATATACAACCTAAAGGCACCAAGTCTTCCATTACGAGACCCTCGTTACTGAATAAGGGAAACAAGTGTATACTAAAGGGCTTGTTTTTTCGTGTTTTACACAATAATAATGAGATCTAACAGGCAATAATGCCAAGGAAGGTATAGGAGAAGTTATTAGGCCATTTTAAATGTAAATGAGAAGAAAGAAAAACGGATGAAAAGATAACTTGCCTTCAGCCGGATCCGAACCTGCGACCTTAAACAACGCGTTCGATCCTCTACCACTGAGCTACCCCGAACACTATTCCCCCAGGTACTTTATTGGGAATGTATGTCAATTTAAACGTGGGAGTGTCAGTCAGCGCTACTAGTAGCCTTGGCGGCGAGCATGGCACACACTTTATGAGCCTGTTTGGCGTCACCTAGCACGTGAACCTATTTTTGACTGGCAGCTGACCAATAATTCCCCCAATAAAACCTAAAGGCACCAAGTCTGCCAGTACGAGACCCTTGTTACTGAATAAAGGAAACAAGTGTATACTCAAGGGCTTGTTTTTCCTGTTTTACACAATATAATGAGATCTAATAGACAATAATGCCAAGGAAAGAATAGGGGAAGTTATTAGGCCAATTGTAATGTAAAAGAGAAGAAAGAAAAGTGGGTGAAAAGATGGCTTGCCATGGGGAGGATCCCACCCTGCGACCTTGGAATAACGCGTTCGATGCTCTACCAATGAGCTACCACGACAGCTATCCCCCCAGCCACATTATTGGGTATCTATGTCAATTTAAACGTGGGAGTTTCAGGCAGCGCTACTAGTAGCCATGGCGGTGAGAGTGGCACACACTTTATGAGCCTGTTTGGCGTCACGTAGCACGTGAACTTATTACTAACTGGCAGCTGACCAATAGTCCCCCGTATACAATTTAAAGGCACTAAGTCTGCCAGTACGAGACCCTCGTTAATGAATAAGAGAAACAAGTGTATACTTAAGGGGTGCTTTTTTGTGTTTTAAACAATATTATGAGACTTAACGGGCAATAATGGCAAGAACGGTATAGGGGAAGTAAATATGCCAATTGTATTGTAAATGAGAAGAAGGAAAAGTGGATGAAAAGATCATTCCATGGGCAGGATCCGAACCTGCAACCATTGAATAACGTGTTCGATGCTGTACTACTTAGCTACCACGACAGCTATGCCCCCCGCCACTTTATTGGCTATCTATGTCAATTTAAACGTGGGAGTGTCAGTCAGCACTACTAGTAGCCATTGCGGTGAGTGTGGCACACTCTTTATGAGCCTGTTTGGCGTCACGTAGCACGTGAACCTATTACTAACTGGCAGCTGACCAATAGTCCCCCGTGTACAACCTAAAGGCACTAAGTCTGCCAGTACGAGACCCTCGTTATTGAATGGGGGAAACAAGTGTATACTTAAGGGGTGTTTTTTTGTGTTTTACACAACAATATTGAGACTTAACGGGCAATAATGCCAAAAAAGGTATAGGGGAAGTTATTATGCCAATTGTATTGTAATTGAGAAGAACGAAAAGTGGATGAAAAGATACCTTGCCTTTAGCAGGATCCGAACTTGCAACCTTCGAATATTGCGTTCGATGCTCTACCACTGAGCTACCAGGATAGCTATCCCCCCAGCCAATTTATTGGTTATTTATGTCATTTTAAACGTGCGAGTGTCACTCAGCGCTACTAGTAGCCATGGCAGCGAGTGTGGCATAATCTTTATGAGCCTGCCTGGTGTCACCTAGCACGTGAACCTATTACTGACTGGCAGCTGACCATTAATCCCCCCAATAAAACTTTAAGGCACCAAGTCTGCCAGTACAAGACCCTCGTTACTGAATAAGGGAAACACGTGTATACTTAAGAGCTCGTTTTTTCGTGTTTTACGCAATAATAATGAGATCTAACAGTCAATAATACCAAGGAAGGTATAGGGGAAGTTTTTAGGCCAATTGTAATGTAAATGAGAAGAAAGAAAAGTGGGTGAAAAGATAACTTGCCGTGGACAGGATCCGAACCTGCGACCTTCGAATAACGCGTTCAATCCTCTACCTCTGAGCTACCACGACAGCTATCCACCCAGCCACTTTATTGGGTATCTATGTCAATTTAAACGTGGAAGTGTCAGTCAGCGCTACTAGTAGCCATGGCGAGTGTGGCACACTCTTTATGAGCCTGTTTGGCGTCACGGATCACGCGAACCTATTACTAACTGGCAGCTGACCAATAGTCCCCCGTATAACACCTAAAGGCACAACGTCTACCAGTACGAGACTCTCGTTAATGAATAAGGGAATCAAGTGTACACTGAAAGGCTCATTTTTTGTGTTTTACACAATAATAATGAGTTTAACAGACAATAATGCCAAGGAAGGTATAGGGGAAGTTTTTAGGCCAATTGTATTATGAATGAGAAGAAATAAAAGTGGGTGAAAAGATAACTTGCCGTGGGCAGGATCCAAACCTGCGACTTTCGGATAACGCGTTCCATGCTCTACCTCTGATCTAGAACAACAGCTATCCCCCCAGCCACTTCATTGGGTATCTATGTCAGTTTAAACGTGGCAGTGTCAGTCAGCACTGCTAGTAACCATGGCGGTGAGTGTGGCACACTCTTTATGAGCCTCTTTGGCGTCACGTAGCACATGAACTTATTACTAACTGGCAGCTGACCAATAGTCGCCCATATACAACCTAGAGGCACCAAGTCTGCCAGTACAAGACCCTCCTTAATGATTAGGGAAACAAGTGTAGACTTAAGGGCTCGTTTTTCGTGTTTTACACAATATTAATGAGATCTAACAGACAATAGTGCCAAGGAAGGTATAGGGGAAGGTATTAGGCCAATAGTAGTGTTAATGAGATGACAGAAAAGTGGTTGAAAAGATAACTTGCCAGGGGCAGGATTCAAACCTGCGACTTTCGAATAACAAGTTCGATGCTCTTCCTCTGAGCTACAACGACAGCTATCCCCCCAGCCACTTTATTGGGGATCTATGTCAATTTAAACGTGGAAGTGTCAGTCAGCACTACTAGAAGCCATGGCGGTGAGTGTGGTACACTCTTTATGAGCCTGTTTGGCGTCACGTAGCACGTGAACTTATTACTAACTGGCAGCTGACCAATAGTCCCCCGTATACATCCTAAAGGCACTAAGTCTGCCAGTACGAGTCCCTGGTTAATGTATAAGGGAAACAAGTGTATTCTTAAGGGGTGGTTTTTTCATGTTTTACACAATAATAATGAGACTTAACGGACAATTATGCCAAGAAAGGTATAGGGGAAGTTACTATGCCAATTGTATTGTAAATGAGAAGAAAGAAAAGTGAATGAAAAGATAATTTATTTTCCATGGGCAGGATCCGAACCTGCGACCTTCGAATAACGTGTTCGATGCTCTACCACTGAGCTACCACGACAGCTATCCCCCCAGCCACATTATTGGGTATCTACGTCAATTTAAACGTGGGAGTGTCAGTCAGCGCTACTAGTAGCCATGGCAGAAAATGTGGCACACTTTTTTATGAGCTTGTTTGGCGTCACGTATCACGTGATTTTATTATTTACTGGCAGCTTGCCATTAATCCTCCATATACAACCTAAAGGCACCAAGTCTTCCAGTACGAGACCCTCGTTACTGAGTAAGGGAAAAAAGTGTATACTTAAGGGCTCGTTTTTTCGTGTTTTACACAATAATAATGAGATCTAACAGGCAATAATGCCAAGGAAGGTATAGGAGAAGTTATTAGGCCAATTCTAATGTAAATTAGAAGAAAGAAAAGTGGATGAAAAGATAACTTGCATTCAGCAGGATCCGAACCTGCGACCTTCGAATAACGCGTTCGATCCTCTACCACTGAGCTACCACGACAGCTATCCCCCCAACCACTTTATTGGGTATCTATGTCAATTTAAACGTGGGAGTTTCAGTCAGCGCTACTAGTAGCCATGGCGGTGAGAGTGGTACACTCTTTATGAGCCTGTTTGGCGTCACGTAGCACGTGAACTTATTACTAACTGGCAGCTGACCAATAGTCGCCCGTATACAACCTAAAGGCACCAAGCCTGCCAGTACGAGAACTTCCTTAATGATTAAGGGAAACAAGTGTATACCTAAAGGCTCGTTTTTTCGTGTTTTACACAATATTAGTGAGATATAACAGATAATAATGCCAAGGAAGGTATAGGGGAAGTTATTATGCCGATTGTATTGTAATTGAGAAGAAAGAAAAGTGGGTGAAAAGATAATTTTCCGTGGGCAGGATCCCAACCTGCGACCTTTGAATAACGTGTTCGATGCTGTACCACATTGCTACCACGACAGCTATGCCCCCAGCAACTTTATTGGGTATCTATGTCAATTTAAACGTTGGATTGTCAGTCAGCACTACTAGTAGCCATGGCGGTGAGTGTGGCACACTCTTTATGAGCCTGTTTGGCGTCACGGATCACGTGAACTTATTACTAACTGGCAGCTGACCAATAGTCCCAATAGCTGACCAATAGAAAAGTGGATGAAAAGATAACTTGCCTTCAGCAGGATCCGAACCTGCGACCTTCGAATAACGCATTCGATCCTCTACCACTGAGCTACTCCGACAGCTATCCACCCAGCCACTTTATTGGGTATCTATGTCAATTTAAACGTTGGAGTGTCAGTCAGCACTACTAGTAGCCATGACGGTGAGTGTGGCACTCTCTATATGAGCCTGTTGGGCGTCACGTCTCACTTGATTTTATTAATAAATAGCAGCTGACCAATAGACCCCCGTATAACACCTAAAGGCACAAAGTCTACCAGTACGAGACTCTCGTTAATGAATAAGGGAATCAAGTGTACACTGAAAGGCTCGTTTTTTTGTGTTTTACACAATATTAATGAGACCTAAGAGTCAATAATGTCGAGGAAGGTATAGGGGAAGTTATTAGGTCAATTGTAATGTAAATGAGAAGAAAGAAAAGTGGATGAAAAGATGAATTGCCTTTCGCAGGATGCGAACCTGCGACCTTCGAATAACGCGTTCAATGCTCTACCACTAAGCTACCCCGACAGCTATTCCCCCAGCCACTTTATTGGGTATGTATGTCAATTTAAACGTGGCAGTGTCAGTCAGCGCGACTAGTAGCCATGGCTTCGAGTGTGGCACACTCTTTAAGAGCCTGTTTGTTGTCAAGTAGCACGCGAACTTATTACTAACTGGCAGCTGACCGATAACCCCCCCTATACAGCCTAAAGGCACCAAGTCTTCCTGTACGAGACCTTTGTTACTGAATAAGGGAAACAAGTGTATACTCAAGGGCTTGTTTTTTGCGTGTTTTTGCACAATAATAATGAGATCTAACAGACAATAGTGCCAAGGAAAGTATAGGGGAAGTCATTAGGCCAATATTAGTGTTAATGAGATGAAAGAAAAGTGGTTGAAAAGATAACTTGCCACGGGCAGGATCCGAACCTGCGACCTATGAATAACGTGTTCGATGCTCTACCACTGAGCTACCACGACAGCTATCCCCCAGCCACATTATTGGGTATCTACGTCAATTTAAACGTGGGAGTGTCAGTCAGCGCTACTAGTAGCCATGGCGAGTGTGGCACACTCTTTATAAGCCTGTTTGGCGTCACGGATCACGTGAACTTATTACTAACTGGCAGCTGACCAATAGTCCCCCGTATAACACCTAAAGGCACAAAGTCTACCAGTACGAGACTCTCGTTAATGAATAAGGGAATCGAGTGTACACTGAAAGGCTCGTTTTTTGTGTTTTACACAATAATAATAAGACCTAAGAGTGATTATTGTCAAGGAAGGTATAGTGGAAGTTATTATGTCAATTGTAATGTAAATGAGAAGAAAGAAAAGTGGATGAAAAGATAACTTGCCTTCAGCAGGATCCGAACCTGCGACCTTCGAATAACGCATTCGATCCTCTACCACTGAGCTACTCCGACAGCTATTCCCCCAGATACTTTATTGGGTATGTATGTCAATTTGAACGTGGGAGTGTCAGTCAGCGCTACTAGTAGCCTTGGCGGCGAGCGTGGCACACACTTTATGAGCCTGTTTGGCGTCACCTAGCACGTGAACCTTTTACTGACTGGCAGCTGACCATTAATCCCCCCAATAAAACCTAAAGGCACCAAGTCTGCCAGTACGAGACCCTTGTTACTGAATAAAGAAAACAAGTGTATACTCAAGGGCTTGTTTTTCGTGTCTTACACAATATTATTGAGATCTAATAGACAATAATGCCAAGGAAAGTATAGGGGAAGTTATTAGGCCAGTTGTAATGTAAATGAGAAGAAAGAAAACTGGATGAAAAGATGACTTGCCATGGGGAGGATCCGAACCGGCGACCTTCGAAAAACGCGTTCGATGCTGTACCACTGAGCTACCACGACAGCTATCCCCCCAGCCACTTTATTGGGTATCTATGTCAAGTAAACGTGGGAGTTTCAGTCAGCGCTACTAGTAGCCATGACGGTGAGAGTGGCAAACTCTTTATGAGCCTGTTTGGCGTCACGTAGCACGTGAACTTATTACTCACTGGCAGCTTACCAATAGTCGCCCATATACAACCTAAAGGCACCAAGTCTTCCAGAACGAGACTCTCCTTAATGATTAAGGGAAACAAGTGTATACTTAAGGGCTCGTTTTTCCGTGTTTTACACAATATTAGTGAGATATAACAGATAATAAAGCCAAGGAAGGTATAGGGGAAGTTATTACGCCGATTGTATTGTAATTGAGAAGAAAGAAAGTGGGTGAAAAGATAACTTTCCTTGGGCAGGATCCGAACCTGCGACCTTTGAATAACGTGTTCGATGCTGTACCACTTAGCTACCACCACAGCTATCCCCCAGCCACATTATTGGGTATCTACGTCAATTTAAACGTGGGAGTGTCAGTCAGTGCTACTAGTAGCCATGGCAGCAAATGTGGCACACTTTTTATGAGCTTGTTTGGCGTCACGTATCACGTGATTTCATTAATGACTGGCAGCTCGCCAATAATCCTCCATATACAACCTAAAGGCACCAAGTCTTCCATTACGAGACCCTCGTTACTGAATAAGGGAAACAAGTGTATACTAAAGGGCTTGTTTTTTCGTGTTTTACACAAAAATAATGAGATCTAACAGGCAATAATGCCAAGGAAGGTATAGGAGAAGTTATTAGGCCATTTTAAATGTAAATGAGAAGAAAGAAAAATGGATGAAAAGATAACTTGCCTTCAGCAGGATCCGAACCTGCGACCTTCGAACAACGCGTTCGATCCTCTACCACTGAGCTACCCCGAACACTATTCCCCCAGGTACTTTATTGGGAATGTATGTCAATTTAAACGTGGGAGTGTCAGTCAGAGCTACTAGTAGCCTTGGTGGCGAGCGTGGCACACTTTATGAGCCTGTTTGGCGTCACCTAGCACGTGAACCTATTTTTGACTGGCAGCTGACCAATAATTCCCCCAATAAAACCTAAAGGCACCAAGTCTGCCAGTACGAGACCCTTGTTACTGAATAAAGGAAACAAGTGTATACTCAAGGGCTTGTTTTTCCTGTTTTACACAATATAATGAGGTCTAATAGACAATAATGCCAAGGAAAGAATAGGGGAAGTTATTAGGCCAATTGTAATGTAAATGAGAAGAAAGAAAAGTGGGTGAAAAGATGACTTGCCATGGGGAGGATCCCAACCTGCGACCTTGGAATAACGCGTTCGATGCTCTACCAATGAGCTACCACGACAGCTATCCCCCCAGCCACATTATTGGGTATCTATGTCAATTTAAACGTGGGAGTTTCAGGCAGCGCTACTAGTAGCCATGGCGGTGAGAGTGGCACACAATTTATGAGCCTGTTTGGCGTCACGTAGCACGTGAACTTATTACTAACTGGCAGCTGACCAATAGTCCCCCGTATACAATTTAAAGGCACTAAGTCTGCCAGTACGAGACCCTCGTTAATGAATAAGGGAAACAAGTGTATACTTAAGGGGTGCTTTTTTGTGTTTTTAACAATATTAATGAGACTTAACGGGCAATAATGGCAAGAAAGGTATAGGGGAAGTAAATATGCCAAGTGTATTGTAAATGAGAAAAAGGAAAAGTGGATGAAAAGATCATTCCATGGGCAGGATCCGAACCTGCAACCATTGAATAACGTGTTCGATGCTGTACCACTTAGCTACCACGACAGCTATGCCCCCCGCCACTTTATTGGCTATCTATGTCAATTTAAACGTGGGAGTGTCAGTCAGCACTACTAGTAGCCATTGCGGTGAGTGTGGCACACTCTTTATGAGCCTGTTTGGCGTCACGTAGCACGTGAACCTATTACTAACTGGCAGCTGACCAATAGTCCCCCGTGTACAACCTAAAGGCACTAAGTCTGCCAGTACGAGACCCTCGTTATTGAATAGGGGAAACAAGTGTATACTTAAGGGGTGGTTTTTTGTGTTTTACACAACAATATTGAGACTTAACGGGCAATAATGCCAAAAAAGGTATAGGGGAAGTTATTATGCCAATTGTATTGTAATTGAGAAGAACGAAAAGTGGATGAAAAGATACCTTGCCTTTAGCAGGATCCGAACCTGCAACCTTCGAATATTGCGTTCGATGCTCTACCACTGAGCTACCAGGATAGCTATCCCCCAGCCACTTTATTGGTTATTTATGTCATTTTAAACGTGCGAGTGTCACTCAGCGCTACTAGTAGCCATGGCAGCGAGTGTGGCACAATCTTTATGAGCCTGCCTGGTGTCACCTAGCACGTGAACCTATTACTGACTGGCAGCTGACCATTAATCCCCCCAATAAAACTTAAAGGCACCAAGTCTGCCAGTACAAGACCCTCGTTACTGAATAAGGGAAACACGTGTATACTTAAGAGCTCGTTTTTTCGTGTTTTACGCAATAATAATGAGATCTCACAGTCAATAATACCAAGGAAGGTATAGGGGAAGTTTTTAGGCCAATTGTAATGTAAATGAGAAGAAAGAAAAGTGGGTGAAAAGATAACTTGCCGTGGACAGGATCCGAACCTGCGACCTTCGAATAACGCGTTCAATCCTCTACCTCTGAGCTACCACGACAGCTATCCACCCAGCCACTTTATTGGGTATCTATGTCAATTAAAACGTGGAAGTGTCAGTCAGCGCTACTAGTAGCCATGGCGAGTGTGGCACACTCTTTATGAGCCTGTTTGGCGTCACGGATCACGCGAACCTATTACTAACTGGCAGCTGACCAATAGTCCCCCGTATAACACCTAAAGGCACAACGTCTACCAGTACGAGACTCTCGTTAATGAATAAGGGAATCAAGTGTACACTGAAAGGCTCATTTTTTGTGTTTTACACAATAATAATGAGCTCTAACAGACAATAATGCCAAGGAAGGTATAGGGGAAGTTTTTAGGCCAATTGTATTATGAATGAGAAGAAATAAAAGTGGGTGAAAAGATAACTTGCCGTAGGCAGGATCCAAACCTGCGACTTTCGGATAACGCGTTCCATGCTCTACCTCTGAGCTAGAACAACAGCTATCCCCCCAGCCACTTCATTGGGTATCTATGTCAGTTTAAACGTGGCAGTGTCAGTCAGCACTGCTAGTAACCATGGCGGTGAGTGTGGCACACTCTTTATGAGCCTCTTTGGCGTCACGTAGCACATGAACTTATTACTAACTGGCAGCCGACCAATAGTCGCCCATATACAACCTAGAGGCACCAAGTCTGCCAGTACAAGACCCTCCTTAATGATTAGGGAAACAAGTGTATACTTAAGGGCTCGTTTTTCGTGTTTTACACAATATTAATGAGATCTAACAGACAATAGTGCCAAGGAAGGTATAGGGGAAGGTATTAGGCCAATAGTAGTGTTAATGAGATGACAGAAAAGTGGTTGAAAAGATAACTTGCCACGGGCAGGATTCAAACCTGCGACTTTCGAATAACACGTTCGATGCTCTACCTCTGAGCTACAACAACAGCTATCCCCCCAGCCACTTTATTGGGGATCTATGTCAATTTAAACGTGGAAGTGTCAGTCAGCACTACTAGAAGCCATGGCGGTGAGTGTGGTACACTCTTTATGAGCCTGTTTGGCGTCACGTAGCACGTGAACTTATTACTATCTGGCAGCTGACCAATAGTCCCCCGTATACATCCTAAAGGCACTAAGTCTGCCAGTACGAGTCCCTGGTTAATGTATAAGGGAAACAAGTGTATCCTTAAGGGGTGGTTTTTTCATGTTTACACAATAACAATGAGACTTCACGGACAATTATGCCAAGAAAGGTATAGGGGAAGTTACTATGCCAATTGTATTGTAAATGAGAAGAAAGAAAAGTGAATGAAAAGATAATTTTCCATGGGCAGGATCCAAACCTGCGACCTTTGAATAACGTGTTCGATGCTCTACCACTGAGCTACCACGACAGCTATCCCCCCAGCCACATTATTGGGTATCTACGTCAATTTAAACGTGGGAGTGTCAGTCAGCGCTACTAGTAGCCATGGCAGAAAATGTGGCACACTTTTTTATGAGCTTGTTTGGCGTCACGTATCACGTGATTTTATTATTTACTGGCAGCTTGCCAATAATCATCCATATACAACCTAAAGGCACCAAGTCTTCCAGTACGAGACCCTCGTTACTGAATAAGGGAAAAAGTGTATACTTAAGGGCTCGTTTTTTCGTGTTTTACACAATAATAATGAGATCTAACAGGCGATAATGCCAAGGAAGGTATAGGAGAAGTTATTAGGCCAATTGTAATGTAAAGTAGAAGAAAGAAAAGTGGATGAAAAGATAACTTGCATTCAGCAGGATCCGAACCTGCGACCTTCAAATAACGCGTTCGATCCTCTACTTTATTGGGTATCTATGTCAATTTAAACGTGGGAGTTTCAGTCAGCGCTACTAGTAGCCATGGCGGTGAGAGTGGCACACTCTTTATGAGCCTGTTTGGCGTCACGTAGCACGTGAACTTATTACTAACTGGCAGCTGACCAATAGTCGCCCGTATACAACCTAAAGGCACCAAGCCTGCCAGTACGAGAACTTCCTTAATGATTAAGGGAAACAAGTGTATACCTAAAGGCTCGTTTTTTCGTGTTTTACACAATATTAGTGAGATATAACAGATAATAATGCCAAGGAAGGTATAGGGGAAGTTATTATGCCGATTGTATTGTAATTGAGAAGAAAGAAAAGTGGGTGAAAAGATAACTTTCCGTGGGCAGGATCCCAACCTGCGACCTTTGAATAACGTGTTTGATGCTGTACCACTTAGCTACCACGACAGCTATCCCCCAGCAACTTTATTGGGTATCTATGTCAATTTAAACGTTGGATTGTCAGTCAGCACTACTAGTAGCCATGGCGGTGAGTGTGGCACACTCTTTATGAGCCTGTTTGGCGTCACGGATCACGTGAACTTATTACTAACTGGCAGCTGACCAATAGTCCCAATAGCTGACAAATAGAAAAGTGGATGAAAAGATAACTTGCCTTCAGCAGGATCCGAACCTGCGACCTTCGAATAACGCATTCGATCCTCTACCACTGAGCTACTCCGACAGCTATCCACCCAGCCACTTTATTGGGTATCTATGTCAATTTAAACGTTGGAGTGTCAGTCAGCACTACTAGTAGCCATGGCGGTGAGTGTGGCACACTCTATATGAGCCTGTTGGGCGTCACGTCTCACTTGATTTGATTAATAAATAGCAGCTGACCAATAGACCCCCGTATAACACCTAAAGGCACAAAGTCTACCAGTACGAGACTCTCGTTAATGAATAAGGGAATCAAGTGTACACTGAAAGGCTCGTTTTTTTGTGTTTTACACAATAATAATGAGACCTAAGAGTCAATATTGTCGGGAAAGGTATAGGGGAAGTTATTAGGTCAATTGTAATGTAAATGAGAAGAAAGAAAAGTGGATGAAAAGATGAATTGCCTTTCGCAGGATCCAAACCTGCGACCTTCGAATAACGCGTTCAATGCTCTACCACTAAGCTACCCCGACAGCTATTCCCCCAGCCACTTTATTGGGTATGTATGTCAATTTAAACGTGGCAGTGTCAGTCAGCGCGACTAGTAGCCATGGCTTCGAGTGTGGCACACCCTTTAAGAGCCTGTTTGTTGTCAAGTAGCACGCGAACTTATTACTAACTGGCAGCTGACCGATAACCCCCCCTATACAGCCTAAAGGCACCAAGTCTTCCTGTACGAGACCTTTGTTACTGAATAAGGGAAACAATTGTATACTCAAGGGCTTGTTTTTTGCGTGTTTTTGCACATTAATAATGAGATCTAACAGACAATAGTGCCAAGAAAAGTATAGGGGAAGTCATTAGGCCAATATTAGTGTTAATGAGATGAAAGAAAAGTGGTTGAAAAGATAACTTGCCACGGGCAGGATTCAAAGCTGCGACTTTCGAATAACACGTTCGATGCTCTACCTCTGAGCTACAACGACAGCTGTCCCCCCAGCCACATTATTGAGTATCTATGTTAATTTAAACATGAAAGTGTCAGTCAGCACTACAAGTAGCCATGGCGGTGAGTGTGGTACACTCTTTATGAGCCTGTTTGGCGTCACGTAGCACGTGAACTTATTACTAACTGGCAGCTGACCAATAGTCGCCCGTATACAACCTAAAGGCACCAAGCCTGCCAGTACGAGAACTTCCTTAATGATTAAGGGAAACGAGTGTATACTAAAGGGCTTGTTTTTTCGTGTTTTACACAGTAATAATGAGAACTAACAGGCAATAATGCCAAGGAAGGTATTGGAGAAGTTATTAGGCCATTTTAAATGTAAATGAGAAGAAAGAAAAATGGATGAAAAGATAACTTGCCTTCAGCAGGATCCGAACCTGCGACCTTCGAACAACGCGTTCGATCCTCTACCACTGAGCTACCCCGACAACTATTCCCCCAGGTACTTTATTGGGAATGTATGTCAATTTAAACGTGGGAGTGTCAGTCAGCGCTACTAGTAGCCTTGGCGGCGAGCGTGGCACACACTTTATGAGCCTGTTTGGCATCATCTAGCTTGTGAACCTATTTCCTCCATATACAACCTAAAGGCACCAAGTCTGCCAGTACGAGACCCTCGTTAATGTATAAGGAAAACAAGTGTATACTTAAGGGGTGGTTTTTTCGTGTTTAACACAATATTAATGAGACTTAACGGACAATTATGCCAAGAAAGGTATAGGGAAAGTTATTATGCCAATTGTATTGTAAATGAGAAGAAAGAAAAGTGAATGAAAAGATAATTTTCCATGGGCAGGATCCGAACCTGCGACCTTTGAATAACGTGTTCGATGCTCTACCACTGAGCTACCACGACAGCTATCCCCCAGCCACATTATTGGGTATCTACGTCAATTTAAACGTGGGAGTGTCAGTCAGCGCTACTAGTAGCCATGGCGAGTGTGGCACACTCTTTATAAGCCTGTTTGGCGTCACGGATCACGTGAACTTATTACTAACTGGCAGCTGACAAATAGTCCCCCGTATAACACCTAAAGGCACAAAGTCTACCAGTACGAGACTCTCGTTATTCAATAAGGAAATCGAGTGTACACCGAAAGGCTCGTTTTTTGTGATTTACACAATAATAATAAGACCTAAGAGTGAATATTGTCAAGGAAGGTATAGTGGAAGTTATTAGGTCAATTGTAATGTAAATGAGAAGAAAGAAAAGTGGATGAAAAGATAACTTGCCTTCAGCAGGATCCGAACCTGCGACCTTCGAATAACGCATTCGATCCTCTACCACTGAGCTACTCCGACAGCTATTCCCCCAGATACTTTATTGGGTATATATGTCAATTTAAACGTGGGAGTGTTAGTCAGCGCTACTAGTAGCCTTGGCGGCGAGCGTGGCACACACTTTATGAGCCTGTTTGGCGTCACCTAGCACGTGAACCTTTTACTGACTGGCAGCTGACCATTAATCCCCCCAATAAAACCTAAAGGCACCAAGTCTGCCAGTACGAGACCCTTGTTACTGAATAAAGGAAACAAGTGTATACTCAAGGGCTTGTTTTTCGTGTTTTACACAATATTAATGAGATCTAATAGACAATAATGCCAAGTAAAGTATAGGGGAAGTTATTAGGCCAGTTGTAATGTAAATGAGAAGAAAGAAAACTGGATGAAAAGATGACTTGCCATGGGGAGGATCCGAACCTGCGACCTTCGAAAAACGCGTTCGATGCTGTACCACTGAGCTACCACGACAGCTATCCCCCCAGCCACTTTATTGGGTATCTATGTCAATTAAACGTGGGAGTTTCAGTCAGCGCTACTAGTAGCCATGACGGTGAGAGTGGCAAACTCTTTATGAGCCTGTTTGGCGTCACGTAGCACGTGAAATAATTACTCACTAGAAGCTGACCAATAGTCGCCCGTATACAACCTAAAGGCACCAAGTCTTCCAGAACGAGACTCTCCTTAATGATTAAGGGAAACAAGTGTATACTTAAGGGCTCGTTTTTTCGTGTTTTACACAATATTAGTGAGATATAACAGATAATAAAGCCAAGGAAGGTATAGGGGAAGTTATTACGCTGATTGTATTGTAATTGAGAAGAAAGAAAGTGGGTGAAAAGATAACTTTTCTTGGGCAGGATCCGAACCTGCGACCTTTGAATAACGTGTTCGATGCTGTACCACTTAGCTACCACCACAGCTATCCCCCAGCCACATTATTGGGTATCTACGTCATTTTAAACGTGGGAGTGTCAGTCAGTGCTACTAGTAGCCATGACAGCAAATGTGGCACACTTTTTATGAGCTTGTTTGGCGTCACAGATCACGTGATTTCATTAATGACTGGGAGCTGGCCAATATTCCTCCATATACAACCTAAAGGCACCAAGTCTTTCATTACGAGACCCTCGTTACTGAATAAGGGAAACAAGTGTATACTAAAGGGCTTGTTTTTTCGTGTTTTACACAATAATAATGAGATCTAACAGGCAATAATGCCAAGGAAGGTATAGGAGAAGTTATTAGGCCATTTTAAATGTAAATGAGAAGAAAGAAAAATGGATGAAAAGATAAATTGCCTTCAGCAGGATTCGAACCTGCGACCTTCGAACAACGCGTTCGATCCTCTACCACTGAGCTACCCCGACAACTATTCCCCCAGGTACTTTATTGGGAATGTATGTCAATTTAAACGTGGGAGTGTCAGTCAGCGCTACTAGTAGCCTTGGCGGCGAGCGTGGCACACACTTTATGAGCCTGTTTGGCGTCACCTAGCACGTGAACCTATTTTTGACTGGCAGCTGACCAATAATTCCCCCAATAAAACCTAAAGGCACCAAGTCTGCCAGTACGAGACCCTTGTTACTGAATAAAGGAAACAAGTGTATACTCAAGGGCTTGTTTTTCCTGTTTTACACAATATAATGAAATCTAATAGACAATAATGCCAAGGAAAGAATAGGGGAAGTTATTGGGCCAATTGTAATGTAAATGAGAAGAAAGAAAAGTGGATGAAAAGATGACTTGCCATGGGGAGGATCCGAACCTGCGACCTTCGAATAACGCGTTCGATGCTGTACCACTGAGCTACCACGACAGCTATCCACCCAGCCACTTTATTGGGTATCTTTGTCAATTTAAACGTGGGAGTGTCAGTCAGCGCTACTAGTGGCCATGGTGAGTGTGGCACACTCTTTATGAGCCTGTTTGGCGTCACGTATCACGTGAACTTATCACTAACTGGCAGCTGACCAAAAGTCCCACGTATAACACCTAAAGACACAAAGTCTACCAGTACGAGACTCTCGGTAATGAATAAGGGAATCAAGTGTATACTTAAGGGGTGTTTTTTCGTGTTTTACGCAATAATAATGAGACTTAACGGACAATTATGCCAAGAAAGGTATAGGGGAAGTTACTATGCCAATTGTATTGTAAATGAGAAGAAAGAAAAGGTAATGAAAAGATAATTTTCCATGGGCAGGAGCCGAACCTGCGACCTTTGAATAGCGTGTTCGATGCTCTACCACTGAGCTACCACGACAGCTATCCTTCAGCCACATTATTGGGTATCCTATCAGTTAAAACGTGGGAGCGTCAGTCAGCACTACTAGTAGCCATGGCGGTGAGTGTGGTACACTCTTTATGAGCCTGTTTGGCGTCATGTAGCACGTGAACTTATTACTAACTGGCAGCTGACCAATAGTCCCCCCTATACATCCTAAAGGCACTAAGTCTGCCAGGTGAGACCCTCGTTATTGTATAAGGGAAACAAGTGTATACTTAAGGGGTGGTTTTTTCGTGTTTTACACAATAATATTGAGACTTAACGGACAATTATGCCAAGAAAGGTATAGGGGAAGTTACTATGCCAATTGTATTGTAAATGAGAAGAAAGAAAAGTGAATGAAAAGATAATTTTCCATGGGCAGGATCCGAACCTGCGACCTTTGAATAACGTGTTCGATGCTCTACCACTGAGCTACCACGACAGCTATCCCCCCAGCCACATTATTGGGTATCTACGTCACTTTAAACGTGGGAGTGTCGGTCAGCGCTACTAGTAGCCATGGCAGAATGTGGCACACTTTTTATGAGCTTGTTTGGCGTCACATATCACGTGATTTAATTAATAACTGGCAGCTGACCGATAATTCTTCATATACAACCTAAAGGCACCAAGTCTTCCAGTACGACACCCTCGTTACTGAATAAGGGAAACAAGTGTATACTTAAGGGCTCGTTTTTCGTGTGTTACACAATAATAATGAGATCTAACAGGCAATAATTCCAAGAAAGGTATAGGAGAAGGTATTAGGCCAATTGTAATGTAAATGAGAAGAAGGAAAAGTGGGCTAAAAGATGACTTGCCTTCAGCAGGATCCGAACCTGCAACCTTCGAATAACGCGTTCGATCCTCTACCACTGAGCTACCCCGACAGCTATTCCCCCAGATACATTATTGGGTATGTATGTCCATTTAAACGTGGGAGTGTCAGTCAGCGCTACTAGTAGCCTTGGCGGCGAGCGTGGCACACACTTTATGAGCCTGTTTGGCATCACCTAGCACGGGAACCTATTACTGACTGGCAGCTGACCAATAATCCCCCCAATAAAACCTAAAGGCACCAAGTCTGCCATTACGAGACCCTTGTCACTGAATAAAGAAAACAAGTGTATACTCAAGAGCTTGTTTTTCGTGTTTTACACAATTAATTAGATCTAATACACAATAATGCCAAGGAAAGTATAGGGGAAGTTATTAGGCCAATTGTAGTGTAAATGAGAAGAAAGAAAAGTGGATAAAAAGATGACTTGCCATGGGGAGGATCCGAACCTGCGATCTTCGAATAACGCGATCGATGCTGTACCACTCAGCTACCACGACAGCTATCCCCCCAGCCACTTTATTGGGTATCTATGTCAATTTAAACGTGGAAGTGTCAGTCAGCGCTACTAGTAGCCATGGCGAGTGTGGCACACTCTTTATGAGCCTGTTTGGCGTCACGGATCACGCGAACCTATTACTAACTGGCAGCTGACCAATAGTCCCCCGTATAACACCTAAAGGCACAACGTCTACCAGTACGAGACTCTCGTTAATGAATAAGGGAATCAAGTGTACACTGAAAGGCTCATTTTTTGTGTTTTACACAATAATAAGGAGCTCTAACAGACAATAATGCCAAGGAAGGTATAGGGGAAGTTATTATGCCGATTGTATTGTAATTGAGAAGAAAGAAAAGTGGGTGAAAAGATAACTTTCCGTGGGCAGGATCCCAACCTGCGACCTTTGAATAACGTGTTCGATGCTGTACCACTTAGCTACCACCACAGCTATGCCCCCAGCCACTTTATTGGGTATCTATGTCATTTTAAACGTGGGAGTGTCATTCAGCACTACTAGTAGCCATGGCAGTGAGTGTGGCGCACTCTTTATGAGCCTGTTTGGCGTCACGTATCACTTGATTTTATTAATAAATAGCAGCTGACCAATAATCCTCCATATACAACCTAAAGGCACCAAGTCTTTCACTACGAGACCTTCGTTACTGAATAGGGGAACAAGTGTATACTTATGGGCTCGTTTTTTCGTGTTTTACACAACAATAATGAGATCTAACAGGGAATAATGCCAAGGAAGGTATAGGGGAAGTTATTAGGCCAATTGTGATGTAAATGAGAAGAAAGAAAAGGGGATGAAAAGATAACTTGCCTTTAGCAGGATCCGAACCTGCAACCTTCGAATAATGCGTTTGATGCTCTACCACTGAGCTACCACGATAGCTATCCCCCCAGCCACTTTATTGGGTATTTATGTCAATTTAAACGTGCGAGTGTCACTCAGCGCTACTAGTAGCCATGGCGGCGAGTGTGGCACAATCTTTATGAGCCTGTTGGGCGTCACGTATCACTTGATTTTAATTATACATAGCAGCTGACCAATAGACCCCCCTATAACACCTAAAGGCACAAAGTCTGCCAGTACGAGACCCTCGTTAATGTATAAGGGAAACAAGTGAATACTTAAGGGGTGTTTTTTTTGTGTTTTACACAATAATAATGAGACTTAACGGACAATTATGCCAAGAAAGGTATAGGGGAAGTTACTATGCCAATTGTATTGTAAATGAGAAGAAAGAAAAGTGAATGAAAAGATAATTTTCCATGGACAGGATTCAAACCTGCGACCTTTAAATAACGTGTTCGATGCTCTACCACTGAGCTACCACGACAGCAATCCCCCCAGCCACATTATTGGGTATCTACGTCAATTTAAACGTGAGAGTGTCAGTCAGCGCTACTAGTAGCCATGGCAGAAAATGTGGCACACTTCTTTATGAGCTTGTTTGACGTCACGTATCACGTGATTTTATTAATAACTGGCAGCTGGCCAATAGACCCCCGTATAACAGCTAAAGGCACAAAGTCTACCAGTACGAGAATTTCGTTAATGAATAAGGGAATCAAGTGTACACTGAAAGGCTCGTTTTTTGTGTTTTACACAATAATATTGAGATCTAACAGGCAATAATGCCAAGGAAGGTATAGGAGAAGTTATTAGGCCAATTGTAATGTAAATTAGAGGAAAGAAAAGTGGATGAAAAGATAACTTCCCTTCAGCAGGATCCGAACTAGCAACCTTCGAATAACGGGTTCGATCCTCTACCACTGCGCTACCCCGACAGCTATTCCCCCAGATACTTTATTGGGTATGTATGTCAAATTAAACGCGGGAGTGTCAGTCAGCGCTACTAGTAGCCTTGGCGGCGAGCGTGGCACACACTTTATGAGCCTGTTTGGCGTCACCAACACGTGAACCTATTACTGACTGGCAGCTGACCAATAATCCCCCCAATAAAACCATTAAGGCACCAAGTCTGCCAGTACGAGACCCTTGTTACAGAATAAAGGAAACAAGTGTATACTCAAGGGCTTGTTTTTCGTGTTTTACACAATAATAATGAGATCTATTAGACAATAATGCCAAGGAAGGTATAGGGGAAGTTATTATGCCGATTGTATTGTAATTGAGAAGAAAGAAAAGTGGGTGAAAAGATAACTTTCCGTGGGCAGGATCCGAGCCTGCGACCTTTGAATAACGTGTTCGATGCTGTACCACTTAGCTACCACGACAGCTATGCCCCCAGCCACTTTATTGGGTATCCATGTCAATTTAAACGTGGGAGTGTCAGTCAGCACTACTAGTAGCCATGGCGGTTAGTGTGGCACACTCTTTATGAGCCTGTTTATCGTCACGTATGACTTGATTTTATTATTAAATAGCAGCTGACCAATAATCCTCCATATACAACCTAAAGGCACCAAGTCTTTCAGTACGAGACCCTCGTTACTGAATAGGGGAAACAAGTGTATACTTATGGGCTCGTTTTTTCGTGTTTTATACAATAATATTGATATCTAACAGACAATAATGCCAAGAAAGATATAGGGGAAGTTATTAGGCCAATTGTAATGTAACGAGAAGAAAGAAAAGTGGATGAAAAGATGACTTGCCATGGGGAGGATCCGAACCTGCGACCTTCGAATAACGCGTTCGATGCTGTACCACTGAGCTACCACGAAAGCTATGCCCCCAGCCACTTTATTGGGTATCTATGTCAATTCAAACGTGGGAGTTTCAGTCAGCGATACTAGTAGCCTTGGTGGTGAGTGTGGCACACACTTTATGAGCCTGTTTGGCGTCACGTAGCACGTGAGCTTATTACTAACTGGCAGCTGACCAATAGTCCCCCGTATACAACCTAAAGGCAGTAAGTCTGCCAGTACGAGACCCTCGTTAATGAATAAGAAAAAAAAGTATATACTTAAGGGGTGGTTTTTTTGTGTTTTACACAATAATAATGAGACTTAACGGGCAATAATGCCAAGAAAGGTATAGGGGAAATTATTATGCCAATTGTACTGTAAATGAGAAGAAGGAAAAGTGGATGAAAAGATCTTTCCATGGGAGGATCCGAACTTGCGACCTTTGAATAACGTGTTCGATGCTGTACCATTTAGCTACCGCGACAGCTATGCCCCAAGCCACTTTATTGGGTATCTATGTCAATTTAAACGTGGGAGTGTCAGTCAGCACTACTAGTAGCACTGGCGGTGAGTGTGGCACACTCTTTATGAGTCTGTTTGGCGTCACGTAGCACGTGAACTTATTACTAACTGGCAGCTGACCAATAGTCCCCCGTATACAACCTAAAGGCACTAAGTCTGCCAGTACGAGACCCTCGTTAATGAATAAGGGAAACAAGTGTATACTTAAGGGGTGGTTTTTTTGTGTTTTACACAATAATATTGAGAATTAACGGGCAGTAATGCCAAGAAAGGTATATGGAAAGTTATTACGCCAATTGTATTGTAAATGAGAAGAAAGAAAAGTGGGTGAAAAGATAACTTGCCGTGGACAGGATCCGAACATGCGACCTTCGAATAACGCGTTCGATCCTCTACCACTGAGCTACCACGACAGCTATCCACCCAGCCACTTTATTGGGTATCTATGTCAATTTAAACGTGGGAGTGTCAGTCAGCGCTACTAGTAGCCATGGCGAGTGTGGCACACTCTTTATAAGCCTGTTTGGCGTCACGGATCACGTGAACTTATTACTAAATGTCAGCTGACCAATAGTCCCCCGTATAACACCTAAAGGCACAAAGTCTACCAGTACGAGACTCTCGTTAATGAATAGGGGAATCGAGTGTACACTGAAAGGCTCGTTTTTTGTGTTTTACACAATAATATAAAGACCTAAAAGTGAATATTGTCAAGGAAGGTATAGGGGAAGTTATTAGGTCAATTGTAATGTAAATGAGAAGAAAGAAAAGTGGATGAAAAGATAACTTGCCTTTCGCAGGATCCGAACCTGCGACCTTCGAATAACGCGTTCAATGCTCTACCACTAAGCTACCCCGACAGCTATTCCCCCAGCCACTTTATTGGGTATGTATGTCAATTTAAACGTGGGAGTGTCAGTCAGCGCGACTAGTAGCCATGGCTTCGAGTGTGGCACACTCTTTATGAGCCTGTTTGTTGTCACGTAGCACGCGAACTTATTACTAACTGGCAGCTGACCAATAACCCCCCTATACAGCCTAAAGGCACCAAGTCTTCCAGTACGAGACCTTTGTTACTGAATAGGGGAAACAAGTGTATACTCAAGGGCTTGTTTTTTGTGTTTTACACAATAATAATGAGATCCAACAGACAATATTGCCAAGGAAGGTATAGGGGAAGTTTTTAGGCCAATTGTAATATGAATGAGAAGAAATAAAAGTGGGTGAAAAGATAACTTGCCGTGGGCAGGATCCAAACCTGCGACTTTCGAATAACGCGTTTCATGCTCTGCCTCTGAGCTACAACAACAGCTATCCCCCCAGCCACTTCATTGGGTATCTATGTCAATTTAAACGTGGGAGTGTCAGTGAGCACTGCTATTAACCATGGCGGTGAGTGTGGCACACTCTTTATGAGCCTGTTTGGCGTCACGTAGCACGTGAACTTATGAATAACTGGCAGCTGACCAATAGTCCCCCGTATACAATCTAAAGGCACCAAGTCTGCCAGTACAAGACCCTCCTTAATGATTAAGGGAAAGAAGTGTATACTTAAGGGGTGGTTTTTTCGTGTTTTACACAATAATAATGAGACTTAACGGACAATTATGCCAAGAAAGGTATAGGGGAAGTTACTATGCCAATTGTAATGTAAATGAGAAGAAAGAAAAGTGAATGAAAAGATAATTTTCCATGGGCAGGATCCGAACCTGCGAACTTTGAATGACGTGTTCGATACTCTACCACTGAGCTACTACGACAGCTATCCCCCCAGCCACATTATTGGGTATCTACGTCAATTTAAACGTGGGAGTGTCAGTCAGCGCTACTAGTAGCCATGGCAGCAAATGTGGCACACTTTTTATGAGCTTGTTTGGCGTCACATATCACGTGATTTTATTAATAAGTGGCAGCTGATCAATAATTCTTCATATACAACCTAAAGGCACCAAGTCTTCCAGTACGACACCCTCGTTACTGAATAAGGGAAACAATTGTATACCTAAGGGCTCGTTTTTCGTGTTTTACACAATAATAATGAGATCTAACAGGCAATAATTCCAAGAAAGGTATAGGAGAAGGTATTAGGCCAATTGTAATGTAAATGAGAAGAAGGAAAAGTGGATTAAAAGATGACTTGCCTTCAGCAGGATCCGAACCTGCGACCTTCGAGTAACGCGTTCGATGCTGTACCACTGAGCTACCACGACAGCTATCCCCCCAGCCACTTTATTGGGTATCTATGTCAATTTAAACGTGGGCGTTTCAGTCAGCGCTACTAGTAGCCATGGCGGTGAGAGTGGCACACTCTTTATGAGCCTGTTTGGCGTCACGTAGCACGTGAACTTATTACTAACTGGCAGCTGACCAATAGTCGCCCATATACAGCCTAAAGGCACCAAGTCTGCCAGTACGAGACCCTCCTTAATGATTAGGGGAAACAAGTGTATACTTAAGGTCTCGTTTTTTCGTGTTTTACACAATATTAGTGAGATATAACAGATAATAACGCCAAGGAAGGAATAGGGGAAGTTATTATGCCGATTGTATTGTAATTGAGAAGAAAGAAAAGTGGGTGAAGATATGACTTGCCATGGGGAGGATCCGAAGCTGCGACCTTCGAATAACGCGTTCGATGCTGTACCACTGAGCTACCACGACAGCTATGCCCCCAGCCACTTTATTGGGTATCTATGTCAATTTAAACGTGGGAGTTTCAGTCAGCGCTACTAGTAGCCATGGCAGTGAGTGTGGCACACTCATTATGAGCCTGTTTGGCATCACGTAGCACGTGAACTTATCACTAACTGGAAGCTGACCAATAGTCCCCCGTGTACAACCTAAAGGCACTAAGTCTGCCAGTACGAGACCCTCGTTAATGAATAAGGGAAACAAGTGTATACTTAAGGGGCGGTTTTTTGTGTTTTACACAAAAATAATGAGACTTAACGGGCAATAATGCCAAAAAAGGTATAGGGGAAGTTAATTATGCAAATTGTATTGTAATTGAGAAGAAGAAAAAGTGGATGAAAAGATAACTTGCCTTTAGCAGGATTCGAACCTGCAACCTTCGAATAACGCGTTCGATGCTCTACCACTGAACTACCACGATAGCTATCCTCCCAGCCACTTTATTGGGTATTTGTGTCAATTTAAACGTGCGAGTGTCACTCAGCTCTACTAGTAGCCATGGCAGCGAGTGTGGCACAATCTTTATGGGCCTGCCTGGCGTCACCTAGCACGTGAACCTATTACTGACTGGCAGCTGACCAATAATCCCCCCAATAAAACCTAAAGGCACCAAGTCTGCCAGTACGAGACCCTTGTTACTGAATAAAGGAAACAAGTGTATACTCAAGGGCTTGTTTTTCGTGTTTTACACAATAATAATGAGATCTAACAGACAATAATGCCAAAGAAAGTATAGGGGAAGTTATTAGGCCGATTGTGATGTAAATGAGAAGAAAGAAAAGGGAATGAAAAGATAACTTGCCTTTAGCAGGATCCGAATCTGCAACCCTTGAATAATGCGTTCGATGCTCTACCACTGAGCTACCACGATAGCTATCCCCTCCGCCACTTTATTTGGTATTTATGTCAATTTAAACGTGCGAGTGTCACTCAGCGCTACTAGTAGCCATAGCGGCGAGTGTGGCACAATCTTTATGAGCCTGCGTGGCGTCACCTAGCACGTGAACCTATTACTGACTGGCAGCTGACCAATAATCCTACCAATAAAACCTAAAGGCACCAAGTCTGTCAGTACGAGACTCTTGTTACTGAATAAGGGAAACAAGTGTATACTCAAGGGCTCGTTTTTTGTGTTTTACACAATAATAATGAGAGCTAAGAGTCAATATTGTCAAGGAAGGTATAAAGGAAGTTATTAGGCCAATTGTATTGTAAATGAGAAAAAAAGAAAAGCGGGTGAAAAGCTAACTTGCCATGGGCAGGATCCGAACCTGCGACCTTCGAATAACGCGCTCGATGCTCTACCACTAAGCTACCTCGACAGCTATTCCCCCAGCCACTTTATCGGGTATGTATGTCAATTTAAACGTGGGAGTGTCAGTCAGCGCGACTAGTAGCCATGGCAGCGAGTGTGGCACACTCTTTATGAGCCTGTTTGTTGTCACGTAGCACGTGAACTTATTACTAACTGGCAGCTGACCAATAACCTCCCCTATACAGCCTAAAGGCACCAATTCTTCCAGTTCGAGACCTTTGTAACTGAATAAGGAAAACAAGTGTATACTCAAGGGCTTGTTTTTTGGGTTTTACACAATAATAATGAGATTTAGCAGACAATAATGCCAAGGGGGGTATAGGGGAAGTTTTTAGGCCAATGGTATATCAATGAGAAGAAATAAAAGTGGGTGAAAATATAACTTGCCGTGGGCAAGATCCAAACCTGCGACTTTCGAATAACGCGTTCCATGCTCTACAACTGAGCTACAACGACAGCTATCCCCCCAGCCACTTTATTGGGTGTTTAGACAATGGCGTTTCAGACACTGCGATCAGACTCAACTTAGTCTTTAAGGTATAAGGCAAAAAAACTTGTTTATTTAACTGCGTTCGGAAGCGCTCTGCTGTCACTTGAGCGTCCCCGCGTCCCTCGCTCGCGCTCTTCTTCTTTCTCGTTTCCTTGTCTCAGCCCAGAACGTGAAAAATAATCAACATTCCCGGCCGCGCAAAGTTAAACACATAGTTCAAGTGGGTACAGTCTTTGTACCGGCCTGATCGCAAGGTTACCGCCTTGCAACTTGATCTTGCAAGAACGAACGAAACCGTCTGCACTGCGGTACACTTCCGTGACCCTTGCAAACTTCCATAGCTGGCGTGGAGTGTTGTCCGCATGCACGAGAACGATGTCCCCTTGCTTCAATGCTGTGTTTGATTTCGTGTCGGCAAAGTGTGCAGATCGTAATTGCAACAGGTATTCCTTTTGCCAATCCTTCCAAAAACTTTCAACCAGCAGCTTCCTGTAGTTGTGTCTGCGTATGGCGTCTGATCGTTTGGAATTACTGTTGACTTCACCAGCGGTCGCATACGGTATGGAAGTCAATCTTCGTCCAAGGAAAAGTTCGGCTGGCGTCAAAGTGCAAGGTTCTCCTGCATCTGTCTTGATGAAAGTCAGAGGCCTAGAGTTTACGACTGCTTCGACCTCCGCCAGCACTGTCGATATTTCTTCGTAGTTCAGACGAGCTTTGCCGATAATTTTTCGCAGCGGAAGCTTCACTGATCGTACAAGGTGCTCCCACCAACCACCCCAACAAGGAGCATTTGGTGCTATAAACTTCCACGAAATGCCGTTGGTGCTGAGGTGACCAGTGACGTCCTCTTCAGAAAACATTCGGTTAAGCCGCTTTATGTCTGCCGATGTCTTGTGAAAGCTTCGTGCGTTGTCAGAACTGATCACCCTAGGTAATCATCTCTGAGCTGCAAATCGTCGTAGGCACAGCAGAAAAGCCTGGGATGTCATTTCCGAGACAAGCTCGAGATGCACGGCTCTAGATACGGCGCACGTAAAAAGTGCAACGTAGCACTTCGTGTCCCCTTTCTTCGTGCGAGCATACAGAGGGCCCGCGAAGTCGACTCCTACAACTTCGAACGGGTTCGTTGGTGTCACTCGATGACTTGTTAACGGAGCAGTCTCAGCAATTCCTGGGCCCGCACTGAAACTCTTGCATATATTGCAGCCATGCAGCACTCTTTTTACCAAAGAGTGAGCTCGACAAGTCCAGTAGCGTTCCCGAAGCTGCGTAAGTGTATCTCTAACTCCTCCATGTAAGACTTGAAGATGGGCTCTGTTTCCCAAAAGTGTCGAAAAGTGGTGGCTTGACGGCATTATGATTGGGTGCTTGACATGTTGTGTGGAATGCATGAGGGATAAACGGTCTCCAACCCGAATAATTCCGTCTTTGTCTATGTAAGGGCGTAGTTCAGCAATTCGAGATAGAGACTCGACTGGTTGGCCGTTGGTCAAAGTGGTGAGCTCTTCAAGAAAGCCTTGCTCTTGTGTACAACTTATCCAATACTGTTCAGCGTTCAGGATTTCTGTTGCCACGAGATGTCCTGTATGATTACTTCTTTTTCTGCATCGGTCTGTAAATCTAAAAATCCACGCAGTGACTCTGAGTAGGTGCTGAAGCTTGCTGTACTGTTGTATATCAATTATCGGAACTGAGAGGCGCGTCATTAGTGCAATGTGGACTGTTGCAACTTCACCTTGGGTGACTTCCGCTATGTCTAGTTCACTGAACTGTAGAGGCCATTCAGACATTGGTTTAGTTGGCCACTCGGGACCATGCCCCCATTTTGAGCTGCACAGCAGTCTTTCAAGCGTCGCGCCACGTGTGAGTAGGTCAGCCGGGTTGTCCTTTCCAGGACAGTATCTCCACTTTGATGGATCTGTAGTGCACCTAATTTCATTGACTCTGTTGCCTATGAACTGTTTCCACTTTTTTGCGTCACTTTTTATCCATGACAACACAATGGCGGAATCTGTCTACATCGTGTAGTCAACTTGAACATTCCTCAAAGCCCTTTTCACGTATGCCAACAATCTTGAGCCGATTAAGGCAGCCAGCAGCTCCAATCGCGGCAGCGTTGTCTCCTTAATGGGTGCTACACGGGACTTCGCAATCAACAGTATCGGCTCCTCAGCACTTGATACGACGTATATCGCTGTTCCGTGTGCCGCTGGACTGGCATCGCAGAAAACATGTACTTGAAGCACATTGGTCTTCCTTGCTCCGCCGCCGAGATAGCGAGGAACGATGACGTCTTGCAGTTGCGGCAGCTGGATGACCCAATCATTCTATTCTTTTTGCAGGTCATTGAGTAGGACTTCATCCCAGTCAATTCCTCGTATCCACAGTCTCTGAAACAATATTTGTATGGCAATAGTATATGGTCCTACAAATCCCAACGGGTCAAATATTCTTGATGCTGACTGCAAGTCAAATCGTTTTGTACCCATCTGTGCTGTCAAAAACCGGAGTAGATTTTCAACCGAAAAGTTGAATTCATCCTTTGCAGGATTCCAAACCAAACCCAGGACCTTGACTGACGCTTCGTGAAGAACGACCATCTCATTACTAGTAGATTTCACTTGATTTTGAAGCGTGCGCATCAAATTTGCTGAATTTGTTGTCCATTTTCGCAACGTCATTCCGGCCGATTTCATTATTGTGCGCGCTTCTCGGCA